>NC_083456.1:8454369-9654369 GCF_023558535.2 Drosophila nasuta
ATGCGGATGCACTTTTGGACTAGGTTTGCTTTTTACTTTCGGTTGGTTGTTGTTTATGTTGGCGTGCACTTGAAAAGCACCGTTATGTTGCATAAAAGCTACGCGGAAGTGGAAGCTGCATTAAAACGAGAGGAATATATAAAATCGAGGGTGGCAACTGGGAAAATTCTAATAAATTCAAAAATAAAATTTTGTTTGCACCATAAACAAAGACATCAAACAATATTTGAAAAGCGAGTCGCTGTTGCTGCGCTGTTTATTTGGCAATGTTGAACATGAATCTATTATACTAGTCACTAATATTCGAGTATAAATGTATATATGTTTAGAGACATATGTATGTGAAGGTAAATATATCAGAGAGTCCACAATAGAGGGGGCGTGCCAGCTGCCGCCCATAATAATTGAATAATTGAATTTATGCAATACTCTGTCCGGATTTGCATTTTGAACGCAGAACGTAGAAAAAGGTTTTTTGCCTGTGATTTTTGAATAGAGTTTCTATTTATTTTTTACGCTTCGAATGGCAATAGAATTGAACCGTATTCAATGGCATTGAATGCCAAACATGCGATGATACCAAAAAGTTAATAAAATATTTTCGCTCACTCTGAAATCGAAACAAATTCGGTTTAGTTGTACTTTTCATCGGGGATTACATGAGTGAACATTCGTAGCTTAAAAGCTATTGAAGGGGATGGATATCATAAGCTGATATCATCATCTTGAGGCTGCACACGCATCACTTAATATAATTTGGCAAATTAATATGTCCGGGCTCGATTTGTTGGCCATCAATGCAATTGGTTTCCTTTCGTGCCTGCCAATAACTAAGTAAAGTAAAGTTTGTTGCTCATCTGGCAGGACTGATGATTAGTTGTGCAGCTCCCGCTCGTCAACCTTTGCGTGAGCTGTCAAAGTGACAACTGAATTGCAGCAGGAACTCAACGTTAACCAATGTTGACTCCCCCTTGGCAACCATTTCTCCGACTCCTCCTTCCCATCTCCCCACTCCTTGTGGTGTCGTTTAGACGTGTGCCCACTCGGAACAACGTGCACACATTTCTCTGTGTCTTTATCTTCAGTTCTTTAGACAGACGATTGTTTCCCATAATGCTTACTCGCATATACATACATATATATATTTCTTGTGCCGTATGAATTTTCATGCATTTTGAGGCCACATCCCGGGAGTATTTTGGCATCTCTTGTTTTTATTTCACTTGAGCTGTCAGTCAAGAGTTGCCAGTTTTCGACTTCCCTTCCCTTTTGGGTGGTTGTGTTACGTGGTGGATTGTGGTGCTTTCTTGTCTTGTATGTGTGTTTGTGTGTGGGTGCACTACGAACAAAGTATATGCGTGGTTTTTTAGTTGTTTTGCCTTTGCTTTTGACAGCTAAATGCAGCAGCACAACTCTGCAAGACAACTCTTTCTCCCCACAACTCAGTTGTCAAATGCTCCTCTGTCTCCCGTGTCTGTTGAGACTGCTTTTAAAAAATGTTTCTTAGCAAATTGTTTGCCAAAAGGCTGCACAGACATCGAGCAGGCAAAGTAGAAGTGGAAGCCCAACACCAGCAGCCGAATGACGCTAATGGAAGCCACTGTCATTGGTAAGAGTGGAAAACAGAGCAAAGATTGGGTATTCTACACTTCCACTTCCCTCTGGCACTTGTGTCATATGTGTAGCACACCTTAATTGAAGGCGCCTCCTGGCAATTATTTTATACTCTTTTGACAGCTGACAGTGCTCTGAAGGAGCACACAGAGAAAAAATGGAGTTTCAAAAACTAATTCTTGTGTAGGAGAACATTTAAATCTTAATAAAAATTCTTGAAACAAGAATACAATCTTCAATCACCAATGTTCTTGTGTATTGGCAGTGAAATGAAGGGCATCCTTCTCTAAAATTATAATGTTGTCGCTAAAAGTTCAGTAAGTAGAAAGAACTCAAATCATATGTGTTTACACTTATTATAATTATAATACATGTGATTAGTATATCCTAGGATCGAACGCTAGTCAGTTCAGATATTTCGATTACTTTAAAAATTGTAAATATCAATACAGAACAAATTAAACATAAAACCTTTATCGGTTTTGTTTATCTTGATTGAGATTTTTGTACAAGATTCAATACTGGCATTTCTGCATTTTTAAAATATGAATATATACTTCAATTTCAAGAATGATTAATCTAAAGTTATCATAGAATTTCATATTAGTTTCAAAGTTTATACTTCATTCCACTTTAGTTAACATATTTGTTCTTAGGTTAAGCACTTTTCAGTGAACTTTATTTAGTACTTAACTACTTCAATAAGTAGCTTTAACTTTGCTCTATAAAATGACCTTTAACACCTGCAAATATTGTAAGGAGTATGTTGATAAAGTATACACATTTACAATCTGATTAATATCAACCGGTTTTTCCATTTGCTTTTCTTATCCAAACCCATTTCACATACTTAGCATCCTTCTTCTCGACCTTATGCAATGCAAGTCAACTGCTTTGCATATGCCTTTGAATTATCCTTGAAGTTGAATTGAGTTTGGGGGGGGTGGCAGATTGAGTAGTAGACGTGATCGGATTAACTATTTTATTGGAAGCTCTAAAACATATTTTTCATTTCGCTTCCAACATACGACGCGTATTCTTATGAAAATTGAAATACGTTTTTATAATATTCAATAAAGCAGCCTGAGCACATCGTGTACAGTATATAGTTTAGGTTTTTCTTTTCCGATTTTGCCTCTTCTATTGCGCAAAATGATAAAAAGTTATGGGGCACACGTGTGGGGCACAAGCAGGACACCTTTTTGGCATTGGCTTTGGCTTTTGCCTTTGCCTTTGACTTTGATGCCGCAAGCAAAGACGCCAGCTGGGGAGCTGTGTGAGTGTGCGATGAATACATAGAAATGAATAAGTGAATCACTGGAAAACTGAATGACAGATTGACTGACTTAATGACTGACTGACTGAATGACTAAGTGACTGAGTGAATGCATTGCGGGTCTTTGTCGATTCAATCACTTGAATAATGCCAGCCACAAATTCAACTAACTGCAAATGTTCAATACAATTTGATTATGATGGCAAAAGAGGTGCTGACTGTGAGCGTGTGAGTGTGTGAGTGAGTGTGAGAGTGTGTGAGTATAGTGGGTGTACTCTGTGCACTTGATTGAGTGCCTTGCCATGGCATTTGAGTGGCTTTGAGTGCCAAGTAGCGTCAACCAACAACTCTGAATGCGAAAATTGCATAAATGCATGGCACTTTTCTGCGATTGCAATTTCCATTCCCCTCCATCCCCCGCACCTCGCCCCCTTTCTCCCCTTGACACCATGTGTGGCCCGTTGTTATTGCTGCTGCTGCTGTCGGTTTTCAATATTCAAAACAGTTTGCCATATGCAAACGCTTGGCTCACAGCCCTCAGGGGCCACAGTCAGAGTCAGAGTCAGAGCCAGAGTCGAAGCCAGTGAAATTCCAGGGGCCCAAAACAAATGCACACAAATGACCCACGCGATTGGACAGAGTTTTGTGGCCTTTGGGGCCAGTGGAGGCAATGGGCGAATGCCAGATGGGAAGGACTGCTGTGAATATGTCTGTGCGAAGAGCCCTTGCAATCAGACAACAATTGTTAATAATAAATGCATAATTTGCAATTGGATTTTGAATGTTTTCACAAGCAGCCCGAAGGGAACGGGTTGATTAACGAGTCCGCACAGGAGATGGCAAATCGATGTAATTGATGTGGCAACAACAGTTGAAAGTATGTAAGGAATAAGCAACTGATTAATGAGTTGAATAATCCAACCAAAAAAGGGTCAACGAAGGAATCGACAGTTGAATTTATTTAATAAAATCTAAGGATCAGGCAGGTGTGTTCCAAAAGCCACAATTATGTTGCAGCTAAAACTAATTGGGTTAACCGAAGCGTTAACTAATTATGTGGCATATGAATTCAATAAGTTTTGAGGCATTTCTTTTTTTATTGTTTTCGATTAAAAGAACATCAAATAAAATTTAAACATGCATAAAGAATAAAGGAAAGGAAAAGAGCTGATGGAGTTGGGCCACTCCTCGAACTTAACATATGTAAAATGCTCAATTAAGTTAATTAGATGGCAGCGCATGCAAAAGGCGTTGGTGCGCTACTTTTTGAAGGTAGAGCAGCTGGCTGGAGAGTCGAGTCTGCTCTGGACTGGGCTGGAAATTAGAGTTACCCAAAAAGGCAGCAGCAGAAGAAGTAGGAGCCACGATCGCACCTGCCGGAACTTATCGCCAGAAGAGAATGCAACGAAACAAAAATTTGGGAAAAGGCGAAAAGAAAAGGAAAAAGCAAAGCAGCGAATGACCAACTGCCCTGCTGACCACGCCCCCAAGTTGGGTCGCAATTATTGTGTTAGTTGTTGTGTTGTGCTCATTAAAATTGATGTCTTAATTTGAAGAGTTTTACATGCAGCCAGAGCCAGAGCAGCAGGACACGCAGACATATACACACATGCCGAGAGGCACCCTGTAATTAGGCGCCGCGGCAAAGAGCAAACCCGACTACCAAACCGACAGAGACAACAAGAAAGGGAGAGAGATAGCGAGAGAGCGCGCCCTTCGAATTGAAATTGTTAACAAATGAATTTTACCACGAATTTGGCTCGCGGGTAAACTGAAAACAGAAAGAGAAACAGGAGCTGACTCCGACTTCGTCTCCGTCTCCATCTCCGTTTCCAACTACGACTTTCGGCTTCTGGACCAGTTAAATGCAAAGACAAATAACGAGAAAACAGCATTGGCTTTTTGATTACGAGATTGGCTTTAGAGCAAGCGCTGCAATTAAGCCAAGGCATCTTCAACTTTGGCTCGCGGGGCGTTTTCGCCTTATGATGAAGTTGTCAGTGGTCTTTGGCTACTGTGCTTCGCTTGCTCTTTGTTGCTGCTGTTGCTCTTTGCCCCGAGGGAGGCACGTCTGTTGGTTTTACTTAGCAGAGGCTTAAAACGTGAGGCAATAATAAATAAATACACATACACATACTCGAATTCGCATGCCGAGTAAATATTGTAGTTAAAAATAATTGCAATTTCTGCTCTTGTAAGTTTTCAGCGCTTAAAGACTGATCAATGCAAAGGCCTCACAGCTGCGGGCCTGGACAGGAAGAAGGACCCATATGTCTTGCATCCTGGCATTGATTCGATTCACAGATTCGCCATGGCAGAGATAGATAGAGAGAGAGCCGAGCACAAAGCCATTGTGCCTGCCAGTCGTTTATCCATGTATTCAGGTAGCTGCCCCTCTGCTCTGTCAATCGGACATCCTTGGCACATCCTTGCAATGCCTTGCCTTTGGCAGCGTGTGTGCCAAGCTTTAGTTACACTACTTTGATTTTGGATTATGTGGCCTGACCGTTTGGAGTTGTAGTTTGAGTTGGAGTTGCACCGTAACAACCTAATCTGCCTTGGACATGGACAGCTGTTGTTTTGTTGTCTGCGTATCTAAGGACTCCCCACAGGACACACTACTAATCACAGGCACTGTTGTCACTATTGTGGCTCTGCTCACTTCCTAATGAGAGTGCAACGTAACACCCAAAAAAGAAGAAGCGTTGCATGTTTTCTGTATCCTGTTGTTGTCATGGCGTCACAAAGTGGCATCAGTCGCTAGACGCCAGTCACTTGATTTCCCAGGCTATATAATTTTATGCGCGACTTTCACAGCCGTCAAAGTGTCAACTGCGTCGCGAGATTTCAGCACTCACTCGCTGGACTCAGACAAGGTCGCCATGCATTGGCCCAGACATGTCTGATGTCTGCTGCCTCAGGCGAAGGCTGAGCATGTGCCTGGATAGACAACTGTCTGTCGTTCTGTATGTCTGTCTGACAGCTGGAAATTGGATGCCCAGCGACTCGTGTTTATATTTTAAATGTCAGCACAACTGGATGGCAATTGGATAGGATGCATCCTGTCAGGGACTCCTCTTCTTCTGGAGACAGGGGCAGGGGTAGAGCTCATTAGCAGCCTTGCGTGGGCAGCAGCTCTTGTTTGTGGCCCATCACACGCTTATTACCATGCGCATTATCCACACACCAGACTTGTAATTGTAACTAGTTTGGCGCAGAGTCCCTAAGCTACTCAGGATTCGAACTCGAACTCGACGTCGCACTCGCACTCACTTTGGTATTCCTCTCCTGGCCGGACATTCATAAATCTTTTGCCAGGCCAGTGACTTTAAAGAGCGCCAGCAAACAAGCGCATAAATATAAATCAAAGCATATGAAATGGATTTTTACAGTGGCGGCGTGTAAACGGCACATTAAGGGTGTAGCGTTACACAACACTGGCATTAATAGTCGTCCCTCTAGGCTCTATAGTAGTGTCGTATTTCTGCTCACAAGGGTGTCGATCTGTTAGCACTCCAGGAACATAAAACACTCATTAGTAGCAAAACAAAAGACCTGCTAAAGTTGATCTTAAATTTTCGATTTTTCGGTATTTTATATTCTAGGAATAATATAGAAAATTACAGTTTCGTCCTAGAGTTGTTCAAAAGTATGTTCCAACAGTTAGCTAAGGGACTTAAAAACCAATCTTTAATTGTATTCTGTTTCTACTTCTGTTTATATTTAAATAACCACATTTACCTAAATTCCAATCTCCAGTTCTTACAAGCTCATCATTTTCAGATTGATCATAAGAACATAAGTTACTTATTCCTTATCAAGCATAAATAATACATGCTAATGCCTGGGGACGTTCTACAAATATGGGACTAATCTTTATTGGTTATCCCAACCACCATTTACTTCCCCCAACAAGCCTAAAGAGATATCTATTCCATTTCATTTAGCTACCCAAAGGAGGCATTCAAAATATTTCTTGTACCTACTTCACTTTTAAAATATGAGTTGCTCCGTAGCATGACATTGATATTTGTATTATTTCGTTACAAAATTGGTTTTTTCGTTCTCTTCCTAACCAAGTGACCAGCATCGATAATATTAGAAGGGGAAATCAAAAAACCCTTCGAGGCAAAATTTGGAACCCCTCATAGCTACAGCTCTGTCTCTTTTTGGGGGGAGCAAGAGCTTGACTCACTTTTTATGTTTTTAATGGCAGAGAGCAACATTATTTATAACTCAGCGGCGCAAGGATAATGCCATATTAAATGTCAACTGCAGTAGACACACGCTCTCATAAGACTTGTGGGACACAAATCCCAAACATAAAAAATCTATTGCTTCGCTCTGTCCACTTTTTGGTTGCTTTCTCTTCTCCTCTATTTTTTTTTCTCTTCGAGCGCTGCAAACTAAAGCAAGTTAAGTCCTTAAGATGTCCTGCAGCGACAAAGGCGGAAAGTAAATCCAAGGCAAGGTTACCTTTTTCCACCACGAGCAACAAATACAAATACAAATACAATTCGCAAGCAGGGTTCTCGTCCTTCGTCCCTTTTTGTCTTTCCGCCCGAGTGAAGACTAGTTGGAGTCAGTCTTGGATGGAGATGGGGATGGAGATGGAGTTGGAGACTCCTGTGATTCCTTTTGGCCACTCATTTTTAATTCAGCTCACATGCTCACATCTGTTGGTCACCGGAGTATCCTTCCTGTCCAGTTTCGGCCGCTACATGCTCCATTGATTTATGCGCTGCCAATGCGCTTCCTTCTCCCCCTTTGCTCCTTTCCAGCTGCTGCTCGGACTGCGGCATTGTTCATCATATGCCTCGCTGGCTACTTTGTTTCATTGTTTCATTACATTGGCCACATTTGTGGCTCATTTCGTACATGCTCCGCATGTCTGATAATGACCAGCACACAGCATTCCTTTCATTATCCATTCCCAAATCGTATTGTAATTAATTTAATATATAAGTATGTGCATCGCTTTTATGCTCTATTCCCAGCCAAATCATTTTGCGGCATATGCGTTCACAGATCGCTCTCGACAACTGCAGATCTGTCAGCACAGCAATACATCTCTGTCCTGAAGAGCTGACGGTTCCCCTAGGACCCATCGCATCCATCATATAGAGTAGCAGCACTTGTTGTCGAGTCCTTTTTGCAAATGATGAGTAATAACTAATACCCAAATGGCAGTGGAGCTCGACTCTCTAATTCTATCAATTTAATTAGTTTCCTTTCGCTCCAATTGTTTATTCCAGGAAACTGCACAGCGGCTGCTGTCGGTCGAATCACGTACCAAAATGAACAGCAGTCCGTTATCCCTTTGCTCGCATCCTTTATCCTTCATTTGCCGTAGGCGTTGCAGCATATTGTTGGCTGCTGTTTGCACCTCCCCCGGAGAGGAGTTGGTGCTTATCAATCATAACCAGCAATTGACTACCAGATTTCGACTTTTGAATCCTTTTTAAAGCGAAACTGCATCGTTGACTTCTTGGCTTCTGCTCCTGCTCAATCATGGCCATCAATCATTTCCATTTGTATGTCGTCAACTCCTACTTTCTCCTCCAGCATCTTTTTGTGGTCTTTGTGGTTTTCTCTCGGTATTCTTTTTTTTTTGGCTTTTGGTTTTTGAGGCAGCCGCAGCGAACAAAAAGGACTCGCCTGCAATATCGGTATCTCAATTTCAGCAGCTGATACTCTGATCGAGGCTCTGGGCATCCCCGGGATGCCTCTTTTGTTGTGCATTGTAGGTGTGAAATGCTCAAAGCGTTCATGCATATCCTGTTGACAGGCCACGCTGACTTTGTCTCTGCCTCTGCCTCTTTGCGTCTCTATCTTTATCTCTTTGTCTCTGTCGCTGGCTCAGCTGCCTGCTGGCCTCAGGTCCTTTGTTGTTTTGCGCCTTGGCCAAACCCCTCTTATCTGCCTGCTGCCTTCCTGCTTAACATCAATTCAACTGCATGTTTTTCTCCTTATAACATGTGTTTCTCAAATGTTTGCCGAGTCCCCGCCAAGCATCTTCATCACCAACATCATCATCCCCATCATCGTCATCGTCCTCGTCGTCAACTCATCGTCCTTTCTTTACAGTTTTTAATTTATGTTCGTTCGCTCTTTGTTCATCGGCAACGTCTAATAACTCAATTAAATGGCAGCTCCTATCAATGAGCTGACTCTTGGCGGTGTAATCTCTGTAAAAATGTTCGCATTCTTTAATTTAATATCCTGTGAATACGGCACAAATGGCAAACCGCAGACAGGATGCAGAGCACAGAGCACATTGCACGGAAGCCGCAGTCGAAGCCGACGCCGACGCCGAAGCTGTAGATGAAATCATTATGCCAATGACAGGAATATCAATTTACGCACGAAGGAAAGCCGCTTCCTCCATTCACGTTTAATTATGTCGCGGTGTGAGCGGTAGAAAATCTAGGAAAAATCTATAAAAAAGAAAAGGAAAATATATTTTTGTTAGCGATGGAACTTTGTGCACTTGTCTAGCTGAATTTTCATAACTGTATCATCTCTAATAATTCAGTTTTATATATTCAATTCAAGTACCTGCAATCGTGAGTCTCGTCGCGCCGGAAGCAAAGCAAACGGCATGAAAATTTGCCAACTCATTGTTAATAGAAGTCTAAGGGAAATGCAGAGAAAGCGGCGAAAAAATCTAATAAACAGAATCGCAAATCAGCTTGGAGAATTTAAAAGAAATATTACCACAAATATAATTGCAAGCGAAGCGAAGAGGATTAAAGGAACTACAGTACCTGTCGAGTATTTAGATGGAAAGATGGCAAGTATTTTGGTCTAATTAGTGGCTCAGCGTGTGCAGAACAGAACAGAACCTACTTAAGTGGCCAGGCTTGAGCACATAATTGTAGAGACCATGCCTAAGCCAAAGCCATCTTAAGTCGGAGACCAAAACCAATCAGGCACTTCATTTGCATTTTAAGCAGCTTCGTCGAATGCAACTGAAAGCAGCTTAGAAAAAGAATCAAGGAATGGAGAACTAGTCAGTGTTGTTCTTAATGTAGGCGTTGTGCCTGGGAATGTCTGGGAATTATCGATATTATTAGCTGCATAATTGAGCTATTTATAAAAGAGAACAGACCAATATAAAATGATGTAACGATTCGACTCCAAACGAGCTGTGAACCGTAGGTGTTGGCCCAAATCACGACGCGGCTAATACGACGGCCAGACAAAGCCAGACAGCTGGGGAGAACTGGACTCTTAGACACCTGCACATTACAATTTCAGTTCGCTTAATTAAAAGCTGCTTTTCATCTCACACACACACACACACACACAGGGAATGCAGCGCACAGTATGATGTCCCAACTCTATCTCACTCTGCGTTTGATTTTTCACCTGTTTGGGGAAACCAAACAAAGGCTGTTCGAATTTATCTCGCCACATGCAGCGAGAAACGGAGGAAAACGAGGTGCTGAGATCTCAAATTGACATTGGCCGCCTGCTGCTGATTAGCTGCTGCTGATAAGTTTCGGCTGCCAAGCACCAGCAATCAATGAGAATGTTATGTAAATTCTTCTCCTCCCTCTTCTCACTCCCTCTCTCTCATTTCATTCTTTAAACTAATCCAGTTCCAACTCGACAAGCTTCATCAATTGTGTCGCATCTGTGGGCACCAAATGTGACACTATTGTTGTTGGCTTTTTTCTTTCTAATCTATCTATCTTTATCGTTAACTGTGACCGGCTATAATAATGTCTTCATCACCAACATCATCATCATCATCAACGGGTGTTTTTTCATTTAAGTTTCTCGTTTGCTGCTTAACAAATTTCATTGTCTGGAACTCTTTTTCTGGCCAGCAAATGAAGTTATCACAAATTTGTATTTACATTTTCAGTTGATTTTGATAATATTATGCAGAAATTAAAACACTTCATTAGGTTCGTGTTAATGGGCTTTGTGGTGTTTTTGTGGCTTATTTTCTTTTGACCCCAAAGCGTGAAAGTTGCAATGACGAACAAGTTAATAAAACTTTTCAATTCACGCAACTTTCGGTGATTTTACAATAGATAACAGGCGACATTTTCCCGGTTGTTTAATGCAGTTTAATGTTAATTAAAATTGTTTTTATTGTAATTTAAGCAAATTTCAATAGCAAATCTTTAAATCGATGCTTTAGTTACTGTTAATTTTAGTGTGAAAAGTAATAAAAAATGTATGTATTATTTATACCTTTGTTTTTCAGGAGTACATCTGAGTATCTGTGTTTTAAATAACGAGTTAAAATTGTTGCGTTGTGGCTTTGGCTACGCTTAGAAAGAGATTCTTCACTTGAAATATTCGAGTTGTTTATTTAAAATATAAATATATTAAGATTTGAGTCCAGTTTTTTGAGAAATTAACTTTCTAAGCATTTGTGACTGAGCTTAGTTGCTTTAATTTGAGTTTAATCTTTTTACATTTATTTGTTATGCATGGTTATTTTATGACTAATGCAATTACTTCTTTGAATTACTCTTAAATACCTAAAAATTGTCCATTTTTTATTTCGAATTCATTTAAAATTGAGAAACTAACTTATTATGTTAATAGAGTATGGCTGGAATATTCGTGGTCTTCAGAAATAAAATATACAATTACTTTATTGATTTCTTAAATAAACGAATAAAATAATTCATAATGGAAATAAGGTAATTTTCAGTCTAACTTCACTTTACTTACAGCATCATAAAAATTAAATTAACAAATGTGTTTTTAAGTCAACTGAACCAGAAAGAGAAGAGATTATGTATTTCAACTAAATGATGTATTTCAACTAAATCTAGCACTAATGCACTTATTAATACAGATCAATTTAATGGAACATTGCCGTTGAAATAAAAAACTGATGTGGAAATATACTTAGTTATACGAATCTTTAACAGAATGAGTAGCTGGCAACGTTCAGCAGAGTTCAATGTCAATTTCAATTTCGGCATACAAATTGTGTAATTCAGATGCGACGCTTGTCTTTTCATTTGACGGCAGTGTAAAGTCTAAACACATTTAAGCCCTTACTAAGTGTCATGTTGAACACATGTACATCAAATTCAATCAAATCAAATCAAAACCCTCGTTCCTCATTCCTCGTCCTCTCGTCCCTCTTTACACTAAGTACAGTTTGTGTGAGGAGAAGCATGAAAATTGTCCTTCTGTCTGTGTGTGTGTGTGTGTTAGTGTTTGTGTGTGTATTTTATGTGCCTGTCATTTGTCTGTCAATCAGCTGTCGCATATTTTTGGCAATAAGGGTTAATTTACGCTCATAATCCTTGCCCTAGGGCTGACGATGTCACTGTTCAGTGTTCGCTCCTCGGTATTCGGTGTTCAGTGTTCAGTGTTCTGCTGACATTTGCTTGCACAATTTTGTCACACAAATGTCCTTCAGGCTGAAACAACAAATTCCACTTTGTTTTCCGCCAAACATTTGCAAAATTCTGCACTCTTCTATTGATTTTTAATGCTGATTGACAGCAAGACTCCTTTTCTCTCTCTCTTTTTGATTGACAATTGCCCCATCCTCTAGAGTAAAATTTTTCCCTAATTTAGCAGTTCCCATGACTGTGGGAAAATTTGCATAATTTTTCTATAATTGAGGTTGAAAACCATTTTGCACAAAGCTCATTTAATTGCCGCATAATTGCACCGAAAAACCTCTATTAAAAGCGGGGACAACAACTGCGAGGAGGCGGCACCACATCAATTACACCACACATACACCCATTTGACGTGTCCTGCTCGAGGACAACGCATAACGCATAATGTCTGCAATTCCCGTGACGCATCCAAAAAGCTAATCATCCGGGAAGACAACAGAGAAAAGCAGGGACAGAGATCTCACATAATTGTAGCTCATAATTTCAGTTGTTACACGCGAGAGAAAAGGTTGCCACCCCACCGCAAAGTGGGAGTTGACCGCGTCTGCTGCCAGGGTTACGACGCGCTCGCTTCATTCACACATGGGCACGTAATTGTTGGCTGAAAGTAGTTGTTGTTGTTGTTATTGCAATAATTTAAGGATTATATTCATAAGTCCAGCACAAACGTTTATCTGCAGCTTCAGGCATCGCTGGATTAACCGATGCACATTTTTGTCGTACTATAATGCGGGTTCAACCAGGGAGGTAAGAATAATAAAAGACCGCACTTTAGCGACATTTTTAATGCGCTGCTTCAGATTTATTATTCTACAACAAGTCTCTTAGAGTCAGGTAATAGCAAAATGTAGTTTACATAATGAAATATGCAAATTTGGCTCTAGATTCCAAGAATATTTTATTAATGGAATGTAAATGTGAAGTTTAAACTGAAAATAGGTGCGAAGCTCAATCTTAGAAAGTTATTGAAGGACCACTTTTTTAATTCATATTCTTTATTAAGTATAGCATCCTCTCATGCAAAAATTAACTACGCACATGTGCAAAATTGTATAATCGCAATCAAGTCTTTGCAAAACTTAGAGTTTTATAGCAATTTAAGTGCTAGTAAGCTTAGAGAAAATTTTAAAGTGCGTTTTAGTTTAAGAATGATTGCAAACTTGATGTAGATGTATTTACTAAAAAGGAAAGGTATAGTATTTTAGTTTTAAGTATATTAGCTTATAGTTAAAATAGTTACTGTAATATAAAACAAAAGTGAAGAATAATAATAAATATAATGAAGTGGAACCAATGAGATTTCACCATACTTTACATATGTATGTAAGTTGCACTCGAGGAGCACCGTGCTCATCATTAAAGCTCCAATACATATCCGACGTATAGTCTTAACATAACATTAGATATAATAAGCTTGATAAGATTAAGGCTTCTAGTTAAATTCATTAATGATGTGCAATTAATATTTTGCAAAAGATAAATAAAATGAAAAATATAGAAATATTCGTCTATTCTAACACAATCCATTTCTGTCAATTTTAGAGTTACCTAGTTGCAGTTTGTCTAGTTACTTTTGTGAATTGCAATCGAGTCTTTAGCTGATACTCCGCTAAATCGAAATCTAAATCAATATGCCGAACAAAGTGTAGCGCAGCGTAGAGTGAAAATAAAACCGCAAAATTAATGAGCACCAACCAAATGAAACGATGCACAAAGTGTGCCGTCGGCTGCTCAAGTCATCATCATCATCCGCTCTTGGTGGTGGGTCGAGTCCGGAGTGGCCCACACACACACTCACACACACACACATATGCAGTGCCGCCAGCGGGGTGGCGGGGTGGAAGTGGCATGTGACATGAGGCATGAGGTCTGAGGCATGGTTGTTGCACTTTCGAAGCTAATGCAAACATACGCTTGTTTGCACAATGCTTCAGCTCCTGCTCCTGTTCCCAGTGTTGCTCTCGGTCGAGCTCATCGCTGATGCTAATCGGCAGAGACAATTTAATCTCTAATCAAAATTCAAAATCGCAAATTTCCGAATCAGCAAATGAGAAATGCGAATTGCGAAACGAGCGATGATAAATGGAAAATCAAGTGGGTGGGAGCAACTGAAAATGCAATCATCAACCGACGGAGGAGACTTGTGCATTAATGAGGACATTAAGCCAAAAGACAACAACATTGCCCGGAACTTGGTCGAGGCCACAGCAATCTCTCCGAGTTCTCTTCCCTTAAGTGGAAAGCGCCCTGTTTGTTATTGTTTGTGTCCTGGTACTATCGATTATAGCACAATGGGAAAAATAGAGGAAAGTTGTGGGGTTTATTGACATTGCCAAAGGATTTTCACACGTTCCTGCGAGCTGCGTTCGTTTCCAATATTTAATTATTGATTTATTATGTAGAATATGGCAACAGCCAACCCCCGTGGAAGAACCTGCCGAGATCCCTTCCTCTCTCTTTCTCTCTGTCTCTGTGTGTGTTTGTTAGCTCATTAAATGCAATAAACGGCAACGCGTTAACCAGCAAATGCAACAAAGCTAAACAAAACAAAAGACAACACAGCACAAAACAAAACGAATCGAATCGAAAAGTAAATCAAAAACCAAAACCAAACTAACGAGCTCCAAAGGATCGGCGCATTCTCTTTGAAGTGCAGCGTGCTTAAGGCATTAAAATAAAAACAACAACAAAGCCAAAGACGAAGACGAAGACGCAGTCGACGACGACTTTTTTATGATCATTTGTTGTTTGGTTACAGCAAACATATAAAAACTCCGGCCAGGAACTGTTCACAAACAAAAGCCGCACTCTCCACAGCCACAGCAGACGCAATTCCAATTCCTATCTCGGTTCCAGTCTCTGTTTCAATATCAGTTCTCAGCTTGGATGCTGAGTTTCCAGTTCAAGATTGTAAACGGGAACTCCTCTGTTGCTCTGTGCTGCATGTGCCGCATGACCTGCTGCCAGCAAACAAACAAAAACCAAAACCCAACGAAAATAAGAAAATACTCATACAGACTCGAAATTCACAAATCCCTTGCACCTTTATTCCAAAACAAAAATCCAACGAGAGAGAGAAATGTGAAAACAAAAAGCAAGCGACGCACGACGCTCAGCAAACAAAACTCGTACGTAGAATTTGAATTCTGAGGGCTGCACTCCAAAAACACACTCGATCAGTACTCACAAATACAAAAAAACACTTTGAATGCACCAACAGAGCGTCGCAGTTGATTTGTCAAGTCATTGTGCAATCATCACTAAGCCAAAGTAACAATACCGAGGATTGTCCAAGAAATTAGCATTAAATGTAGCACAACATGTCCAGGAAATGCAACAGGAAATTCAATTTCAGAACATGTCAAATTCAATGGAATTAATGATGAAACTTGACTTGAAACACAATCTAGTTACATTTATAAGATCTACCTATTCCAAATATGTAAGTCTGCAACTTTGAAAGCAGATTGAGGCATAAATCTTAAGCAAAATTTAAATTTATTGAACAATATGTACGGTATCTAAGTTATTTATATATGTTATGCCACTCCCTAATCTAATTTAATCAAATACGAATTAATATATAACCAATTTATACTCAAATTTGTAGAACCCATCATTTTATATGTAAAACTGTTTTAAAATATTTAAAAACTTAATTAGTATTTCATTTTGTGGATTTGTTTTTTTAAAATCATTTCAATATAATAATTTTCAAATTTCAAACATACATATTTAATAAGATTTGATTAAATGTTGAATGATTTATTAAATGTTGAATGATTTATTATATTGTATTTATATATATATGAACTTTTGTTTTTCCTTTCTGTGTAATTCAGTGTAATTTTGTCTGCTGTTTCTCTTATTGTAATTTTTTATGATTTTGCATTGCATATTCATCCCACTTTCCAACATAATGCTTGACCTACGACTAGAAGCTGTTAATTTTTGTGACTCTATTAAATTCTGCTTATGGCATTCAACTCGTACCCTGACAAACTCTTTTGATTGACTGGAGCTGATATACTTTGACAATAGATTCAGAGTTGGCACTGTGGAAATGAACATAGAAATATCTCAGGAAATATCAAAATAATAAACCTCGGGCACACGCGTCGGGGACAACAGCGACGATGATGATAAAGATGATGACACGAGATGCGAAGAGACGGACACTGAGATTCAGAGTGCGACTAAAGTCGACAACGATGTGCCACAAATAAATACGCAGAGGAAGTTGCCACTCAACGCGGCGACGTCACAGGCAGAAATAATTCAAAGTTTCTTTGTGACTCGAAAGTATTTCGAATTCTCTTCGCAGTAAGTCGATTCATTTGGTCATCAGACATACTTAACGCATTGAAAGAGGTAATAAAAAAGAAACTTTTTAATGTTCCGAAGTACATTTGTAGCCAATATTTGTTATATACAGATTTTGAAAATGGAATTCATTCTAAGGGTGTGCAATAGTCGGTTCTGCCTCATCATGAGATATGATTTTTTTGAGTTTCCGCACTTTTATGTGGCCGTATTGTATAGACGAGCGTGCTGTGAGCGTGCATCAGGAATCGCACTTTAATTTACACTTGAAAGACTTTTCACGAATTTCTCTCACGGCGAGCGGAAAACGTGTCCGCAACAAATGAGCAGCGACGGTCCATAAAAAATAAGGATCTCCTCAGAAGGAAGGGAGAAACCCAAATCGGGGAAAAACTGAGAAACTGCGAAACTACGAAATGTCAGGCGTAATAATTCGATTGTCCACTCAAATGAAATCGAATGCACAAAATCAGATTCACAATCTGAAATCACAAATCACAAATGCTGCGAAGGGTGAACTATCGGAAAAACGTTTCGGTAGCTGTAAATTGTGCAGAAGGAAGGGAAAATCATTTCCCAAGCAATAATAAACCATAATTGTTGTTGCTCTACCGATAAGCATATTGCACTCTCTCTCTCTGGCGCTGCTCTGCACGACGTTCGCTCAAGTGTTAAGTGTCAGCTGCAGGATAAGTGCGTGCAGCGACAGGATATTTGTTTGTTTATTTGCTCCTTGCAACGCAGTTCATTGCTTGCTCTGAAAGCGTGTGTGCTTGTGCGATTGCAAACACATCAGCGGCAGGCACATTTTTAATGCATACTTCAAGGCAACATCAACAATCTCGATTCGATAGCGTCTGACATGTGTGGGCGAGGGTGTGCGAGTGTAGGAGTGTGTGTGTGTGGGTGCTGAGTCTTAACTGATAGACAGACGCCCACAATGACTAGACCAAAGTCAAGTTACATTTTTGGGCTGCACTCTTCATATCTCAGCTGCAGCAGTCAGAGCTAAAGCCAAAGGGGTTCAAGATTTTGATTCTAAAGATATATAATATAATATTGTTTGTCTATGTTGGTAATATACATTAACAACAAAAGCTTCGGATAATATAACTAGAATATCCATTAACATGTCCTTAAGTGCAAGTTATTCTAGAGAATATTAGTTTGGATTTGTTGTTTAGGCAAATAGATATAAAATAAAATATACAAAATTGACAAACATATAATATTTAATGTTAAATTAAGCGGCTAAGTATTTAATGTGAAGATTGTAGACTTTTCCACCACAAGCATTCCTAATATTTTGATTTATTTTTCATTCAAATTCTAATTAGTTTCTAGTGCTCCAAACATTCAGTATTGCTCAGTTTAGATTTAGTACCTTACATTATGTAATATATTTCTAGGTTTATAAAATAAGAGTAAAATCAATCAAGTTAAGCATGATTATTTTTGGCTATCGATCATGTTAATTTAATTAATATAGTATAGTACATTATACACAGAATCTAAATTAATGATCATTAAAAGTCTGCTAGTTATTTGTTCTAAATTAAAACAAAAAAAATCATAATTTATACCTAGGTTTGAAGCTCGTATAGAAACACTTTAATTAAATAAAATGCTCTTTCATTTTAAATAAAATTAACTACACGGATTACATGTCCACTTTAATAGTCTTGCTTAACTCGAAAATTTGTCAGCAAATTGCGGAAATCAGATTGTAAGCTGGTGCAGCAGCAAGTGTTATTAACCCAAAAACCCATATTACTGGCAATTAGTTGTCACAAAAGTTTGGAATGACAACTGCGTGCGAGTAATCTGAGAGAGCTTTAGACAATTATTTATGGAACTGCATGTGACTCTCAGTTGGCTGCGTCTCCCCCCTTCCCCCTTCCCCCTGCCCACTCTCCACTCTCCTCTGCGCTGTGAATCCAGCTATCCTTGTGACTCTTTTGCTCTTGGCTAATTCTGGTGACACCGCATTAGTCAACACTTTTGTGCGCACATTTTCCAACACTTGAACTGATTTATGACACTTCACACAACTGAGCGCTTAATGTGATTAAGTTTTTTTATCTAAAGCTCTACCAGACGCCAGAGGGCGCCACACACATAGCTGAACTGTGGCTTGACTCGCTCTCTGCTCGTAAAATGCCGACAAGTTGTGCTGTTTAGCTTTTAATGTTATTATTAATATGCTCTTATTTACTCAGCATGTAATGATCGTCATCATCATCATCATCATCATCGCCATCGACATCGCCAACAAAATTAACATCAACATCAACAAATTGTTTGCACTAATAATTTGTGCATCAAATTATTTGTCCCCAGAAACACGTCGAATCCACAGGCAACAGAGGCGGCATCCTGTTGCATCCTTCAGCATGAGACAGCATTCATGCAATTAAGTCAACAGCATTGTGTGTTTGCAACATGGCAGTTACATGGTTTAGCTGTCTCTCATCCCCCTTAATCCTTCTCTTTGCCATGAAATTCTGACTAATAAAATGAGAATTATGCCAGCAATAAAAGCGTTAGCAAATTGTTATTGCTTTAATGTGTATTTGCCATGATTGTTGAGGCACAATTAAACTAGGAGACAATGTGTATCGAATTGATTTCAAATTGGCCCAAATCAAATGTATCTCAGACTTGTTAACACCAATCCAACTACAATTAAATCGTCTCTTGTATGGCCAACTAAACAGTCTCCGTTCCGTTCTTCGCACATTTTTCATTTAATGATGAACAAATAAAGCGTATAATAAGAAAATAAAGCATCTTGAATTGTTTGTTGTGGAACAAAAAGTATCTGAGAGCTATTTGAGCACGCGTATCCATGAGATGCTCGTTAGATCGAGTTTCTTTTCAGGTGTTTCGAATGATATTAACGAATGAAATTAGTGCAGCTAACTTTATATATTATATTTAATGATGCTCAAATTGCATTTCCCACTGATGGGTGATGATGAGAATTTTAACCGCATTTTTTTTTGGTTTGGCCTTTGCCTAACGGATCGCCAGTGCCATTAAAATGGACAAGAAAAAGTCGTAAACTAAAAATTAGTTGAGAGAATTTACAAATAAAATACAACAAGGAAATTGTGGTGTGAACGACACAAAGAGATACTCTGTACATCAAGGCAAGTATCTCTTTTCTTCTGCTGCTGATAAAGAGTTCATACCCTTCTGGATAGAGTGTGTGTGAACAGGGTATAGACGAGTTGTGGGCAGCCAGCAGACAAAGATGAACAGTCGACCGACCGTGTGGTAATTAGAATTAAGAAGCATTAAAAGAAACTCAACAAAATTCACACAATGCGCTCAAAGCGAAAGTCGTAAATAAAGCCATAAAATTGTGCGAGTAAAAACGTAAAGCCAGTGACTGGGTTTTCTTCTTCTTCTCCAACTTGGTGAACTGTGGAAGCTTAATTAGTTTCAAGAGCCACGTAAAGAGGAAGAGTAGTCTCCAACCAAACGAGATAACAATTAGTTTGGAACTCTCGAACGATTGGAACTAATTTATGAATGCACCTTGTTGACAATGCCGCTTTTGGACAGCTCGTAAAAACATTTGGAGTGCCGAGTGCCCAGTGCCATAAAATAATCATGGTAATAATAACTAGCACAATGAATATCAAGAGTTCCCACTGTCCCGACACACAGCTGCGTGGGTGAGCTGAGGGCTGAGCTGGAATTACAAGCTCGATTGATTCGCAATGCGAGTGCCAAAGAAATTCCTTGATTACACTTATTCTCAACTAGCCCACAGGCAAATTCAAATAACAAACACTATTATTTTTTGATTATTTTTACCTAGTTTTTGTCAATTCCTGTGCTTTGTTTTTTTGTCAAGTGTAATCCCACATTGAATTGGGTTTGGGACCCGGCTTGTCCTCCTCAACGGAGAATAATAGCCAAGCCCAAGCTGTTGACATGCAATTTGTTCGAGCGTATTCAGTATTGCACTCATCCTGCTGTTCATCCTGATCCTCGCCTCTGTTCCGTTTCAACCCCAAGGCACTCCGCACACAATTGACATTAGCCTTGCCAAGTGACAATGGCGGATTTACTTGGGAATGAGACTGCAACTGCGACTGCGACTGCGACTGAGAATTCGGATTTAGCTGCAGGGACCTGGGCAGCTACAACTGCGACTGCAATTGCAACTGCGGCTTTGGCTTATTCATTTGTAATTGGACATCCATTTTGTTTCTTCCTGTTGTCAAACATGCATTAAGCTCGAAGCAAATGTCATTCGTAATCTCTGAAATGACTTAGAGTTTAACAGACTCTCCCAAAATTAAAATATATGCTATTACTAATACAATAAAAGTTTCTCTAACTTATTAAGAGCCTTTTGCTGAAAATCTAGTATATTTTGTATTCTATGTCATTTTTGCCATGTACATATATCGATATTCCAATTATTCTGTATTTTTACGGTATATTAATAAGTTAATATGGTTTTATTGAAAATGAGTAGCGAGTAACTCACACTCGAAGAGACTCTATTGTAGCTTTCCTACTTTTTTTGATGTAATATCTTTCTTCCGAACTTACGAGTTTATACTGCAAACAGATTTAAAACGGACGGAATATATTCTGTCAAAACCCCGATAGCAAATAGAAATTAAGTTGACAATACATTAAAGTATAAGATCTAATTTTTAATATTAATATCTAGTTTTAAAATAAATTCACTTATTTCATCTCATTTCTATATTATTTTTATTTCTGTTTTCGCTATAGATTATGTATATTAATTTTGAAACTTAAGAAATAATATTTTTTAATTTTATATCGACTATTTAAAGTTAATTGTATGCCACAAAATATTCCAGAAAATATAGAGACAAATAGAGTTTTAAATTTTAAAATCTTATCTTTGTCTATATTTCATCTCTTTTAAAAAGTATATTGATTGATGAAAGCAATGACGAATGCCAGGACGATGTGCTCCAACTTATTGGTGAGGCAACAAACTCCATTTCGTAATATCCATTCTCGAAAATAGTAGACATTAGTGTATACATCAGGAATTGTTGCATGCCCAGTACGCATCCCGTGAGAACAAATGCCCACCACTTTGTTATCGCATATTAACGGTCCTCCTGAGTCACCACTGGAACTGCTGACTTCATAATTTTTGGGGTTCGAGACGCATACAAACAAGTCCTTTTTAAAACCAAAGCTTCTTGAGGCACAATATGCGTCTGAGTGAATAGTTACATCTCCATTTCCAATATCATCAGGCAACGGTCCATCCTAAAAATCAAATTGAAGTGATGCATATTTCTATTGTATATTATAGTTGCAAACTTACTTCCAAAATGATGCCCCATCCTATGACAGTACATAACTGTCCAGCTAATGGCTTCTCACTTGCTATAGGAATAATACTCACAAACTCTTCACTTAAGTCCAACTCATCCTTGAGCTTAATCAATGCGATGTCATAGGTATGAACATTAAATGCATTATACTTAGGATGCACTTTTACTGAGGCCACCGTTAATTCTTGGCTCTGTTTATTTCGTAGCAAACGGCGAGTTGTTCCAGCGACGACCTTTATATTCTTTGCGAACGTTATAGAACCCCTGTATAAAAAACAAATAAAGTATAGAAGATCCAAAAATTGAAATATTAATATATAAATATAATATACCAATTTGCTATATATAGTTATGTCGTGAATAATTAATATATAAATATAATTATGCTTTCCAGAAATCATAAAATATACAAAAATATACCAATTTGCTATATAAAAAAATTTCTTGAATAAAATTTTTATTTGATCGCAATCCAGAGCTGAGGAACGCAATTGTTCCGTTTGTAACAAAAAGTTTTGTCAAAAAAAATTTAAAATATATCTTTTATAGTCTCTGATGGTTAGATGATCATATGGACAGACGGACAAGCTTATATCGTCTGCTGCTGACCCTGAACCAGAATATATATACTTTAAGGGGTAGCAGATATCCTATTCTGCTTGTTACAAAACATTTCCTGCACAATCTTATAGAACATCTTCACCCTCTTATGTTCTCTGCTTTAAGGAAATGTATGTGCAATTTAATTTGACAACATGGAATGTACCGTGCTGAAAGACAATGCGCTGCGGTCAGAATCACTTTCTTGGAAATTATAGAGCCACAACAAAAATGTCCAAATCCAAAACCATATTCATCCTCCATATATACACGGCGAAGCGACACAACATATTTAGCAAGATCATTCTTCTCTGGACGATAACCACCGACTACTAGAAAAACGAATTCATCATCCTCTCTGGTTTTGGTTAAGCTTGAGTTGGCAAAAGATTCGCTTTTACTTTTCACTTTTGTTAGTGGTGCCTCATTGGTGTTCTTGACCTCATCAAGTACATTATAAAAACTCTTGTAGTTACTTCGTAATGCCGCAGACTCAATATTAAGGTTGTCATTCAATAGTGCGTCAGCCAAAAGATTTAAATGTTGGTAGCGGTAATGTAAAAAAGCGAGAATAACAATAAATTTTGAGAGATTCATTTCAGAGTTTTATGTTTCGATAAAACTTGTTTTGATTGTAAACTTTCAAGACATGTGATTTGAAAAATAAAAGCATACTATATCGTTACTTACTTAAATATTACGAATACAAATGCTCTAAGTTATTCGTTTTATTTTTTTAAATGTATGAAAATCCTCTTTAATCTTTCACAATCCAAATTTGCAATTTGTAGATTGAACAAGTTATATTTGATTTTAAAATATATTTATATTAGAATTCTTCAATCTTTAGTCAACTAAAACATTCGGGCATAACTTCAGATTTTCTTATTCGATGATATTTTTTAGTGTTTAGATTTAAGAAACGATTTAAATTATGCAGATTACAGGTTTTTTATAAATGCAAAAAGACAACGAAAATACCTATAATTTAAAGCTGCTTCATGTATAATATATTTTATTTTTAATGTTGCTTATTATATAATATATCGACTATTTAAAGTTCCCATTATTAATTGTATGCCACAAAATATTCCAGAAAATATTTATAATTAATTTCAAATTAAAATGAGACAAATAGAGAGTTTACAAAAATGTTTAAAATTATAAAATCGTATCTTAGTCTATATTCCATATCTTTTAAAAAGTATATTGATAGATAAAAGCAATGACGAATGCCAGGACGATGTGCTCCAACTTATTGGTGAGGCAACAAACTCCATTTCGTAATATCCATTCTCGAAAATAGTAGACATTAGTGTATACCTTAGGAAGTGTTGCATGCCCAATACGAATCCCGTGAGAACAAATGCCCACCACTTTGTTATCGCATATTAACGGTCCTCCTGAGTCACCACTGGAACTGCTGACTTCATAATTTTTGGGGTTCGAGATGCATACAAAGAAGTCCTTTTTAAAGCGCCCGAGTCTTGAGGCACAATATGCATCTGAGTGAATAGTTACATCTCCATTTCCAATATTATCAGGTTCCGGTCCACTCTAAAAATCGAATTGAAGTGATGCATATTTATATTGTATATTATAGTTGCAAACTTACTTCCAAAATGGTGCCCCATCCTATGATAGTACATAACTGTCCAGCTAATGGCTTCTCACTTGCTATAGGAATAATACTCACAAACTCTTCACTTAAGTCCAACTCATCCTTGAGCTTAATCAATGCGATGTCATAGGTATGAAGATTAAGTGCATTATACTTAGGATGCAATTTTACTGAGGCCACCGTTAATTCTTGGGTCTGTTTATTTCGTAGCAAACGGCGAGTTGTTCCAGCGACGACCTTTATATTCTTTGCGAACGCTATAGAACCCCTGTATAAAAAACAAATAAAATATTGAAGATCCAAATATTCCGAAAATATATTGAAATGTTAATATAAATTTTCCATAAAGCGCAAAGTATACCATAGAGTATACCAATTTGCCATATATAGTTATGTCTTGTCTATCGGCTCCGCTGCTGACCCTGAGCCAGAATATATATACTTTATGGGGTAGCAGATATCCTATTCTGCTTATTACAAAATATTTCCTGTAGGCACCCTTACACCCTCTTATGTCTTCTGCTTAAAGGAAATGTATGTGCAATTTAATTTGACAACATGTAACGTACCTCTTAGCAAGACAATGCGCTGCTGTCAGAATAACTTTCTTAGAAATTATAGAGCCACCACAAAAGTGTCCAAATCCAAAACCATCATCTTTCTCCATATCTACATGGCGAAGCGACACAACATATTTAGCAAGATCATTCTTCTCTGGACGATAACCACCGACTACTAGAAAAACGAATTCATCATCCTCTCTGGTTTTGACCAAGGTAGAGTTGACAAAAGATTCGCTTTTACTTTTCACTTTTGTTAGTGGTGCCTCATTGGTGTTCTTGACCTCATCAAGTACGTTATCAAAACTCTTGTAGTTACTTCGTAACGCCGCGGACTCAATATTAAGGTTGTCTTCCAATAGTGCGTCAGCCAAACAATTTAAATGCTTGAAGCGGCAATGTATAAAAGTGAGAATAACAATTAATTTTGAGAGATTCATTTTCAGAGTTTTATGTTTCGATAATACTTGTTTTGATTGTAAACTTTCAAGACTTATGATTTGAAAAATAAAAGCATACTATATCGTTACTTACTTAAATTACGAAAAAAAGGAATTCGATTTTACTATTTCTTAACTGTATGAAGTTGCTTTCTAAGTCCTAAACCTTGCACAACCCAAATTTGCAATTTGTAGATTGAACAAGTTCTATTTACTATCAAAATATATTTATATTAGAATTCTTCAATATTTAGTCAACTAAAATATTCGGGCATAACTTCCGATTCTCTTATTCGATGATACTTTTTTTGAAAACTATTAAAATTATGCAAATTACAGTCTTTTTATAAATGCAAAAAAAACAACGAAAATAAATATAATTTAAAGCTGCTTCATGTATAATATATTTTATTTTTAATGTTGCATATTATATAGTACAAAATAAAATAAAAAGTAATAAAAAAAAATATTAACGCACGTATTTTTTTAATTCTTTCAGTTTGTTGATAGTGTCGAGATGGCACTTTACTTAGTACTTTACTTTATTCATAGAATAACTAGGGTAACTCACAGTCTATAACTTTCAGGCAAGCTTTAGATAGAAAGGGGAAGAGAGGGAGAGCGCATGTGGGACATACTTACGTATGAGCTGTTTATTGTAAGCCAGGCCAAGCTTAAGTAATTCCCAGAGTATAACTTAATTAATTGCAGCTAATGTAATGCCCGGAGCGTAAATGAGAACAGCAGCAGCATAAAAGCCGCAAAAGCGAGCAACAGCAGCAACAACATGTTGGCCAACACACATGGCCGGTAACGAGGAAAACAGAAGATGGCTGCCGACATGGAGATGTTACAACAATAAACACTAAAAAAAATTGAATTAAATATGAAAAGTGTAACATGAACAACAGCAGCCAGAGGGAGCCATGCAATGTTGAATGTGCAACGCCGGTGCCTTTGGGCGTGGCTTAAATATGAGAATTTAATAAAATATTTTTAATGTAATTTTTGCACTCGGCAAACAGTGAAAACACAGCAAAGAGGAGGGGCAACCGGAACCGGGCACTTGACCCGAATGGGATAGAACACGAAGATGCCGCAGATATGCGAAGTGAATGTTGCAAGTTGTGTGGTGCCCAGTGTGTGGCATGAAGTATGAAGTATGTTGTCGACTATGCTCTGTTGTTATGTAAGTAATCTGGCAGTCGACTGGCAGACTGCACACTGGCATGCAATGCTGCAGCCTTCGAGCCTGGCTAATTGGGACAGCTTAGGGCCTTGGTTCTATCTCCCTCTCATGTGTTATGTGCTGTGTGTGTGTTGTTTGTTGTGCCAAGCCGGACGTGTTGGCCAGCAGAAAATTGTGAGCTAAATACTAAATGAATTTAAGGCATTTATCTAAATTATCTGCATTGGAATCATGTTTTGGGCTAATTGTGCCAACCACAACATAACGAGGCCCAGGCAACAAATATGATCATTATATCTGAAATTATTTAACAAATTTAAATGAAAAGTTTAAATGTACTTTCCCTTATTGTCATTACAAAATAAAAAAGTCGTCTTCATATATTTGGAGTGTTTTTTTTTTTAAACTAAAGCGTTGCATAAACTTTTCTCAATCAATAGTAAGAATGAAGAAATAAAATTACTTATTATTACACCAATTAATCGTATAACATTTATTTTTAAAAACTATTGTTTTGGAAATATAGCTGAATCTTACAAGCTATCGATATTTGCATGTAAGCAGCTCATATTTTTACTTGCTTGATCGAGCAATATAATACATTAAATAGAATTGTAAAACTCGAAACGCGCCTTTTTGTTAATAATTATAATCTTTAGGAATCTGATCAAAAAAAGGGATACAAAACTTTCACACCTATTTCTATACAATTTATCGTGATCCATGGTAAATGAAAAATATATTTATTTTACATTAAAAAAAAACACGTTTAGCTTCTTATAATCCTTGGTGAGAAATCAAAACGTCATAGCAGAATTTGACTCTAATTGGAAGAAATCAAATGATTATTGAATTGTACAAAAAGTTGAATATTTAAACTATCTTTTACCTTGTTAATTTTTGTCTTTGACCTTATCATCATTTGACTGAATTTCAATGGCTTGTGTTTCCAAGTTCTCCAGTCAATACCCTGAAGATCATCACTTCGAGGGTCCGCTTTAGTGTATTCTCCATTAAGATTGCTGAAAAGAGGCAATAATTGAAATATCTGATGAATATAACTACTACTTTCAACCTTCTTACCATTCATAGCACTTAGCAAACCACCAACCAGACCTGAAATTCTCAGCACAACTATCTTCGTCCAGATCATTATCCCTATCTGGAGTGGAGAATTGTGTGAGTTCATGACTGCGCAGAGCATCTCCAGCATTTCCAGAGTATGATCCAAGTTCCTTCAACTCGTAGGATTCCTCCTCGCTGCCAATAGAAAAGTCACTGTATCTGGCATATCGTTCTCCATTCGCAAAGTCCACAAGTAAAATATACAGCTCGTGAGGTTGCGATGTGGTCAGTAAATGAATCTCTTCGAGACCCATGAAAAACTCGCCATTTAATTCACCAAATCCTTTCCTGTAATCAGCCCAATTACGATTAAAATTCAATCTGCCATCTATACGCCGTTGCATAACTATCCAACCAGGACCAGCAATGCTAGAATCACATGAGTAATAGTTGGTATTTCGTACGTAAACTGGAATTTCAACGAGGCCAGTTAAACTACTCGGACATATTGGCAGCGGATGATACTTTTCATCTAGGTGAACAAATTTCTCCAATGGAGAGACTTCCATTGGCAGTGAATAAGAATCGTTAAGTGTATCAACTTTATTAGTTTAACCTTGGCTTTGCGTTTTGTGTTTTCACTCTCAAGTTCCGCAATGCGTTTTTCATAGTTGTTCGTATTGTTTTTATACAAGGCAATTATCTCCGCTTGCAATGCCAATTGCATATCGTTTTGCGCAGCCATTTCATTTAAATTCACTATTTTCGCTTCTAGCTCTTTAATCTTGTTATTTAGTTCGACAAATCTATTCTCTTTCGAGTTGGCCGAGTTGACGTGTTGTAAAAGAGGTTTCACTACCTGATAGCAATATGTGCTGCATTGTTCATCCATTTCCTTTGAACATGCGAAGCACTATAAACAAACAAATTCATTGGATATTGTATAGAGAATTACTTTTTAATTGAGTCACTAACCGAGCTTTGCACTTGTGAAACCATCCACAATATAGTTAATACGTTTGCAATTAAAATCATTTTGAACGCGCACTTCGAAGCTTTGATTCGTCTCAGAACTAATTACTTACTAAATGTAATGGAAATTTCTCTTTACTCATTTGTGTCTTATCAGTTAAATATTACACAAAAGTATATTTGCTTATATTATTTTCAATTACATCGAACGTCATTCAAAACACATAGCATTGCAATAAGCGCGAATAATAGTTTCAATTTTTTACGTGACTTTTGATTTTATATTAAATCAAACATACAAGTTGGTATATTTTTAGTATTTTTGTATTTTGGTATATTTTACAAAATACCACAATATTTTGCTTTTATTAAAAGTGGGTAGCGGGTATATCACAGTCGAGTACACTCAACTGTAACTTTCTTACATGTTTTACTTGGTACTGTTAACATTTCGCTTGATCGAGCAATAGAATACATTAAAAAGAATTGTAAACCTCGAAACACGTCTTTTTGTTAATCATTATAAACTTTAGGAATCTGATCAAAAAGGGATACAAGACAGTATCTCCTAAAAATATCATTAAAGGCTTAAAATGAAGACAATAACTTTTACTTTCACACCTATTTCTATACAATTTATCGTGATCCATGGTAAATGAAAAATATATTTATTTTACATTAAACACCCAAGTTTAGCTTCTTATAATCCTTGGTGAGAAATCAAAACATCATAGCAGAATTTGACTCTAATTGAAAGAAATCAAATGATTATTGAATTGTACAAAAACTTGAATATTTAAACTATCTTTTACCTTGTTTATTCTTGTCTTTGACCTTATCATCATTTGACTGAATTTCAATGGTTTGCGGTTCCAAGTTCTCCACTCAATACCCTGAAGATCAATACTATGAGGATCCGGTTTAATGTATTCTCCATTAAGATTGCTAAGAAGGGGCAATAATATAAATATCTGATGAATATAACTACTACTTTCAACCTACTTACCATTCATAGCACTTGGCAAACCACCAACCAGACCTCAGCGTCTCAGCACAACTTTCTTCGTCCAGATCATTATCCCTATCTGGAGTGGAGAATTGTGTGAGTTCATGACTGCGCAGAGCATCTCCAGCATTTCCAGAGTATGATCCAAGTTCCTTCAACTCGTAGGATTCCTCCTCGCTGCCAATGGAAAAGTCACTGTATCTGGCATATCGTTCTCTATTCGCAAAGTCCACAAGTAAAATATACAGCTCGTGAGGTTGCGAAGTGGTCAGTAAATGAATCTCTTCGAGACCCAAGAAGAAATCGCCATTTAATTCACCAAATCCTTTCTTGTAACCGGACCAATTACGATTGAAATTCACTTTGCCATCTATACGCCGTTGTATAACTATCCAACCAGGACCAGCAATGCTAGAATCACACGAGTAAGAGTTTGTATTTCGTTCGTAGAATGGAAATTGAAAGAGGCCAGTTAAACCACTGGGACATGTTGGCACTGGATAATACTTTTCATCTAGGTGAACAAATTTCTCCAATGGAGAGACTTCCATTGCCAGTGAATAAGAATCGTTAAGTGTTTCATCTTTATTAGTTTTAACCTTGGCTTTTCGTTTTTTGTTTTCACTCTCAAGTTCCGCAATGCGTTTTTCATAGATGTTCGTATTGTTTTCATACAAGGCAATTATATGAGCTCGCAATGCCAATTTCATATCGTTTTGCTCAGCCATTTTATTTAAATTCACTATTTTCGCTTCTAGCTCTTTAATCTTGTTATTTAGTTCGACGAATCTATTCTCTTTCGAGTTGGCCGAGTTGACGTGTTGTAAAAGAGGTTTCACAACCTGATAGCAATATGTGCTGCATTGTTCATCCATTTCCTTTGAACCTGCGAAGCACTATAAACAAACAAATTCATTGGATATTGTATAGAGAATTACTTTTTAATTGAGTCACTAACCGAGCTTTGCACTTGTGAAACCATCCACAATATAGTTAATAAGTTTGCAATTAAAATCATTTTGAACGCGCACTTCGAAGCTTCGATTCGTCTCACAACTAATTACTTACTAAATGTAATGGAAATTTGCCTTGCTTGGTGTCTTATCAGTTTATTATTATACAAAAGTATATTTGCTTATATTATTTTCAATCACAACGAACGTCATTTAATACATAGCATCGCAATAAACGCGAATATTTGTTTAAATTTTCATACCCGCTACACCCATAGGGTAGAAGGGTATTATAACTTTGTGCCGGCAGGAAATGTATGTAACAGGCAGAAGGAGGCATCTCCGACCCTATAAAGTAAAGTAATATATTCTTGATCAGCATCAACAGCCGATGCAGCCGGAATATTTTGATTTTATACAAAATGGTTAGCGGGTATCTCACAGTCAAGCATAATCTGATTACGTGCTTTTTGAATTTATATTAAAGCAAGTAAAAGCGCTAGTCTTAGGAGGCCTCTTGTACCTTCTACCCATTACATATTAAAGCAATAATATGCTAAGCTTCCACAGTTGCTCGTTTATCTTGAAATATGTTAACTTCTGTGTTTCGAATGTAGTGCTACATCGATATATGTACATACTATATGTAATATATACTATATAATACATATACTCGTATATATTTTTTTGTGGTATCTTAATTTGGAAAATTAATTTGGTAAAATAATGCAGATATCTCACAGTCGACCATACTAGCCTGTAGTTTTTTTTTACGTGTTTTATTGTTATACCCGCTACCCATTGGGTAGAGGGGTATTATAACTTTGTGCCGGCAAGAAATGTATGTAACAGGTGGAAGGAGGCATCTCCGACCCTATAAAGTATATATATTCTTGATCAGCGTCAACAGCCGAGACGATCTAGCCATGTCCGTCTGTCCGTCTGTGTGTCTGTGTGTCTGTCCGTCCGTCCGTATGAACACCTAGATCTCAGAGACTATAAGAGATAGAGCTATAATTTTTTTTCGACAACATTTGTTATGCTTGCACGCAGATCAAGTTTGTTTCAAATTTTTCCTACGCCCCTTCCGCCCCCGCAAATCCAATAACAATAACAAGCGTAATTTTAAAGCTAGAGTTACGAATATTGGCATATACAATAATTACTATAGTAGTTATGATTCCTGAAAATTTGGTTGCGATCAGACAAAAATTGTGGAAGCTATTAAAGAAATACTTTTGTATGGGCAAAAACGCCTACTTAGTTGCTTTGGTTGACAATGTGGTATATCGTGCCGTCTATGGTATATTTTGAATGCGGTACTATATCGATATACCACTTATACCATTTGGTATATTTTTAGTATTTTTTCAGTATGTTTAGTATATTTAGAGAATAATACCGCAAAATATATTGCTTTTATTCAAAATGGGTAGCGGGTATCTCACAGTCGAGTACACTCGACTGTAGCTATCTTACTTGTTTAATCTATTTAATTGAGTATTTGTTATTGATGGCATATTTGACGTTAAATTAAATTAATAATAATAATTATTATCTTTCTATTTAGTTCGATCAAACTGTTTTATTTTGAATTCATTTATAGCGTTACAACTTTGGTAAGTTCAAGTTATTTTATGTACAACGCGAAATATTGCAATATTATTGCAATTGTTGTCACTGATCGCATTGCAAGTAATTATATTGTAGATGAGAATTAAAAGATTAGATTATTCGGTGCTCAAAGTGCAAAGAGTATTTTCCCATCTGTCGACCGTTGATTGCAACGCACGAGCTGAAAGAGAATTTTGCTGTCGAAATAAGTAACTTTTAAGAGAGTTTTCTCTGTCGACATTCGACACAATCATTAGAAGCATTTCAAAAACAACAGAAGCTGCATCGACATCAACAATGCACTCAGAATGTCAGCTTTTCTTTTCAGATGAAAACACGCACATTTCCAACCTGAGCTTTCGGCACTTCTGATGAAATCTTTAGAACGAAGAAAATCATGGATTGACGCATTGACAGCTTTTCACCCACCTTGAAGAAAACTGAATCAAAATCGAACGAGTCTTGAATGCATTTGTGGAAAGCTTTTCGCCTCTGCTAGGTGCCACTTGCCACATACACCCACATCGTCCCCGCACTCCGCCCTTGACAATACTCATCGAATGTGTTGTGTGTAAGTTATGCGTAGTCGGAGTTGTTGCTGATTTGAATGTTGTTGCTTGGTTTTAAATTTCAAATGCTTTGGGATTTGGAAGTGCGAAAAGTCAATGCAACAACAAATGCAAAGGCTTATTTACACACACTTCCCCACCTCGAAGCGGGGGAATGCCCCGCACTCTTTTCCATTCCATCATTCAACACACTCGACAGACTCGAAACAGCCAACACTCAAACACTCAAAGAGCGACGCAACAACGAATTGCATTCATTATGTTTATGCAATTCTCTCTCTCTCTCTCTCTCTCTCTCTCTCTCTCTCTCTCTGCTTCTCTTTCTAGCCATCTCCCTTTAACTTCGCTCACTTTGCTGAATGTTTTGACCTTTTTGCATTTTTCGTGTACGAAAAACGGCTAAAAATACTTGAATAATGTTCTGTCTGACTGAATGTTGCTGTTGTTGGTGCTGCTGTTGTTGTTGCTTTGACTGCACAGATTTAATAGGATTTTAGTGCATTGAAGTGATTTCTCAACGCCACCTCATCATCATCATCATCATTAAGACCATGATGGCAACGTTGCTTTTCATGCTGATGATGTAAATGGAAAAGGGAAAGCAAATAGGAAACGGGAAAAGCGAAAGGGATGCGTCAACTGTGACTTTGCTCTCTGTTGAGTTATGCTGGATGCCAAGACGAGAACTAGAGCTGAGCCTCCTAAACGTAGCCAGGAAGCGTGGGCTATTATCCATTGCCAAAGGCGTAACTCTTTCAGTCATAATGGACAAACCATTAATAAGACCAACAACTTGGTACAAGTTGAGACCTCGGCCTTATTTTTATAATGGATTTCATATAATTATGTGGCCTTGCAGCTTCTCTATTTAAAATAGGTTATGCAAATAACGTACACAAGGAACTTACAAATTATTGAAAAAACGCCGAAACAAGCAATCATATTTTAAATAATATTGATCAAGTCCAACAATACATTAAATAAATAAACCTATAAAATTATCCCAAATTAATACCTTTAAAAATTTTATAGTTAAAAAGTTTAATTAGATTTATTTTTATATGGTTTTATCGAAAATGAGTAGAGAGTTTATATCAGTCGAGAACACTCGATTGTAGCTTTGTTACTTGTTTTGATGCAATGCAAATTATCATTTTAATTTAGTATTATTTATGCAAACTTGAAGTCGGCATTGCAAACAAACTTAAATCTGCTAAAATAATCCGTCAAAATTTTGTATTTAAACCCGACAACAAATAGACATTAAGAATCAACATCAAATATTCATTTTTAAATACAAAGTTTAATATACGTTAAAGTATAATATCTAATTTGTATTTTTATTTTTACTGTTAAAAAATATTTTAATTTTAGAATTCAGGAACCCAACAACAAATTAAATTTTCAGTTAAAAAGCGAATGCAACCATTTCAAACAATTTATTTAGTATTAGATAAAAATTGCCTCTGTAAATAGTTTTGAATTTGCTTTTTAGCTTAAAATAAAAATAAATTCAATACATTTTTGTATATTTTTTTTACCATAGATTTTATTTTATTGCTAACTCAATGATATCAATACTGGAAACTTATGAATTTTTTAATTTTAATTTGATATCAAGAATTGAATGCCAAAGATACGTTAATAGGTAAGCTATATATATATATTCGAGATAGAGTTATAGATAAAGTATAATGTAATGTATGTATTTATCAAATTATAAAATCTTATCTGGTTTGATTCAGTCTTCTTCAATTTTAAAAAATATATTGATTACTGAAGGCAATGACGAAAGCCAAAACGATGAGCTCCAACTTATTGGTGAGGCAACAAACTCTATTTCGTAATATCCATTCTCGAAAATAGTAGACATTAGTATATACCGAAGGAAGTGTTGCATGGCCCATACGGATCACGTATGAACCAATGCCCACCACTTTGTTATCGCATATTAACGGTCCTCCTGAGTCACCATTAGTAACGCTGACTTCATAATTTTTGGGATTCGAGACGCATACACACAAGTCCTTACTAAAAACCCTGATTCTTGATGCACAATATGCATCTGACTTAATAGTTACATCTCCAGTTCCAATATCATCAGGCGTCGGTCCAGTCTAAAAATCGAATTAAAGTGATGCATATGTATTTCTATTGTATATTATAGTTCCAAACTTACTTCCAACATGTCGCCCCATCCTATGCTAGTACATAACTGTCCAGCTAATGGCGTCTCATTTGCTATAGGAATAATACTCACAAACTTTTCATTTAAATCCAACTCATCTTTAAGCTTAATCAATGCAATGTCATAAATTTTCTCAAGAATACTAAACTTAGGATGCACTTTTACTGAGGCCACCGTTAATTCTTGGGTCTGTTTATTTCGTAGCAAACGGCGAGTTGTTCCAGCGACGACCTTTATATTCTTTGCGAGCGTTATAGAACCCCTGTATAAAAAGCAAATAAAATATAGAAGATCCAAATATTCCAGAAATGTTTGAAATATTATTATTATTTTTAATATAAATGTTCATTAAAACAAAAAATATACCATAAAATATACCAATTTGCTATATATAATTATGTCTTCAATTATTGAAATATAAATATATGCTTTCCATAAAGCATAAAATTATTTCTTGAATAAGATCAATAAATCAAATCCTGAGGAACGAAATTGTTCCGTGTGCAGCAATAAGCTCTTTCAAAAAAATTTAACATATATCTTTTATAGTCTCTGATAGTTAGATGTTCATATGGACAGACGGACAATCTTATTATCCCATTCTGCTTGTTTCCTGTAGGCACAATCTTATAGTCTTCTTCACCATCTTATGACTTCTGCTTAAAGGAAATGTATGTGCAATTTAATTTGACAACATGGAACGTACCTCGTAGCAAGACAATGCGCTGCTGTCAGAATAACTTTCTTAGAAATTATAGAGCCACCACAATAGTGTCCAAATCCAAAACCATATTTATCCTCGAAATATACAAGGCGAATCGACACAACATATTTAGCAAGATCATTCTTCTCTGGACGATAACCACCGACTACTAGAAAAACAAATTCATCATCCTCTCTGGTTTTGACCAAGCTTGAGTTGGCAAAAGATTCGCTTTTACTTTTCACTTTTGTTAGTGGTGCCTCATTGGTGTTCTTAACCTCTTGAAGTACATTATCAAAACTCTTGTAGTTACTTTGTAATGCCGCGGACTCAATATTAATGTTGTCTTCCAACAGTGCGTCAGCCAAAAGATTTAAATGTTGGTAGCGGCAATGTATAAAAGCGAGAATAACAATTAATTTTAAGAGATACATTTTCAGAGTTTTATGTTTCGATAATACTTGCTTTGATTGTAAACTTTCAAGACTTGTGATTGGAAAAATAAAAGCATACTATATCGTTACTTACTTACGAATGCAAAAGAAAAGGAATTCGATTTTACTATTTCTTAACTGTTATAATACTCTACCGGCATAAAGTTATACCCTGTGAGTAGCGAGTATAAAAATAAAATAAATAAAGAAATGTTAATCCGAAAATGCGCATTTCAAACCTTGAAATTTACTAATCTATTATCTTAATTTTAAATATTAAGTATAGTCAGTCAATAAGTTTATTAGGAGTTTATAAATGTTTCTCTTAGAAATAAAATATATAAATAATAATGACATTATAAAGAGTTTCATCGAAGATTCTATTAAATTTGTGCCTAACTCGCGATTTCACAACATTACCTGCAATCGAATAATCGACACTCGGGACTAACAAAAAACCATTTCTCGTGAAAGATTTAGGAAGATAGGCACAAGCAAGTCACAACGACAGTGAGAGAGGAAGACGAAGAGAGAGTGCCAGGAAAACAGTGTAGGTGAATGCTGCTGTGGGTGGCTGGGACTTGTGGCAAAATTTATGACTTGCCTTTAGCTACTAATGAGTTTGTCGGCATCCGTCAGTTGAGCCGCTTGGCCGGCGCCTAGAAAGCAGCTTAAACCAGAGCGCCGGACCTTGAGCATTCAAGTCGATGATACACATAAAACACACACGCACAACACACACGCACACACACACACAATACAACATAATGGGTTAAAAAATGCGTAAACGATTTTGGGCGTCGTAAGCTTCTTAGATATTTGCATCAGATTTGCCATAAATTGTGTGCATGTGTGTGTGTGGGTGAGGTCGCTGGGCGGAACAGTCAAGGCTTGGCGGAAGCATTTTGATTGATTTACTCACAGACACAAACAAACACACACACACGTGTAGCACCATGAGATGGATCAAGTGCAGAGCTGAGTGACTTCCTCTACGGGCAGAGGAGGCTCATCTTATGTGCTCCCGTAATTTACCATACCATAAAGCCAAAATGCGGCCGTATTTCTTCAACTTCCGGCATTAAGTGCACACAGCAAACGGCATCAACAGCAGCAGCAGCAAATTAATTAAGTGACGTTGCCAAAGAGCTTCGACCTCACACAAGCAAGAGGACACTTACAGGAGTGTGTGTGTGTGTGTTGTCAAATTAATTAAACGCACACCACAACGAAAACAACAACAATCAAAAACGAGTGAACCAAAGTCAAAGCAACTGCACTCATTCCCCTCGATTTACCTTTCTCTGCTGCTTCTTCATGCTATGCAGCTTTGTAGTGGCTTTTCCTAAGCTCACGTAATTTACACCTGTCCGTGTTGATCCAATTGGCATAACAAAAGCCGACACACAACTCCACAGTCTATCCTCCAGACGCTGCTGCACTCAATAAAATGCAGAAGAATGCTGCAATTACTTGGGAATCAATTTTGTAATGACAAGAAGATACAGATATAATTACGGATATTCAATTAGAATTTGTTTCATTTGAAGTAATTAAGATAAATAAATATTTTAATATTACTAAGTATTAATAACTGAAAATAAATAAAGAAATATTTTAGTATTATTAAGTATTAATAGCTGAAAATAAACAGCAGATCGAAAAAGCATACATAAGTATCTTTTTTTGATGCGTATCTCTAGTTGATTTGATCCAAAAGATTGACTCTAGAAACTAACTACTCTTATTGTAAAATTCTGTATATCAACACCACAAATAGAAATATTTCAATAACTAATTGTAATGACAATAAAATGGTACGTTCAAAAGTTAATATTCAATTTAAAGCAATAAATGTTAATACATAATTTAAGCACTTTATAATTAAAAAAATATAGCAGGCAAGAGGAAAGATACTTTATTAATCTTTATCTATTATTATTTGTTACTATTGAACAAAACACCTGTACGTGCCATAAACTACAAAACACTAAAGTAGAATTCAATATAAAAGCTGGTAACATTTCAAAAATACAAATTCTAATAACTTTCAATTTAAATTTCATCGAAATGTTATTAGAAGACTTTCAATACGCTTCTATACCGTATAGTAGAATATATATATCTTTTTGCGAATATTAAGATACTTCAACTTGATTTCAACTGTCTTCTGCACAAAAATGTCCAAGCTCGCTTAAGCTCATTTTTTTTGACTACTGTGTTGAATGGATTATTAGACATTCTCCCACATATCGATTGCAAAACGTACTCAGTAAAAACTAAGCCGAATTGTGCCAATCGTTTCACCTGTCAGCAGCATTTCAATACATCTAAGCTGCAAAATTGCCTTTAAATGCTTTGAAAAGCTTTCGCAATGAATGTAAAAGTTTTCAGTTAGGGATGTAACACAAATACAGTTACATACGCATACATATGTAGAGTGACACTCTTTCATAATCCCTTAGAAATCGACTCACACTCACACACACGCATAGTTGCCTAATTTCCATAGCAAACGACCCAACTAAGCTGCTTCGCAATCCTCTAACAATATCAATACATGTCACTGAAGCCTATTCTTTTTGGCGTGAAAATCTAAACCATACGATGGAAGGGGCATGGTTCACACGCCTCCAACCTAAGCTGGCCCTTCATAAAATTGTGAAAACTAGGCTAATGGATTATTTTTACAAAGCGACGCAAAAAATTCACTCAAAATACGAATTGAATCGAAAGTTGATGTCTGATATGGATTTCAGTGGCAGCGAGAGTATCTTTGAATTGCAAATAATGAATATTCTGGTTAAAAATATCAAGTGAAAAATTCGCTTTACTTTCGTTTAAAAATTAAATTATTTTTACCAGATTCATAATAGCATAATAATTGAATTCTCTTTAGTTGTAGAAACTTTAACTCCCAGTTTTATGTATTCATAACTTAATTATAATGTAATTTTCATAAGCTGCATCAATTATTGATAATTTCATTCGCTTAACAAAGAATTTAATTTAATTTAGAAAAAATCATAAATTTAATCAACTATTTTTTCTGCAGCTGAATTCATTCAATTCCATTCTCTTTTTATTGATGCAATTTTTTTCAGCAGCAAATTCTTAATTTTAATTTAAATGTATTAACAAAAAAAATTTGTATATAGATTTTGTATATAGGGTAAAGAAATTTTGGAATTAATCTGGAGTTCAAATGTATGAGTAAATTAAAAAAAAAAGGAACCTACTTCATATTTTATTTAACCAAATAAGAAATATTTTGAATGTTTTCAAAATTGTTTTGATAATTATGTGTAATGTAGTTTATATTCTGTCGGCTTCTTAGTTATCTGAATGCCTCAAGGAGTGAAGCAGAGGTCATTACACGAATTGTTTGCAAATTGCAGCAATTAAATAACTAATTAAAATCATTGCAAATGAGGAGAAGAAGATTCGTTGTCCGTTTGCGTCGAGCAACACTTTAGACTCATCCATAAATAATTTATTGTAATGAAATTTGCTAATTGCTAAATGTCCAAATTGCAGTACAGGTTCAACTTTTGGCTTTAATTTAATTTTTAATGTTTAAGTTTTGACCAGCAAAACACTCACACACACACACTCACACTTAGAGATGCAGACGCACTTTGGGGCGAGATGGGAATTGAAATCTTGACTTTAGCATCTTGTTGCAGCAGCATGAAAGGCAAATGCCAATATTTGTCTGGCCTGAGCAGTTGAGTGTGTTGGGAATGAATGAGTGAACTAACGAAAGAGTGTATGAGTGAATGTTCACTTAACCTCTTTTTGTATACTTCTTGCCAACAAGATTTTCAATTAAAATTGATTTTATGCAAATTTTCAATTAGTCAAACACATTTTATCAAGCGCACATCAACAAGGACACAGCAAAGGATGTGAATATGAATGCGAATGCAAGCTCATCATCGTCATCGGCATCGTCAACAACATCAACTGCAGACATGGCCAAAAGACTTGTGTAAACCACTTGAGATAAATAGATTTTAAGTTGCATTCGCAACATTCTCCCGTCTCAATCTCTCTTTCTCTTGTCCTTCCGCTTGTTTATCTCGAACTTAACCCTCGGCCATTTTTGCAGCTCTTGAATGCTGATTAAGTAATTGCATTTGCCCAAAATTGTACAACATTTTGGCGTTGACTTCATTTGCGCTGCCTTTCAGCGTCAATTACGAGTTGAGCGACAAAAAAGAGATGCTATATACCCTTCATACCCGCTCCCCACTTCTTTAACTTCTCTTCATATGTATATGCGTTAGAACAAGTGTGTATGTGTGTGTGTGTGTTTGTCTATCGCCTAATGTTTTGCAGCTCTCACTAATTGCATTAAAAAAAGTAGACGCTCCTTTTTCCCCTCCGAATGCTAGACTGGCGCTTGCTAAATTATATAAACCCAGAGAGAAGATTTAAATGCGCTTTAAGCCGCAGCATAAATACCCTTTCACTAATATTTATGTGCGTAGTCTCCAGCTATAAGCATACCCCCGCTTGGATGAGAGTAGAGTGAGGACAACAGCCAGACAGTTGGATAGTCAGCTGGCGAGATAGTCGAGTAATTGTAGTCTGTGGATTGCACAGTGGGCACACCCTCGATGTGGCTGTTTAAAAGGTGGAGTTGCGTTGTCTTCGTTGCTCTGCGCTTTTAAGCTGCAATTTGGTTGCATGTCACTTGTGCGAAATGCTTTCAGACAATGTTCCCCGGCTACTTCACATGATATGCCATTAGCAGCTGTGAGTGTGTTCACCTGGCGTATGCTTAATTTGCGACTTGAGCCATAACTGAAATGTGCTTGAAGCGAATGCAATCTAAACTAAACAGAATTGCAGTGCAAATGAATTCAGTCAGCATCGATTTGAGTCGAAACTAATCACTGTCCTTCCACACACAACATCATCAGCATGTAAATTGTGTGTGTGTGTGTGTGTGTGTATGTGTGCATACCTCAAGAAAGGCAACAAAATTGTCAAGCTGCCAACATGTTTTTGCAATTAAGTTACGGTTTTTCTTGTTCAAATATTAGCACTTGCATTTTCAATAAATGTCCCAGGCAGTCAACTCATTTGCATGGGATGTGTAGACGGACAACTCAATAAACTACTGACTGCCATTGAAAATACTCAGCAGACGACGACGAAGTCAGTGAATTGCACGCTCAATTTAGTTGAAATGTGGAGATGGGCAGACGTCGACGACGTTGACGACTCTTCGAGTACAAACAACAATGGCACGCACTGATTTGACCTGGGAACCGAACAGGGCAGGGGAAGAGGAAGGGGAGAAGGACAGCAGAAACACAGTTGTAAATAATGCGAGAGAGACGATTACGAGTGCTTTGATTGGCTCGAAGACAGGACAGGGGCAATTAGCAGATGGGCAATGGGCAATGGGCTAAAATGAAGCACAAGCAGAGACTCAACTGAACAAGCGGTGAATGCCTCACTAAGTGCATGAATAAATAAACTGAAGGCACTTGTCCACATCTCTACAACTGGCATTGCAACTGGGCATTGCAAGTCCACGACCAAGTCCAATTCCAGCTGTGGCGCTCTTAGTCACAGTCAACACATGTTAACAACTTGATGGCCAAAAGTCAAATGGCTTAAATGCCCAGCACATTGTAAGCAAACAGCGCCACAAAACAGCACACACAGAGTCAACCACTGACTGACTATGCTCCACACAAAGGGACAAAATAAAGAAACCAACTTCGACTCCAACTCCAACTCCAACTTCAACTCGTATGCAAATTGAGGCAAATAAAATTATTATTCAAATTTTTGGCATGTCTCTATTCCTGGGAAAACATCAATCCGCTTTTTACGTATCGCAGACCATGCAAATTGTCAATCAGAGTTCAGACTGCCTCGTGTCTCTCGTTTGAATAACGCTTGCAACTCTTAGACAAATAGTTCACATTGTTTTCCAGGGCCAAACGCAAGCCATTAGCTTGGCCCAAAATGTTTCTCAGCTAGACAACAAAAGGACAGCTTCTTCTTCGTCTGCTATTGCTGCTGCCAGACTCCCAGTGAGAGACATGGCAAAAAGTGTTACGCCCACAAATCACGCCCAGCACATTGCAAGAACACCAACAAAACGAATCGAAACAAAACACAACAAAACAAGCCACCCAAACGGCAAAAAATGACAGGAATTTTACAGGCAGTCAATTATGGCCGGGTCTAGCAATCGTGGACATCGTGGACAAAGGCGGACAGCAACGGATGGTTGGACACTTGGTCGGTCGGGTTGTTCGGTTGCTCTGAGATTGGGAATCGGTTGAGCACTGGTAGCCCACCAGACGTCAGCCACTGAGACACAGCAGCAAACCCACAACGCAAAAGCAAAAGTTGTTACTAGTATTTTCACACTCGTTGCCCAAAATCATAAAGAAGTGTATACGCTTAGTGTCTTGGTCGAGAACACTTAACAGAAAGCCTTGCTATACAAAACTATCTTTCAAATTAGTTTAAGGAATGGCTTATAATTTCTAATATTATATAATACTAATTAATAATTAAGTTTGTATTTCTTTGGATTACTTATGAAACTTTATTAGCGCTTATATTTTTTAATCATTTGACATCTCCATTACATCTCCAAAAAATTGTTTGCATCTGCGATTTGGCATATATTCTAGTCATTAAAAAAACTGTTACCTTAAATCTTCAATATTTTCTTTAACTTTAACTTTAACTTTAAATGCACTTCAAGTATTATATTAACTTCCATATTATTCTTGAATCTATTATTGCTTCTTTACTTCAACTCAACACATATTATATAAAACTTATCGCATATATCTTCTATTTCAAAGATGATTGGAGTCATATCGTAAAATTTCTAGTTTTATTCCTAAACAAATTGTGAATTTTTCTAGAATATGTGTTGTACTAACTATTATTATTTTAATACCTAATTTTCAATATTACATATACTAAGAGGAAAAATTGTGATCAACATAATAAACTAATTTATTAACTAATTAACTCAATATGAATGTTGCCTTTTATATCCCTTAATATGTACGTATGATGCATAGTGCTTCAATGTCGAGCACACTTGACTGTTTTTTTGATGGCACTTGTTCTTGTTGTGGCTGCTGCTTGTTGTTTTGACTGTGTTGAAACCAAAACGCGCATTTTCCATGCGATTGGCAGAAAGAAAAAACCTGGCCAAAAGAAAGGAGGGAAACGAGGCGGAGCAAATCGACATATTGACAGACTAAATGGAGTTGTGGGTTTTGAGTAGTAAATCAAGTTAGGCACTCGCAGCACTCACACACAACCACACACACACACACTCGCACATAAATTGTTTGTTGCATGCATAAGCGAAAATTGCATGCCGCAGAGAATTTGCCCAAGAATTGAGTGAAAAAACAGTTGAAGAGTTGCGCAGATCGAAGCACAAATACTCTGCAATAACTGTAGCAATCAAATGTCCAATAGTTGACAGCACCTTCTCGACGAGTGGATAGTGCTTGGTATGGCATCAGTTTACTAGTTTATCCTAAGGATAAACCTGCTGTTAAGTTTGTCACTCACATTTCGTAGTATGTGATATGCAAATGACTTCACATCCTTGAGTAGCATCCTCTGTCATTGGAAAGTTGTGTTTATCCTGTCCACGTTGACACCAAGTTGGCCAAAGAGTCAAAGAGCCGAGGGACTTGTTGTCTGGTCCATTTTGGGGACTGAAGAAGCAGCTTTTGTTGTCTGTCAAGCGGAGTGGCCAAATATGGTTGTTAGTTTACCAGACAGACAACCTCGAAGTGGAGACTCCCGCGCTGCATTTGCATATTTTTGCCGGCCAAGTTGTTGTTGTTTTTGTTTCCGTGACTTGGCTTCTCCTGGGAGCTGTCTTCGCTCCAATTGCTGGGAGCTGGGCAGTCAGCCTTTTGCTAGTTTTCGCACAACATCAAAATGAAAATCAAAGCCAAAGTTCGCTGATGTGGCTGCAGCAGCTTGTCAATGTGGCTGCCCCGTGAGACAACTTAGTCAATTGTTGCCACTGCCACGCATTGTGTACACACTCTCTGCCTTTCCTTTCTATGCCTACTAGTTGTAGTGCCTCCAAGGGGAATGTTTATGCAAAAGTCTCGTTAGAGCCTGCACTGCATTCATTGTTTCAGTCGCCGTCTATCCATAAAACATGAGACCATCTGATGGCATCGCCATCGAAACAGATACATGCTTAGGCTTACTTTACTTACTATATACCTCAAAATGAAGGGATAGTCAAAGTACCCCAAGTTGATTTTACTTGGTCTCACATAATTGTTAAAATTGCAGTCTGGTCTGCTGATAAGTTTATTAAGAGCACTCGACTTGACCATCAAACGATTCATTGAATCTTTCTCACTCTGCTCTCCACAAGTTCTCGCATTGTTTCCGAGTGTGTGTCGAACAAGGGCCCAAAGTGCAACGTGTTTGCCTAATTGGCATGAGCAAAAGGGTACTAAAGTGCAGTCTGGGGTCGGGTTTATTTTTTCTTCCCCACTTGCTCATGCCATAATCTCAAGGTACTCTCTCGCTCGATGGGTAGTCAAATGTGAAGAGCTTATTTGTACAACCAACCTCAGCATTTATTGACATCTTCTGGGCGTGGCCGTCTGAGAATTTACTACAAATTGGCAAAAGTCAGCAACGGCAACGGCAAACGGCAATGGCAACGCCAACAGCTGCCACTTGCCACTCGAGTCTTACTCTCAGCTCAGTTTGCGGACTGCTCTTTATGCAACTTTCATTAGTTTTGAGTGGGTGCTTCTTTTGTTTCTTGCAGCACCGCTCTTTGCCCAGGTTCAGAGTTCAAGCGACCAAACACCCAACGGCATTGTTTCAAGTTACCAAATTTAATTAGACAAATTTTTAATTGATATCATATGGCCAACGCCCAATTGTTGGCGTCTTGTAAAGTGGCCACCCCATCCGCCTGAAAGTTGCACATTCAACTTGCCACACAACGCCAAGCACGCCAATTATTTGTCTGCCAGCCGCCTGCAGCAAGAGTAGCCTGAGATGTTCTTTGCTCGCTTCAAGATGTCGAATAAGTTGATTACTTTCGAGTAGCCTCCGAAAGTGGCAAACAAGCTCAACAACTCTCGGTTCTTTGCCAAGACAGTCAAGTGTCAGAGAACTATGCAAAGTGTTGCCACATCTCATAAAAATGCAGCAAATGGACGTTGTTAAGTTGGCCGAGCATCAATCGCATGTTATTGCAGTTAAGTTGGCTTGCGCTTGATTGAATCATGAAATAAAAGCTATGAACTGCTGTTAATTTAAATAAAATTTAGATTTAAGCTACAGTCGAGTGTGATCGACTGAGAGATACCCGCTATCCATTTTGAATAAAAGCAAAACAGTGTGGCAGTCTTTAAAAGAGCCAAGTTGAAAGACCGAAAAAATACCGAAATATATATTTGGTATATTGATACCGTAGAGTTCAAAATAAACCCTAACTTAATCAGTTGTGTTTAATACATATAACAGCACTTTGAGTTAAGTCAAAAAGCTCAACAACGCTCAGTTCTTTGCCAAGACAGTCAAGTGTCAGAGATCTATGCAAAGTGTTGCCACGTCTCATAAAAATGCAGTAAATGCACTTTCTTAAGTTGATCCAATGCCTGTTGTTGAAATTAAGTTGAAATATATGTAGCTAACAAATGCAGTCGATTAAATTATAATTAAAAAATGAATTCATTTTTAATAATTTTTAATAGTTTATTTGTTAATTTATTAATCCCAACTTAATGAGTTGTGTTTAATACACAAAAGAGCATTTTGTGTTGAGTAAGTTGGCAAATAGTAAGTGAGAATCCCAGGGCAACGGGATGCCTTAAACATGAACAGAGCACGCCAAGAATACCCCGATTCCCCCATGAGGCGCTGTTTCGCATCCTCTGCTTTCTTTTTTATCTCTTTGCTGCCATGTACTTTTGTTTTAAGTCAAAGCATTTAAAAAGCCAAAGCCCAGATTTCAGCTGCAAAAAGTGGCAAAAGGGTTGTTGGTTGCAGCCCCCTCTCCAACGCGTTTGCTTTTGCTTTTGCTTTATGCGAACTGTTGAGGGGAGAGATGAACGTTTGTCTGGTTTGGGGTTGTGTCGAGTGTTGTCAATGGCAGGCGATAAGGCGACTGCCATGCCATGGAATAAGGAGGGCGTTGGAGTATATAATGTGCCTGCAGGTTGTAATATTAATTGTTTTTACCGTTGAGCCTTTTTTGGCATAGCGTTAAAGGATGTGCTGGGGAATTGCAATCGCAGGCGCCAAAGCGACAGAGGAAGAGAGAGAGAGAAGAGCATGGCAAAGTGGTCAAAGCTATATTGAATGTCTTTGACAAGCGCAGTCTGTTAACTTAACTCACAATTAGGCACTGCGTGTGCCACGACATGGCCAGGACATTTGCTTTGATTCAATTAGCCGGCAGCCACAGTCACAGCTATAGCTATAGCTACAGCTACAGACACAGCAACTGGTGTAGCTCAGCGTGCCGAAGGAGGCAAGAAGACCGACCGCATGATCCGGCAAGATTCCCGTTTCATTAACGCTACGAAATTCGATTAATTGAGCATTTGTGCGGCTTTGCTTGCCTGCTTACTTGGGCACTGGGTAGTGGGCGGCAGCAGAGGGCGTGTCAGAGCACAAACTGTGTATATTCAAACAGGCGACTGCCCACAGCGTCAGTTGTCGCCAACAATTGTCGTCGAGGCTGCGACGTTGGCTGACAAGCCAAACTTTCCTCATACTCTGGCCCCAACTCCCTGTCTCCTCCCCCTGGCCACATGTCACCTTATGCCAGTGACATTTCCGGCTTGCTTTTGACTTAATTTGATTAAAAGTTTTTGTCGCAGCAATTGAAATTCACCGGCTGACGAACAAGTTCCTCACTTTGTTAGCGGACTTTTTCTCCCTCTCCCTTGCCTATCGATTTAAGCCGCACAAAATACAAATTGAATCCTTAGATAAACGCTGCCAAATATATCTCTATCTACAGCTTTTAATGACTTAATTGTCTACTCAATTAGGTGACAACTCACCGAATAGAAAACATCCAAAGTACACAAAAACAATTCTAAGCTCGCGCTGATCCTATTAAACCTAATCAGCAGCAATCAAAATTGACTGGATTTCAATATTATTTCGCAACGTTAGCTAAAGCAATGGAGATAATGGAGACGTCAATGTCTTCAACGAAAAAGGAATTACGAATTATTGTTTAATAATCCATTTTCTTAGCTCTCTACGATTATCAGGGGTTATATATTTGAGCAGCTTTAAAAAAGAAACTTTTAAAATTTGCAAACAATTATTCCGACAACTTTTATTCCGCTTTGTTTTCATGAGAGACCTCAAAATTACAAAAAGTCATGAAAAATGTTTGAAAATGAAGCAGAAAAATAAAATCTGTTATTTCCGATTAATTTAGTTAATTTAATTTAATTTATTTTACTTTGTCCATGCGTCAACAAGCCCGTGCTTGTTATCACTGGACCACTAGAAAAATTTTCAAACATTTATTTTACCTAGTCTGACTTTTTTCTAATCATCGTTTGACTAAATTCCAATGGTGCTGATGTCCATGAATACCGGTAAGATGTTTGCAATAGTAAACATTTTAACTTCCAGATTAGAACTGAATAAATATTCAAATCATTTTATATTATATCAAAATTGTTTCTTGAATATCTTCTAAGTTTTCTACTACTACTACTTCATCTGTACTTGCTATACTATGGAAATCCAATTCCTGATGACGGTCCATTGCAGATTTTAAGTCATCGAGGAAATTTCGCCATCGAAGATTTTTGTTAGAGGAAATTGTTCTTTGAATTAGTTTCTTCCAAGTTTTTTTAATCCGAAATGCCTCCATCTGAATGTTTTTTACATTTTCTACTGACAATCAGTTATTATAAAATTCTTCATTCGTAAAAATTAATGCAAATAAGACAGAAAACACTTTTCAAAATCAAAAAAAAAATGAAAAAATATGTATTAGACATTTATTCCACTTGATATGAATGCATATACAATAGAAATAATGCAATCATTGCAATCATTCATTGCCAGAGTGTTTTCCAGCTAATTCTCAGAGCATTTAAATCAAGGTTCATTTGCGTACACTAATTGAGATTCTATTTAGTTAAGAGCGAAACAATTTGATGTCAATGTAGCCAAAGGCAGATTCATTTAGAATGAACAAAGAAATCATTTGCGAAGAACACTTTTGGCTCAATTCCTTTTTGGCTTTCGACTCGAGTTTTTAATTAATTTTTAAAACTACTTCTCCTACACTTGCTGTACTACAGATATCCAGTTACTGATGACGCTCCATTGCTGATTTTGTACTGCATTTACACATTAATCTCGCCAAATGCTTCAAGTGTCCAAAGGAACAGGAGAAGGGGCAGAGGCAAAGGCGAGAGGCGAGGAGCAGTGCTTCAATTTACTGATAGACGCCTTCATCAAACGATTTTTTAATTTCATTTCTCTATTCGTCTCTTGCTTTTGTCTCTCGCCTTATTTGATTGTCTATCTCGATGTCGACAAAGAGAAATGCAACGCTGTTAACATTTTGTCCCGATGAGTTTTGTGGTCAATAATGAGAAATTCCTTTGGTTGCGCTTTGTAATCATCGACTAAAGCTGGGGGAAAAAGCAAAAAAAAAATGAAACAAGCAGAGAAATTGGAGAGAGAGGAAAGACGGAAAAACAAAGCAAAGTATTTGCACTCCATTCAATTAAGTAATGGCGAAAAAGGAACCCCTCAAAAAGCTTTGACAACTTTGCTTTGCCCGAACGAATTCATTTGAATTCTTGACATTTCGTTAGGCATACGCATGGGGGAGATGTCAAGCATGGAATGCACGAAGTATCCTCTGGATTTGAAGCTCCTTTTGCTGTCTCTCGAGTGTCCTAGGCGAAAAAAGAGAGGGAGCGAGAGGAATGAGAGACTTGACTCTGCTTGACTTCTCCATCTCTCCGCTCCTTTCTTTGCTCGAGTTTAAAGCTAGCTTTGTTTTGTTAGCCTGCTTTCCGAAATGTCAGTTACATGTGTTGTAAGTGTTATGAGAGAAAGTCAACTGGAAGTGTATGAGACAGAATCAACATTACACATACGCAGCGTGGGCTGCGCACAACACAGCACAAAATTTTTGAAAATTTAAGAAGTTGCTTTTTATTGCTCCAACTTCTTATCTGTAATGAAACATACGTCCCATACCCATTCTATATACACTTGCAGTACGCCATCTATTTGGGTCTAATCAAAGCTAAACAAAGGTCTAAAGAAATTCTCATTACATGCGCACACATTTCATTTTGCGCGCGGGGGGTGGAACACTCTCCGGGCCCATAAAAGTCAAATGTGGCACTTAAAGTGGTCCATTTCACTAGACACGAACGAGGGTCCCACAGGTGTGTTCCCCACACAGCGTCCGACGCCCTTCAAATTAAATGAAATGCGTAAAAATGGCAACAATTTGATTTTGTCAGATTTTTAGGCCAGACATGTTTTGGGTGTCTGTTGTTCTGTTGGACACGTAAATAGCACAATGGTCGAAATCGAGCAGCCGCCTTCTCCTCCTCCCCTCGCTGGAAACGCATCTTTCCTGCCTGTCTGCCTTTCTCCTCCTTCTCCTCCTCCTCCTCTGGCTAACTCAAATTGCACGCGCGGCTCCCAAGTTGCTAATTTAAGTGTAATAATCCTCAAAGCCAAGGAAACGTGAGCCAATTTATATGCAAGCATTAGAGGCCAGTCGAGAGCTGCGAACTCAGGGGATGTCAGACTGGGGTAGCTCGGAGTTTGGGCTTCGGGGTTGAAAGATGCTGCAATCACCTGCTCTGCTGCTTCGGCATTTCCGCACACGGATTTCACTTTGGCTAATAATATGTAGTGCGGCAGCCTTCAGCTCCAACTCCAACTCAAACTCCAGAAAATTATGAAACAACACAAACAGTAGACAGGCAACCGCAACAAAACAGTTTGCTGCCCCTCCTCTCGACCCCTGATCCCATGTTAAAATAAATTTAATATTGATTCAGCTTTTGTAATGAGAAACGCGACGTCATCAAAAGTCCACTTAATATCCCCTCGGCCTAGTTTAAAAGCGTTTCGGAGGGAAATGTTTGTCATGTTGTTGTTCAAAATTATATCTAGGGCTGGGCCTTTGTCTATATTGTTGTCTATGCTGTTGACCAAAAGCTCCATTGTCGCTGTTGTTGCATTTTTGCTGCCAAATTAAAAACCTCTTAAATTATGCTGATGACCATGGATACATTTAGCAGCTCCTCTCCGTACAGCTACAGTGTGTGACAGGTGGGGGATTTTATGTTATGTCAGGATAGGCTTGGGCTTTTCATTATACGTAATGCTGGTCATTGAGAGCAGACACCAAAAGCACTTAACACGTTGCCCGTTTTCATTACATTTCCCCCTCCGTCATAACAGGAATGCCAAAAAGGGAGCAAACACACACCACGCAACCAATCTAATGAAAGAAAGAGGTAGCTGTGGGTAGCGAAATGTTGTTATTATGAATATTGCTGAGCGTCCCTCTGAATTCTTCCCTTCCCTGGTAGAGTAGACTTTCCAAAGCGTAACTATTTCGGTAACCATTTCTGATCGTATCTCCTTTGAAACCGGTTCCATTTGTTGCCAGAATTCCATTTATTGCAGCTTAAAGCGCTGCGGGCGTTTGTTGTTTACCGTTAAGTATTATGCCACGCCCACACGAAAATCCAGTTATTTACAGAGCAGCTCATTAGCCAGACACACACACACACACAAACACACACAAACCACAAAAAGGGTTTCAGTTGCCGCAAACGCTGAGGAACTTGAGGATTCAACTCGGCAGTTGTCGCATTCCAATTTTCAGATTTTTGTGAAACGCCACCCGCTGTGTCAGCCCAAAACGAGTTGACAGTTGTCTATCGGTCTGACTGTCTGTCTGTCTGTCTGTCTGTCTGTCTGTCTGTCTGTCTGTCTGTCTGTCTGTCTGTCTGTCTGTCTGTCTGTCTGTCTGTCTGTCTCTCTGTCTGCCCCTTTTAATGATGGCAAATGCTGTGCTGACAAAACTATTGCCCAACGTTTCTTAATTTTGATAGCCCCAACTCCAGCTCCAACTTCAGCTGCTGCTCGAGAGGCATGAATACCTAAAATAAGTCCTTCAAGTTTTGTTGGCAAAAATGCAATTAATTTGAACGCCAAAACTCATTAATATCTGTGAAGAAGACACTCGAAAGTTGTTTGTTTCGTCCTGTTTCGTCCCAAAAAAAAGTATGCAAACCCTTTTCCCTTGTTCCTTTCTCATTTCAGTTTTTTTTCCTGATTTTCGTTTGGCCCTTTTGCTATTTACCTCAGGTTAATAATAAAGCAGCCAAAGGCTTACGTATTATTTGCACACAAAGATGAAAACAAACTTGTTGCTTCACTTGCCACTTGCCACACACTACGCCTTCGACTTGAGTTGAGTTGAATTTAGTTGAGTCAAAAGCGAGCTAAGCCCAGCTGAGTTTTCATATAAAATTTACCTTTTTCGGCGCAATGATTTATGGCCAAAGGGCAGGCCAAAGCAAAAGCAAAAGGGCCAAGGATCTTAGGCTGGGTGGCAGCCTGGCAAGGAAATGAAGTTCAAGCCATCGTAAGTAGTTTCGGAAACGAAGTAACGTTTCGAAGTGTAAAAATTCTCATCGTCTTACCTTACTCAAATTGAAAAGCGCACTTGACGCTGTCCAGGTTTGTATTTTCTTTATTTTCCCTCCTGTTCTTTTCTTTTTCTTACGTTTCTTTGCATTTTTTCTCTCAGTTATTTATAAAGAGTTTGGAGACCCTGCCGCTAGGCATTGGGAAAGTTTCATTGTAGTCCTGGGATTTGGGCAAACAAAATTAAGCAGTCTGCAAGTTTTTAATTAAAAAAGGACGCGAGTGTGCATTAAACAGCTAAGACACGGTGAAACGCTAAGGAGAACTCAGCTTTAAAGCCAATGATAAATAAAAATACTTTAACGAATCAAAAGCTTAGCGAACTTACCTAGAAAATGCAGATACATCTTCAGGGAGGTCTGTCGTAATATTAATTAAGAAAACCTACACAAATGGTGTGATATAGTTTTCAAAGACTTTATAAGTCCAAAATTTCATCAACTTTTAAGGAAAAACTATTACAAAGTCCAGAATAATTATCTTTTACGAAAATTACCTATGAAATGTTATTATACTGCAAGTAAGTATACAAAAACAGATATATTTCTTTATAAAATTAAAGTTGTTGATTATAATTCTATTCGATTTCCCCATATTTATTTATATTTCGTACATATTGTGATTATTTTTTTTAATTTTACTGTACTATATCTTATTAAGTAGATTATCAGAATAGTAAATTTAAATATAGATACTATATTTATTCCAATACAATTTAACAAAAATAAGTAACTCAGATCAGTCAACTAAGCTTAACAAATTTTGGGCAAACCATATTTTGAATTTTTTTTTTTTTTTTGATTTGGATTTATGCAAAACTAAAATCAATAGATAAAAATACCATATATATATATATATATAAATATAGAAAATCAAGAATCAAATCATTATTAAAGAATTTAAATATAGTTAGCTAACCAAATGCGAAACATATTTTGTAGTAAGAATTTTGCTAAGATCGATTCTTAATGATCAAATCAATAATGTTGAGAAATTGCTTAACTTCCTCGATTCACGCCTGATAATTATTGAAAATCACAGCCAACATAGAAGAGGCTTTTTTTTTTTTTAGCTAATAGGAGAACTGGAAACAATCATTCAAATGTTTGGACTGCGAGTGTGCAATGATCACACAAACGAGTGCACGTGAATAAATTGCGTGGCTGTTGGCAGGAAATTTGTTTAATCTGACAACAAATTGTGGAAGACACGCAATTGGAATCGCCACGCCAGGTTCGTTCGACCAGTTTTCTTAACCAAAGCCAAACCAAAATGTGTGCTGAGCTGAAAGTTGATGAGATGCAAATGGATTGGCGCGATAAGGCGCCAGGTGAGACGACCACAAGACTAAGTCAGACTAAGAGTTTCTCAGTCTCAGTCTCAGTTTAGGTCTCTGGCTGAGTCTGAGTCTTAGCCTGACTCTGAGTATGAGTCTGGGCTAAAACCAAAGACTTGGACGTGGGCTGTCCTCGAGCTGGTAACGCCAGCTTATTATTAACTGTATAATTTAATGTGTAGGCAGGAAATTGATTTATTATCAGCGTCAGTTAATTTTTTTCTTGCCTCTTTCCTTTTTGCGCATTTTATAAATTAAGCAACTCGCATGCCGTATGGTGTATGCTGTATGCCGCATGCCGCATAAATCTTGCCACTTGGAGGGCAACAAAAAAAATAAATTACAAATTAAGTTGTTGGCTCCCACAGTTAACCAACCGACCGGGTGACAGCAACTTCAGCGGGCTGCAATAACGCTTGTCATCTGAAGATAAGGATAAGGCGACACTGCCACTCGCCACTCGCAACTCGTGAAGCTGTGTGGCAACTTCTCCGTTCTTCATATAATTTATTGCGCCCACTTTTTCTGCTGCTTCCTTATCAACGTTATCGTTGAATTTAGCTGTTTAACGCCCAAACCTATCTGCATAGGAAGCCAACATTTTGATTAACTAAAGCTACAACAGATTTAGCCAGGTTAAAAAAGTATTAGAAGCAGTTTTGTCTTCTCCTGAAATGCGACTAGACACAAGGAAGTTACACATCAATTTCTCCAGCTATCACATCGGAACTCAACTCAGTCTCAACTGTCAGTTGGCTTTCCAATAGTTTGTCAATGTTGTTCCAAATTATTATTGTTGCAGAAGTTGTTGCCATTGTTACGATGTGCAGTCAGTCATTCAGTCAGTCAATCAGTCAGTCAGTCAGCAAGCTAGTTATTGAGTGAGTTGTCCCATGCACAGGCCGTGACTGTTTCCAATTGCATTTCATCAAAATTTCGTCAGTTTTTGTGAGTTTCCGTTGCGAAGGGACAAATTGCTATTAAATTGCCTCACAATTGCGAAACACCATAAATCGACGAGTTACCAATAAGAGTCGATATATGTATGTATATAGTTGATAGACCAGACAGTCAGTCAGACTGTTGGAATTGGTATAGTAGACACCCCCTAAAACGATCCAATTTTAATAGTCTGGTTTTCCGCTTGGTTAACTCAATTTGCGTGGCTACTTTCAATTAGATTTCCGTTCGCTTTTCCCGTCGCTACTTTTTTTCGTTGTTCGTTGTCGTTATTCAGTCGATTTCAGTTAAATGAAAAGCTGTAACTATTATTTGTTTATTTGTCGCAAATAAAATGTCAATCGAAAGAGAGAGTTCAGGGTTCACAAGTTGCGTGCTGTTTTCTTTTGTATTTATGGTCTTTTCGTTGAACTCGTAAAAATAGAATTGTTATAGTTCCCATTTAGTGCCTGTGCCGCAAATGAGTTTAATGACAGTTTGCTTCACTGCCTCGCGTGGGCGAAGATCGGGACGGGGATGGGGGCGTGACAGGTGCAGCTACCATGCCTTAGCTACTTTAAAGGGTGTGGAGTCGATTGCCAAAAACTGCATCTTGGTGGTCTCTCCTGAGTAACAAATGTGAAACCCAACTCGACCCGCCCAAGAGTCATCAGTCGATTGACTAATGAATCAATTAAATGCATTTTTAAGTGTGCCATAAAAACCTGAAATCTGTTCTCAAGTTCCTCTCAAAGTGAATGTTCGTCATGGCCACAACAAAGAAGCAAGTATGCTCGACTATAGACTACCTCAAGATATTTAGAGACTACTCAGTGTTGTCATATAATACATACATATATCTTAACTGCAATTAATATTTTAAAATAATGGAAATACTTAAGTTATTACCATGAGATTACACCCCATTACTTTTTTATGTCAAGTATACAGAATAAAAAGTTGAGGATAAATGCTCAGAATCGAATCTGAATCGGTGTCAATATCTGGATTATACCCGATTTTCTTGATGACAAAATTATAATTTTGAAATCCTGAAATTTTTAATTTTAATACAATATATAATATTTAAAAAAATTAAATAAAATCTTGTTCATTTTTATTTTACTGAACATGCAATGTATGTAATTTTATTAATTAACATTATTAATATTCATTATCACTAAATTCTTGGGACATACTTATCATCCAATCGGGTAGCATTTAAACCCACAATGTAGTCCACATAAAAAGATTGCATTAATCCGACAATGCTATAACCTAAATCTAGTATTTCAGCCAATCCGAAACTACTTTATTTTAGTAAGTATTTTTGTCCTGTGTATGAAATTGCAACAAAAGTCATCACAGACCTTATCAATGCACATGCATCACCCGAAACAGCAATTCGGCGAAAGATAATCGAGAAATTATTTCAAGCAAATAATGGAAACTTAATGTGGCATCCGACAAGCGACAAGAAAGCTGAGCCAAAAAGCCAATGAAAGCTGAATCGATAGGGAAACAGAACTAAGACAAGAAGGAAGAAACTGTTTGCTCAACATACCGAATTACGTATACTCTCTACTTTGCGTTTCACCCGTGTTGACGCAGCTGGCGACACTTGGAATATACCTTTTTTATTCTACCTGTCAAAGCACAAGACGGGGGGAAACATGTTCCCGCTGCTGACATCGGACCAAATGACGCATTATTGAACTGTCAATGGACGTGACAAAGGGTTAACAGTGTCAACATCGAGAAGTTGTTCATTCTTTAAATTGTCTCGCCCAATGCAATAATGGTTTTGACTTTGGTTCCATATTAAATATTAATGGAGAATGTACACAAATATTATTGTATTTTACTTGACATTTTTAGTATTGAAGCGCTTAGAAGTATAAATAATTGAAATTGATGATCGGGATTGAATTTGTATATGTGTTTAATTTCTCACCTCTTTCGATTGGCATCGACTCATGAATAATAGCTTAGCCCCTAACAAAATGGCAAAAAAAAGGAAGAAGGCAATCGCAACCAACAAATATTTATGGCAGTGGAGCTGAGACAAGGAACAGGCAACTTTTGTTGGGCTTGGCGGCTTGACGCTTTTGTGGGTCAGTGTCGCGAGACGTTGCGGGGGGGCTATGCTAACCTGGACCTGAACCTCAACTTGAATTCGAATCTGAACCTGGACCTCGACTTGAACCTATGTGCATCATCATCTTTGGTAGTTGGACACGTCACTTTTTTTGTATTTGATAAGGATCCGCAAAGAGAATGAAACTAAAGGCAAGGCGAAGGCGTGCATTCGAATTTTATTATGCATGACAGCTCCATGAACAACAAAAACTACAGCAACAATAACACCGGACACTCCCACTGCCCCGTCACGAACTCAGAACAGAACAGAACAGAAGTGAGGAGAGCTTGGGGTCTCTGGTTATGGATAGGGGTCTGGGTACCTGTTTGACAGCTGGATACCTTTTTTTGGGGGAGCTACACCCGAACTGAACTGAACCGAATGCTTAGCCATGTGAAAAAAGATTGCGTTTTTCATATTTTAATTTTACTTGTTTAACGTTCGAATACGATTTTGGAATATCGATAAGGTGCGAGGCGGAACGTTTCCTTTGTTATTGTTTGTTCTTGCTTGTTGTTATTCTCCTTCAGTTTGTTCTGTATGCATGATTATGTAACATTTACTCCAAGAGAGCGAGAGAGAGAGCGCATCGATTTATATTTTGACAAATGATTTCTAAATGAGTGGACAGTTTTTTTGCCTCCCTCTTTCATTTGGAGTTCATAAAAAGAGCCGTGTAAATATTTTTGACTCATCGGAAAACGAGCTTGTCTTTAATTAATTAAAACGCGTCAAGCCAACAAGATCAACGATAAGAATATCGGTATATCAATAACCCACAACAATTAATTTGATTTGATGCTGAATAATGCAATAACCAAGAATCAAGACAGTTTCTCTGTAACTCTGTATATGAAATATGAAGTGAATACAAATTTAAATTGACTCACATTAACATGCAATTTTCAAAACAAACTAAATCAATATTTTGAATTAAGATCATTATCGCCATAAGTATTGCAATTGTGTAAAATGCTTTAATATTTCAAGTAAGAGTCAATTGCACCTTTATATTGCACTGCAATTCAAATTTTAATAGCCTCGCGTGTTTGTTAATAAATAAATCTAATTCACAGCAGGCAGAATTTCCAATTTAACCGGTTGTCCAATTGCACTTCATTCTCTATACATACGAACAAACATATGTTTGTATGAATGTCTGTATGTTATTATATTTTTAGCATCAAATTAAATTACGCCGGCTTGCGTTCAAAACAAACTCGGAGAGTCTGCTGAATGATTCACCGGTAAACAGACACAGTGTCCGTTAAAAAAATTGTCACCCAAAAAAAAATATGACAAGTTGGAAAAAAGAAATGCCTTTTTTTCCATTTAAAAATATTAAAAACAAAATCTTTGTTGTTGAAGATATTTTAAACAATGGTTGGGTCAAAAAAAGAATACTATGTTCCTTATGGTACATTACTTTTCTTTTAATGTTTAATAGAAAAGCTTATTTACTTGTTCTTATAGTTTCAAAAACACATTCTTTTATTAAACTGAATTTTGCAATTATATTAATAAACTATTAAAGTTAATAAATCAAAATATTCACAAACATACTCTTTATTTTTACAAATGAACTTGATTAATATATATATTTTCTTTAAAACGCTAAAATATCTTGATTTTATTTAAATGAATATTGTTATATTATATAAAATAATCTTGAACTATATTTTAATATACAAATAAATACTATATATCTGTATGTTGTATGTTAAATAATATTACAAAACTATTATATTATTTGCAGATGATAAACAATTGTGTGTCACTGTAGTTGCTCTAATCAATGTCGTTGATTGTTGCTCACGTGCAGCATAAAATTATAACGAAATCTATATAACACAAAAACCTGCATAGATATGTGTATATGTATATATGTATGTATGTGGTATTGTGAAATCCAAAAAGTGGAATGGTGAATTAAAGCAAATTAGCAGCTAATACTCGTAAGCATGGAAAGTTTATAACAAAACGTATTCTCTAGTTTCATTGTTTACACACAATGCACACAAATACATAGGTGTGTGTATGTGTGTGTGTACGTGTCAGTAGCAATAAAATATAATGTAAATGTGGGGGAATAAATAATTTATGTGATTATTTGTTTGCAGGTGCCTTGCAAAGTTATTTTAAAATGTCCATTATTTGCAAAAACATACGTACATATGTAGTATGTACGTATAAATATGTGTTATCCACAACCAAATCGTTAAAATCAAAACTAGTCACACTACAGTTTGTGTTGTTGCTATTTTCGTGACTCCCAACTGACGAACGATAAAACAAAACAAACCCGAGCAAATTACAGACAGCATCACAACAACAGCAACAATAATATTCATTAAGGTTAAGCAACAACAGCGTTAGACGTTAGAATTTGAATGAAAAACACGTTAATTTATGCAACACAAACAATGTTTACATACATACAGCGGCGCATTGAATAAAAATACAATCAATTTTCTCAGCTGAGCAGAAAATTGCAGAATTGAAGCTGGCTCGTTGATCGTGAGTACGCAAAACGAAGATCAGTTGAGTGCAGACGATCGATGTGAAAAGAAGCAAAGTCAGAAGCTAACGGACTGTCTTCATACATAGAGCATTTACAACGGAACTATTTTTAGCAAAGAATAAACACTTCCATATTCATTTGACATTTGTCTGCTCAGACTGTTCCCAGCTGACGTTTGCCTAATTGACTGTTCCCAGCAGACGTTTGAAGGTTTGTACAGCAGCCAAGTTAACTGTTCACAGTTGACAGTGTCCCACTTTACTAATCACATTCGACAATTGCCTATTTGACTGTTCCCAGCTGACGTATACAAATATATAAAGTACTCAGCAGACTGTAGACTAATTGACTGTTCACAGTTGATATTTGGCTGTTGCGTACTAAACTATTCCTATGTAGCTGACGTATGCAAACTTCAACTGTACCCATCCTGCTCTTTAACTATATAACTGTACTCAGCAGTCATTTGCCAGTTTTTGCTGTGCCCTCCTATTGAGCGGCAAATTGCCTATAAGACTGTTCTAAAGTTTATTACTTGACTGACGTGTGCAAGTTTTTACTGTACCCATCTAATTGTTGCTTATTTAACTGTTCAAAATTGGCTCCTCCCGATGCTTACAATGGAAATTTCCTTTTTTATACCCAGCTAACGACGTTTATCTTATCCCAAGTTGCTGCACCAACATGTCGACGACATTCACCATCAATGGCCAGCCCTACACAGGTGAGTGGTTAAAGTCTGCTCAACTTTGAGTTATCCTAACTCACATTTTGTTACTCTCAGTCAATCTGAGCACTCTGCCATCGGACATCACGCTTAACACGTTCATTCGGGAGCATGCGCAGCTGACGGCCACAAAGTTCATGTGCAAGGAGGGCGGCTGCGGTGTTTGTGTGTGCGTGTTGCGCGACGGGAAGCGCACCTGGGCCGTCAACTCGGTGAGTATTCACTCCACGACCTCCACATCGATCATCACTAAAAACTCAATTGCAGTGCCTGACACTGTTGAATAGCTGCACCCAGCTGGAGATCATCACGGCTGAGGGATTGGGCAACAAGAGCAGCGGCTATCATCCCATACAGAAGCGTCTGGCCAAGCTCAATGGTACCCAGTGTGGCTTCTGTTCGCCGGCATTCGTTATGAACATGTACGGACTGCTTGAGTCCAATGGTGGTCAGGTAAGCATGGCCGAGGTGGAGAACTCCTTTGGAGGCAACATTTGCCGCTGCACCGGCTATCGACCTATATTGGATGCCATGAAGTCCTTTGCCGTGGACAGCAACATTGCGTTGCCATCGGATTGTGTTGACATCGAAGACTCCTTCGAATTGTTGTGTCCACGCTCTGGTGCTCAATGTTCCGGTAAATGCGCTAGGAAAACGATTCCCTGTGACGATAATGGCCATTGGTATTGGCCCAAGACAATGGAAGAGCTCTTTGAAGCCATCGACAAGGATCCCAGTGGAGACGAGTTTATGATCGTTGGAGGCAACACGGCACATGGTATCTACAGGCGTTCCATGGACATTAAGCACTTTATCGATGTTCGTGGCATCGAGGAGTTGCAGCAACATAGCATCGATGCGACTCAACTGAAGCTTGGCGCCAATCTGAGTCTCACCCAAGCAATGGACATCTTCAAAAAACAGCTGGCGGCAAACGGGATTTGAGTATCTACAGGAGCTGTGGCAACACTTTGATCTGATTGCTAATGTACCAGTGCGCAATGTAAGATTCGCATTCTTATCGTCGATCTTGATTTAATTTCTTGTGATACTGTGCAGACTGGTACACTGGCTGGAAATATTAACATCAAGAAGCAGCATCCTGAGTTCCCATCGGATATCTTCATATGCTTTGAAGCGCTCGATGTGCGTGTCTTGGTGGCCAAGAATGCCAAAGAGGAACAGGAAGTATCCCTGGCGGATTACCTCAAGTGCGGAAACAAGAAAGTTGTTCTCAAAACCTTTCTGCTGCCGTCATATCCGAAAGATAAATTCATCTACGATTCCTACAAAGTAAGGATATTTCTCTCTTATTTAAATATCTGAACAACTTTTTTTGTTTGAAACTCTTCTCAAGATCATGCCGCGTGCTCAAAATGCTCATGCCTATGTGAATTCCGCCTTTCTTCTTGAGCTGGATAATCCCACGAAAGTGAAGAATGCACGCATCTGCTTTGGTGGCATTCGACCGGACTTTGTGCACGCCAAGCCAATTGAAGAGCTGCTTGCTGGACGCAATCCCTTTGATGACACCCTGCTGGAGCAGATATTTACCAAGCTCTCGACCCTGCTTCAACCGGATGAAGTGCTGCCTGATGCTTCACCCGCCTATCGCTTGAGCCTGGCCTGTGGCTTACTGTACAAGTTTCTCTTGAAATACGCGCCCCAAGCGGAGGTTAGTGATGCATTCAGAAGCGGGGGTCAATTGCTACAGCGACCGCTGTCCTCGGGATCACAGGTGTATCAAACCCAGAAGAAGAACTATCCCGTCACCCAGGCAGTGAATAAAGTAGAGGGCATGATTCAATGCTCGGGAGAAGCGACTTATATGAACGATGTGCTGACCACAGCGAATACGCTGCACTGCGTCTTTGTGGGTGCCACCAAAGTAGGCGCCAACATCGAGCAGATCGATGCTAGCGACGCCCTACGTCAGCCTGGAGTGATTGCTTTCTACAGTGCCAAGGATGTACCAGGTGCGAACACTTTCAGTGATCCGACTTTTGGGTTTGAGGCTGAGGAAATCTTTTGCGCCACTCGAGTGCGACACTTCAAGCAACCCGTGGGAGTTGTGGTTGCCTTGAGTTCGGATTGCGCAGGTCGTGCTGCACGTCTGGTGAAGGTTAGCTATAGCCAGCCCGATCCCAAGCTAACAATTAGGCCCAGCTTAAGCGATGTACTGGACACGTTGCCCCGCGAGGATTCCCGCATATTGCGCATTGTCAGCGAAACACCCGGCAAACTGGAGTACTCAGCTACACCCGATAAAAGCGTTAGAGGCGTCTTCCAGATGGGATTGCAGTATCACTTCACGCTGGAGCCGCAAACAACAGTTGCACTGCCCTTCGAGGATGGGCTCAAGGTCTACTCGGCCACTCAGTGGATGGATCACACACAGTCGGTGATCGCGCATATGCTTCAGCTGAAGGCCAAGGATGTGCAGCTACAGGTGCGACGCTTGGGCGGCGCCTATGGCTGCAAAATATCCAGGGGTAATCAGGTGGCCTGTGCCGCCTCCCTCGCCGCATACAAACTGAATCGCCCGGTGCGTTTTGTACAGTCTATCGAGTCCATGATGGATGTTAATGGCAAGCGTTGGGCCTGTCGCTCCGACTACGAGTTTCATGTGCTGGCAAATGGCAAGCTGGTAGGATTGCAGAATGATTTCTACGAAGATGCTGGCTGGAATGGTAACGAGAGTCCCATCGATGGACACTCTACGGGCACGGCGTCCAACTGTTATGACTTCTCCGACAGCAATTTCAAGATCAACGGTAATGCTGTGCTCACGGACGCGCCCAGCTCGACGTGGTGTCGCGCACCTGGATCCGTTGAGGGAATCGCCATGATGGAGAACATTATCGAGCATGTGGCTTTTGAAGTGCAACGCGATCCGGCGGAGGTGCGATTGCTTAACATGGCCAAGGGTAACAAACTGGCCGAGCTGCTGCCACAATTTTTGCAATCAAGGGAATACGAAGCACGTCGCAAGGAGATCGAAGCGCACAATGCCGCCAATCGATGGATGAAACGTGGTCTTGGTCTTGCCGTCATGGACTATCCGGTTTTCTTCTTTGGGCAGTATCCGGCAACGGTGGCCATTTATCATGTAGATGGCACCGTAGTTGTTACCCATGGTGGCATTGAAATGGGTCAAGGTATGGCAGTTAATTCATATCTTTATTTACTTTCCCTATCTTTTCTGCTTTCCTCGGATAGGTATGAACACAAAGATTGCTCAGGTTGCCGCCTACACATTGGGCATCGATCTAAGCTACATCAAAGTGGAGGCCTCTGACACTATTAATGGAGCCAATTCAATGGTTACTGGCGGCGCTGTTGGTAGCGAGAGTCTTTGCTTCGCGGTGCGTAAAGCTTGCGGTGTGCTAAACACACGACTACAGCCCGTAAAGAAGGAGAAAGCGAGCTGGCAGGAAACGGTACAAGCTGCTTACACCGCCTCGATCAATTTGATAGCCTCAGATCATTATAAGGAGGGTGACATGCAGAACTATCATGTCTATGGCCTGGCACTGACCGAAATCGAATTGGATGTGCTCACGGGAAACAATCAAATCAAGCGTGTAGATCTTCTCGAGGATGCGGGAGAGAGTCTAAGTCCCTACATCGACATTGGCCAAATCGAGGGCGCCTTTGTCATGTGCTTGGGCTACTGGCTGAGTGAACAATTGGTTTACGATCGGCAAACTGGACGATTGCTCACGAATCGCACCTGGAACTATAAGCCACCGGGTGCCAAAGATATTCCCATTGATTTCCGCATTGAAATGGTACAGAACCCGCAGGCAAATGGAGCTGGATTCATGCGTTCCAAGGCAACTGGAGAGCCGCCTTGTTGCCTGGCCGTCAGTGTATTATTTGCACTGCAACAGGCTCTGCAATCGGCCAGAAAGGATGCTGGTCTGCCTAGGGAATGGGTTCGCTTGGGTGCGCCCACAACACCTGAAACATTGGTGCTCAATGCTGGTCACGATGTCAAATCGTTTAGACTTAAGTAATACCATATTTTTGGTATGCATATATTGCAAAATAGCACTCAACTGTAAAATGAAGAACTGAGCAAGCAAAGGCTACCAATTCATTAAAAAAAAATGGTTGCGGGTAAACTTAGATTGAATACTATTCATACAAATAAATATTATTGAAACTGTCTGTATAGTGTTTAATGAAAATTATAGTTGGGTAATTCTCTGGTAAATGTCGCGTGCGACCAGCTTTACAGTTACAAAAAAAAAACATACCCTGAAACAATTTTAAACATAAGTGAAGGTTATTCTTAAAGCTTCGGATTAGCACTATTTTTAGAGCTAAGATTGATTTTAGAAGCTTGTTCTGTTTTACGATAAAATATATAAATTCGTTCATTTTTTGGTTTTGCGTACGAATTTAGTAATTTTTGCCATTATCAGAACAGAAAACAAAACAGAAAAAAAATTCCAAAACCATTCTTAGCTCTAATTAAAGTACTAATTTAGAGCTAAAAAAATAACCTTTTCTTATTTTTAAAATCGTTTCAGTTTATGTTTTTTTTTGTAACTGTAAAGCTGGTTGCACGCGACATCCCTCAGAGAATTACCCAGTTGCAAATACCAAAATACACCAAGCTTTCAGTGTAGATACGAATCGACTTGTCAACAATATCTGTTTGCATATTACTTCAACGGAATGCTTAGACGATTCAACACCACCAATTTGATTATTAATAAGAAGTAAGGTGAAGACAACAGCATAAAATTCCAAACCACGCTCTGAATTCATTTAGCTTAGCTTCGAAAGAATTTATCTACACCTCAATATACTATGAAAACATCTGCTTGCTAATAATAAAGTGCAAGCTGTCGGTATATGCGCGGCTGCTGTGTGCTCTCTAGCATTCTACAAGTCTACAAGCAACTCTCACCAATACAATTTTAACACAAGACGCCACACTGTCCATCTGATCATTAGAGCAAGTGCCTGCATTGCTGCTGCTATTCTGCTAGTATTTCTCTGTTCAGTCAGAGCAGACAACAAAGCCACGCAATCTACAGAGCGATGGGAGAAGTGACAGTTGTAAATAATGCGCGATCATCAGCAAGCTTACGGTGAGGAGGGGAAATAAGTTATAAAATATAAAATACAGATTTTACCAAAAATTACATGATTGATAACGTTGTTATTACTTACTGTCAATAGAAACTAGGTATATATTATATTTTTAATCAGCAGGTCCAGAAAATCTAATTCTAAGTATTCGTGATAATACGACTGTAGCTTTTACTCTGTGTGCTATATAATTTGAAGGCGCCTACTTCCACCCTCTCAAATTACATATTTACAATCATTTATATGATTAGTTTTCATTACAATCACACTTTTTTTTAATATTTGTTATGTACATACTTAAACCTAAAATACATTGATTAATTCGAAGCACATTCTGGTTTTTATCAAAACGATTAAGTGAATGAAAAGATAGGTTTGCGCTGGAAATACCTTATGCATTCATAATTGTAGTACGACAAATGTAGTAAAAATGTTAAATATGCAAATCAGCATTAAAATGGAATATTATAAGTCGGAAACTTCGTATGCAAATTTTATGCAATTATTGATTTTATTGTTTTATTATTTACAAAAGAGGTATTCAACATTTGTCGCGCTTTTTGTAGCAAACTCAATACGTTAATATTATTTACTGAAAAGAAGTTGTCTATTAAAGTCTTTAATGCCGTCTAAAGAATTTAGCAAGATAAAATCGGACGTAATTAAATACATAAAATGAAACACATAAAACAAAAAAAAAGAAATGTATAAACTCGTATTATAAAATAAAATCCAAATAATATATTTGTCGTTTGACTTATTCTCAGTTCTAATTACTTGGGGTATTTAATTATTTTCGTTGTACCTCATACCTCGCAATTCTCAAGGCAGAAATTGTATTACAAACAGAAAAATTTTGTTGCTTCACTTAAGGTTTTTAGCTTTCAAACCTACATTTTCGATCCCAGTTGAAGTAAGATATATTTTTCACTTGCATTTTTTTAATAATTACCATCAATTAACGAACTTTAATTTAGCTTTTTTTAATTTTTCGTATTACTAAAACATTGTATAAGTATCTCACAGTCGAGTCCAATAGACTAACGTTTTTTTTTTGCTTAATTTTAAATACTTTAAGCTTAGGTAAGCCGAAACATTGCAAGAACCAGCATTTAAGTGATAAGCTTATAATTGAAGTTGAAACAGTTCTACATATGGATTCCGATGGGACAGAGAACACAAACAGAAAATAAACTTCAAAGACAAAGCAAGTTTTTTATTGTCTTGTAAAGTTTATGCACTTTTTTTTTGCACAATTGGTTTGTTTTATTGCTATTCACTATCACTGCGAACCAGTTTAGCTTTTGGCTAATTACTGCTAATCAGGTTTCACTCGGGGCTTTAAATAGAGGCGCTTGGTCAAGAGCTTCGCACTTTGCGATTGGATGCCAAACTAGCAGGAATGAGTATCAGATTCAACGTCAATGGATTTCCATACGAGGTCCAGCCGGCGGACTACGCCGTGGACATCACACTCAACACTTTTCTTCGAGAACATCTCCACCTGACTGCCACCAAGTACATGTGTCTCGAGGGCGGTTGTGGCTCCTGTGTTTGTGTAATCCAGCGTCGTCATCCCGTTACTGGAGAATTAAAAACGCACGCCGTCAACTCAGTAAGCAGCGAGTAATAAAATGTAATGCAATTATTTCAAGTAATCCCTTCTCTATAGTGCTTGATGTTGCTCAACACCTGCAATGATGTTGACATTATCACGGACGAGGGATTGGGCAACAAAAGCAGCGGCTATCATCCCATACAGAAACGTCTGGCCAAGCTCAATGGCACTCAGTGTGGCTACTGCTCGCCAGGATTCGTAATGAACATGTACGGACTCCTCGAAGGTAAGGGAGGCGTGGTCACCATGTCCGAAGTGGAGGATGCTTTTGGCGGAAACATCTGTCGTTGCACCGGCTATCGACCTATATTAGATGCCATGAAGTCCTTTGCCGTGGATAGCACCATTGAGGTGCCAGCAGAATGTATGGACATCGAGGATTCCTTCGAGTTGCTGTGCCCACGAACTGGTCAATGCTCAAGTGGAAGCTGCTCCCGGAAGATGCTTCCATGCCAAGACAATTGTCAATGGTATTGGCCCAAGTCGTTGACAGAGTTGTTCGCTTCCTTAGATCAAGTTCCCGCAGGAGAAGAGTATATTCTGGTGGGAGGAAACACAGCTCATGGTGTCTACAGAAGACCGAAGAGTATTCGGCACTACATCGATATCAATGAGGTGCCGGAGCTGAAGCAGCACAGCATCGAGTCTGATCATCTGCTACTGGGCGCCAACATGTCGCTGACAGATGCGATGCAGCTCTTCCAACAGGCCACAAGTCGCGCCGGTTTCGAGTATTGTACTCAGTTATGGCAACACTTCAACCTGATCGCGAATGTGCCAGTCCGAAATGTGAGTGCTGGCCATAAATCCAGATGATCCAGTTCGAAACTTGTTTTCTCGCTACTGACTGATCGTGATTGCAGTGAGAAAGTGAATTTGAACTAGAAAGTAATCGAAGTGGTGTTGCTCTAAACTCTGTATTCACAGAATGGAACTTTGGCTGGCAACATTTCTATAAAGAAGCAACATCCCGAATTTCCCTCTGATGTTTTTATCACGTTTGAGAGTCTTGATGCCCAAGTCCTGGTGCATCATAACGCACATACCCAGAGAGTGATGACCCTATTGGATTATCTTCAAGATCGCACTCCCAAATTGGTTATTGGTGCATTTATTCTGCGAGCGTATCCCAAAGACAAATACCTTTTCAACTCATATAAGGTTAGTTCATCATGTCTATGGAATTCATTTTAATATACTCTTCTGCTTGATAGATTCTTCCCCGAGCCCAGAATGTTCATGCATATGTCAATGCAGGATTTCTCATTGAATGGCAAAATATTCAACGTCGCATAGTCGGATCGGCTCGTATCTGCTTCGGAAATATTCATCCAGGTTTTGTACACGCTCAAAATGTAGAACAGTTCCTGGTGGGTCGTGATCTTTACGATAATGGCACAGTGGTGCAAGCTTTCGAACAACTTCTGACGATTTTGCAGCCAGTTGAAATGCCACCAGAAGCATCTCCTGAATACCGCCAGAAACTGGCCTGCTCTCTATTTTATAAATTTCTTTTGGGGTCCGCCCCTAAAGAGTTGGTTCGGGAGCGTCTTCGAAGTGGAGGACAATTGCTTGAACGTCCTCTCTCCTCGGGCAAACAATCGTTTGAGACTATTCCCAAGAAATACCCGGTTGGTCAGGTGGTTCAGAAACTAGAAGGTGAGTCTTAAATACTTTAATGTCTATGGAACTCAGCAATATTCTGTTCAGGTCTGATTCAGTGTTCTGGTGAAGCAAAGTATATGAATGATCTGATGACCACTTCCAATGCTGTCTACTGTGCCTTCGTGACTGCAAAAAGAGTCGGAGCCACGATCGAAGGCATCGATACCAAGGCTGCCTTTCAGTGCAATGGTGTTGTGGCCTTCTTCACACTGAAGGATATTCCTGGAGATAATAACTTTTACAATTCGAATTTACTGGCTGTTGAGCCCGAAGAAATATTTGTTAATGGTCGTGTCAAGTACTACGATCAACCCCTCGGGGTAATTGCTGCAACTACCCATGATGTGGCTGTCTATGCGGCTTCCTTGGTGCAGGTAACTTATGCTAATGATCAGGTGAAAATCTACACAAGTATAAATGCTGTGCTCGCATCCAAGAAGCAAGATCGAATGTTTACAATGACCAAGAAAGTGGAGGAAGTACAAAAACCAATGCCAGAGGCAGGTGATATAATTGGTCGAGGAATAATAGAGTTGGAGTCACAATATCACTTCACGATTGAGCCACAGACCACCATTGTGGTACCTGTCGAGGAGGGTATTCAAGTGTGGTGTGCCACTCAATGGATGGATGTGACTCAGACTAGCATTGCTCGTATGTTAAAAATAGAGTCGAATGCGGTGCAGTTGCATGTGCGACGTGTTGGCGGAGCTTACGGTGCAAAGGTGACTCGATGCAACCATGCAGCCTGCGCCAGTGCTTTAGTTGCTTACAAACTAAATCGGCCAGCGCGATTTGTGCAAACTATTGAGTCCATGATGGAGACCCTTGGCAAACGATGGGCTTGCAGATCCGACTATGAGTTTCAGGTTCGTCCGAATGGAACAATTCGTCGTCTAACAAACAACTACTATGAGGATGCAGGTTGCACTCTTAATGAGAATGTTGTCGACTTCCTAACCCAACCTGCATTGCCAAATGTCTACAATCTTAACAACACAAACTTCACAGCGAAGGGCACAGCAATCCGAACGGATGCAGCGAGCTCTACATGGTGTCGAGCTCCAGGATCAGCAGAGGGTGAGTTCACAGAACATTACTAAAATCCATATACAAACTTTTATTATTTATATCATAAAAAGGTATTGCCATGACTGAGATTGCACTGGAGCACATTGCCTTTACTTGCAAAATAGATCCAGCTGATGCTCGGCTGGTCAATCTTCGACCGGGCAACAAAATGATTCAGTTGCTTCCTCGATTCCTTGCTTCAACGGAATATCGCAAGAGACGCATCGAAATCAACTTGTTTAATGCACAGAATCGATGGCGCAAACGAGGATTGGGACTCTCTCTCATGGAGTTTCCTCTGAATGTGAGCATAGCCTTAGCTTATCCGACAACAGTAGCAATTTATCATGCGGATGGATCTGTGGTCATTACCCATGGAGGCATTGAGATCGGCCAAGGAATAAACACGAAGGTGGCCCAAGTTGCTGCTTTTGTTTTGGGTATTCCACTGGAACGTGTGCGAATTGAGACAAGTAATACAATTACAGGAGCGAATTCCTTTTTGACTGCCAACTCAATGGCTAGTGAACTGGTAGGAATTGCTGTTCGCAAAGCCTGTAATACCCTGAATGAGCGACTTGAGCCGGTGAAGCGTAGATTGGGCCCCAATGCAAGATGGGAAGAGATAGTTGAGGCGGCTTTCACACAATCGATCAGCCTCATTGCATCAGAAATTTATAAAATGGGTGATCAGCAAAATTACAGTATATTCGGATTAAGTCTCATTGAATTGGAGCTCGACATTTTGACTGGCAATCATTTGATACGACGCGTGGACATTTTAGAAGATGCAGGCGAGAGTCTCAGTCCCAGCATTGACATTGGTCAAGTAGAAGGAGCCTTTGTCATGGGACTAGGCTACTATCTCACTGAACTTCTGCTTTATGATCGCCAGACAGGTCGCATACTTACGAATCGAAGCTGGAACTATCATCCTCCGGGCGCTAAAGATATACCCATTGACTTTCGCATTGAATTATTACAGAAAAATCCGAATCCAGTTGGATTCCTTAGGTCGAAAGCCACTGGGGAGCCAGCCTTCTGTTTAGCTGTCGGAGTTCTCTTTGCAATGCAACATGCTATACAATCTGCGAGGGAAGATGCTGGACTTCCCAGAGAATGGGTTCGCCTTGGAGCACCAACAACACCAGAGACAGTTGTGCTCTCGGCGGGAAGTGATGTCCGTCAATTCGCTTTAAAGTAGATAATAAATTATAAAATAGTATCAATAAAGAAAATCAATAGGATAGGTTTTCAAATAACTATAGATTTTTGGATTATTACTTAATGTCTTCTATCTTAGTAAATTTATTTTAATATCTTTGTAATTACAAATAAATTCACTTTTATTATATTTAAAATTTTAAAGATTCATGTTTTAGGTAAATACTTTAATATCATATCAAATATAATATTTGGAACAATATTAGTCGTTGAGGGTTTAACCCAGGTAATCCAGGGTAAATTTAAAACTGAAAATAAATATTTTTGAACACAGACTAGCTTATGAAGTAGATAAATAATCCCCAATAAATAATACATTTACATGTTATTAAAATACAATAATATATAGCAAATACTTTTAAAGCATTTTTATAAAATTTCCTTACTTATGAACCTTAATATTGAACATTTCGAATTGCTCTCACGTTGTTGGTAATAAAATTTTATTATCATTTGCAAAAATGAGCAAAGAATATTGTACGCACAGTGGACTCTAACTTTTTATTTAATTAAAAATTAAATGGATTCAAAATAAACAAAAAAGAGCTTTTTCTCTTTAAAAATGTTACTACTGCTTCCGATTTCAATGAGTTAATACCTGGTGAATATCTTTTTGCAACAATTATATTTTGAGCAATTTATACCACACTAAGTTTATTGACTTCAACATGAACGGAGTTTTCGCCACTGTATCAGTTAGATCGTATTTGTCTATCGCTGCGAACCCGTTTAGCTTTTGGATAATTACTACTAATCAGGTTTCACTCGGGGCTTTAAATAGAGGCGAAAGGCTAAAAGCTTCGCACTTGGCAATTGGATGCCAACGGAGATGCAATGAGTATCAAATTTAAGGTGAACGGATTTCCATACGAGGTCCAGCCGGCGGACTACGCCGTGGACATCACACTCAACACTTTTCTTCGAGAACATCTCCACCTGACTGCCACCAAGTACATGTGTCTCGAGGGCGGTTGTGGCTCCTGTGTTTGTGTAATCCAGCGTCGTCATCCCGTAACTGGCGAATTAAAAACCCACGCCGTCAACTCAGTAAGCAGCGAGTAATAAAGTGAAATGCAATGTATTTTAAGCAATCCCTCCTCTATAGTGCTTGATGTTGCTCAACACCTGCAATGATGTTGACATTATCACAGACGAGGGATTGGGTAACAAAAGCAGCGGCTATCATCCCATACAGAAACGTCTGGCAAAGCTCAATGGCACTCAGTGTGGCTACTGCTCGCCAGGATTCGTAATGAACATGTACGGACTCCTCGAAGGTAAGGGAGGCGTGGTCACCATGTCCGAAGTGGAGGATGCTTTTGGCGGAAACATCTGTCGTTGCACCGGCTATCGACCTATATTAGATGCCATGAAGTCCTTTGCCGTGGATAGCACCATTGAGGTGCCAGCAGAATGTATGGACATCGAGGATTCCTTCAAGTTGCTGTGTCCACGAACTGGTCAATGCTCAAGTGGAAGCTGCTCCCGGAAGATGCTTCCATGCCAAGACAATTGTCAATGGTATTGGCCCAAGTCGTTAACAGAGTTGTTCGCTTCCTTAGATCAAGTTCCCGCAGGAGAAGAGTATATTCTGGTGGGAGGAAACACAGCTCATGGTGTCTACAGAAGACCGAAGAGTATTCGGCACTACATCGATATCAATGAGGTGCCGGAGCTGAAGCAGCACAGCATCGAGTCTGATCATCTGCTACTGGGCGCTAACATGTCGCTGACAGACGCGATGCAACTCTTCCAACAGGCCACAAGTCGCGCCGGTTTCGAGTATTGTGCTCAGTTATGGCAACACTTCAACCTGATCGCGAATGTGCCAGTCCGAAACGTGAGTGCTGGCCATAAATCCAGATGATCCAGTTCGAAACTTGTTTTCTCGCTACTGACTGATCGTGATTGCAGTGAGAAAGTGACTTTGAACTAGAAAGTAGACGAAGTGGTGATGCTCTAAACTCTGTATTCACAGAATGGAACTTTGGCTGGCAACATTTCTATAAAGAAGCAACATCCCGAATTTCCCTCGGATGTTTTTATCACGTTTGAGAGCCTTGATGCTCAAGTCCTAGTGCATGATAACGCACATACCCAGAGAGTGATGACCCTATTGGATTATCTTCAAGATCGCACTCCCAAATTGGTTATTGGTGCATTTATACTGCGAGCGTATCCCAAAGACAAATACCTTTTCAACTCATACAAGGTTAGTTCACCATGTCTTTGGAATTCATTTTAATATACTCTCCTGCTTGACAGATTATTCCCCGAGCCCAGAATGTTCATGCATATGTCAATGCAGGATTTCTAATTGAATGGCAAAATATTCAACGTCGCCAAGTCGGATCGGCTCGTATCTGCTTTGGAAATATTCATCCAGGTTTTGTACATGCTCAAAATGTAGAACAGTTCCTGGTGGGTCGTGATCTCTACGACAATGACACTGTGGTGCAAGCCGTCGAACAGCTTCTGACGATTTTGCAGCCAGTGGAAATGCCACCAGAGGCATCTCCTGAATACCGCCAGAAACTAGCTTGCTCTCTGTTTTATAAATTTCTCTTGGGGTCTGCCCCTAAAGAGTTGGTTCGGGAGCGTCTTCGAAGTGGAGGACAATTGCTTGAACGTCCCCTCTCCTCGGGCAAACAGTCGTTTGAGACTATTCCCAAGAAATACCCGGTTAGTCAGGTGGTTCAGAAACTAGAAGGTATGTTCGGAATACTTTAATTATCTAGAAATTTATTAATTCTTCTTTTAGGTCTTATTCAGTGTTCCGGGGAAGCTAAGTATATGAATGATTTGATGACTACTTCCAATGCTGTCTACTGCGCGTTTGTCACTGCAAAGAGAGTTGGAGCTACAATAGAAGACATTGATTCCAAGGCTGCCTTTCAGTGCAAGGGAGTAGTGGCCTTTTACTCACTGAAAGATATTCCTGGAGACAACAACTTTAACAACACAACGGTATTTACAGTAGAGCCAGAGGAAATATTTTGCGCTGGCCTTGTCAAATACTACGATCAGCCCCTTGGAGTCATTGCTGCAACCAGTCATGATATTGCGATTTATGCAGCCTCATTGGTACAAGTCACTTATGTCAACGATCAAGTAAAGATCTACACAAGTATGAATGCTGTGATTGCAGAGAAGAAGGAGGATCGCATGTTTACAAACTCCATAAACATAGAGGAAGTATCTCAACTTATGCCAGAAACAGGCGACATTACAGGCAAGGGAATCTTACAGTTGGACTCCCAGTACTATTTTACTATTGAGCCTCAGACCACCATAGTTGTGCCTATAGAGGAAGTACTTCGTGTGTATTGTGCCACACATTGGATGGATGTAACTCAGGCTAGCATTTCACGCATGCTTAAGATAGAAACCAATAAGGTGCAATTGGAAGTCAAACGCGTGGGAGGCAGTTATGGTGCAAAGCAAACCCGGGCTAATCAGGTGGCATGTGCTTGTTCACTTGTTGCTTTCAAGCTGAATCGACCAGCTCGGTTTGTGCAAACAATCGAATCTATGATGGAATCGAATGGCAAGCGATGGGCTTGTAGATCGGACTATGAGTTTCAGGTGCGTGCCAATGGATCCATTCGACGATTAACGAATAACTACTACGAGGATGCGGGATGTACTCTCAATGAAAATGTCGTATTTTATTTAACACAAGCAGCTATTAGAAATGTTTACAATTTAACTGATGCCAACTTTTATGCAAATGGAACGGCCATTAGAACAGATGCTGCAAGTAATTCCTGGTTTCGTGCACCAGGCACAGCAGAATGTAAGTTTACATAACAAGCAACATTAAAAAGTGCTATAATCTCTTAAACTCCTTCTTTCAAATAGCCATCGCAATGACCGAGACTGCGATAGAGCACATTGCGTTTGCTGCCAAATTAGATCCAGCTGATGTTCGCCTGGCGAATCTTCGGCCGGGTAATAAGATGCTACAATTACTTCCTCGATTCCTCGCATCCACGGAATATCGAAAGCGACGAACCGAAATCAACTTGTTCAATGCACAGAATCGATGGCGCAAACGAGGATTGGGATTATCAGTGATGGAGTTCCCTCTGAATGTGAGTTTTGCTTGGTGCTATCCAGCAACTGTTGCCATTTATCATGCGGATGGATCTGTGGTTATTTCACATGGAGGTATTGAGGTTGGACAAGGATTAAATACAAAAGTTGCACAAGTTACTGCCTTTATTCTCGGAGTGCCATTAGATCGTGTGCGTGTCGAAGCTAGCAACACAATCTCAGGTGCCAATTCTTTTGTGACAGCTAACTCAATGACCAGTGACTGTGTTGGACGAGCTGTTCGTAAAGCATGCGATACCCTCAATAAGCGTCTACAACCCGTGAAGCAGAGGTTGGGAGCCCAAGCCCAGTGGGAGGAGGTGGTGGAGGCTGCATTTTCACAATCGATCAGTCTGATTGCAACCGAGTCATACGAACAGGGGGATCAACCTAATTATAGCGTTTTCGGTTTGAGTCTCAGTGAACTGGAACTGGATATTTTGACTGGCAATCATTTGATTCGACGCGTGGACATTTTAGAAGATGCAGGCGAGAGTCTCAGTCCCAGCATTGATGTTGGCCAGGTTGAAGGAGCCTTCGTCATGGGATTAGGCTATTATCTCACGGAACATTTAGTTTACGATCGTCAGACAGGGCGCATTCTGACAAATCGTACATGGAACTATCATCCTCCAGGTGCTAAAGATATACCTATCGATTTTCGCATTGAATTGTTGCAGAAGAGTCCTAATTCTGTTGGATTTCTGCGTTCGAAGGCAATTGGAGAACCACCTTTCTGCTTAGCTGTCGGAGTTCTCTTTGCTATGCAGCATGCTATACAATCTGCGAGGGAAGATGCTGGGCTTCCCAGGGAATGGGTTCGTCTTGGAGCACCAACAACACCAGAAACAGTTGTACTTTCCGCAGGGAGCGAAGTTCGCCAATTTGCACTAAAATAGAAATCGAAATATTTTTACACGCCTTACTTATAAGACATGTCTGCAATTTATATCATTATCCATTTGCTGTTCATTCATTTTACCCATACGGTAGAAGGGTATTATAACTTTGTACCGGCAAGAAATATATGTCACAGGTAGAAGGAGGCATCTCCGACCCTATAAAATATATATATTATTGATCAGCGTCAACAGCCGAGACGATCCAGCCGTGTCCGTCTGTCCGTATGAAACACTGGATCTCAGAGACTATAGAGCTGTAATTTTTAGACAGCATTTGTTATGTTTGCACGCAGATCAAGTTTGTTTCAAATTTTTGCACGCCCACTTCCGCTCCTTGGTAAATCAACAAAAATCGAATAACAAGCGCAATTTTAAAGCTAGAGTGGTATATACAATAATAACCATAGTATGTTAATTGTGATTCCTGAAATTTGGTTGCGATCAGATACAAAGTCTTAAAGCCAAAACGCGTCAGAGCGTCAACTCTTGCTTCAGGAAAAAGCTAATTTTTGAAAAATTGAAATTAAATATCTTAATTGTTCTGTTAGTTGGATAAGTCGATTTAAGGTCAGGCATCGTCGACGGAACAGTCAGTGCAGAATCTTTGTCTGTAACTTTCGCAGAACGTATTTTTAAAAATATATTAGATGACGGACATGATAGCGACGACAACGTCGATGATCAAAATAAAGATGTATCAGCACCTAGCGTTTTGGAGCCATTCAAGGCTGCAGAAATACTGAATAGATTTGTCCATTCAAATTTGAATAACAAGAGTTTAACGACTGTTTAATATGTCAAAAACTACTGCTAAATATTAAAAATTCACTGATTTTTTAAATTAAGACTAAAAATAAAAACATACATAAATTACTCTTGTTATATTATGCTTATGAATATGCATTATACGACTTATTATGAAAAACCCATGTTATTAAATTAAATTTATTAAAAAAGACGCTCTGCCGGTAGCAAAGTGCAAATAGGGAAGCACACACTTTTTTTTATTCATTTTGTAAAAATATTCATACTTTGATGGTTATCGGTGCCATTATAAAATGTTATTAAATCTTTAATTTTGCGCGTAAAATTGTAGTGTCGCGATTATTACGTAGTATAATCGATTAATGATTCAATTAATCGAAACCCATTTTTTGATATAATAAAATCGCTAATTGAAACAAATTAATCGATTAATATGTATCATATGATTAATCGTGCGATCACTAGTTATATTGCTATTCGCTATCACAGCGAACCAGTTTAGTTTTGGCTAATTTTTGCTAATCAGATTCCACTCGGGGCTTTAAAAAGAGGCGCCTGGTCAAGAGCTTCGCACTTTTCGATTGGATGCCAAACTAGCAGGAATGAGTATCAGATTCAACGTCAATGGATTTCCGTACGAGGTCCAACCGGCGGACTACGTCGTGGACATCACACTCAACACTTTTCTTCGAGAACATCTCCACCTGACTGCCACCAAGTACATGTGTCTGGAAGGCGGTTGTGGCTCCTGTGTCTGTGTAATCCAGCGTCGTCATCCCGTAACTGGCGAATTAAAAACCCACGCCGTCAACTCAGTAAGCAGCGAGTAATAAAGTGAAATGCAATGTATTTTAAGCAATCCCTTCTCTATAGTGCTTGATGTTGCTCAACACCTGCAATGATGTTGACATTATCACAGACGAGGGATTGGGTAACAAAAGCAGCGGCTATCATCCCATACAGAAACGTCTGGCAAAGCTCAATGGCACTCAGTGTGGCTACTGTTCGCCAGGATTCGTAATGAACATGTACGGACTCCTCGAAGGTAAGGGAGGCGTGGTCACCATGTCCGAAGTGGAGGATGCTTTTGGCGGAAACATCTGTCGCTGCACCGGCTATCGACCTATATTAGATGCCATGAAGTCCTTTGCCGTGGATAGCACCATTGAGGTGCCAGCAGAATGTATGGACATCGAGGATTCCTTCAAGTTGCTGTGTCCACGAACTGGTCAATGCTCAAGTGGAAGCTGCTCCCGGAAGATGCTTCCATGCCAAGACAATTGTCAATGGTATTGGCCCAAGTCGTTAACAGAGTTGTTCGCTTCCTTAGATCAAGTTCCCGCAGGAGAAGAGTATATTCTGGTGGGAGGAAACACAGCTCATGGTGTCTACAGAAGACCGAAGAGTATTCGGCACTACATCGATATCAATGAGGTGCCGGAGCTGAAGCAGCACAGCATTGAGTCTGATCATCTGCTACTGGGAGCCAACATGTCGCTGACATCGCTGAGATGCGATGCAGCTCTTCCAACAGGCCACAAGTCGCGCCGGTTTCGAATATTGTACTCAGTTATGGCAACACTTCAACCTGATCGCGAATGTGCCAGTCCGAAATGTGAGTGCTGGCTACAAATCCACTACTGACTGATCGAGATTGCAGTGTGAAAGTGAAAGTAAGTAAACAAAGAGATTATGCTCTAAACCCTGTATTCACAGAACGGAACTCTGGCTGGCAACATTTCTATAAAGAAGCAACATCCAGAATTTCCTTCGGATGTTTTTATCACGCTTGAGAGTCTTGATGCCCAAGTCCTAGTGCATGACAACGCACATACCCAGAGAGTAATGACCCTATTGGATTATCTTCAAGATCGCACTCCCAAATTGGTTATTGGTGCATTTATAATGCGAGCGTATCCCAAAGACAAATACCTTTTCAACTCATACAAGGTTAGTTCACCATGTCTTTGGAATTCATTATACCCGCTACCCATAGAGTAGAAGGGTATTATGACTTTGTGCCGGCAGGAAATGTATGTAATAGGTAGAAGGAGGCTTCTCCGACCCCATAAAGTATATATATTCATGATCAGCGTGAACAGCCGAGACGATCTAGCCATGCCCGTCTGTGTGTCTGTCCGTCCGTCCGTATGAACACCTAGATCTCAGAGACTATAAGAGATAGATCTATAAATTTGTCGATAGCATTTGTTGTGTTTGCACGCAGATCAAGTTTCAAATTTTTGCCACGCCCACTGCCGCCCCCGCAAATCAAAAAAATCGAAAACCAATCGTAATTTTAAGGCTAGAGTTTCGAATTTTGGTATATACTATAATAATAATAAAAACTATAGTAGTTATGATTCCTGAAAATTTAGTTCCGATTAGATAAAAATTGTGGAAGTTATTAAAGAAATACCTTTGTATGGGTAAAAACACCTACCTTCTAGGGGTCTTAGTTGCTTTGTATATTTACTTTGTATATTTTTAGTATTTTTGTAGTATATTTGGTATATTTTGAGAATAATACCGCAAAATATATTTCTTTTATTCAAAATGGGTAGCGGGTATCTCAGTCGACCACACTCGACTGTAGCTTTCTTACTTGTTCTAATATACTTTCCTGCTTGATAGATTCTTCCCCGAGCCCAGAATGTTCATGCCTATATCAATGGAGGATTTCTAATTGAATGGCAAAATATTCAAAGTCGCATAGTCGGATCGGCTCGTATCTGCTTCGGAAATATTCATCCAGGCTTCGTACACGCTAAAAATGTAGAACAGTTCCTGGTGGGTCGTGATCTCTACGACAATGGCACTGTGGTGCAAGCCTTCGAACAACTTCTGACGATTTTGCAGCCAGTTGCAATGCCACCAGAAGCATCTCCTGAATACCGCCAGAAACTGGCCTGCTCTCTGTTTTATAAATTTCTCTTAGGGTCTGCCCCTAAAGAGTTGGTTCGGGAGCGTCTTCAAAGTGGAGGACAACTACTTGAACGTCCACTCTCCTCGGGCAAACAATCGTTTGAGACTATTCCCAAGAAATACCCGGTGGGGCAGGTGGTTCAGAAACTTGAAGGTAAGTCTTAAATTCCTGAATGTCTAAGGAACTCATCAATCTTCTTTTTAGGTCTCATTCAATGTTCCGGGGAAGCCATGTATGTGAATGATCTGCTAACCAAGTCGAATGCTGTTTACTGTGCATTCGTCACTGCAAAGAGAGTTGGAGCTACAATAGAAGGCATTGATACCAAGGCTGCCTTTCAGTGCAAGGGTGTAGTGGCGTTTTACTCACTGAAAGATATTCCTGGAGACAACAACTTTAACAACACAACGCTATTTACAGTAGAGCCAGAGGAAATATTTTGCGCTGGCCTTGTCAAATACTACGATCAGCCCCTTGGAGTCATTGCTGCAACCAGTCATGATATTGCGATTTATGCAGCCTCATTGGTACAAGTCACTTATGTCAACGATCAAGTAAAGATCTACACAAGTATGAATGCTGTGATTGCAGAGAAGAAGGAGGATCGCATGTTTACAAACTCCATAAAGATAGAGGAAGTATCTCAACTTATGCCAGAAGCTGGCGACATTACAGGCAAGGGAATCTTACAGTTGGACTCCCAGTACTATTTTACTATTGAGCCTCAGACCACCATAGTTGTGCCTGTAGAGGAAGTACTTCGTGTGTATTGTGCCACACATTGGATGGATGTAACTCAGGCTAGCATTTCACGTATGCTTAAGATAGAAACCAATAAGGTGCAATTGGAAGTCAAACGCGTGGGAGGCAGTTATGGTGGAAAGCTAACCCGGTCTAATCAGGTGGCATGTGCTTGTTCACTTGTTGCTTTCAAGCTGAATCGACCAGCTCGGTTTGTGCAAACAATCGAATCTATGATGGAATCGAATGGCAAGCGATGGGCTTGTAGATCGGACTATGAGTTTCAGGTGCGTGCCAATGGATCCATTCGACGATTAACGAATAACTACTACGAGGATGCGGGATGTACTCTCAATGAAAATGTCGTATTCAATTTGGCACGAAGAGCTATTAGAAATGTCTATAATTTAACTGATGCAAACTTTTATTCAAAAGGAACGGCCATTAGAACAGACGCTGCAAGTAATTCCTGGTTTCGTGCACCAGGCACAGCAGAGTGTAAGTTCACTTCAGATTATTTATTTATTGTCGTGTTTAATTATTATACAGAAATAATATAATAACTAAAAGAAGGGAGTGCAAACTACTAAGGCCATCTACTCCAATTTTACTTAACAATGAAAATTAATACTATTATAATTTTTTAAACTATCTCTTTCAAATAGCCATCGCAATGACCGAGACTGCAATAGAGCACATTGCGTTTGCTGCCAAATTAGATCCAGCTGACGTTCGTCTGGTGAATCTTCGGCCGGATAATGAAATGCAGCAACTACTTCCTCGATTCCTGGCATCCACGGAATATCGAAAGCGACGAACTGAAATCAACTTGTTCAATGCACAGAATCGATGGCGCAAACGAGGATTGGGATTATCAGTAATGGAGTTCCCTCTGAATGTGAGGATTGCTTGGTGCTATCCAGCAACTGTTGCCATCTATCATGCGGATGGATCTGTGGTAATTTCACATGGAGGTATTGAGGTGGGACAGGGATTAAATACAAAGGTGGCACAGCTTACTGCCTTTATTCTCGGAGTGCCACTGGATCATGTGCGTGTCGAAGCTAGCAACACAATATCAGGTGCCAATTCCTTTATGACAGCTAACTCAATGACCAGTGACTGTGTTGGACGAGCTGTTCGTAAAGCATGCGATACCCTCAATAAGCGTCTACAACCAGTGAAGGAGACGTTGGGAGCCCAAGCCAAATGGGAGGAGGTGGTGGAGGCTGCATTTTCACAATCGATCAGTCTGATTGCAACCGAGTCATACGAACAGGGGGGATCAACCTAATTATACCGTGTTCGGTTTGAGTCTCAGTGAACTGGAACTGGATATTTTGACTGGCAATCATTTGATTCGACGCGTGGACATTTTAGAAGATGCAGGCGAGAGTCTCAGTCCCAGCATTGATGTTGGTCAGGTTGAAGGAGCCTTTGTCATGGGATTAGGCTACTATCTCACGGAACATTTAGTTTACGACCGTCAGACAGGGCGCATTCTGACAAATCGTACATGGAACTATCATCCTCCAGGTGCTAAAGATATACCTATCGATTTTCGCATTGAATTGTTGCAGAAGAGTCCTAATTCTGTTGGATTTCTGCGTTCGAAGGCAATTGGAGAACCACCTTTCTGCTTAGCTGTCGGAGTTCTCTTTGCTATGCAGCATGCTATACAATCTGCGAGGGAAGATGCTGGGCTTCCCAGGGAATGGATTCGTCTTGGAGCACCAACAACACCAGAAACAGTTGTACTTTCCGCAGGGAGCGAAGTTTGCCAATTTGCACTGAAATAGAAATCGAAATATTTGTACACGCCTTATAAGACATCTATTCAATATATGATATTAGTTCATATCACGATGAATAATGCAATTCATTATCCATTTTCTGATCGTTTTTTTAAACAAAAATTTTCATTTAGCTTATTTTTTTATACCCGCTACCCATAGGGTAGAAGGGTGTTATAACTTTGTGCCGGCAGGAAATGTATGTAAAAGTTAGAAGGAGGCATCTCCTACCCTATAAAGTATGCATATTCTTGATTAGCGTCAACGGCCGAGACGATCTAGCCAAGTCCGTATATCTGTCTGTCCGTATGAAACACTGAATCTCAGAGACTATATGAGATAGATCAACAAAAAAAATTAATATGTATTATTTTGGTATATTTTGCGAATATTTCCGCAATATTTTGGTTTTACTCAAAACAGTCGAATGTGGCTTTCTTGTTCATTCATTAAATAAAACGAAGGTCAAATACATAACAACAAAAACATTTAAGATTGAATTTGTTAATGGTTCATAAAATTTTCTTTTACGTTGCCGATTTTAACTTCTGCCAATAATATTATAAGTTTTTAATATTTGTAACAATTTTGTTCATATGTTATTAAATAATTTATATTTTGAAAATAAACGTGTATCAATAAACAAGTAAGAAACTGGTGTTATCATCATTAACACAATTCTAATAATATTTTGTATTCCTTTCTATACACCCCACGACACAGTAATTACAGTTAATGGAAAAATACGCACCAAAACTTAACGACAACATACGAAACCAGTCGATATTTGATGAATCAATGTTTTCAGCTCTCCAAGAAAAAAAGCGAGGAGAGCAAAGCTTTTTACCGATTTGTTTGGAAACGAAACCAAAACAAAATTGTATAAACATAAACAATAAAACAACAACTCGCACATGTCGCGATAAGCCGGCTTCAGGTTTGAGATACCGTGTGGATGTAAAACAAAATAGAGAGAGTGACAAAAAGAATGAGAGAGAGAAAAAGCTAACGAAAGATAGTGAGAGGAGGAGAGAGAATAAGAACTTAGACGAGAGCATGATACAATTATACAAGGCATGGTACAAGGTAGTCTCGTCGGAAAAAGCTTCCGTCAGTACGCATTCGTATTTCGACGCAAGAGGTTGTCTGCGGACGAATTTTTTTCTGCAATTAACCCTTGTGCAAATTACATTTTGCAATGTATGCCGCAGATACGGGTAGAATTAAAACATTTCGAGAATTAGAGAATTCTCATACATATTGTTAATATTATTCATAAACAACTTACATTTTAGAAATATGTCAAAAAGACATTAATATTAGCTTCAAATTATGTAAATATTAATATCATCGTCTAAGGGTTAATGCGCATTTCATTGTCGTCTCGCTCACACTGCTGTGCTGAGACTCTTTCACTCGCACTCATTGTTATGTTTAAAGTCGGACAGCTTTTTCCGACGAGACTACCTTGTATAATTGTATCATGAATATAATGACTTAATGGAGAATACGACAAATATAGAACTCTTAACGAGAGAACATTGAGTCTCTCTGTCACTTGAACTTGACGAAAAATTAAACACATTTTGAGTATGAGTATTAATCGAAGTGGTCTCGCCATATAAAAGCACAAGCTCGTGTACCGAAGGCAACAGTAGAGTTGAAACCAGCGTTGGCCGTACATTGGAATCGCAGATTATTACTATATATACCCCGTATAGTAATAGTATGTTAAATTGTTTCTGCGCATTGTGAAATACATTCCAGAACAATATTCTAACAGGCGGCTTTTACCCTACTACAATATATTTCTCCCGATTATATAACACAAACATAGATAATGGTGGAAAGTATCACGATCAACGGCGATAGCTATGAAGGTATGTACACACATTTCAACAAGCAATTATAACCCAACACTAGCGTACATATATCTACTATGAAAATTCTCTAAGGCGTAGGTAGCCTATTCGTGTTATTAATTGAGAATAATTACATATCTATTTTCTTATATGAAAATATAAATAAAAGCAAACAACTTTGTTCGACAAAGCTTCTAGAAAATACTACAATCTTAACTAGTTTCACCACAGAACATTTGATTGTACATTTGTAAATGATGAAAAGGTGTTAAAACTATTTGAGCAACAGCAGAGAATAAAGTAAAGTTAGAACAGTTCGACTTTTGGTTACCCTGCTTTATACCTCAACAATAGCACACAAATCTTTGGGATTATATCATTTATTTATCTTTAGTTTAAATAAAGATCTTTCTTTATTAGGAGTATATATGTGACTTGCAAGACTCAAAACAAGAAAAAAAAAACTTTTTAATATGCATAATCATAATATGATTATGATTGGTTCTCTAGAAATAAATAATCAGCCTTTGTAATTACCCTATAGTTGACTCTAAAAAATAGATTAAAAACGTTTAAGCGTCTGCGCATTTTCAATGAAATGCGGAATATATTGAGAGTATACTATTACATAAAAGATATACAGTAAACGATATAACCCACTAATCTAGGCACTTTCATGGTATGATTGATAAGATTGTCTTTTTTGAACTCTACTTATTTAATATCGAGCTGATCGAATGATCAAAGAAAGGAGTAATTTCAAATTTGTTTGAATTTCCATTGCTCAAGACTCTAGGCAAGAAATATTCGAATGCCTTAGCATTTATGATGAAATTCAGTTATATAAAGAAAATTTCTTATCAAGATTGTTCACAAGTTTTGCAGCTCTCAAAATAAAATTAAACTTAATACGATTGAAACTTTCATGATATGATTAAGATTGTGTCTCTCCGAACTCTATGAAAAAACGTTAAGATTACGAATAATGAAACTCTTCCGTTATATTTCATTGCTTTCTTAGTTAACTTCGCCAATCTGCCGGCGGACATCAGTCTGAATACTTTCATCCGAGAACATGCCGGACTCACGGGCACCAAGTTCATGTGCCAGGAGGGCGGCTGTGGTGTCTGTGTTTGTGCCTTGAGTGGCATTCATCCGGTGACGGGCGAGCTCAGCACTTGGGCAGTTAACTCGTGCCTAACGCTGTTGAACACTTGCCTCGGCCTCGAGGTGACCACCACCGAGGGATTGGGCAATAAGCGCAAGGGCTATCATGCCATCCAAGAACGTTTAGCCAAAATGAATGGCACCCAATGCGGCTACTGCTCGCCGGGCTTCGTGATGAACATGTACGCCCTGCTTAAGAGCCAAGGAGGCAAGGTGACCATGGCCGAGGTGGAGAATTCCTTCGGCGGCAACATCTGCCGCTGCACCGGCTATCGCCCCATTCTGGATGCCATGAAATCCTTTGCCGTGGACAGCAACATTCCGGTGCCCAAGGAATGCGCTGACATCGAGGATCTGAGCACGAAGCAATGCCCCAAGACGGGACAACTTTGTGCCGGCAGCTGTAAGAAACAGAGCCAAAGGAATGTGCAGCTGTACTCTGATGGCAGTCGTTGGTCATGGCCTCAGACGCTGCCTGATCTGTTCCAGGCGTTGCAGGATGCAGCCAAGGAGAAGTTGCCCTACATCATTGTGGCTGGCAACACAGCGCATGGCATCTACAGGCGGGATGTAGAGATCAAGGCGTTCATCGATGTTCGTGGACTGGCTGAGCTGCGAGGTCACACCGTCTCCGATAAGGGATTGACCTTGGGTGCCAATCTGAGCCTCACCGAGACGATGGCCATTTGCCGCCAGCTGGAGCAGACCAGCGGATTTGAGTATCTGGCCCAGGTGTGGCTGCACCTTGATTGGATCGCCAATGTGCCAGTGCGCAACGTGAGTTGAATTCCAAGTTGTTAATAAGCCGGCGACGCAATTTGTTATCTACGTGTTGATAGCAACAAGTGCGCTTTTATCTAATCTGAAGGGCTTTTGAATTGAATGAGTGTTTATTATTGTAGAACAAAACACTATCTAATACTCTATGTATGATATTCATTTATAGGCCGGCACCTTGGCTGGTAATCTGTCCATCAAACATGCCCACCCCGAGTTCCCCTCGGATGTGTTTATTGTGCTAGAGGCTCTCGACGCCCAGGTGATCATCCAGGAGTCGGCGGACAAGCAGCGGACTGTCAGCTTGGCCGAGTATCTGAAGACGCCAATGCAGGGCAAGATCATTCGCGGATTTGTGCTGCCCGCTTTGTCAAAGGATAAAGTGCTGTTCGATTCGTATAAGGTAAGACTAGGGGGAATCTGCATCTATTTAATCTATCTTTAGATTTACGATTTTGATTTATCATATCCAATAGTTTGTTACGATTTTTTAAGTCGTTTTATTAACAAGACAACAAAATACATATATTTCAACCATGCGATGCACGACAATTATCAAACTTATTTTTCCTTCATGCAGATCATGCCGCGTGCTCAGAATGCTCATGCCTATGTGAACGCTGCTTTCCTCCTAGAACTGGATGCCACATCGAAGGTGAAGAACGCCCGCATCTGCTTTGGTGGCATTCGCCCGGGACTTTGTGCACGCCACTGCCGTGGAGCAGCTGCTGATCGGACGCAATCCCTTCGAGAATGCTTTGCTGGAGCAGGTCTTCAGCAAGCTTTCCACGCTGCTGCAGCCGGATGAGGTTCTGCCTGACGCATCGCCCGCCTACAGGCTTAAGTTGGCCTGCGGCTTGCTCTACAAGTTTTTGCTGAAGGCTGCCGCACAGCGGCAACAGAAACTGAACAGTCGCCACACAACCGGTGGCAACTTGCTCGCACGTCCAGTGTCCAAGGGCGAGCAGATTTTCGAGACCTTTGAGCAACACTATCCGGTGACTAAGCCCACCGAGAAACACGAGGGTCTCATCCAATGCTCTGGCGAAGCAACCTACGCCAACGATCTGCCCACGCAGCACAATCAGCTGTGGGCTGCCTTTGTGACCGCCAAACGAGTCGGTGCCGTGGTCACCAAAGTGGACACAGCTCCCGCCTTGGCGCTGCCCGGTGTTGTGGCGTATTTGGATGCCAAGGACATTCCTGGACCCAACAATCTAGGTCCGCATACTAAGGATGACTTTTTCTTCAAGGAAGTGGAGCAACTTTTTGCCACCGGACCCATTAGGTACTATCAACAACCTATTGGCATTGTGCTGGCTACTTCCAATGCATTGGCTCAACGATCCGCGGAGCTGGTGCAGATTAGCTACGAGGGAGGCGCTGAAGAGGTGCTGCCCAACATGAAGTATGTGCTGGAAGCCGAAACCGCTGGTGATCGCATCAAGCAGCCGGTCAAGTCGATGATTGACAAGCTGGACTTGCAGGAACCCTTTGAGCTTCAGGCAAGTGGCAAGCTAGACATGGGACTCCAGTATCATTACTTCATGGAACCCCACACGACTGTGGTGCTACCCTTCGAGGGTGGTCTGCAGGTCTATGCGGCCACACAGTGGATGGATCTCACCCAGGACATTATCGCCAGTGTGCTCAAGCTGAAGAGCAATGAGGTGCAGGTGAAGACACGTCGCATTGGCGGCGGCTACGGTGGCAAAGCATCGCGTTGCAACCTCGTCGCTGTGGCAGCTGCCTTGGCTGCCCATAAGCTCAATCGCCCCGTGCGCTTTGTGCAGTCTCTGGAATCCATCATGACCACAACAGGCAAGCGTTGGGCCTTCCACTGCGACTACGATTTCTTTGTGCAACGCAGCGGTAAAATTGTGGGCCTCAACAGTCGCTTCTACGAGGATGCCGGCTATCTGGAGAACGAGTCGCCACTCGGTCACACAGTGTTGTTGTCGAAGAACTGCTACGAGTTCAGTGACAACTACAAGCTAGATGGTTTCTTGGTGCTCTCGGACTCACCCACAAATACTCCAGCTCGTGCTCCTGGCTCCGTTGAGGGCATTGCCATGATTGAGAACATCATTGAGCACATTGCCTTCGAGACCGGCGTAGATCCGGCTGATGTGCGCTTTGCCAACATACTGCCAGGTCACAAAATGGGCGACATGATGCCCAGGTTCTTGAAGAGCACCCTGTATCGCGAGCGTCGGGCTGATATCATTGCCCACAACAAGGAGCATCGCTGGCGAAAGCGCGGACTGGGTCTCTGCATCATGGAGTACCAAATTGGCTACTTTGGACAGTATTCGGCCACGGTGGCGATCTACCACAGCGACGGCACCGTTGTCGTCTCGCATGGTGGCATTGAAATGGGTCAAGGTAAGTTACCAGAACAAAACAAAAGTGCTAAATCGAGAACAAATCTTGAGTCAATAAGAAATCATGTCAAATATAAACTCAGAATTCGTGAAGCAAAACCAACTCTTAGAATGATTCAAAGAATTATCATTCTTTAATTCATGAATGCAAAAATGTCAATTGAATCCACAACGAAATATCTTAATTCAAACCAATACATTTTTGGAAGTTCAGAAGAATTCAAGAAGTTCTAAGATTGTTTAAAGAATTTTTAGTGTAATTACTTTCTCTATTTAATCTCTATAAATTTCTAACTCTATAAATCAATCTCTCTTTATCTGCCCAGGCATGAACACCAAGATCGCTCAGGTAGTGGCCCACACGCTGGGCATTCCACTGGAACAGGTGCGCATTGAGGCCAGCGATACCATCAACGGGGCCAACTCCATGGTCACCGGTGGCGCTGTTGGAAGCGAAACACTTTGCTTTGCCGTTCGCAAGGCGTGCAACACATTGAACTCCCGTCTGGAGCCACTTAAGGAGGAGTTGAAGCCAGCTGACTGGCAAACGCTCATCAATGCTGCGTATGATCGCAAGATTAACTTGATAGCCAGCGATCAGTGCAAACAAGGCGACATGGAACCCTATTCGGTGTGTGGCCTGTGCCTCATCGAGGTGGAGCTGGATGTGCTTACTGGCAACTATCTGGTTAATCGTGCTGACATTCTTGAAGACACTGGCGAGAGTCTGAATCCCAATGTAGACATTGGACAGATCGAAGGAGCCTTCATGATGGGTCTGGGCTACTGGACATCTGAGCAAATCGTTGTGGATAAACAGACTGGCGAATGCCTGACGAATCGCACCTGGAACTATAAGCCTCCAGGTGCCAAGGATATTCCCATTGATCTGCGCATCGAGTTGCTGCCTAAAAGTCCCAACAAGGCGGGCTTCATGAGGTCGAAAGGTGCGTAAGCAAATTTCCTGCCATTATTTATTATTAGCATGCTTTAATCTCTGTTTTTTTTTTTTCATTTGTAGCCACTGGTGAACCAGCTATTTGTCTGTCCATAGCTGTTGCCTTTGCCTTGCAGCAGGCGCTGCAATCTGCTCGAGACGATGCTGGTTTGGCCAAGTCCTGGGTCACGCTCAATGCGCCCATGACACCGGAGTTGCTCGTGCTGCACGCTGGCACCCAGCCTGATCAGCTGACGCTCAACTAAGCTCGGCTAATGCCAAAGCCAAAGCGTCTTGCCTCGTCCTGACCCCCAGAAAGCGAACAGAACGAAGACAGCGCGTGAGAAAACGGCACGTGGCCACAAAAGCGCCGATGGCTGTGCGGCGATAAGAAGAAAGAAGCATACTTAAGTATGCTCCACACTCCATTCCATTCCACTCTACTCTATATAGTAGAATATATTGTAGTACGTATAACCAACCAACTATACACATACCTTGTTGTTTTTTGTCTGTTTTTCTGGCGCAATAAATTAGAAACTTATCCAAGGCAAATCCAAATGACATTCATTGCGAATGCCGCTGGCTACGCCAGCTAACGTCCAACTGACCAAGTGGCCAAGTTGGCTCACCCCAGAAGGTATTTACATTTTTCCCATCGTCTTCTTAACGCTTAACACCTCGACACCAGCAGTGCACATCCCCCACACTCCCTAGTTGTTGGCACCGGATCCGTGCCTTGGTTGGTGTGCCGTTGCTCGTACTTCGAGCAATCCACTACTCGAAAACAACAACTTGTAGTGGATCAATATTTGCTGAAATCTTTATTATTTTCATTACATTATTAACATTTCATTATAATTTCATAATTTTACTTACATTCGTGCTCTGCGCACACCTTCAAATCCCTATTTTATTGTTAACAATTATTTGCCTCTGCTTGGGCTCAAATACAAATTCAAATTAAATCACGCTGCCGAAATTTGCAGCTGCATTGCTACTTCTAGCGAACGTAACGGTGAAATTCCAATGCACAAAAGAGAATCACCGATTACAAATGCCCAGTAGGAAATGCGCTGGCAAAGCCCCAGTAGAAAATTTAGTTCGCCCGCCAACATTCCCCACCCCGTAATTCACTAGCATTCGCGTTGTGTATTACCAATTTTCAAATCTAATTTGGCTAGCTTTACGGCGGGGCGAGTCATAATACCTTCTGGAGTGCGCACAACGGCACTCCTTACCTGACCGTCTCTCGATCGGTGAACATCTACCACAACTCCTTTGGGCCAGCTGTTTCGTTTGCCATTCTCATCTGCGATAACAACAATGTCATTCACGGCGATCGAATCTGGCGGCGGATGGAACCATTTGGTACGGCGCGTAAGCGTTGGCAGATATTCTCGAATCCATATTTTCCAGAACTGATCGGCTAACTGGCTCGAAATTCTGAATCCTTTGGCAAGCTTGTTACCATTTTGTATTTCGCTGTCTCGTTCACGAATTCCACTAGAGTGGCCCAAGAGGAAATGGTTCGGTGTAAGCGCTTCTGAGTCTGCCGATTCCAGTGGTACATATGTAAGTGGGCGTGAGTTGAGAATACCCTCCACATCAGCCAACGCAGCACGAAGCACTTCTTCTCGCAATCCACCAGGCGGCAAGATCTCCGTTAGAATGGACTTTGTTGAGCGTACCAATCTTTCCCATGCACCGCCCATGTGCGGTGAGCCTGGCGGAATGAACATGAACTCCATTTCTGGGTATTTGGTCTCCACATTCCTGGTCGATTTACGCTCCACTTCATCTTTTAACACTCTACTCGCACCTCGGAAGTTAGTTCCATTATCGGACATCATTCGTCGCGGGCAACCACGTCTCGCTATAAATGCCTTTAGAATACAAAGAAAAGAGTCGGTTGACAGTGACGTTGCGATATCCAGGTGTACGGCACGAATTGTGAGGCATGTGAACAGAACACCCCAGCGCTTCTCGTGCCGTCGTCCAACGATGATGTCGATGGGCCCAAAGTAATCCACTCCTGTATAGGTGAACGGCGCCATGTGGTGCGCCAAACGCTCGCGCGGTAGACTTCCCATTTCTGGAGGCCTAGGACGCGCGCGCCTCATCCGGCATGCTGGACAAGTTTGAGAAACCTCTCTCACCAAGGCTCTCAGACCAAATATCAGGAACCTTTGCCGTAGTTCATTGACCACGATCTCGTCGTACAGATGATGGTACCGGCGATGATACGACTCAACCAGCAGAAATGTAAATCGATGTCTTCTTGGTAGGATTATGGGTCGCTTTAGGTTTACTTCGACTCCTTCTATTAGGTCGATTCTTCCCTTGACGCGCAGTATGCTTACTTCGTCCAAGTACGGAGAGCATTTGAATAGCTTGCTCTTCCGATCTATAATACTGCTTCCCATTTTCAAGCATTTCATCTCGCTGAAATACTCGGTTTCCTGGCACACTCGTATTAGAATGATATCCATCTCGATTGGCCGCTCAAGTAATAGTAACTTCTTTAATTCCGATCCCATGCTCTTCTTGACAATAGATCGCAAGAAATCCAATACTCGCAACTGTGCGGCTCTAAATCTCTCCAGTTTGCTGAATCTTTCTGGGTCTGGTGAGATACAGCTCAAAGGTGACATGGCTTCCAATTGCTCTTCGACGTGTTGCAGAATAGTATGGCTATGTTGGCTCGCATCAATGTTCATCTGCGGCCACTGAGAGTCATCCGAATATAGAAATTGAGGCCCTCTGAACCACCTATTCGCTTCGTTAATGACAGGCGTTCTTGTCCATTTGGTACCATCGTCGGCCACATTTTGCGCTGACGGGACCCATCTCCAGTTACTCACATCTGATCCTTCTAAGATTTCGCCAATGCGGAGTGCAACAAATTGGTGAAACTTACGAACATCCGAACGTATCCAGTATAGAACGTCTCTAGAGTCTGTCCAGAACACTTTCTTGGCAACGTGTACTGACATTTCAGACTGGATACATCTGGCCAACCTCAGTCCCAAAACAGCAGCCATGAGTTCCATGCGAGGTATCGAAATTGGTTTCAATGGAGCAACCCTTGTTTTCGACGCTACAAGACTGCAATGAACTTGATCTTCTACTTCAGCTCGGATGTATACGACGGCAGCGTATGCATTAACACTTGCGTCTACAAATGTATGCATTTCCAGACATCTAGCTGCACTAACTCCTTTCAAACATCGGGCTATACGCAGATTGTTTAACGTTGGCACCAAATCCAACCAACGACGCCAGTCTGCCTCGTCTTCTTCTTTGAGCGGCTCATCCCATCCGACTCCACTCCTCCATATATTTTGCAGAATGATTTTTGCGCGTATGTTGAAAAATCCAACAATTCCAAGGGGGTCGAATATGGTCATAATCATGCTCAGGACGCGGCGTTTAGTTGGCCGACCATCCAGAGCCTTTGCGATCGTATCTGGCTTCACCATAAACGTTAGACAATCTTCACCAGGTTGCCACCACATGCCCAGAACCTTTTCCGGACCAACGTCTGGGTAACAAATTGGCTTGTCCAACATGTCATATTTATTCTCAAGAGCACAGACCACTGCTTGAGAATTGGATGCCCAGTGTCGCATGTCAAATCCTCCATCAGCATGAATTAGTTTTACAGCCTGGGCCAGCTTTGTCATCTCAGCTACTGAGTCCACAGACTGAAGCCAGTCATCGACGAAAGTGTTGCCGCAAATGGCTTTACGGCCTCGGGATATTCAGCTTCATATCGTTGAGCATTGCGTTTCAAAACGTAACTCGCCAAGGAAGGTGAACACGATGCTCCAAAAGTCATAACTTGCATGACATATACCTCCGGTGGCCGTTGCGAGTTTCCATCACGCCAGAGGAATCTCTGAGCTGCCTGATCCTCTGGTCGCACCCTCACTTGGTGGAACATTTCGCGTATGTCTCCCGAAATAGCAATTGGGCGTTCTCTGAAGCGTATTAGAATGCCCATCAATGATGCAAGTGTATCAGGACCTTTTAGCAGGCAGTCGTTTAGAGACACTCCTTGGATCTTCGCTGCGGCGTCCCACACTAAACGTGTCTTCTTCTTGTTAGGGTTGGTGACGGTAAAGATAGGAAGAAACCATGTTATATCTTTACGCGCCAACTCACTATCATCCAGGCGTCTGATGTAACGATTTTCCTTATAGTTTTTCATCGTCGTTAGCATGAAGTTGCGTAACTGCGGATCTTTCGACATTTTCGATTCAAGACATTTTAGTCGCTTAAGACACATTTCATAGGAGTCAGGCAAGACCACTTTGTCGAATCTCCACAGTAATCCAGTTTGCCACCTTTTCTCGTCTGCCAAGAACGTTGTCGTTGCTTCCATGATTTGCATCGATCGCTCATCGTCTTTGGATCGTAATGGATTGATCGTAGCGACAATTCCCATTGATTCCAAAGAAAAGTACTCTTTCAATGCAACATCCAAACTGCCAGTCTCACTACATTGGCAAATATGTAGCAGGCGTGGAATCGATGAGTATTCCTTTGCTGAGCGGCCGTAAACAGCCCAGCCAAGCCTGCAACGGGCTGCAATAACATCGTCGTCTTCACTTTCATGCAACTCCAGCGGAATAGTCCACTTAATGTTGTCGAGTCAATGATGATTCGTGCTCGTACGTTGGAATAGGGATCTATAGGCAACGTACAGAGGTGACTCGAGACTCAATAATTGCTGGTCGAGGCTTTGCTCTGGTAGGTCGAGATCAGACACTGTTCGCACACTTTTCAGAATGTATCGCTGCGATTCCATACTCATAGTTGATACAGTGATGTCCAACGATTGCGAATTGTTTTCAACCTTAGAAACATCACCTGTCCATTTCAGGCACAATTGAGTTGCCGGTCCTTCTAGCTCGAGCTCGTCAGACAAGGATCTTTCAATTAAAGAACAAGCAGCTCCTTCATCGGCCAAAGCAAATGTTTTCACAGATTTGGATTTGCCGTGGATCGTTATCGGGATATAGCGAAAGAGAGGGCTACTCGCAGTCCTTCCATGAAACATGATTGAAGACTCCTCCTTGTTGGCAAATCGAGGCACTGTTTGCCCAGTCAGCTTGTTTCTGCCATCATTGCCTGCGGCGGTATGCAGCAGTACGTGGTGAATTGATTTGCATCCATCGACGCCACAGGTTTCTTTAGCTTTGCAGTTTCGTACGAGATGCCGCCAGAAACAACAGAAACATAACCGTTTCGATTTCACAAACTCCCAGCGCTGTTTAACGTTCAATGCTCGAAAGTCGACACATTCCGACAGTCGGTGCGTGCCTCCACATTTTGGGCATGTAGTCTTCTCTGATTCTCCATGATGCTGTCGCTGTTGAGTCTCCTCATTGTTGTCGCTAACACTGTGCACAAACAACCTTTCCTTTGAAGCTTTGGCTGAGGTCGTTCGTCCGACATCATACGGAGTTACCATACTGGCACACATTGCCACATTAAAAAGCCAATTGTCGAATGTGGCCATGTTGACGCTTTGATTCGCCAATCGGTGTCGACCCCAGTCCAACTTCATACTGCTCGGCATCTTTGCGACCAATTCGTTCAACAAGACAGGATCATGCAAAAAGTCATGAAGACCCAATGCAGACATAGTTGCGCAGTAATTTTGGACAGCAAGGGCTAGTCGAATGACGGAGTCCAAATTATCTGCCTTTATCGCTGGCTCGTCTCTCAATTTTCCTTGTAACGCGGCGTGTACTATTTCTGGTCGGCCATACAGCATTCTCAATGTTCCAATTGCATACGGCACTGTATCTGGCACCATCAATTTTCCGCGTACCGCTTCCAGTGCCTGGCCCTTAAGACACTTCTGTAAGCGTATAAGATTTTCCTCGTTACTGAATCCACATCTTTCCGTAGACTGCTCATAATTGCTAATGAACAGCAGCCATTCGTCAGGCTTTCCAGAGAAAGTAGGTAGATCTCGGCTGATGACATGTCGTGCACTAATTTGAGCGGCCGTCAAAGGCCCACTCCTAGCCAATGAATTGGCAGCGTGCATGTCATTTGGTTGTTGAAGATTACTGGGCAATCCCATTGATCCCGGCTGTGGCAATCCATTGATTATACCACCCATCGCTGCTGCAGTGTTCGCTTGATATGGCATTGACAATCCTCCACGAGATGAATCCATATGGAGCTTGTTGACCACCGTGCCATATCCCGAACTATCGAAGTTCATTTGTGTGTTTGCCGGTTTATGCTGGATAGGAGTTGATGAACTCGACGATGTGCTGATTCCATATGACGAAGATGAGCGGCCTATATTTGCTGCTCCATTGCGCTCAAAACCCGCGACAGCTGCCTGCACATTAACGGCTTCATGTAAACCATTGGCAGGTCAATTGGATCTTGAGGAGCAGCTCCATCTAATTGCTGACCATCACTCGTCATCTCTTTTCCAGGCACGTGTTCCTCCCGATTTGCCATAGTCGTAGTTGAGGTTATGTCGCGACTCCAGTTGCAAACTTTCAAAGTGCTCCACACACAATATGTTTGTCTCCAAAAAACTGATATTATTCCAGATTCAGACTGATATTCCAAAATAAGACTGAATATTCGAGTCTTAGCAAGAATATTTCAGATTGAGACTGAATATTTCAGAATGTTGGCACCGGATCCGTGCCTTGGTTGGTGTGCCGTTGCTCGTACTTCGAGCAATCCACTACTCGAAAACAACAACTTGTAGTGGATCAATATTTGCTGAAATCTTTATTATTTTCATTACATTATTAACATTTCATTATAATTTCATAATTTTACTTACATTCGTGCTCTGCGCACACCTTCAAATCCCTATTTTATTGTTAACAATTATTTGCCTCTGCTTGGGCTCAAATACAAATTCAAATTAAATCACGCTGCCGAAATTTGCAGCTGCATTGCTACTTCTAGCGAACGTAACGGTGAAATTCCAATGCACAAAAGAGAATCACCGATTACAAATGCCCAGTAGGAAATGCGCTGGCAAAGCCCCAGTAGAAAATTTAGTTCGCCCGCCAACACTAGTTGTTGGTGGAAGGAGCTCTTCATTAATTTTAAAATACATTATTGTAAGGAACATTTTATGCCACACGAAGCGTTAAGTGAATCCTCACTGACAACGGGGGTTATCATCGGGGGTTGCATGTCAATTGAGAGGCCGAGGGCTAGAGCAGGGGTCAGTGATAGCGTGTTTCTCACTCTGTTTCTCCATAACTAGGCTGTTAATGAGCAAAGCAAAAGCATAAATTGAAATAATAATCAGACATGCATTAGTTGGTTATTGATATTTACGAGAGCATAGCATATTATGTCTCATTGTGTACATTCGGATAATCATTAAAATAATTCCAAAACAAGGAAGAAAGCTAAGGTCGATTGTGCTCGACTGTGAGATACCCGCATCCCATTTTAATAAGACAATATTTAGTATATCGATATGAAATTAAGTTCAAAATAGAGAACAAATTATACCTGATTGTCAAACAATCTGTTGGAAAAACACACAAAAGGACAGACGGATGTTGATGCTGATCAAGAATAAATATACTTTAAGGGATCGGTGATGCCTCCTTTTGCCTGTTACATACATTTTCTGTAGGCGCAAAGTTATAATACCCTTCTACCCTATGAGTAACTGGTATACGAAGCATTCTTGAATTTGAAACTGGACTCCAGAAGTCGACTCAAAGTTTGCCTAAACAAGATGCAGATTGTTTTCAGCATAAGGACTTTAAATTAATGAGGTATGTATGTTAAACATGTACTTCATTTAAAGAAGTCAATGGCAAGTTTGCCTAAGAAAGATACAAATTATTTGTAGTATGGAGGCTTTAAATTTATTGTAGTAAGTTCTTGTAAATAGTTGGTGAAAAGTATTTGAAATTCGAGCAAACACTTTAAAAAGGGGTTCTTACAATTAAATTAACTTCAAATTAACGAGTTAAGTTCTATATTTACTTTATGTAATAAAAATGTGTTTTAATTTATGGAACTTTCTGCAGACACCTGACAACCTAAGGTAAGTGGAATATAAAAGCATGCAATGCTTTGCTAATAATATAATTATATCTCATTGATAATAATCTATTAGCATTAATTGAAGATATCTCTCGGATAGAAATGCATGTAATAACAATAGTAGCTGAGAACTATTTTTAATTCGAACAAGAACTTCAATTGCATTAATTTTTAGTTTATTAACGAGGTAGGCTCGTCAAGTATTTTATATAATAAAGATATTTTATTAATTGTATAATATAAATTGTAGTGATTAATCAATTTATAACTATTTTGCTACCAATTTACAGCTTAAACGAATAAGAATATTTAAGCATGGAATAGATATCATATTTGATAGAAATTATTCTCATCAATACAAGTTATAATTCCGAGAGACCATTAACTTGCTTATTGTATCATTTGTTGTTGAAAAGTATTTTAAATTCAAGCAGGAACTTTAAATACTGCCTCAACTGGCCTCAACACTGTGAGAATCGTAATAGTGCAGAAATGCAAAAATATCTGATGAAAACGGATGAACAAAATCAGCGCACATGAAAAACAAATAGTTAAAATCCAGTGAACACAGCACGGACAAAGGACGAAGTGCGGAGATAATAGAGGAGGACAGTCTCGATAATCATAGGGCGCATTTGCATGTAAACATGCTTCCGGCGTATGGCGGGGACAGTGAGTTGAGGGGAAGGGAAGAGTTTGGCGGGATGCTGTCCGCATGCAAATGAAAACATTAGCGGCACACGCGTAGCTACAACTCTGTGTGAGATACAGATACATTTGCAGTCGCAGTGGCTGATGCAGATACAGATGCAGATGCACAGCTGTGCGGATACAGATACAAGTGACATTCGTCGTACTCTATTTCTCTATTTCCCTTTCTTCCTCTCTCTCTCTCTCTCTTTCTCTCCCGGTTTTTCTCTCACTGTGTGTGCTGCTGTCTGCGAACCCGGCTTAAATATATATTTCAATTAAAATTTTACACACGAATAAATGCAAAGCCACGCCCGGCACATTAGACGCTGCCCCAACACTCACTTCCCGCTGTCCAACAACTCGCTTCTCATTCTGTTTAAACTCATTGCTCTCCTCCTGCTGCTGCTGCTTGTCTCGCATTTGTTTATGAGCATCTGAAGGCCAACATCAGCTTGGCAGACATCAGACAGACAAACACACAGCAAGCACTAAAAGGACAGCACATGGGTCCAGGTTGAAGTTCAGGTTCAGGGATCAATTCTGCACTTTAAAAAGCATAAAACAAATAGCCTCGATTTTTGTAGTTATTTGACAAAAGAATTAACTTCACTAACTGCTTTTAATCTAATTGGTTATCAATTTCCGAAAAAAAAAATAATAAATAGAAATATTCATTCAACATATATTTAACATTAAATTTCGACCCAAGGTTTAGAATAACAATGTAAAATAAAAAAAAAATAATTAATAATTACTTATGTTTTTTTTTTTAATCATTCATGCATTTTTCAATTCAAATCCACCCTTTTGCTTAGAATAATATAATATAATGCTTAAAAAACGCAGATTAACTATTAAACAAAATAAATTGAAACCCCACTTCAACAAACAATAATCAATTCATGGATCAATAAAAAAAGAGGATTTGACTGTGAAATGCACTTTTTCAAAGTTCTTCTTTAAATGCCTCTAACAGCTAGTAAACTAGTTAATATCATATATTTAAAAAATCTGGTAAATGAAAACGCATGTTGAACGTTTAACTATTACAAATTTTAATTTGACTTTCGCCTCTAGGTAAATAAAAAACATTTTCTAATTATTTAGTAAAAACCAACTTAAATTCAATTCGTGTCCCTTGGCTTAGTATAGTATAGCAAATAAAAAAACTACTTTCTAGATAAGTTAAAACACAAATTGAAATTAATTGTTTTTCAATAAAATAAGCTATTTCGTGATATGACAATAAATAAACAAACATCGGATGGAGAGACAATCTTTGGAATTAATTCATATAATAAATCAATGTTGAAAAAGTTAACTGAGTATCTCAAAATTTAAATACAATTTATTCTAAATTTAAGTAAAATCGTATAATAATACAACAAATTGAAGACATGTCTGGAAGTCACCTGAAGAAGATGGAATACAATGTCTAGAGATTGACAATAGAAGCTAAGTAACATTTACTTCCTGTCACAACTTGAGCTGTCTGAATTGCTTGACTATACAGAAAAAAAAGGTTTCCATTTCATGCACGTTCTGAACTTGAACTTGCGAGTTGCAACTGTTGTGGCATAATGCGCTTCAAGCAGGCAATGGGAGAGAGCTTCACTTTTGGGCCAAAACCAACTGCAACCGGTTTCGACTATTTCTTTTTCGCCCATTTCCCCGTCACCCAATGTCCAGTCTGTCCGTTTGTCCTGCTGTCAGCCGCTGTGCTTTGGGGGCCATTGTCTGCATGCCATGCTTTCAAATTCTAAGCAAATTTGTCGTCTGGGGGCGCCGGGCGCAACATTTTATGAGCGTGCGCGCGATGCAGCGCCTCAGATATGGCTGCGAACCGTCTGCTCTGCTGAAACTGGAGCAAATGCAGCAGCAGTTTAGGGGCAAAGCGAAAATAGAGAGAGAGAGAGAGGGAGATGACTCTGCGTCTGCCTGTGGCACACACACAAAGATGTCCTGGTGTGATTTATTGCCAACGTTGCTCGGATAATGGCCACGTATTATAATAATGCCGCGCCAGGCGTATGCTTATCGCTGTCGAGGACGCAGCGTCAACGTCTAGACGTCCTGCGGTGCAGCCAGGCAGCCGAAGCAGCCCCGTCCTGGACAAGGATTATGCATTTGCATTACGTATACGTAATATTCTTATTCGTCGTCGTATTGGACGCAGCTGCCTCTGCATGCAGTTTATTAAATAGGAAAACCAAAATTAAGTACATCATTTTAGTCAAGTTTCTTGTTGATTGTGCATAAGTATGCATGTATGCATGTGTGTGAGCTTGTGTGTGTGTGTGTGTGTGTCTGGCGCATATCCTTTGGGCAACATAATTTACAGGCTCTGCATGAAACCCGTTGTTGAATTTTACGCCGCAACGAATGTCTTTCTGCAACGAACGAACTCGAAATCGTGAGCCAAATACATAAGCTCTTTACGCAGTCTTCACACATAGGAGCCCGTCTCTTCTCTGTACCTACGAGCATATCCTTGCCTTCTGCCTGCTGCCAGACAGCAACCACACACATCGTGAATACAATTGCAAATACTATAGTTTATAATACATGCCATTAAAATTGCGAGCTGCCATTGCCTGTCCTTGGCTCCATTGTTATCCTTTTTACCACCACAAAAAGAAAGCAAACGTTTCAAGCACGTTTGGAAACACACACAATGATATTTCAGTCTGTCTTTAAAGTTGCTTTATTCCGAGAATTTGCATTTCTAAAGTAAAGTTTGTGTCTTAATTCCAAATCGCACTCAAATTGCAATTGGAGTATTCATAATTCGAATGAAGACGCACATAATCCAGCAGCTGCATGAAATGATGATAATCCTTTGGAGATTTCCCTAAATTAACATATTCCGACTTGACGCGATACAATGGGCGAGTAGTATCGCTTTCAATATGCATATTCTTCCATAGAGACGCATCTATAGCTACAAAGACATTTTGAGTAAGAACCTATGATCAAATACATTCAAAACTTACGCAAAGAATTCACTGACGACAACGAACTTTGAACTCGAGCGAGTTGTTGATTTAAGGTCAGTTCGTTGACCATTTAAAAGTTGTTTGAAAAATTCACAAAGTATTTTCACTGAGCACAGAAAATAATATTCTGATATTCGAGACTATTCAAGTTGTGAGTAAAAACACAAGGCTATACAGATTCGTATTCAACTGCCAAATAAGTGAATGATGGGAAGGAATCGACGTACAAACAATTGCCCCGCAGCGGAGTTTAATTAAATTTAAGTCCAAATGGGACTTCATAACCCATCGCTTCGTTTGTAATTAAATAAAAATATGCAATATTCGATTTTTCCATAACAAATCCAACTCCCTCATTCCAGCCACATTGCGATGGATAAGCGTCGACAACGATGCCAACAACGTTAACGTTAACGTTCACGTTAACACTGGCGTTATGGAGGAGGCAGAGGACAACGGCAGCAACCGTAACTCAATCTGCAAACACTTGTATGCAGAAAGGAGTAGCCAGCCAGACACACGGCCGCAGGACAATTATATCACGATTGGTTCACCAACATGAAAATAAGAAAGAAAGTAGCCCAACAACAGCAGTGCCTGAACATTTCCTGCGCCCTTCAGCAAAGAATTCAGCACAGTGGTTAGTACTAGCATAATCTATGCTAATATATAAGAAGAGTATTTTTATTATTGGTTATGATCTAAATAATGAAGAAGCTTCTTAAAGAAAAGGAGCTTTAAAACTGAATTTAAACTGTAAATGAGTGCTCCCAAGAAATGCTTACTTTCATTCCAAGCACTTTACCGAAGTCAACAAAAATTAAACTAATGTTAGCCAATACCTTTTTAAAGTCGTCACTTTACGCCTACAAAGTTTAGTCAATGAAACATTGAATTATCTTAAGTTGTTCAAGCAAATGTACAAAATTTCATAAACCGAGTAATATTTTCAAATTTATATACAAACACTTCTTTTTCTTTTTAATAAGAACATTTAATCTTTTTCTTTATTAGCATTACATTTCACATGAACTTATTGAAAATTTACTATAGATAATAGACTAATTTTCCAAACTAAATTTTCTTTTAGCATTGCCAACAGTATAATTTTGGTAGGACTTAAATAGTTTATTAATACTTCCAAAATAAAACATGTAGATTTCTTTGGAGTTAAATATAATACTTTTTTAGTGAAAAGACATTTCAGTTGGCTGCGTAATTACTCCACAAATATTTTTTATTATTTCAATGAATATTCTTATGTTATTTTCCAAAGACAAAAGCAACAAGTTGATTTTACGTTTGTTTTAATCCATTGTCTAGACTGTAAGATTGCATTTTACGTAAGACTGTCTGTGAGCTGGCCAATAATTGAATTCATTTGCCGAAAGTAGATTCGCTACCTCGGGTTTCGACACCGTGATCCTTGAATCCCATCGCTTTGTGGCACTCGTGAGCACACTCTGAAATTTCACAATGCCCACAATCATTAATATTGCAACTTTTTGAGCGGTTTCGCCGAAGGCGATGTTGTAATTAATACAAAATGCTATGGCCACATCACGAAGTCCCAAGTCCTTTGCCACCCCAATCCGATTCTCATTCTCATTTCCATTTCCATTCCCAATTTCATTCCCAATTGTGGCGCACGCACAAAAGTCCCATGCCCAGGGCAGACCAAAAGTTGGGTACTTGGCCCAAACTCAATTTGATAAAAGTACGGCATGAAAAAAAACACACACACAAAATTCATTTACGATTGCCATCGCTCGCTGTCAGCGCCGTGTGAGTGGACAGTTGTTGTCTGGCCAGACTTCAGCTTCTGCTTCGGCTTCGGCCGCGACTGAGGTCCGGAACTGAGGTCCGTGCCAATTGTTGTGTTTATTAATTTAATTTTGACAGTCGCGTTTTCGACAGTGTGCCCCCCACACGTAGAGCACGTCGAGCGCCTCGAGGCATCCGCAGCAGCTGTGGACAGTTCTCTGCTGCGAAATGCGGCTTTTGCAATGGACAGTTTTCATTCTGTGGTTAACCATAATGTGATGATTTGCTGGGAGATTCACAGAGATAATTCGTTGGATAGTATCTGAATTAAACTGAAGTCCATTCGTCTGTCACCTCACTCACTTTTCAATTAATGTAAATTGCAATAGTTTTTCAATTCTTCGATTCTCCTTTGCGCTAAGACTAAGCCAAGGCTATTAACTTGGCTCACTTCCTGATTCTACCCACATCAAAAACTCATGTGCAACGTGAAGCACGTGCCTTCAGCTGAAGTTTCACGCACTTCGTCTTCGTTTGCTAATCAAATGCTAAGTGGTTATTCATAATCACGCAATTCCGACAGCAGTCGGATCATTGATTTGCCTCGCTGAAATATTCATGCGAAATGCTCAATAAATCAGCAAAGCAATGCTAAGAATAGACAGCAAATAATTTCGATTATTTCGATGATATTTATATACTCTGCATCAACAAAAGATCTGCGTTTATTAACTAACTAGTAAATAAAATTATTATTGTTATTAATTTCTCTTTATTATGAATTAAAAATTAGTTTCTCAAAATGTAATAGCAATTAAAATATAAATTTTAAAAGATTCAATTGAACAGCTTTCAGGTATTCTAATTAAGATTATTTAAAATACGTTTTATATAAATTTTGTAAATATAGTCCCAAATTCGCCCCATTCCCATTTAATCTTTTGCAATGAAAATATCACTAAAATTTATGACTACTTTCAAACCAAACGCAATAGTTCAGTTTAGTATCGAATTCTATCTTCATATGATGAAATAAAAACATTACTCTTCATATAAAAGATTCCCTTCTTAAATATCATGGAGATTTCAAAAAACCAAACTCAAAGGATTAGTTTAGAGTTAACACCAGATCCAATATAATAATATAAAAATATAAAAGGAATATATAAAAATACCTTAATATGCATACTTTATCTTTTAACTTTATAATTCTTAATTTAAATTCATGTTTCCTTGAAATGAATAATATTATGCGGGTTTTTAGTACATTCAAAATATTTCCAACATAATGTAAATTTCTTCATAAAATTATACAAATATATGGATACATATATGTATCATATGTACATATTTAATAATATACTTAAATAAAATATAAAAATATAATCTTATAAATACTTTTATTTAAAATTGTCATCGAAATTATATTAATTTAAACTTTCACATATAATCTGCTTTCGATGGATTATTTTTTTCCTTAACAAACTCCTTTAAAAATATTGCTCAGCTTCGCAGTACAACAGAGTATTGAGATTAAGTTTCTTTCGTTTTTTTTTTTTTCTTGGCTGTAAAATCGAATTGCATTTAGCTTTGATTGGACGGCTTTGTGGTAGGTAGATAACCAGATGCAAGTTAAACGAATACACATGTATGCTAGTAGTATTCGTAGTATGTGGTTAGGTGGTTAGGTGGCTAGATTGGATGGATGGTCGCGTTCTGAAGTCAGGTCCAACACTTTTAGTTAACAGCGCATGTGGTTGGGGCATTTGTCAACGGCAGCGACGTGTCGGCAACTTCAACGCCAACGCAGGAGACGTCAACTAAATCACGTTTTAAATGTTGCTGCCACCGACAGCCCAAGAGGCAAGTTGGCCACCCCCCGCGGACGTCTTCCTCACAAAACTTGCACAGTTGTGAAAAACAATAAACAATTTATGCGTTTGGGATGTCTTCTCTTTCTCTGTGCCCCCTCTTGCTCCTCCAGCAGACATGCAACGCATGCCAAACGCCTTTGCATTCGCTGTCAATTGCGTTGTGGTGGCAGTGGCACAAAACTGTGGCAGGGGCAACAAGACGGTAAATACTGTCAGCTAGACAAAGACATACGGCAAGTAAGTGAGAGCAAGAGAGCGAGGAGGGTATGAAGGGGGACACTGAAAGGACTTGTAGTCGTATTGCATTACATCTGCTTGAGAGAACTTCATAGAGAGAGAGGGGCGAGGAATGCAGTTTGGGGGCAACATTGTGAACTAGTTTTTGATTTGTCTGCGCAGCGCCACTTTGTTGCACATTGTTGCACTTGAACTTATGCCCCACGGTTATTTTCGGGGCTAATTATTCGCCAGGCACTCTTGGCAACTTTGTTTGTGCTGCGCTCGTATAAATTACAAAATTTGCAAACAACAACAGCAACAGCAACAACAGCAGTGGCAACAATGAGAACAGCCAACACAGAAGCAACAATGGCAACAACGACCCTCGTTGAAAGTTTAACAAGTGTTAACTTTGCCATTTCCATTTTCATTTTCATTTCTTTGCTTTTATTCATTTGGCAGATAAGCGCCAAAGCGAAACGAGCCAGCGAATAATACAATAACAACAATAGATGAGCTTACAACGAGGGGGCAAGCTGCAAAGCGCGACGTGCGATTTGTGGCAGCTGCTTCTCTCTCTCTTGCTGTGCAAACAACTTGAGCCAAATAATTTTAAATGACCGCAAGTGTATAATTAAAGTGCAGCGCATAATAACAAAAATCACAACAACAATAACAACAACTCTGACTGCTCCTCAGTTGCAATTAGAAACGAGACTTGTGGCAATCAGCTTTTGCCACAGTATCTTTACTTCATCACTTTCTTTGTCTGCATTCTCTTCTTGTGGCAGCAAACTGATTAAGCATTCAAGTTAATCAATGAGTAAGTAAATAGTTAAACAAATTTCTACGTTTTCTGCATGCAAACTAAGATCGTATAAGCCAGGGAGATAAAGCCTTAATATAGTACATAAAAATTTGACCAAAAAAATATCTTTTGTAGTAAAGTAAAAACTTACATCAGTTTAGAAGCAACTGAAGTATTTTTATATTTTTGATTTAACATATCTGTGTGTATTTTGAAAAATAAATTGATGTTTTCTATTAAAGGATGCATCAATTATTTATTTATTCATAAATATTTAACCGTGAATAAACTTAAGTAACTAAACTAACGCCATAAATATCTTCTTAGCATAAAATAAAATAAAATTTCTTTACATATGAAAATGAATCCAACAATATTGTTCCGCATTTAATCATAATATTCGAATTTAAATGGTCAATGGCGACTGCAATCTTTGTATAACCTTTAAACATATGTGACAGACTGATTGATTTATCTATTAAGGAACCATTTTTACTCATAAATTTCTAAATATTATACAATAACATAATATTTACATACATTATACAATATATCAGTCTGTATATGGTGATTTATGTGGTTAAGTTATTACATTGCAATGTAAGAATAATGTAACTAAATTAACTTAAAAGTAAATATCAATCAACTCAAATTATTAAATGAGACTTTAATTGAAAAGGTATGCACCAAGGTCAATTTTTGATTAATAAATTCAAATTAATGAAGAATTCTGTTAAAACGTCCCATGAAAATGACTATTAAACTAAATATTTAATACCCAATCATAGTTCCCGCTAACACGTAAGATGAACAAAAGTGTGCTGAAGAACACCATGCGTTATTAATTTACGAAGTTTGACATTGTATTTGTAAGAATGAAGTCTGCATTTAATTAAATGAATATTTAAAGAATTTGTTAACAAGGTTTTAAAGCATTATCTTGACAGATTTCATGGAAGTCAATGCTCAGTTAGCGTTGAATTTAGCATTATTGGTTTAATTACGAAATCAGTGAAATGTCGAGGCAGACAATCGATTTGATTTGCCGCCATAAAAGTCACAATTAATTATTTTCATTTGTTTCAAATTTGTGATTTCAGATTTTGTGCATTCATTCGCAGTGCTATTATTGTCATTTGTTTAACCAGCCAGCCAGCCAACCAGCCACACAGAGCATCTCTCTTCTTTGTCCGTATATTGTACTATATATGCGTATGGTATTCATGTTGGACTTCCGTGGGGCAACTGCGACAGCTTCCGTTGAAGGGGGCGTTGCTACGTTTGTGATCCATTTGAGTCTGGTCACAAGCCACGTTTCATGTGTATTTAAAATCGTTAAAAATAATCTGGAAATTGTGAATTTTTAATGCATTGCATGTCTGCGGCGGCCTGTTGTGTTCACTGTTCGCCCGCCAAAAGAGGCGTGGCTCAAAGGCAATAATGTTGTCTGATGGGGCGCGCCCGACGTCTGGTCATCATCATCATCATCATCAACAGCAGCAGCAGCAACAGCCGGGAAAACAGAAGCAACAGAAGGAGTTGGAGCTGAAGTTGAAGTTGCTGCAAAACCAGTGACCAGGATCAACATCATTTGCATTTATTGTTTTTATGCATTTGTGTGTGAAAAGTGATCAGTGATTGCCTTGCACTTGCCACCCAACTGCAGCTGCAGCAGCAGAGGCGTTGTGAATATGCCACACGCAGAACGCGTGGCATGCCCCATTGCGCCGTTGCCTGTTGTGCATTGATTGCACAACGGAAGTGTTGTGGCGGAATTAAAATAAATAAATGCATTTCATTTCCACTGGGAACCACTGCAGCTGCAACAGCAGCACACACACACAAACACGACTGTTGCAGCAAACTTTTGAAGTTGTGAGGCTTTAAATTGCATATTGAACTTGCCACCGCAATTCTAATCAATAATATTCCAAAATGTAGGCTACATTTTCACATGTGATACGCACCCACACACACACACACACGCACACACATGGAGCGCAGAAAAAGGAGTTTACAAATTCACGCCTCATTTAATCAGGAAACGGAAGCACACATCTGTCAATCGCATTAGTTGAACCACCTCAAACTGAAATCAGTAACGTATCAAATCTCTCTCTGGTTGCTTTGATGTCTCATTAGGCTCGCGGTTGCCAGGTGACAAACACGAAGACGAGTCGAAGCGAGTGGCAACCTGAAGGATACATTCACCCATTAAGTTGTATGTATCTGTATTGATATCATATTGTGTGCTTGGAGATATCCAAACATAATTTGATACTTTTCCTGTTTGTTCTGAGGGGCAAAATTGCGATACGGGTCGACCACGGGTCGTTGGTCGTTGTTCGTTGGTTTTGGTTTCGTATAACCTATTAAAGGTATTTTCCTCTCTCTATCTCTGCCTCATTAAAGCTTTAAGAACAACTGTCGAACTATAAAAGTTGAGGAGAATGCTTCGACTGGCATTTGTAACCGCACTTAAATTATGACAGCACTTAATGGTAAAATTAATTACCATAAATATGCCAATATCGGGACGAGAAGTACGGCCAACCATCGTCAGGCATCATTGAGTGGAACTTTTGACTGCCCAGGATGTGAATGGATATGGATGGCCGGAATGTCCGTATATACTTCAATGAAGTGTTGTGGCGCCACTTGCGATAATGAAGCATTGAATATGTATTTACATATTGCCAATTAAATGTTTACTCTCTCTCTCTCTCTCTCAGTTTTAAATCGATATCGATACATTCGTCAATATCACATTTAACTCTGTTGAAAGTAGTGTTAAAGTGTCGCTATTAAAGCTCATTTACTTAATACTGCTGTCGATAGTGGAAATTATTTTTACAAATATAGGATTATTTTTCTGAAGTCAATATATTCTTTTGTTCATATGTAACCTTTTCCAAGTGTGCAATTAATCCTTTTCACTATTCTTTTCTTTTCACTCTTAACTTCCTTTTTTAAGACTATTGCTATTTATTTGTATATAAGTTACGCGATGAAGCCTTGCATATAGGTGAAGAAAAAGTATTTGCACAGACGAAAGGTAATATGAATTGACTAAAAAACTAATTCTTGTCAAACGTTCTTTATTGAAATATGTTTAAATAACTATATTTCAACTTATAATTTAAGTAAATTTAAAAGGTAGTGGTCTAACTTTACAAATATAACTGTACATGTAATATATGAAATGCACAAATAAATATAAATATATGTTATGCAAAAAATAAATTTATAAATTTAATAGAATGTATAAAAAAACAAATAAGAATTAATTTACAATGTTTAATATATTCCCAATTAATGTACCACAAAAATACTAAAATATACCAAAGACTATATCGATACATTTAAAATATAACACAGCTCAAAATATTACATAAATATATATATAAAGTAGAGGAAAGAGAAACTATACTGCACAAACTATTAATATTCAAATATGCATAATATCAATATTCAATAAATATCAATTAATTAATAAGACATGTTTGTTGTCCAACTTTATAAATTTTGATATAAATGTAATGGGCATATAATATTTTAAAGTAAAACACATTTTAGTTTAAAAGCTATTAGTAGAAAATTGAAAAAATATTAAATGCTTCTTGTCAAACTTTAATAAGTGAATATAACTATACCACAATAAATAAATTCTAATGAATACAAGATCTACAAAAGAAGATAAAAAATATATGCTTCTTGTGAATCTTAAATGTATAAAATATATTTAAATTTATATGTAATGTATAAGTAATAATATTCCAAGGTACATTTTAATTGAATTTTAGGCATAAATTCAAGTTTCTTGACAAACTTTCTATATTTAAATATAAATATAATGTATGGTTTTCTTGTTGAGCCTTGGGCGTAATTCATTTCTGTGAATATTTTCCGAATTCGGCATTTATCTCTCTGCTCACAATATTTGTTGCAGTCTGCACATTTCCTGAGAGCTCTCCGTCAGAATTGTGTACAACTGCCCACAAGGGCTTTCGTCTATAAATACCCATAACAAATTTCTTACCTCAACAACAATTAAAACTTTTTTCGTTCATTATTTTTTTTTTTTTGTGAGGGAAAGAAATTTTTTTTCTTTTTTGTCTGTGTTTTGTTTTGTCGGTTGGCGCAAAACTTTTCACACAACAACAAAGAAAGTTTTCAATGTTACCGCATATTAAATAAAATGTATATATGCAACTATATGTATAACTATGTATGTATATTTATATGTATATGGTAAGTATAAACCTTTATTTATATAGAAATGAAAGAAGTGCTCTGCATTTTTCGGCTAACTTTTGCATTTCGGGTCTAAAAGTTGTTTCAGTTTCTCTTATTTTTTTTCAACTGAGGCTAAATCTGGTGGCTGTTGTTTTTGTACTAGAAGTAGCAACTGTAATTGTTGTTTTTGTTGTTGTAAGGACTCTCCGCATTTACTTTAATGCGCAGACAAATTGGCAAGAAAAGTTTACGAGCCCGAGCTCAAGCTCTAGCTCTGGCTGTAGAGTCCAGCTCTCATCCCTCAGCTGCAATCTAATAAAGCAGGTACAACATTTCGGGCAGTACCTAAATTCCAACTTTTACTATGGCTAATAATGCCGCATAAACTTTGCCACAGGTTGGCAGCGCTTTTTCGCATACCCTGCGGTCTCAAATACTGATGGGTGTGATGTGAAGTTAACTCTCTCGATGATAGAGCACATCACCTGAATGTCTTTCAAAATGTTTTTTGACCAAGATAAACCAAAGTAGCGGCACAGAAATCCATCTAACTTGAAAACTAAAAACTGTTTATTATGAAATTTTCTTGAAATATTGATATGAAATATTCGCATAGAAATTCATACAAAAACTTTATAGGCTAAGCGAAATAACACATATTTTTAAATCCATTTATTTTTTTCATATAATTAATATATGGAAGAAAATCATCAAAGGCAACGGTACATATAGCACTTAAATCGGACAATGCTAACTATGTTAAAATCGTCGTCAAAAATCAATAAAGAAACCTGTATGTCATTACTAAACAACATAATATTTATTAATTTATTTTTTATTTCTAATTTAGTTACCCCTTTATGTAATACAACTCAAATTGAGATGTAATATTCAGCCATTTTTTAATGACATTTTCTTACGGAAGCAACTGAAAATGATATATTAAAATTTTAGCTCATCTATAGGTTTTTTAGTATCCTTTTCCTAGAGTATCTACCAGTTCAGAACTTTCTGCCTTGCATTTTGTGCGTTTTGCATGAAGCACTCATACAACTTTGTGGCTGGCTTTTATGGCCAAGTTTTTGGCCCTGGCTTCTACACGAAATTATGAAAGTCGGCCCAACAAATTCAGAGTGTGCGTGACTCCTTGGGGTCACATTAACATGTATTTGTGCTAAAAGTGTTATTAGATTTTAGTTTCAAGTCAAGTGTAGCCTGCTGCTCCTGCACAAATACATAGATACATACATATATGGTATATATTGGATATTGTCGTCGCTCTTTCACTGTGGCCTAGGAGCGTGACTCATATGTTGTCGCTGGCCATGTCCAAGGCGAAGAATTAGTCCTTGTCCAAGTCCAAGTCATCATCGTGTTTGTGACTGCGCCCAGCCTGCACTAAAGTTTTATTCGACCAACATAAAGCAAAAGTGCTTTCGAGTTGACTTAACATATTGCCAGCTTTATGACACTCGGAACGTGCCACAGCTCTTGGTCGGGGGGCAGCAGCAGCAGCAGCACAAGAGTCTTGCAAAATAAACTTTAAAGTGTGCCAACACTTAACAGTGCGATAAAGATAACAGTCCCCCACTCTCGCTTCTCTTCTCTCTCCTTGGACTAGCTGTCATAAAGGGTTGCAGCATTCTTTGGATAAAGCGGATTTCTCTCTCATGCAAATGCAGATTAAGTGTGATAAACATTTATTCAAATCAAGTTTGATTAAATGATAAAACAACCCACTGATTCTCTCTGATTTCTCTACTCCGTCTGTACTTTAAATTTCTGTAAATATTTATTTATTCTCAGCTGCCAGACAACGCATTTTAATTGCAAAACTAAAAGTTTTGACCAGACGCCAATACTACAAAATGTCAATCATAAACAGATCTAGAAGCTGTCTGACAGTTGGCAAAAACTCATTTTAAACATTCATTGAAATTAAAACGAGAGAAAAAAAAACATTACACCATAGATACGACAGAAAGAGTGGAAAAAAAAGTTGAAATCAAAATCGTTGCGTTGACATTCAGCCAAATGGCTAGACAACCACAGTCCTGTCCGGACAGTTGAGTTGAATCAATGCCAAAGGACGAAAACCGAAAACCGGCTGCCGAGTCGCCCAATTTTTTATTTGTCGCATTGACACGTCAGTGTCATTAAAAACAAGAGACAAGCAGACGAATGGACTTAAAATTAAATAAAAATGTGATTATGCATCGTAAATAACGCATTGCAGACAACAGGCAACAAATTCAATGGGTTTTTTTTTTGTTTACTCTCTGTTTATGCTTTCGCAAATTTAATGCTCGATTCTTGTGCCCATAAAATTGAGACAAGCGAATGAGGAATGTGTATAATTTGAACTTGATCATCGGCTGTCTGAATCCAATGAAAATAAAAACTAATGCTAATAAACTGAAAATGAAATACACAAAGTCCTGAAGTCCTGCTCTTTTTACACATCGTGGCGTATACGCAATTTGAATTATGCATGCGCTAATAGAAATTCGTTTGAAGTTTTCACTTTTAAAGTTGACAAATTTACATAGATTCAATACACAGACACTTGCCGTGAAGCTCCAAGCTGCCTTCTAATTAAATTAAGAGTCCTGCGTCCCGTGTTCTGGGCGTGGCTGCATATTAAATTGTGATGGGATGGCGGGGTGTCAAGGCGTTAATAGCATCGAATTAGGACCGACAGTTGTCTATACGACAAAATATTAATAGCCGAGAAGCAGAGCTGAGTTCTTCCTCGTCAGCTTGGCTGAGGTGTTGGCAATTCATGTTTACAAGTAATTAAGCAATTTCGCCTACAAAAAGGCGTCCTTTGATGTCATCTGCCACGCAGCCATTCTTTTAGTCATAGATATGATATTCCCATTATTTTCATATATATATATTTTTTGTATTTTGCTTATGCAGCCCAAAACGCAGCCACTAATTTGAGCTTTCTGTCGTGTCAACGTGCCAAGCCTCGTTCTCGTTCTTGTTCTTGTTCTTGTTCTTGGTCTCAATGTGCCACACGCTGTGGCAGCTGCAATTCCTCGACCACATTTTATCTCAGCCATTCGAAATTCCTTTCTCGCGCTGACAGCTTGCGGCTTGCTGCAGCATATTTAAATGTCATTGGCAAAAGGGCTCGCGATAACAAATCCTTGACTGAGGTTTGTTCTCCTGCTTCTGCTGAAGCTGCAATAAAGTTGCCATGTATCAAAATGCGACTGCTATTTGCAAGTGTAGCTTTTCTGTCGCTAAAGAAATTTTGCTGATTTATGCAACTGATTACGGTAAACAGCAAAAGTATTTTTCGATATGTAATTTACGCATACGGTGCGTTCTTATTATTTTTAAGTATTAAACAAAATAGATCTAAAGTTAATATCTTCGCTGTAGCTATGTCTACAAATTTGAATATTTCTTTATTTTAAGCCATTTTAATATAGCAATTATCTTAGTCATAAATAAATCAATATGTTTTTAAATTTATAAGGTATTTCAAATTTATAAAATGGAACAATAATTATGAGTCAATAAAAGTCCACTGAATAAATTCTTTGAGGATTCTTCGAGCACACTCGACTGTGAGTTTCTGAGTTGTTATATTCAATTTAAATTTATTTTACAATATAGTACAATATGTAGCATTAAAAATAAAATATATTATATATGAAGCAGTTTTACGTTATAGACATTTTCGTTGTCTTTTTGCGTTTATAAAAAAACCTGTAAATTGCATAATTTCATTCGTTTATTAAATCTAAAGACTTGAAAAGTGTCATCGATTTTGATAACAAAAGTTGAATAAAATCTAATAAGAGAATCGAAAACAATGTCCGAATATTTTAGTTGACTAAAGATTGATGCATTATAATATAAATATATTCCGATATTGAATATAACTAGTTCTATACACAAATTGCAAATTTAGGTTGTGCAAGGTTAAAGAGCATTTTCATTCAGCTAAATAAATAAAACGGATAACTTAGAACATTTGTATTCGTAATATTTAAGTATGTTAAGATGTAGTATGCTTTTTTTTTAATAACAAGTTTTGATAATTTACAATCAAAACTAATATTATCGAATCATAAAACTCTGAAATGAATCTCTCAAAATTAATTGTTATTCTCGCTTTTATACATTGCCGCTATAAACATTTAAACCTTTTGGCTGACGCACTATTGGAAGACAACCTTAATATTGAGTCTGCGGTATTACGAAGCAACTACAAGAGTTTTTATAATGTACTTGATGAGGTCAAGAACACCAATGAGGCACCACTAACAAAAGTGAAAAGTAAAAGCGAATCTCTTGCCAACTCTAGCTTGGTCAAAACCAGAGAGGATGATGAATTCGTTTTTCTAGTAGCCGGTGGTTATCGTCCTGAGAAGAACGATCTTGTTAAATATGTTGTGTCGCTTCGCAATGTAGATATAGAGGAAGATAATGGTTTTGGAGCTGGACACTTTTGTGGTGGCTCTATAATTTCTAAGAAAGTTATTCTGACAGCAGCGCATTGTCTTGCTATGAGGTACGTTCCATGTTGTCAAATTAAATTGCACATACATTTCTTTTAAGCAGAAGACATAAGGTAAAGGGGTCCGTATAGGAAATGTGTTGTAACAAGCAGAATAGGATACCCATAAAGTATATACACATATATTCTGGTTCAGGATGAGCAGCGAAGCCGATAGACAAGACATACTATAACTATAAATGGCAAATTGATATACTTTATGGTATATTTTGTGCTTTATCGAAAATTTAAATTAATATTTCAATACATTTCCGGAATATTTGGATCTTCTATATTTTATTTGCTTTCTATACAGGGGTTCTATAACGCTCGCAAAGAATATAAAGGTCATCGCCGGAACAACTCGTCGTTTGCTACGAAATAAAGAGACCCAAGAATTAACGGTGGCCTCAGTAAAAGTGCATCCTAAGTTTAGTATGCTTGAGAAATTTTATGACATTGCATTGATTAAGCTCAAGGATGAGTTGGACTTAAATGAAGAGTTTGTGAGTATTATTCCTATAGCAAATGAGAAGCCATTAGCTGGACAGTTATGTACTATCATAGGATGGGGCGTCATTTTGGAAGTAAGTTTGCAACTATAATATACAATAGAAATATGCATCACTTCAATTCAATTTCTAGGGTGGACCCTTGCCTGATGATATTGGGAATGGAGATGTAACTATTAACTCAGATGCATATTGTGCCTCAAGAATCAGGGGCTTTAAAAAGGACTTGTTTGTATGCATGTCGAACTCCAAAAATTATGAAGTCAGCAGTTCCAATGGTGACTCAGGAGGACCGTTAATATGCGATAACAAAGTGGTGGGCATTTGTTCAGGCGGGATTCGTATTGGACATGCAACACTTCCTTCGGTATACACTAATGTCTACTATTTTCGAGAATGGATATTACGAAATGGAGTTTGTTGCCTCACCAATAAGTTGGAGCACATCGTCCTGACATTCGTCATTGCTTTTATCAATCAATATACTTTTTAAAAGATACGGAATATAAACTAAGATAAGATTTTATAATTTTGATAAACTCTCTATTTGTCTCATTTTAATTTGAAATTAATTGTAAATATTTTCTGCAATATTTTGTGGCATACAATTAATAATGGGAACTTTAAATAGTCGATATATTATATAATAAGCAACATTGAAAATAAAATTTATTATACATGAAGCAGCTTTAAATTATAGACATTTTTGTTGTTTTTTTGCATTTATAAAAAATCTGTAATCTGCATAATTTTAATCGTTTTTTAAATGAAAACACTAAAAAAGTATCATCGAATAAGAGAATCGGAAGTTATGCCCGAATATTTTAGTTGACTAAAGATTGAAGAATTCTAATATAAATATATTTTGATATTAAATAGAACTTGTTCAATATATAAATTGTAAATTTGGATTGTGCAAGATTAAAGAGGATTTTCATACATTTAAAGAAATAAATCGAATAACTTAGAGCATTTGTATTCGTAATATTTAAGTAAGTAACGATGTAGTATGCTTTTATTTTTCCAATCACAAATCTTGAGAGTGTACAATTAAAACACGTATTATCGAATCATAAAACTCTGAAATGAATCTCTCAAAATTAATTGTTATTCTCGCTTTTATACTTTGCCACTACAAACATTTAAATCTTTTGGCTGTCGCAATGTTGGAAGACAACCTTAATATTGAGTCTGCGGTATTACGAAGCAACTACAAGATTTTTGATAATGTACTTGATGAGGTCAAGAACACCAATGAGGCACCACTAACAAAAGTGAAAAGTAAAAGCGAATCTTTTGCCAACTCAAGCTTAGTCAAAACCAGAGAGGATGATGAATTCGTTTTTCTGGTAGCCGGTGGTTATCGTCCAGAGAAGAATGATTTTGCTAAATATGTTGTGTCGCTTCGCCTTGTATATATGGAGGATGAATATGAATATGGTTTTGGATTTGGACATTTTTGTGGTGGCTCTATAATTTCTAAGAAAGTTATTCTGACAGCAGCGCATTGTCTTACCACGCGGTACGTTCCATTTTGTCAAATTAAATTGCACATACATTTATTTTAAGCTAAAGACATAAGGTTAAGGGGTCCGTATAGGAAATGTATTGTAACAAGCAGATTAGGATACCTGCGACCCCATAAAGTATATATATATTCTGGTTCCGGGTGAGCGGCGGAGCCGATAGACAATATATAACTATAAATGGCATACTTTATGGTATATTTTGTGCTTTATCGAAAATGTATATTAATATTTCAAATATTTCTGGAATATTTGGATCTTCTATATTTTATTTGTTTTTTATACAGGGGTTCTATAACGCTCGCAAAGAATATAAAGGTCATCGCTGGAACAACCCGCCGTTTGCTACGAAATAAACAGACCCAAGAATTAACGGTGGCCTCAGTAAAATTGCATCCTAACTATTATGAATATAAGAAAATCTATGACATCGCATTGATTAAGCTCAAGGATGAGTTGGACTTAAATGAAGAGTTTGTGAGTATTATTCCTATAGCAAATGAGAAGCCATTAGCTGGACAGTTATGTACTATCATAGGATGGGGCGTCATTTTGGAAGTAAGTTTGCAACTATAATATTCAATAAAAATATGCATCACTTCAATTCGATTTATAGGGTGGACCCGTGCCTGATGATATTGGGAATGGAGATGTAACTATTCACTCAGACGCATATTGTGCCTCAAGAATCAGGGGCTTTAATAAGGACTTGTCTGTATGCATGTCAAACCCCAAAAATTACGAAGTCAGCGGTTCCAATGGTGACTCAGGAGGACCGTTAATATGCGATAACAAAGTCGTGGGCATTGCTGCATACGTGGTCCGTATAGGCCATGCAACACTTCCTTTTGCCTACACTAATGTCTACTATTTTCGAGAATGGATATTACGAAATGGAGTTTGTTGCCTCACCAATAAGTTGGAGCACATCTTCCTGGCATTCGTCATTGCTTTCATCAATCAAAATATTTTTTAAAATATATGAAATATGATAGTCTAAAGCAAACCAGACAACTCAACTCGCACACCAAAATTACTACAGTAATTATTGTATATACCATTAAAAAAACATGTAAGAAAGCTACAGTCGAGTGTACTCGACTGTAAGATACCCGCTACCCATTTTGAATAAAAGAAATATATTTTGCGGTATTTTTCTCAAAATATACCGAATATATTGCAAAAATACCGAAAATATACCGAGTGGTATATTTGGTATATCGATATAGTACCGCATTCAAATTATACCATAGACGTCACAATATACCAGATTGTCAGCCAAAGCAACTAAGACCCCTAGTAACTAGGCGTTTTTGCTCATACAAAAGTATTTCCTTAACAACTTCGACAATTTTTATCTGATCGCAACCAAATTTTCAGGAATCACAATTCCTATAGTTATTATTATATATACTAGCTTTAAAATACGCTTTTTATTCGATTGTTGTTGACTTGCGGGGGCGGAAGTGGGCGTGGTAAAAATTATAGCTCTATCCCTTAAAGTCTCTGAGATCCAGTGTTTCATACGGACGCACAGTGGGCGATTTGGTCCCGCTAGCGGCATTTAATTAATAACTTCTAAACTAAAATATATATCTTCAGTCGGTTTTTTTTCACCGATCAGAAAAAAATCATAGAATTTTTTAAGTTAAAAAAATTTTTTTTTAATTTTTAAAAAAAATTTTTTTTTTTTAATTTAAAATTTTGTTGTACTTTTATTTTATTTGAACTTCAATTAACATATTTCATATATAAACTTTATCTAAAAAATGATGGGATGATGGAAAAAAATGGGATGACTTCTGAGTGCAATACTAAAAAAAGATCCCTTTTTGGTACTAACACTGTTTCTAAAAAGTACCATAGTTTCAAGGCTAGCAGATAATAGCAGTTGATATTACACATTTTGGACGCCACTGATTCACACTTTCGGCTAATAAAGGAGTTAGACTGAATTAAGTTGAATAAATTAAGTTCTACTCCACGAAAGACAGGTGTTCGCTAATCCGGGCTAGTTGTTAATACACTGAATTACCACTACGTTTTATGAGCTACACATTTATAGACCGCTCACAAACGTTGATTTTTTTGAAAATACATACCTTGAATATAATAAAAAACCAAACTTCTAACAAATTCACTAAAAATTGTAAATTTCCGAGGAACTCGAAATCAATGCGTAAAAAAAGAAAGAATTTTCTAGAGCTCTTTGCAAAATCATATCGTGTGTTTGACCGTTCACAGCTGATGACCAGTTGATCGTAGAGCTTTCAAAAAGCTTTTAAAAATCTAATCAAAGCATCTGCTATCGATATGTGAAAAAATATTAACGGATTTTTAAATTTGAAAATTTGAATTAAATGCCGCTAGCGGGACCAAATCGCCCACTGTGGGACGGACGGACAGACGGACATGGTTAGATCGTCTCGGCTGTTGATGCTGATGAAGAATATACCTGTTACATACATTTCCTGCCAGCACAAAGTTATAATACCCTTCTCACCCTATCAAGGTTCCAAGATTGTTATAAATTCATTAAATATTAATAATATTTTTATCCGGTTCTTTTTAGAAAATACCCTCAAATCTAAATTTAATATTTATTTTAAGATTAGAAATCTTTTTTTCAAGCTGACTATACGTAAAGTTAAACTCCTCAATAAGAAAAGTCTTCTAAGCAGGAATCTCTTTTTCGAATCCCCAGCAAACTCATACTACATATGGTGTCATCATCATCTTACTTATTTTGGATAATTATGCGGAGTCCCCTCAACTCAATCAAATTGCATTGGGCATTGGTAAAATCTCTATACTCATTAGATGTAAATCCAGACTCGGAATGCTGGCTAGTATTACATGAACATGGACAAGGACATGGACATCAATCATGCCACAGAAGAGCAGGATCTACAGTTAAGCGGGTATAATATTTTAAAGCCGCTGCCAAAAATGGGCTGCAAATGTTTTGACAAAAGCATTTCCGGGTTCATTCGTGGACAAAGTCAGATGCAAAGCGGCATCAATTGATTGATTGATGGCTGCAAGCATGAATATTTGGGCAAGGGGATAAAGAGCGGAAGAGAACGTGGACGAGGAAGAGGAAGGCGAGGGGAGGATTGATTTGTCGCGGCAAGTTGCTTGGTCGCATATGAATGAGAAAAGCGTGCATGATTAATGAGTTCTTCATTAAGCTCGTTAAGGTGACAGGCCCAGTTCGAAGTGCGAGGCGCCACGACAAAGTCCTGTTGCTCCTGCCTCCTGTGGCAAGAACGCAATGTAATGCGGCGCGTTCAGGGAATCGGCTGTGTACCACACGCACTCTCTCTCTTTCTCTCTTGCTCTCTCTCTCTCTCTGCTGTTGCATGTCACTTTGGGCCTTGCGAGAAATTGGCAACGTTATCCTGCCACTCACATTGACACTTGCCACTTACTGCTTGCCGCTTGCCGCATGCCGCATGCCACGGCGCCTCATTGATTTAGCGACGCGTCGCATCGCGACTCGCTTCTGGTGGCGGCTTTTTTGCCTCATGAAAAATGAAGTGCAAAGCAAAGCGGCGGCAAAACAAAATCAAATATTTTGCTTTACCCAAAAGAAAACCGCACACAAAATAAGAGAAGCGAAATTCATAAATTGGGTTAAATCCTTAGAGGATTCACCATGACAGCGCGAACAAGTGGCACGCGGGTTGCGGCCCTGACACTGACATGAAATGCCTGCCATGCCACATCATGCCACGCAGACTTGCCCCGGTGGTTGCTTGATTACGCTTCTTGCCACCCACCCCAAAAAAAAAAATATATAAAAAGAGAGCGCATAAAAAATACGAAACAAACTACCCGCTCCAGTTTAAAGCAGCCCTCATAATATTATTCTATTTTTTCCCCCTGATTCCTTTGTAAAGTGTGTGCCACACACCTCATTCATGCTTCTGGTTTTTCTTCCTATGCAATTCGCATTTCAATTGCCCAACAATGGTGCCTAATTTGCGCCTTTGAATCCAACTCTCTCTCTCTCGTTCTCTGTGGTCCCTGGTGCATTGAATCGTCCTCGTGTGAGCCTTGATGCCCTGCAGCTACTGATTTACATAATTAAATCATATGTATTTTGCATATTCGTTAACTACTCGCATTGAGCTCATTAACTGCTTGTAATCAAGCCCAGTCCAAAGAAGCAACAGCAGTAGCAATAACATCAATTTTATTCCTTATTACGCGTGTCGTCAACAGGGGAAATCAGTCTATTTTCTTCAATATCAAAAGACATCAAAGTCTTATTAACTGCAGGTTAATACAAGGTTACAAATTAAAATAATAATGAAAATACTCAAAAGAGAATTCTCAGTGGTTGGGTTCTAATGATGATATCGCTATGAAATTTTTTCAAAAAATGTATAAAAATATTTTACACATAATGTAAAAATTGGCCAACTATTTCTTATATAAAGATTCAATAAAAATGGATGAGACAACTTTTAATAATACTCTTTTTTATATATTTATATTTAATATTTGACATCTCAATGAGAGCGTTGTTAAAATTTTAGTACTCAAAAGTAAAAACAATACGAAATTAATATATTATGCATTTCTTTTGGTCTTGTAACAAATACACATCGGTTAACAACTTTTTTTTTGTTTTGTACATTGCAAGAGCCATCTATTAAACAAATTTGTATTTGCGTCAAGTAGTGACATTTTTCTAGTATGATTTTCTAAATTTGTTCATGTTAAATAAATATTCAACAATCTACATCTAGTTAGAGTTGAATAGTTTAGAAATTTGTCTTAATTCTTCATATATGAAATGTAGTCTACATATTGCTTATCTCTCCCAAAATTGTGATTGTGCTGACTATGAAAGACCCGCTACTCATTTTTAATAACAACAAAAACATGTAGTATTATTTGTAAAATATACTTGATTATATATAAAAAATACTGTAATATACCGAAGGCTGTATTTGGCATATCGATGTTAAAAGAGAATACATTTGGTGATTCAAAAATATGTAAAACAAACTTTTCCCATATCGATCGATTATAAAATGCTTAAAATATCGATCAGCTAACAATCCCCTTTCATACTCTTGCATTACAATATCGATAGAATGATATTCATTAAAACCTTAATGTATACCAACCTCTCTGTATACCAATATTGGATCAGAGCAGTATTCTGAATTAATAATGTGTGCCTTATCTGAGTTCTAAATCCTGAGATTAGCAGTTACTTAACTTGATTCGATGGCTGCTCAGTGAGTCTGCTTAGCGAGCATCCATTTTGTCCGCCTCTACAATTAATAGCAAGTTCAAAGTGCAATTGCCGTTATCATTATCCATTTAGTCTAGTCGAACACGTAAGACAAACAGACGGTGGGACGGACGGAGGGACAGACGCAACGCGTTCTCAAATGGCTGTTGGCATGTCATAAATTTACGGATTAACTTTTAACCAATTTACAAGGGAAGCAACAAACAAGCAGCATGAGGCAAGGAATCGCGAGACGACATCGCATCATGTCCCATATTGCAAGTGTAATAAAAAGCAGCTGTGTCACACACACATACACACACACATTTAGTAAGTAAGACGCAAGTGGCAGACAGAGAGTGAAGTCAAGACGCAAGTGTTTGTGATAGAAGAGAGAAAGGATAGCATCTGAGCGGGCACCTCAACAAACATCACGTGCAGCCCACTTCCGTTTCCGCTAGCTTGTTTTAAACTTTTCTCTGTGTGTGTGCGTGTGAATGTGTGTAAATCAATGTATGGGAAAGCGGGGAAAGGCGCAGACCTGCAGACAAAGTACGTTTGCTTACACAAAGCTTAACGGCAGCAGCAGAAGCAGCAGCGACAACGCACAGCCGGCGGTCTCCATTGGAGAGTCAGAGTCAGATACGCAACATGCCACACCCCTCGTTGCCGTCGTTAACGCCCACCCGCTGTGAAGCCAAAACAAAGCACTGCATAAAAAAAAAATGTAAAAATAAAGCTCTTGGAGCTGTCGCATCCACACACACACACAAACACACACACAGTTCACATCGCAGAGCAGCCAGAGCCACTCATTAAGCTGATTATATTGTTATCCTTTTTATGATACGTGCAATACGTGAGCGCATATGGCAGCATCGTCAACAGCCCTCTCTCTCTTCCCCCTCTGCACATAGAACGTATTGTTTTTTTACTGTTCATTTTTGCAAGTGTAATTATATGGAGCAGTAAGTAAAAGTAAAAAGCGTTAAACCGCATTTATGCACTCCACAAGTAAAGACTGCGAATTTATGCATTTCTCGTCTTATTGACTTCATGGACAAGAAGAGAAAGAGAGGTGGAATTTGCTTAAACATAAAAGTAATCCATAGCATAAAAATACAAAAAATTATAGACATATTAATACATTTTTTAATAAAGTAATGCTAATGAACAAAAAAAAAATTATTTTAATTATCTCTAATTTTAATACTTATAATAATTATTCATATTATTTACAAAAAAGTCAACATTAATTGCCTATTCAAGTAATCTTTGTAGAAATAAAATATTGATATTTTAAAATAGACTTTTACTTGAACAGAAATTCAACAAAATGTTCAAATAAACGTATACTAATATAGCGAACATATTTTTAAATCTCAGCTCTTAGAAAATAAAGTTTAAATTATACGCTACTTCAAATAATATACTTAATATATATCAATTAAACCTTCACTTTAACTTTAAATATTAAATACATGGATTGAAGATTGATGAATAAAAAAACTCAGAATACAACAATTTTATTTTTTTTTTTAAATTGTCTTTTTTTTGTGTGTAAGCATTTACAAAAAAAATATTGTACTAGTTTGTATTATATGTATTCTACTACTCGTTTTATTTAAGTATTGAGTAATGAATGAAATTGTAATGAATGACATTTCTCATTAATGAAAGTCTTATTATAAAGATTATTTACTATAAAGATAAAGATAAATACGTCAAATTTACTATTATGATTTTTATTCGTGTCAAAAATATATTCAGTTTATCTTTTAAAATTGAATATTCTGATTGAAGTTTTTTTTATTTTATTTTTTATTTTTTAATGTTTCAAAACATAATAACTTTACTTTTATATTTAAAATTATATTTTTTTCCTGTGTAAGCGCGTAATAAAAATATGTTGAAATGAAAAATTATTTGCTGCCCTTAACTTTGACAAAGTTTCGGCATAATTGGCAAAATTACTCGTAAGTAGTTAATGCAGCACAAACGCGAAACAATGAACCCGAAATAATTCAAATGAAATAAGTAAAAAGTTGCATAAATTAATTAAGTTAAGCACAGCAGAAAAAAAAGGGCGAAGCCCGCAAAGTCAAATAAAAACGCAATGCAATGAGACAAAGAAAGCAGCGCGCACTCAAAAAGTGATTTATTTTTGAGTACAAAGGATATACAATATTTATGTATGTATATGCGAATAAATATAGTAAAAGTATAAACATAAATACATACTATATATACGAAAGTACGAAACAAATGTCATTTAAATATGAATTTAAGTGCGCTTTGTGCATAAAGAGAAAGCCGCTTGTCGTCGAGCATGACGACATCGTCCTGGCAGCGAAACATTGCGGATACGCAGCGTGGCCAAACAATGAGGCATGTAAACAAAACTGTTGCCACTGCGGACACCGAAATGGCTAGAGAACAAGTGGCAGTGGCAGTGGCACAGTGGGAGCGCATTTCGAGCGCCACGGGGGCAGGAGGCAAGAGAGGGATATGGAGAGGGAAAGGGAGCGGGAGAGGCGGATGCGTCAGGCATGCAGCCAACAACATTTTCATAATCATAATCAAAATGGCATTCACAACAAAAGCAATGCAAATACGAGAGCGACAGCAGAGAGAGCGAGTGAGAGACAAATAGAGTGAAAGAGTGAGGGAGTGAGAGAGTGTGGAGCGGCGACAACAGACGCGTCGCAAAATGTAACCAAAAATGCGATAATGAAATGCAAAAGCGACAACGAAAACAACTTTCGAGTGGAAAAACTAAAATAGCAACAGCAACAAAAATGTACAGCAAGAGCATGTTGGCACTTAAGATACTATGTAAGTAATTTATAAGAAACACATCTCATATAAAACATATTATTACTAACTAATTATTTCTATCTTATTATAATATTAAACACACACTGAATTTAAATTTTTAATAAAGTTCTATTTGCTAACTTTTTCTAGATTATATTGAATAACACCAGCATTTTTAACTTGAAATTAAACTTAAAATTAATTTTAGACCAATAGTTTTATATTAAAAACAAAAATATAAATAAAATAAAAATAAAGAAATAATAATAATTGAAATAATAATTAATTAATTGATATAATTGATTATATTAAATAGATTTAGCTACACTTACTTTGAGTATTTGATCTAATGGAATTATTTCAATTATTATTATATCTTTTTATTTATTTTTTTTATTATTATTTAATATCATTCTTCATTACTTCTTTTCAACTCAATTTATCAAAAGAAATGTTGACTGTACACAATATAGTAGAATCATAAGATCAAATTTAAGCTGTACATTCATTTCTAAGCATAACAAAATTGTTATTTCCCTACTACAAATTTGATATTCTCCACATATTTTCAGTTACAGGGTATGCGTCTGCGTCTGTAGTTCTGCATAATGCAGTTTCAATTTCATTTGTTGTCGCCCAACAAAACAACACAAAAAAAGAAAGGCAACTGCAAACAGGACACAGAAAAGCCCGGTCTGTCAGCATCGGGTTTTTCACCCCCATCGACATCATTGCCGCCAAATTATGCTAATTAGATTAAAGCATAATTTCATGCAACTTACAGTTCGTACAGCTGCTTCTCTTTGCACTTCACTCTCTCTCTCTCTCTCTCTCTGTCTCTCTCTCTCTCTGTCTCTCTGACTTTGTATATGCTTCGCCTGTTGTTATCTTCTTCCGCGTTCACGCTTTTGATATTACTTTCCATTGTATAATTCCATTAAGTTGACAGTTGAGAAAGAATATTTGAGTTTCTATCATTATACCCAAATAGAGGGTGTTTCATCAAGATGATAAGCAAGGTCATTATGATCGTCAGATCAAACCATAATATAGCATAATGTTAGCAAGAACATTGGAGAGACTCACAAAGCCTTATTTAAACCTTTTTGGTATAATTTCCAGGATATATTTAGGCTACCAAACTTACATTATCAAAAACCAAAAAGCTAAACCTATGCTATTGAAAAGTATTTTTCAAAGTATTTTTCACCGAATAAATTGTAAACATTTTTTGGTATTCTGAATAAACTGAAATATGTTTGTATAATCGATGAGTTCAATTAAATAAAATGATAAAGCAATATTGGAAAATATTAATTAATTTTGTTTCAGAATATTCTGTTTCCTATAGTATAGAGATCGAACCAGTTTAATATACTATGTAGAAAATTGAATACAATATGAATATAAGAAAATATTAGAATATTATTTAAAACCAAACAACTAAACTTATTTTAAAGGTATTAAGTGTTCGTTTCACCGAATAAATGATCAATATCATTTGGTATTCTGAATAAACTGAAATATTTTTGTTTAATCGATGTCTTGAATTAAATAACCTGATAAAAAGAAAATAGTAGAGAATATTAAGAAACTTAATTTCAGAATATTCTAAGTTTCCTATAGAAAGGAGATCGAATCAATTCAATATATGTAGAAAATTGAATACAATATGAATATAAGATAATATTAGTAGCTTAGTAATTCAATTTTTACAAAGATATTGTGCTATAACTTTGTTATCTTTCGATTATAGAACAAATGAGTAATATTTAACAGTTTGTTATTCATATTCCCCTTGAGTGTTGCAGTTGTTCAACTTCCTCACTCATCACTATTAAAGCCAACCCACTTGACTCGACAACGTGTGTTTTTGAAGTACTAGGAAGTAAGGATGTGAATCGAAGCGGAAATCCAAGTTAACCCTGATTGCCGCTGCACAAGCAGCACAAAGAATCTCCCCGACTGACGGCCAATTAAATGAACTCCCCAATGATGTCTAGCCAAAAAAATAAACCAGATCACATTTCCCAAAATACCCGGACTGGCTATTGCCCACCTAATGCACTTTTCCCGGGTTATGATTATTAGTTATGATAATTCTGCTTTTGGCGTCGCAAAAGGAGTTGACACCACCACGGCCAAGTCAAGATGCCAAACCCTGCACAAGGGGCGTTAAAACCACCCTTGGGCACAATGCGACTACCTCAAAGATACTTTTAAGTGCAGTAAGACTTGGGCTTCTGTTTTTTGTTTCAGTCCTCATTCTTGTTTTATACCTACTTAGCAAAAAATAGAGGGATTTCACAATTTAATGATAATCGAAAAACGAAAAAAAAAAAAAGAAAAACGAACAAAAAATAAAATCTTTAACTTGATGAAATTCAGTTGCAAACTTATAAGTAGCAACAATTTTTCATTTGCAATCTTATAAGTAGCATCCTTTTTTCATATGCGTAGTCAACTAATTTTTTTTGGTTTGAATATAAATACACAAACTTAATTGTTAACTTTTTGCATACTTTAGCTATCCTTTCATGTAATAAAAGTTAAATTGAAATGTTATATCTAGCATTTTTGTATATACATAAATTTGGTATATTTCATTTATATTTAAGCATAAAAGTTCTTAATCAATGAATAAATTGTTAATAAAGTTGTTGATTATAAAATTCATGCAAACCTAAAAAAAAATAATCCTGAAATGCGCTTCGAATTGTATGATTTCATCAAATATTTTCAGCCTGTCAAAACTTTAACACACTTTAATTCATAACGAAAGCATTTCTCAGATGTATCTGTATATTTCGCCATCTTTTTAGCGAAATTCTTTATTTTTTTTAAATTTAAGTTGAATATAAACTCTTCATTTAAGCCTTTGGTTCATTTTTAATCATACTTATTATACTTATTATCATAATATCATTTATCAAATTTTATCTTGTTTTGTTATTGTCTGATCATTTATACTTAATGCATTCTTCCTAAATGGTTATCAGGTATCTAGAAGTCGAGCAAACTCGTCTGCAGCTTTCTTCCTGGGTTTTTTAATGTCCCAGTCCCCGGGCGCACATCAAAAACTGTTGCGTATTTTGCATTCGACTCGGCTGGCATGACATCCGGTGTCTCTGTCCTCTGTTCTGTTCTGTTCTTCTATCTGTTTGTCCTTTATTGTTTTCCATTTGGGGTGCGAGTACGTCGCATTTGCACCTTCAATTAATATTGCGGAGAGGGGTGAAGCATTGCGTCGCAGGGGGATGGAAAAACAGTAGCTTCGCTTTTCGTCCTCTGTTGTGATTTATGAGGGTGCAAAGGCAAAACAAAATTAAGCCACGACAAGCAAACGACATTTGGCGTCAGCATCTTATGCATAAACAACTCCCACCCTCACTCTCCTCCCCCACAATTCACCTTCTCTAAACACTCACTCCAAACGCCTTGAACTTTTAATTAAAAGTCACTTTTGATTTATAAACGTGCGCAGTTTAAAGTTTGGCATTAACAAACAAAGACAAACACGATAACTTGATAACTTCGCTCGGCAATCAGTTCACATTTTACGACAAATTCATTAGCTTGGCATATTTCTCCCCCCAAATAATCGCAATTGCCTTCAATCTATTCAGGGGGATCGTCAGCTTAAGAATTCATATATCGAATGATCATAATTAAAAGTTGTTTAAGACTCGTTTACATATCCTAATAACCCAACCTGAAAAACTTAGTTGATGCAGCTTTACTAGTATACTATAAAATTTAATTCAAAGTTACTCTTATTACACACAAATATATAAAGAAGTACATAAACAAATTATAAATTTCAAAAGTGTAACGTTTTCATTTTTATAATCAATTGTGATTTATTAAAATTTTTCATACAAATATAATTTAAAAATATGGTGAAGTTATATCTTAATACAATTTTAATAAATAGACTAGACCTTTCTTTGTATGTCGCAATTTATGAATTTAATTCTTTATAAGTTATTGAATATGTTTGTCTTTGCAAAAAGAAACCATGAAAAGCATCTATAGTTGATTGAGCTAAATAAAATATGTATTTGAATCAAATTTACTTATTATATACCCTTGAAGCAAAGTAATTCACCAAGATTAAAAATTACAACAATATAGAATTTATTGATTACATCAAAGACGGGTTAAAACATTCTATTATATCTATTATCTCCTATAGAATCGTATAGTACAGCCTGAAAAGTGAGATAACTGCTTCCCGTCTTCAAAAAAAAAGCAAACAAATTAATACACCGAAAAATTACTGAAATATACCGAAGTATATATTTGGTATATTGATATAATAAGTGTTCGTACAAACCCTTCTAACGTATGGTTAGTGGTCATAAAAATATCAAAAAATTTGTTTGTCAACTGAAATATCTATTTTGTTGGCTCTATTAGGCACAGGGTATATAAAAATTCCCCAGCACAATTATTGATAACCTCAAAAAACCCTGATAAGACATAGAGCACTATATGAAAATCTGTTCGATTTTCAATCAACAGCATTCAGTTATTGATGAGCTGTTTAGCGGACTGAAACATCGAAAAACGCAAGCATATTGATTACGTTAGTTACGATTGCTAATGGGCAGAGTTCGGTTAGTGTCTTCGATTAAATAATTGTACTATCATACTTATATTGTTGCAATTTTATTAAGTGCTTCACAGGTTCAAAGGAAATGGACTCACAATGCAGTACATATAATATTACTATCAAGTGTGAAGCCTCTTTTCCCAATTCAAAATTGAACAATTCGGCGATTTGCTGGAATAAATTTGGGATCAGGCAGCGACAATTGCGAATTTAAATCTGCAATTGGCAATGCAAACTGAATTATTAATGTCTCATAAAATTAATAGTGAAAACCAACAAAAACTTATAACGAAATTGCAATCGAAAATTATATCCAGAAATGTTTGGATTGCCGAATATTGTAATAAACGGATTCCATATTTAGAATGCATTGTGATGAAAATCAGGAAAAAGTGGCTTGTAGTAGAGAGGATGGTTTAATTTTGACAATTACACCGCGAAAAATAGTAAGATCTCAATTATTCAGAACTTAAAAAGTTATTCGGAGATGGGAATGAAAAGGATTTAACTGAAATTCGTTCGCTTTGCACTTTCGAAACTGAATGATCTTTTTGCAAACTGCTTTATCCATGCTTAGCCTTTATGGTTATGTAATTGCAATATTATTAATGACAATTAGTTTAATAAGATTAAATGTCTTATAATTATATAATATATTTTACATTTATTTATGGAAATGTACATATATATGTAACATGCAGATGGAGGCATCTTCGATCCCATAAAGAATATATATTTTGGATCACCATCAACAGCAGAGATGATATAGCCAAGTGCGTCTGTCTGTCTGACGTAGAGCTCAGTTACTATTATTAAAGAGATAAAACAATAATATTTGTTTTTTTTTATTATTATTTTATTCAATATTATTTCTGTATTTTATTTATTTATTTTTTTTTGGGAAAGATTTGATCGTCTTGCTCGCGGCATTGCGTATAAATGTATAAATACATAATATCGTACATAAATATATGATACGTTACGCTGACAGTTTACTTACTGTTATTCATTACTATAAGTGCAGCCATTTTGGTGGAGTATAATTCGCGCTGTCGAATATAATTCGGGGATATCATATGTCCGTCTCCTGGCTCTAAGCTACCTCCCTACCAATATCCACTCAAATCTGTTCTGACGTTCTTGATTTATAAGTGGTCTAACATAACACGACTTTCTTTTATATATATATATATATATATATATATATATATATATATAGATGAATATTCTAGATATAAATTAATGTATATTTCAGTATTTTTAAGGTGCATTAATTAGGTATATTTAAATTAGTATTCTAGTGGGTATTTCTTAATCGACTCTAACTTTCTTAATTGTCTTATTTCTTATTATGGATCCTAACGATACAGTTAGCTGCATTTTAGTCGACTTTTCAAACAGTTTGTTTAAACTACATTCAACTGCTATTGAAGCACATTGGTAGCCCTGGTAATATGCTGTTAGCTGCAAGCAACGTTGCCATATTGTCAGAGACGCACGTGACGCGTCGCATCCATGTGCCATGTCGCATACCGCATACAGCATGTGGCATGTGGCATGTGGCACATCGCGTACATTAAGTGGGGTGTCCAGTGACGCGTGTACTGTGCATAATCAGGATTTGCATGCATCAATTCAAATCGTAATGGCATTATGACAATGAAATACATCAGAAGCGAGTAGAAGAAGAAGAAGATCACTCTCTAGCGACAGTGAAAGAGACAGAGACAGAGACAGAGACAGAGACAGAGACAGAGACAGAGAGAAGAGTTGTAACCAAGAGCGATTCGTTGCAGCTCCTTTGATGCGTAACATGTTTGTGGCAACCTTGGCGACCGCCGCCTGTGCATACCCAACAGACTACAGGGTATGTTTGTGGTGGTCACGTGTACGTTTAATAAGCCTAATGTCATTTTTTTGTTGTTTGAGGGGGCAAACGGCAACCGGCAAAAGGTCGAGGAGGTTACGGCAATGAATAGACAATATTGGCAATATTTTAAAGTGCATCACAACAGGAGAATCAAGGGAGAAATGTGGAAAGTCGACACACGACCCACAAGCGTCTGTGCTCGTAAAAACACTTTAATTAAATTCATATTCGGCAAACAGAAAACAATCGTTGATTAATCGAGAATCGAGGGCGTGTGACAATAATTAATAAACGCTCTTGTTTGCTTGCATTAATCTAATTGTATTCATCGTGTGTCTCTCTACCTGGGGGCAACTTTTAATTGCTAGAAACACAGCTTCGAGTTGTTGCCACAAAAAGAAAATTGTTCAAAAATGTTGCTTGCTGCATATAACTGTCGCTAGGTGTCGCTTTATGTACTCAACTAAGTTGAGAATTGTTGGGACGTTAATTTGACATTTGAATTTGAATTTTTCGACTAAAAACGAACTATGTAGAAAAGTTTTATGACAGTTGCCTCAGCAGTTGGTCAGAGTACGAGTTTCTGTTCGGCAACATGGGCAACACTTTAAAACTGTGTAGACAACTGAGTTGTAGTCTATAGAAAGGATTTGTGTGTTGAAATGTGCCTTCATTTATTCAAATACGAAATGAAAATGTTCTGACATTGATTTGGTATTAGTATTTAAATTGACCAACTTTGTTCTTTTGGATTTGCATTTGAACATTAACATTAAGAGAAGTGATTAGATTTTTAACATTTTGTAGCTTCAAGGCTACACGAACTCTGCTTTTAAAAGTCCTACACTTAAAAGCTTATTAAAGCTAAAATTTTGGTTCATTAATATACAATTCAAGAATTTTTGTTAAATTGTGAATAAATTGTGTGCAAACTTTGAACTTATGACTTAAATTATTAGATACTTTTAAATAAAATAACATAATTTAGACATTTTTGGAATATGTTTATTCTATTTCAAAAAGTAAACAGCTTAAAGGGTATATTTATTAAAATTAAATGATTGACTGAACTTTCAGGCTTGGAAGTTTTAAGTTTTTCGAATCAAAGCATAAAATGCTGCATAATAAAACTAAATTTTATGAGGTGTCAATAACAATTTCTTTATATATTTTATTAATTTATAAAATCAAAATCAATTTATTGGCTATTTTCGAAGCTTTTAAGTACTTACTTTACTTAAGTACTTTAGTAAGCTAACAACATTTATGTATGTGTGTTAACAATTTACACCAAATAGTGAAGCTTTAATATAAAACTATCTATAATCAAGTTCATTAAAGCTCATTAAATATAAGTTATTCTTACAGCTTTTAAGTGCAATTTCAAAAATTTAATTTTATTTTAGAATTCATAAAAATATTTAACCTATACTTCATCTACTATATATAGTATGTACCCTAATATGCAACAGTTTAACTATTGATTTATTTAGCCAAATTCAATTCATTGATTGAGCTTTCAGTTGCTTGTATAGCTTAAGAGTGCTTTTGAGAGTTATGATTAAGTTTACTTATTACTTTGAAAAAGGCAACAAAATGTTTTTAGGTTATCAATTCACAGAGAAAGTTGAAATGAATCTTTATCCACGTTAAATACATCAAAATACAGAGTTCGCCTTAAAAGTCATCAGCAGGCAAACGCAGATGCCACATGCCACATTTCAGAGTCCGTGCCACCCACTGAATATGCGCTTATATTTGCATAAGCTGCCACCTTTGGTAGCGTATACGTTGCAAGAAGGCAACCCGCAACGTATGACCTGCTGCCTGCTAGCTGCAACATGCAAGCTGCATGCGGCATGCTGCATGCTGCACGCTGCCTGAAGCTTGTAGCATCATGGTCATCATTATTCAACTTCTGGGCTGTGTCCTCAGTAAATAGCAGTCACTTTACGACCTGTGCCAGGGCTGCAATGGCTGCCAGTGTGGGCGTGGCTGCTTTTCGCTAGCCGTAAACAGCAACTGCTTTCTCTCTCTCTCTGTCTCTTTCGCTCTTGCTCTTCATGCTGTTGCACGTGCAAAGCATATTGAATAGCTTTCGGTTGCAAGCGCTGCAGAGGATGCGCTTTCTTTGCATCCGCTTTTCTGAAAAATGGTCAAAGTTGTTTCTGTTGCGCGTCTCTTTTTTGGCCCAACTGACATTCACCTATATATACACGATATATATTTGGAGCATAGGTGGATATGGCTGTGGCTGTGGCAAAGATCACGCGCACAACTCCATCAAACATAACGCAGTGTGCTTAACCCACTTTCGTGGGGCACGTGAGTCCTTGCTAATCATTTGTCTTCCTTGCCAGCTTGCCAGCTTGCCACTTGCCTCGAAGTTTCCATTACGCACTGACAACTGATTGCCAAGTTTATTATTGCTTCCGTTCGCTTATGAACTACCAAAGCATTGCCATTCCATTTCTTTGCAGTTTTTCATTTATTTTTCCTTTATTTTTTGTCGTTTTTTACAAATGCTTGCAGCAGCAATTTATCAAACAACACACACAAATATTTGAGAATGCAATTCAATTTTGACTTTACTTGCATTCTGTACATTGAGAAGAGAATGATTTATCCATCTATAGCAAAATAAATGCCATAAAAAAAGTATTACCTTCAACATTAAGTATACGCAGCATATGCCAGTTTGGCATTCCCTTAGATTAACCAACATTGAAGATATAATTGTTAATAGTTCTCCGAGCTAAAAGCTGTCAACCATACTTAAGTTATCCGCATTGAACTTGACACAAGTTCATGCATCGTTCAATAGATTCGCATCAAGTCGCAAAACGTCAGCATTTAAAAAGTTGTAAAAGCTCGGCGAGCACTTAACACTGCCACCGCCACACCCTCGAATGCCCAGACGCCCCCCGCGCGCCCACATGGAATGGGAAGAACAAACATCCCGGAGCCACAGCAATTGAATGTCAGTCACAAAAATGCAATCACAGTTTGACACAATTTTACCGAGGCGCCACTTCAACACGTTGCAACTTGCAACTGCAATATCTTTGCACAGTGGCAGCCAAACAACAGTAGCGAGGAGCGAGAGCAGAGAAGAGGGAAACCAAACGCACGAACGACAACTCTGCAAACAACACAATGACAACTCTTTAACACTGTTAGGTTGCCGTTGTCCTCGTTGTCCTCGTTGTCGTCGATGTCGTAGTTGTCGTTGTCGTTGTCGTTGACGTCCTTGTCGTTTACTACGTAGCTCATGTCGCTGCACTTTGCCAATAAACAAAGAGACTCACAGCTTGATCGCCGAGTATGTAACACTTTGAGATAAATTCATTTATGATAAATTAGATAGACAATAAAGTAAAAAAAAATTCATGAAAAGATAACCAAAGAATAAAACTCTGATTGGCAATAAAGTAAAAATATTTTTTAAGAAGATAAACAAACAATAATCGTATGTATATCTCTATTAAGGTACAGTGAGAACATTCTCATCACAACAGTAAATATGTCGATTATTTGCTCCAAGAATTACTATTTGATCTATTAATATTTTATGTAAGCAATATATTGAATAATTTGTTCATAATATGTTTTGCTACTTTAACACATAATTCATTGCAAAAGAAAAAAATGTATTGTAATAGAAAAATATTTTTCAAAATAAAATATAAAGAATTATGGCAAAATAAAATTGTACTTACTCTTAAATTTTACATTTCGCAAAACAGCATTAAAAAAAACACAAGCAAAAATTAAATATACCCATTTTGGTACAAATTATTAAAAAATTAAGAGCATTTTTGAATACAATATATTTTCTTTCAATATATTTTCTTCCCTCAGATGTAAACAATTTATTATAATAAAATATAATTATAAGTAACTAAATATTTAATAGTCTAAACAAAAGTAATTTAAATATAAATATATATTAAATATTTTCATTAAATCTAACATTTTGCCAAGCAATCCAATGTACGAATAAAAAAAACTCAAATACACCCAGCTTGGTAAAGTGGGTGGAAAATTTGGTTATACGTAGCCCAATTAATGAAAATAATACTTTGTTCATAATATTCTTTGTGGTTATAACATTTTATCAAGTGATTATATACAAAATGTATAAATAGTGAAACTCTTGGGAATCTTGACAAACTTGCCATAATTAAAGTGTACATACAACTCTTCTCACTCGAAGTGAGTACACTGAAAATTTTGTGATATCTTCTTCTGGCCTATAGAGTATACTGTACAGTAAAGAATGAGTGCAGTACTATTAAGAACACTACACTAATGTACAGATCTGTTATGCTAAAAATGAGAATATTCATGTAGTAGTCTGGTGTACACATATACATGTTAAGTGTACCTTTTGGCAAACAAACAATGTACCAAAAGAACCAAAAAAAAGCACCAATCTTGGTAGAAATGTACCAAAAGTTACAGTCCTAATTTAAATAATACATAGTTACGCAAATGTAATATACACTACTTAGTATGTAAAAGAAAGGGTATCTAGAAGCTAAAGAATAGTATTTAAGCTTGCTTACATTTTTGTTGGAGTTTGCAGTTGTTGTTGTTGTTATCGTTATCGTTGCCTTCATCACCGCAGCGCGTGCTCGAGTGCATTTACACTCACACACACAGCATCCCACGCACACACACACAGGCACACTCAAACAACAAACAGCACAAATACCAACACATGCTATTGCCGAATATGCCACACACACACAATCACACACTCACACACACGGTGCACACTTACAGGACATTTTTGTTGTTTGATTGCGTTTTTATCTTCGTCATTTCAGGAGCGCCTGGCAACCCTGCGGGTGAAGTGCAGCTCAGCGGCAAACTGCAAACTGCAGCAGCCCTGACGATATATTTTACTGCGCCAACATTTTACAGCAAACATTGAGCAATTTCACTTTAAACGTCAATCGATTTTCATTTAATTTTTACGAGCATTTCTTTTTCTCCATTTTACTTCTTTTTTTTGTACTTTTTTCCATCGCGTTCTGTTCTTTTGTAGTTTGTGCTGTTGGCCCAGCTTTTGACTTTCTCAATTGCAATCGCATTCTCATTTCTATACTCAGTAACCACAAAGTGCCTCAAATGGGGTATAACTCAATAACATACATATGTATGTGAGGTTGCAATTGCTTTGTATTGAAAGAAGTTTTGCAAGCCTTTTCTGGCGCCATCTACAGTTCGTTGCTTGTGTGTGTTTTACTACTCTTTGTTTGCTGTAGTTTTGCAAGCAGTTGCTGGCTCCATCTATAGTTTATTATTCGTATGCGTTTTAGTACTGGGTATCTGCTCGTTGAGCACTCACGTTGAACGTCGCACCTACGACGACATTTACGACTTGTTATCCCCAACATTTTACTTAACGCACATATTTTGTGGCACAGCAAAAGCAATCGCGTTGATTCCTCCAGCTATTCTCCTCTTCCCCTACACTTTACTCTAGGTTTTATATATGTGTGAGTGGGTGAGTGTGTGTGCGTGTGTTTGAGGGTCTGTCAAATTTAATTAACTTCACATTTATTGAGATAGACGCTTGCTATGCAAATTTTCGAAATACGCATTTGTCAGATACTTAATTTGTCAACGCTTCGCTGCATTATGTGTGTGGGATTTGTGATGCGATTTATGACGGAAGATATAATTCTTTAGAGTAAGATAATTTATTTAAAATCGAATTAAATTATTCTCTTTGAAAATATTTGATGTTTCATTTTCATCTACAGCTAGCGATTTAATATAATTTATCAGCTCTGTTTCTATTTCTTTTACAATTTATTTATACATAATCTATATTTTTGGTGTGTACTGTGCTAATGACAATCTATTTAAGCATAGATTTTTAGACTTTCTTTTTCTACATGCTACGCAGCAGTCCAAGGATTTATTAAACGTAATATGAACAATAATTGATTTTATGCATTTTAATAAATTTCATCATTTGATTTATCAAATTATGCCTTTAAATGAGTGAAATATGTGTTTGATGTATAATCTACTTATAATCTACTTAAAATTTCAACTTATTGTGAAGATTTTCTTTGCGTGCTTATATATTTATATTTATTATATATATATATATATTATATAACCAAAACCCGAATTTTTTATTACTCATTTTTATCAAAACTTGTATTTAATTGAATGAAATATGTAATTCAATCTCAACTTACTTTTCAAAATAACGAACCTTGGTGTGTTTAAAATTCATTTTCAAATATTCATCATTAAAAAATATGAAAATATAAATCAGAGATCTACTAATAACGACTGGTATATAGGGGATCTATTTTTTTGAAGGCCTCTTTATAATAATTGTTTGGCAGACTATCGTATCGAAATCTTTAACAGACTTTCCTTAGCACATACTACGAAGCACGCTAAAGATTTATTAAACGAAATGTGAAAAATAATTGAACCACGTAGGCAACTTCCCAACTTGGCAATTGCAAAACTTGTTAACTCTTTCACTGGCATCGACCTCATGTGCCACATTAACTTTCGCTTTTGTGTATTTGCGATAGGGGATTTTTCCACATAGATGAAGCAAGGGAAAGAAGCAGGAGAAGATGAGGTGGTTTGCATGTTTGCTCCATTTTCGCAGAGTCATCGCATGATTTACGTCGAATCGGCTTTAGCCAAGCAATCATGTTGTGCACACACACACACACACTAACACACAGCCATAGTTGAGGCCATTACCAAAAGCCAACAGCCAAGAGGCTGACAAGGGTTGGGACACAATTATGGGGGCCAAAGGGCTTTCAATTTCACTTGGCTAGCTTTAGGTAAACAACTACAACAAGCCAACGCTGGCCCCAGGACGCTGGACAACGTGCCACGTTCCCAAGTCCTCGGTGTGGCAGTGCGCGGCAATGTGGCAGCGCTCAAGTCAAGCATGCAACAACCGCAAGCGGCACGCAAACGCATCAAATCAATGAAAGTGGCCACTGCGCCACGATTTGCACTTCATTGATTCCACAATCCACACAAACTGACTCAAAAGCTCCAGCTACAGCTTCAGCTCCTAGCTTGGCCAGTTTCCTTGATGACCAGCTGCCCAGCTACCCAAAAAAGCCAATGGAGCTGAAGCTGAAGTAGAACCTGAAACTGGAACTCGAGCTCATGGTTGAGCTTGTTGTCGACGCTTGTGGCGCTACTTAAAGCATTTTCATTCCATTCGCTTTATTTTGCCCCATTTGGCCGCAGCCAGTTTATGGAAATGAAAATTGCCAAGAAAATGGAAAATTCTTCATTGTGGCATGCCATTTTCATTCTCGACTTTTTCTATTTCTCCCTTCTGCACGCTATCAAATTGCACTTGTATGAGCTTATTGAGCCATGCCTCTGCCTTCTCCATCTCTCTCCCTCTATCCCGCTCTTTGGAATTCATCTTATGCGGCAGCTCAATATATACAACATGCTTGATTTAATGTGAATACAAATCGCTTATCAGCTAGAAAACAGTAGTAAAACTCAAAATCGAGTGCATACACAAAGTTCATACACAAAGAGAAATAATCGATGCTCTCCATAAAATGCTGATAGGGAAATCTAAAATATTGATTAAAGTACAGCAGCACTGAAAATGTTCATATACTATAAAAATATTTCAAATCTTGAAAAGAAATATACTGATTACGAAATACTTAATATTTATATACATTGCAATATTAAATAAAAGTTCTAAAATCATTAAATTACACTAAGTGGCCGTTGCAAAAATTTGAAACAAACTTGATCTGCGTGCAAACATAACAAATGCTGTCGAAAAAAAATTATAGCTCTATCTCTTATAGTCTCTGAGATCTAGGTGTTCATACGGACAGACAGACAGACGGACATGGCTAGATCGTCTCGGCTATTGATGCTGATCAAGAATATATATACTTTATAGGGTCGGAGATGTCACCTTCTACCTGTTACATACATTTCCTGTCGACACAAAGTTATAATACCCTTCTACCCTATATCCCCTATACCCTAGCGTGTATAAAAATAAATTTAAATATAGTAATTTGTATTAATTGCCGGATCAAATTAGTATTTCTTTATAATATCCATTATCCTAAACAAATTCAAATTATCGGAGCAATAGAATAAAGAATTCTTCCATAAACCCTAAAATTTAAAAAAATAGCAAATATTATATATAAAATGTGGAAAACATCTATTTTACTATATATTTTCAAATTTCTATTAATTGCCAACTAAATTCAATATTTAATTAAGAATTTTTAGATCATTAATATTCACCATTAATTCTAGAATCTTTAACCTTTCAATTTCATTTATATATATTTAATTAAGAATTATTAGAGCATTAAAATGTTCTATTAATTCTACAATCTTTAACCTTTAAATTTCATTAAAATATAAAAATTGAATTCCATAAATATTTATTTATATCTATGCATTTATTTATTTATTATCCTATCTAATTACAACTTATAAGAGCATTTTAGAAAATATTCTCTGCTTATCTAATGATGCACAGCAAATTTAGAGAATATTCCCAGAATGCAGAGGCGTGATGAGTTTTATATGTAATGATGATTTCACAATGAGTTTATCACATCCAGCACTTGGTCAGAATATGAAGGGAAAGAAAGGCGAGTATCGGAATCACACCGAATGCAAGTTGCCGGGCAGCAGCATTGCATTTGTCTGGCGATTGCTCTGACCACATAAACAAACTACCATATCTTGATTTTGCCAACAGTTCCTCAATGATTTCTTTAGTGCTGTTATCAACCTCACGTAAACGCGTGAAAATCTTTACGGACGCAAATGGATAAGTTGTACCATATCCGCAAATCACTGTAATGTAGCTGGGTTCGCTGACGACCACTTTGTATATGACCACGGGTTGTTTGCTTGAGCCGTAGTAAACGTTGAAGATGCCTTTGGACGCACTATCATCCCAGGGAAATTTCTTTGGCTCCTTGACAGCCCGATTCGATCCATCATGTGTGTCAATATACTCCAGATATAGTTCAATATCACCATTATCCACACTGTCTGGCACCGTAACATTGAGACAGGCTAACGCAGGGGTTGCAGGCGCTCTTCCTGCCTCATACCATAGACCCTCCATCTGTGAAACAGGAAAGCAACAATTAGTAAGATCGTCATTAAGTTATAGAGAGTGGATTTCAAATTTGTAATATGCGATCTATTATATCTGTGCAATGGTTATAGTTCATAGATTGCACTCACTAATTACGAATTAAAGATGTCAAATCAATTATTCAATATAACGATCAAAGATCACATATCGCAATACGAGTGCAACAAAGATCTCTGATCGCAGCTCATTAAACATATGATATGTTAGGCAATCTATTAGATTTTTGATTAAATGATGTGCGATATCTCTTTAATGGTCATAGATCATAGATTACACTCACTAATTACAGATGGCAAATCAATGATTCAATATAACCATCAAAGATCACATATCACCATTCAACAATTACAACTGATCGCATCTCATTATGTTATGCAATCTATTAACTGTTAAATAAAATTTATGCGATATCTGTTTAATGATCATAGAACATGGATCATCGCAAATCGAGAAGGATCAATGCAACAGAGATCACTGATCGCAGATTATTCAAAGCTCTCTGATGACAAATTATTGAACACAAATTATAACAAATTATATATTGCATACTAAAAATATAAAATCCAAGATCTTTTTAGATTTACAGTTTAATTACTTACTGTTTCGATATCAAATGTTGACGGCTGATGGTTACGGCAATTGAAATTTTCCAGTGAGTTTAAGTCAAGACCGTGCGTCCAACTGATTGCCAAAAGCAACACAATTAATACTTGTGCCGCCATTCGTAGATGTTTTCTCTTGTGAATCCGTTAAACAACTGAAAATAAACGGTTTTGTTGTTGATGAATAACTACATATGCTTATCAGGAACCACTGGAAGTGTCAGCTAAAGAAAGAGAGCGCAGAGAGCCATGCTCACAACACATGGTGAAATCGCCCATGGAAATTTAAGTGTAAATGCTCACAGCTGACATATGGTTACTATATGTTATAAATGCATTATCAATGAGGCGCGTCATTGGCGTATAGTAGCTCTATTTGATTTCGATTGATGGCAATACGTAATCTTAATAAAGCAATTGACGATCGCGGTCATTCGCACTTTAATACTAACATTGGATAAATTTCAAAAGTGTGCACATGACTATCAGAAATATGATGCAAGAGCTGAAAAACCTTGTTTAATCGTATTTTAGCCCCAATTTACCAATAACTTACCAAAGTCTTACAATACATTGTCTACTTTGCGCTTTGATCGTCGCAAATTAAGACTTAACAAACACAACATAAATCGAACAAATTATAAAAAGCTTGTTATACACACCAATATTTAAAAATAAGTATCTAATAGTGCAGTAATAAAAAGCCAACTACAATTTATATAATTTCTTGTTGAAAATGTGAAAATTGTGAAATTTGAAAAACAATTTCTGACTCAGCATTCAATGTTAAATGTTCTGGTAACATCTAATTTGTCTGTCCGTCAGTCCATTCGTATGTTATCTATGTATACATATGTAGATCTCATAGACTTTTTATGATGCTTATATTTGGACGCCTCAAATCAAGGAAATCCCATTGAGCCGACAGCTAGTATTGATAAATAAAACGTTCGATTTCGATTGTAATGCTTCCAATGCACTTTCTACCAAAATGTCTGTACCCAATTCGCACTTAATCGCGTTCGCTTATCAGAGATAAGGCTATTGAGAGAACTCGTCTATTGAGTCACTCATTTCTCCCTTATCTTATAGTATGAAGGCAATACTGCCAATGTTGAGGGCTGCCAAGTTATCAGGCAAACGTCTCAAATAAATAGCTAGTTAAATAATAGTGAATTAAAATATTTATTAGATTTCAGGCAATATTAAATGCAATATAACTTAAATAGAAAAAAATGTAAACTTCTTCGTTAATAAAACAAACATATTTATACGAGGGTTGCCATTTAAGTTTCTAACCTAGGTCACTTCTAGCCATATTAGGACCAATTGGCTATTTCCCAAAAAAAATTTGGACTTTTATCGATAAAAGCTCCATACAACTTTTTCATGTTCGACCACGTTTGATATCGATAAACGATTAATCAAAAACTCGGCAGAGAAATGGAATTAACTCGTGAAGCAATAATTTTTCACAACTTTCGACGTGGATTATCACGACAAAAGTGTATCGATGAACGTAAATCTTTGTATGGCGATGAAGCGCCATCTTATAGCCCTATGATAAACTGGCTTAGTGAATTCTGGCCGATGCTCGCTCGAAGACAAAGGTCGAGAAGGTCGTGTAAAAGCAGTCATTGTGCCAGAAAACATTGATGCCATGCGTGAACTGATAATGCAGGATCATCATGTGACATATCGTGAGATAGAGACATCTCGATATTGCATCGATATTGCATAAACACCTGGTCGTAAAAAAGGATTGTTCTCGTTGGATCCCGCTCAATTTGACAATTGCTCAAAAAAATAAATAGCAACCTTCGTACAATACTACACCAGCTTTAATTTGTTGACTTTTCAATCAAACCTAAATGATCGATTTAAGATGATTAGAGTCGATAAAATTTCAGCCTCCTTGTTTTTACCGCTTTAGGATTATAGTTCAGTTCGTCAGTAAGTCAGTCTGTCACTTCTAAAGACTTTCTGTATAGCACTTAACTTCTAGCTCATTACTCAAACATATTTAAGCTATATCATACCAGTTCATTCCACTGGATCTTATAAGGCAACATTGAACACCCGTTAAATTAAGATTGCAGCCTCCAAGATCTTACCGGTTAACGTTGCAAGGAAAAAAAATTTAATATAAGCCATACAACAATCTTAAATGCGCGATTTTAGTTGGTAATATTACAGCCCACCCTGTCTTACCTTTTAGGTACTTAATGGTTAAGTCAGTAAAGAAGTGAGTCAGTCATTTATATAAGTAGATTTTCGAGTCAATTGAATCACTTTCCTTTAATATTATACTATAATTAAGTAATTTAAGTATAATTTAAATACTTGACGGTTAAGTCACTAAATAAGTCAGTCAGTCAGAGCAACCCCATTTGGAGTCAATTAAATCACTTTCCTTTACTAATATAATCCTCCATTTATCAGCGATTAAGCACCTCGTTTTAAAGATAAATATTTGAACCATTTAAACGATGTATGACATTCGTCGCAAAACTTGTTGGCGCATTTGCTGCATTTTTCTTTTGTTTGCCGAGCTCGAGTTCGCTGCTTAAATATGCTGTTCTAGCCAAGCGCTAAAGCAAAAATCTGGTAACTTTGAGCATGCTAAAAAAATAGACGGACTTTTTTTGCAAATATATAAAAAAAAAGAAGAGAAGAGCAGAGCAGAGTGAAAAAGGAAAATGCTGGCACAGGGCAAACATGCGAAACTATTAAAAACATGTCTTTGTCCTTTGGCTTTGGCTTCACATAATGAAATTCCTTTGCAGCCTGCGATGCTCCTCCTGCTCACTGGGATGTTGTCACTTGGCGCTGTTCCTTCAGTATCAATCTAGGTGAAATATTAACAAGCGACCGAGTCGCAGTCACAGTCGCCGCCATAGTCCAAGTAGGAGCAGTAGGAGTTAGGAATCTGCAGTTTCATGATATCAGGCCGCGGCGGCGGCGGCGTCTGCGACAGCAGCTCATAAAAATTCCTGGCGACAAAGCAGCTTCCCCCACGCCGCTGATTTCCAAAATGAAATCCATACGAAAAGGGGGCAACTTAGATGGAGGCTGGTTTAAAGCGAGAACAGACGCTGAAACAATAGACTTGAGTTGAGTTGAGTTGAGTTGACTTAAATTGATTTCCAGACGCTGCGACGCGACGTTTAGGGAAATGCAAACTTCAACATCCGCCAGCCTTCATGCTCCCCCCGCAATACTCAGACTACAAACTAGTCCTGCACCTTGATTGCAAGTTATTTGCAATTTTGTGCAAATTTCAGCGAAAGAAACTACAAAAAAATTTGATCATTATAGCGAATATTGGCGTGAACAATGCCCTGTAATGAAATTTATAATAATTCTACTAAAATTCAAAATTTATAAATGAACACAAAAACTTAATAATGTTCTCAATTTTTTTTATACAGGGTACTTAATAGTTGTGCAGACATAACTATATAATTGCTTTTATTATTCAATTGATAAATTAATAAAATATTCAACAATGCAAAAAAAAATTTAAATTTTAAATATATACAGGGTATTTGAGAGTTGAGCAAGCATCCAAATACTCACTACAAGTCTAGGTCTCTTTATAACATTGCACTTGAAAATTTGGAGTGTGCACGGGAAATTTCTTTGCAATTTGCCAGGGCTGCAACGCGAATGGGAAAAGGGAAATGGAAATGGAAACTGGGGAGTGAAATTCTTCAACTTTATTTGGCGCAGCGCAGTTGCTCAATTTAGTTTAATATTTTCTTCTTTCCCTTTTTTTTTTGTTGCCCAAATCATATTGAAATTGCCACTTTATTTGTGTCGCACAGAGCAATGAACTAACTGTTGTAGTAAATTGTAAATGACGAAATTAAAGTATTTTTTGACACACTATCTTTGGCTGTTATCAGCAGCGTTGTGTCTTTTATCTTTTGAGTTACTTTTGGAGGGCGCTATGTTCGTCAACTCATAAAGCGAGTGAAACTGCTTGTGGATTGTTTAAGTTTTACCTTGAGCTAGAGCACATTTCATTAGGCACTTTTGCCTCTTCGACTGACTTTGTACAACATTTCCTCTTTCACAATGGAGGTGCAACAATGAGAGGCACTTGCAATACAGTCGCAGTTTTCAGTTCTCATTTCACAGTCGCAGTTTTTAGTTCGCCGTTCGCTCTGGCTCTGGACATGGTGCAAACTTTTTAAGTGAATTTTTGATTAGATCTGCAGAAAGTTTTTTGTCGCTGGCAACAAAACGGGGCAGGATGCATTTTGCCCAGGACATTGGCATGCAACTGCTCCTCGCGTCGCGTCGCTGGTTCAACTTAAAGTCGCCAGTTAGTTGTGCTCTTTGTAATTTGCGCAAAAGTCTATTTATTTGCGCAAAGGATAATAATAAAATATGCGCTGCAGATAGCAGATACGAACAGAATGGAACACAAGAACACAAAGTTGCCTCCGACTTGGTCCTGGGCGCAATTACTAGACTCTACTGTACCTGAATCTGCACCGAAAACTTTCCGCAAATAGTTCACAGTTTACAGAGTTGCCTCTGAACTCGTCTCTCACTTTCTCTGTAGCAAGTTGTGTTTTGTTGCAAAAGTTAATAAAATTATTTGCCACCGACGTTGATAAATATGACACTGAGAAGTCGTATATAGAGTGCCATATAAATACAGTTGCAACACACACATACAAAATGGCGGTATAAATAAAATGGCGACCAATGAAAATACTACAACACACGCAACTTTTTGCTAAAGTTGTGGCAACTTTTTTAATTGATCTTCAAGTTAAGTGTTTGCCACTTTGAACAGACTAATCAAATACATACAGCGAGCACTGTTACATCTGTGTAACATAAATCTTACATTGTTACCCTAACAAAATGTTATTTTAAAACCAAACGAAAATCGCACCCCATACACACATACAAAAAGAAGGGTAAAAAGAGCACCGCAATTTCCAAGCAGATGCATTTTCACTGTGTCTATGTGTGTGTGTGTGTGTGTGTGTGTGTGTAGTTATTATTCATTGTCGTGCTTCAGCAAATATCAAACAAAGTTTTTTTTCTTTCAGGGTTTTTCTTTCACTTGTGTGTTATTCTTTTCGCTATTCCACATTTTTGCACATATGAGCAGGGCGTGTTTTTCTTTCCCTTTTTATTCCCTTTTTTTTGTTGCTCTTGCTCTTTTAATCGAAACATTTGTTGCGTGAAATTGTCGTTAGGTTTTCTGTTATTGTGTGGCAATATGTTTGAATTTAAATCGCATGGGTTGCGATTATCCACTCTCTGCCATAAATATCGATTTGCTGTTCGATGTCTTGGCTTATTTGATCTCACGAGCGATTTGCATGAATTCCGCAAAAAGCCAAAAGCTGATGTGACATTTCGTTGGAAGTGCAAGTCATTAGCTGCTCATTAATCATAATTAAACGAGAGCTGCCTGCAAATATGAACACACTCAAAATACTGTCACAGATGGGGTTGAACTTTTCAATCGATTTGCAAAACTTTTTGGCGACAATAAATCTCAATTTTGTGCAAATTATACGACGATATTGGCCAGACGAGCAGTCAAACAAGCCAACTTCCAGATGAAGCTCTAACTAATATGTTCTACGACTTTCCCTTTATCTTCACCTTAACTGTTACCTGCCATTTGTTGGCCATAGGCTGTCATGTCTCCCACATATCAAGTGCAGCTATAACTCAACTCAACTCAACTCAACTGAACTCATCTCGGGCAATGCCAAAGCCAAATCCAAAGCTGCTGATTCCGAGGGTGAAGCACTGACATTTGCTCAATTTATCGTTATTTTTGTGCAGGCAAAAACAAAAAATCAATTTTTGCCTATGATAAAACTCGAAACGAAGTGGACCACAGGCCAACAGTAGAAGAAAATACTAAAGAATAAAGTATTGACGCTAGGCGACGCAATTAATACCCTAGCTTAAGAATAACAAAATAATATATAAAATAAATTAAAACAAAATACGATAAAATTAACTAAAATAAAATAAAGGGAATAAAATAAGATAAAATAATAAGAAAAAAAACATTTAGCCGAATAACAAATTATAAAAATTATTTCTGTCGGGAGCAGCAGACAGCGCATGTTAATGCAATGTTGTTACAGCGTCTGCCAGCAGCGCTGCATCTGCCGGCAGCGCTGTATGCTCTCTGTTAGCGATCGCTTGCAGGTCGATCGGCTAATTACCTTGACTCTTGGTTTGACTATTCAATTGTAAACTCTTGTATATCGTGTCGGTGGCGAAGCTTGAAAGTGTTCAAGTCACAGCCAAATAATCCAAAGTGGTGGTTACATATACGAACATATGTGCCATTTAATAAACATTTAATTTGAATTCGCGTGTTTTATTTATAAACAATAGACGTGCGAATAAAAGCTACTAAAAAAGCTTAGTAGCTCAACATTTGGAGGCCCCGGCGAGATCTATACTCTCGCTAAGTGTTGTGAATGCAATTGATTTGCATAAATACATAATTGTTGAAAATAACTAAACATAAAATAACAATAACAATTGTTGAAACATTGAAAGTGCAAGTGCTGAAGAGTGCAAAGTGCTAGAGTTGGAATTGATTTATATATGTACATATGCATATATATTTAACAAGCGGTGCATTTCTATTTTTGCATTCTCCGTTGTTTGCGCATGTTCGCCGTTGCTCCGCGTCTTGCGCACCCTCTCCGCACTCCGTCGCTTGTCTATGCTCTCCGCTACTCCGCTGTCGCAGCTGCGTACATTGCCCTTGCTGCTCTCTCTTATGCTCTCGGTTTTGTGAACTAAATCAGCTAATCAACTGATTAACTTTGAACAGCTGCTGTGCGTAAGCAACTCGCGCGCGTTTGTGATCGCGGCTTTGACGCGTTTTCCGTGGTGCGCTTCACTTTAAGCTGCTGCTGTGCGTAAGCAACTAGCGCGCGTCTGTGATCGCGAGTTTGACGCGTTTTGTCTCACTTTGAACTGCTGCTGTGCTTAAGCAAACCGCGCGCGTTTTTAATCGCGGTTTGACGCGTTTTTCTTGCTGCGCTGCACAGTAAGTTTGCCATACAAAGTGAGCAATTGCCAGTTAGCAAAAGTGCGGTTAACTGCTAACAATGGAAAACTCGATAAACGAGCAAGCGACTACTGTCGAAAATCGCGCGCGGTTTTTCAAGCGGAAGGTTCTATCGCTCCATGATAGCCTTGTGAGACTCGATGCGTCGCTTTCTGAAGTTAAGCTAGCTACATTTAATTCATCGGAATTAGCAGTACGGTTGGAGCTATTAGAACGTGCTCAAGCTTCATTTGATTTAGCTCAGAATGCGCTAGAGGAGATCGACTATAATGAGATCGGTAGTGAAACGCGAGACAATTTCGATGAGCGTTTTCTTGAAGTGAAATCGCGTGTTCGAGCGCACTTTGACAGTCGTGAGCGCCAATTGATTCGGTCGTCCACATTGCGGCGTGATGAGACCATCGATCCTTCGGCTAATGGCCTCAGTGCCCGCGCTAACAGACGTCGTCTTCCCGAGCTCAAACTTCCCACGTTCGGTGGAGGTTACACGGAATACGCGAGTTTTTGGTCAATGTTCGAGTCTGTCATTGACAAGGATAACGACTTAGATGATGTTGAGAAGTTCCAGCATCTACTATCGTGTTTAACTGGTCCAGCATTGGATGCAGTTAGATCATTGGATATATCGAGGCTCAATTATCGTGTGGCGCTGGATATCTTGGATAATCGGTTTAACAACAACCGACTTGTGTTCCAGTCGCACATCAAGGATCTTTTGGGTACCAAGAAGGTGGAGACAGGAGCATCCGTGGCCACTAAACTCCGTGAGTTTAGCGATAAGGTAAATGTTCACATGGGGGCATTAAAGACTCTGGGCCGTCCAGAGGAAATTGCAAACAGCATTATCATTTACGTGCTGCTGCAAAGGCTGGATGTGGAAACTCAGGCGGCGTGGGAGGATAGCAGGGCATTGGACAATCCTGCCGCCGATAAAGTGCCGACTGCTACTGAGTTTTTCACGTTTCTGGACGAAAGATGTCGGAAGCTGGAAAGTCTGCAGTACGCTATGGTCATTCACACAGCAGGCTCACAGGTGGGAAGGAACTTTACCCATAACGGCAACAGAAAGGCGTTTGTGGTCCAATCTAGCCCCAGCAGAGCCAATGTTTGTGGGTTTTGTGACGCGCCTGGTCACGGCATATATTCCTGCCCCATCTTCGCAAATTTGTCTCCCTTCTTGAGGCAGAGAGAAGTGAAGAAGCTTGCTCTCTGCTTTACCTGTTTGAAGAAAGGACACCAAACCCGATCCTGCACATCTGGTGCTTGCCGTAACTGTGGTGGACGGCATCATTCGTTGTTGCATTTCGAGACATCGCAACGAGCCCCGTCAGCTGATTCGTCTGCCGCTCTGCAGCCTCAAGCTTCTACGTCACTCGCTGCCCAATCTCGTTGTTCTGATGCTGCACTCTTGGGTACTGTTGGTGTTTTGCTTAAGAGTCGTGCTGGGTCGTTCATTCATTGTCGTGCTCTGTTGGATTCTGGTTCGCAAATCCACATGATGACGTCCCATTTAGCCCAACAGTTGCAATTAAAACGGACGCGATCAGATGCTATGATTTCTGGCCTCGGAGACACAGACGTTTCTGTTGAAGGATGCACGGTCAATGTTTGTATGCGCTCTTGCATCACCGACTACTCGGTCAACTTTCAAGCTGTTGTGGCATCGACAATCACCAACAGCCATCCGAATTTTGCCATTGACATCGACGGTTGGGCGATTCCATCTAACATTCAGTTAGCTGATCCAGCCTTCAATCGTCCGCAGCGCGTGGACCTGCTGATTGGTGCAAGCCTATTCTACGGCTTGTTATGTGACGGACAGATTGACCTTGGAGATGGATTGCCTATCCTTCAGAAGACCCGCCTTGGTTGGATCGTTGCTGGTGGTGGAGACAGCAGACAGCAGACAGCATTGATGGCAGCGGAAAAGGTTTCTGATGTTAGTGTCGAACAGCAGCAATGCCAACGGATGGGACTCGCCAATGGTGTACAGTGCATGTCCAAGCAGATGGACAAGTTGAGCTGTCAGGAGGAGTCACAGACAACGCTTCCCGAGACAAATGCCGTGCTGCAGCAGATGCAGCGCAATTACGAAGAGCTGCAACAGCAGTTGCACGACAGGGATGCGGAATGGACGCAGCGTCAGCAGGAGTTGGAGCATCATTTGCGTCACAAGCAGGATCAGCTGAATGCCGCCGAGCAGCAAGTGCTGCAGCTGCAGACACGCATTCGCGATCATGAAGCGCAGGAGCGGATAAAGGAGCTAGGCAAGGAACTGCAACCGCTGCGCACCAGCACCGAGATGAAGGAGCGTGATCTGCGCGATCGTCTGGCGTTGTTTAAGGATGAGGTCAGCGCGATGCGCACTTCGTCGCAGCTTCGCCGTCCCAGCAACCACAGCAACAGTCTCAACGATAGCAGCGGTGAGCTGTGCCGTCTGACCAAAGATATGGAGAGTTTGCGCTGTGTGCTGGAGCTGAAACAGGCCGATATCCCGACGCTGTCCAAGCAGAACGCAGAGCTGCAGCGTGAGAACGACGAGCAGCGCAGATTGAGCAATCGTGTCACTCTGCTGCACCATCTGTATCGCTCTGTTGGTCGCTTCGTTCTCAATTACGATGAGCTTCGCACGTTGATTTGCCAAATAGCGGCAATACTTAATAATCGTTCATTGCTATCAGTTTCAGAGAATCCTGACGATTTGGATGCGCTGGCTCCCGCTCATCTACTGTTTGGTGGTCCTCCAACCGTGATTCTTGAGCCCGACCTAACTACGTTGGACTACAATCGGCTGGATGGTTGGCAGCGTATCACTCAACTGCAGCAGGTCTTCTGGAATAGATGGCGGGAGGAGTATGTGACTCTTCTCCAGCAAAGATCCAAGTGGCGCATTCCTGATCGTCGTCTCCAAGTCAACGACGTGGTCTTGGTGAAGGACGAAAATTTGCCTCCTCTTCGGTGGCCGCTAGCGCGTGTCATGGCGCTCATCCCTGGCAAGGACGGCGAGTGTCGAGTTGCCGAGTTAAAGGCGACGTGTGGCAGCACCCGGAGAGCCATAAACAAACTCTGTCTACTGCCCCTGAAGGATGATGTTGAAAGATAGGCTTTCAACGGCGGGAGTATGTCGGGAGCAGCAGACAGCGCATGTTAATGCAATGTTGTTACAGCGTCTGCCAGCAGCGCTGCATCTGCCGGCAGCGCTGTATGCTCTCTGTTAGCGATCGCTTGCAGGTCGATCGGCTAATTACCTTGACTCTTGGTTTGACTATTCAATTGTAAACTCTTGTATATCGTGTCGGTGGCGAAGCTTGAAAGTGTTCAAGTCACAGCCAAATAATCCAAAGTGGTGGTTACATATACGAACATATGTGCCATTTAATAAACATTTAATTTGAATTCGCGTGTTTTATTTATAAACAATAGACGTGCGAATAAAAGCTACTAAAAAAGCTTAGTAGCTCAACAATTTCCTTAAAATAGTATACAACTTTTCTCGTATTGAGATTTAAATTTAGGTACACTGATTTGTAATTAATTTAATTTACATTTGGAAAGGTTTGTAAATACTATTCTAACACTCTGTATTTGGAAATATAAACATTAATATTGGAAATAATAAAAAAATGAAAAAACCCGTTCTAGTAATTGAACTTAAAATATTATTTATTTAATTTTAAGTAATAAACAGGAATTATTGTTTAAGAATGAAATGTTGTTATACTCTAAAATATTTCGACAAATAAATAACTATTTATTTGTTAAATCTAATCTAAATTAAGACATTTTTAAGGAAAATAAAATGGTGAATTATTCTTATATTCTATATTAATCCAATAGTTATTAAAAAAAATTTCAAGTTTTAAATATAAAATAGGTATTCTCATTTATTTTCCAACTATTATTGCTACTACTTTAAATAGTTTAGCATTTTACTTGCGTGTTTACTCGTTTATTGATTTGTCGACTTTTTTATCGATTATTCAAAGTTGTCATTGAATAAGTAAGTACACAAAATATTTAATAATACTTTTGCGAGGGTATTGCAATTGGTTCTTTGAGGCTGGCAAATCGAACAGTTCCGTTTTGCAGAGCTGTTGGGGCATTTAAGTGATTTATGTCTTGGAAACTGTTTTTGAAATGTGGCTGAGATGCCCAAGCCAATGCCAAAAAAGAGAGAGACAGAAAGAGAGAAAGAAAAGAGAGAGAAAGAGCCTAGGCCATGCTCATGAGTTTCGAATTGGTATATTGACTTTCGACCAAGTCGCCGTCGTCGCCGTCACCGTCAACGAAGCTGGCCAAAAGTCAAGAGAGCGCCAAACGCAAAACTGTCCAAGTATACAAATTGGCCTGGCATGAGTTATTGATGATGCAGGTCATGAAATGAATGACCGTTGGGACGTCTATGTAGCTAACTGACTGCCTGAGTGCCTGACTTTTGAATTGCTCGCCTGCCTGTAACAAATGTCTGAGCATTTGAATGAAATGTTCTAAAGAAAAATCATTCGTGGGCCGCCTCTAAGTAACTTGGCTAATTGCATAAAGTTTTATTTTTAAGTGCACTTGAAGCTTTTTTAATGAAATGCAAATTCAGTTTTTAAACTCACCCAATACAAGTCTTTAAATCTCAGCAGTCTTGCTTTAGCGAAAGTTCGATAAAAACTAAACAAACAAATGAAAATCTGAGTCATCGATAAAGCGAGCGAACGAACGAACAGTTTAAAAGCAACTGGAACAAGTGAAATGAGTAAGCCTTTAAGTGGCTGTCAAACTCTCTCTTACATTACTCTTTGTCACATTCGATAAGTGCGCTCTTTTGCGTCTCTTTTACTCTTAGGGCGACAAACCCTTGAAGCCGTACATCAAAAAGCATTGACCTAATTAGAACATACGTATTAAGATATGTTCTAAATGATATACTCCGGTTATTAAAAGACACACACACATTTAGACAACCCCGAATATTAAGAGATCATAACTCATGTCAACCATAACAAACTCATATATATGTTAAGCTTTTATCACTGCGACCAAATCGTGTAATTTAATGTTGTGCTAATTTCTGGTGTGGTGTGCTCAGGAAAGTCAGGCCAAGTCAAGTCAAGCCAAGGGCTAAAGCCAAAGCCATGGCCAAAGCCAATTCATTCATTTCAGGTGAAAGTCGTGACATTTTTTGTGGTCAGCACCCCATAAACTGTGGCCGCCATCCCCTCAACCCTCAAAACTGAACTGTGGCTCATTTCTTGCTCATTTCCGTCAAGTGTTGTTGGCCTGGCCCAAGAAACACGAAACGAACTATTTACAAATGACCAGACATTTAAGCAAAATGCTTCCGGGTTGGTCAAGCTAAATGCCTGAAAATTATGCTGTCTCAACATGAAACTGCAGAAGCGGGGGAAGGAATCAAACAGTGCTCGCCGAACTGTAGATGCTCTTACAATTAATTACAGTAAAAGACAGAGTAAAATAGAGATGAGTAAAATATTTGTAATTTGTTAAAAGTTGAAATTAGAAAAAATATTTTATAAATATAAATAATGAAATATATAAAATTCAATTAAATTTAAATTAACTTTATTTTTCATGCGTTCAAATCTCTAATTTATTTCAATTTTCGTTTATATTGCTTAAATAAAAGTCAACTATGGTCAGTAAAAATTCATAAAAATTAATTGTATTTTTATTATTATTATTTATTTTTATAAGAATCTAAGTTTAACAGTTGAATTGAAATTAATGACGTTTATTTTGTTGGAATAATAATGAATGGATTTTCATGATGAGTTTATAATCTTATGTATAACAAATTTGAAATTTAGTTGATTAAATAAAAGTCCAAATAATAATTTTTGATAAGTTAATATAAAATCACAAAATACATAATAATAATAATAATAATAAACAATAATAAATTGTGAGATCATTGTTATAAATGTTAAATAGTAAAAAGACCTATCTGCTTAAATTTTTAATTTATTTAATTTTTTTTCTATATCAAACAGTTGTTATGCCTAAAAGTAATTTAGTAGGTATTACTTAAATTTTAATTTCTCTTCTTTATTTATTTTTTTTTATTTCTGTTTAGACAATAAATAAATTGTATAATTAATTAATGTTAATTAATGTTATTATCTTACTGTTATATGTTTACTTACTATACTACTATATGTTTACTTACTATTGAACTCTTAGTACTCTAGAGGGAAGAGTATCCTGTTCGAAATATAAACGTTGAATTATGTAAACACACAGGATATGCATGGAAGACTCCTCAGCTGGAAGCGTAGCTGGTGTCACAGTGTCAATTGGCCTGGCCTATTCCGACCTGGTCTTGGCTTCTACTTTTGCTTCTGCTTCTGCTTGCTGCTTGCTGCTGTTGGTTGTTAATTAAGTTGCCAGGACCAAGGAGCAGGGTGATGATACAATTTCACAAATTTGCGTGCAAGGCGACACCAACAATCAACGGCAGTCGCCTCGACATAACCAAACAAATGTCAAATGCTAAAAACGGCCCACGAGTTCATAAATTGTCGCTGGCGCACCCTCGGAGCCCCTTTCCCTTCGCATCCCCCTCTCTCGACGAGCCTATACGTGGCTGTGGCGATAAAAGCCAAAATGAATGGTCAATATATGAAACATAAATAATTTTTAGGGGTTGGATTTCCCATTTGCTCTTCGCCGTTTTGCGTGTTTGACCAACATTTCCGTTGCGTTGTTTGCATTCAATTAACCAAAACTGACCGACTTCTGTCCCCCCGGCCCCCCTTTCTCTCTCTTCTTTCCTATTACCAGCTGGACATTGTTTAATAGTGTGTGTGTGTGTTGGATACGTGGCTGCTAATTGAGTAGCTCAGCTTGACACATGACAGCGAATGAATTGAGCATAAACAAAGTGTTTGCAGAGATCTGATTGAGGCTAAACATAAGTAATCTTCAATAAATAACAATATACATATATTATTATTATATACATGGTTTAAAATCTGGCCATTTTAAATAAACACACCAAGAATAATGTTAATTGTTCACACCCCACAACAAAATCAACAAAATTAGAAAGCACGCACACAACTAATTGATGGGCAAACAAACGATCAAAATATGCTAAACAAATTAAATTAAGTGCAGGCCACCAAATAACAAAATACAAATTATTCGATGCTTTCTTTGCAAGTGCAAAAACAACAGTCTTGGTTTTTGTTAATTAAAAATATAAAATATAAGAAATTTAAAGCAGTTTAATTTTTCCTTGAGTTATATTCTGTCGTCTATACACATACACATTTTATTATAAATACAGTTTCTTATAAATATTCACTATTCAATATAATTGCCTTTCTGCAATACTTCCACAATAAAATTTACAGTTTTAAAGTTAAAATATTTACCATATTGCAAAAGTGCTACAAAATTATACTAAGCTGTATACTGAATTCAATTTAGTACAAAAGTTTTTTAAAGTACAAAAAATCTCCAGTGTCCGAATATTATTTTATATTTAACTTGTCTAATGTAGTAATGAACCAAACTTGCCCAATGTGAAAATGCACAATAAACGTAACTGGTGACATAATTCACTGTTCCCAATTGTAGAGAACAGTTTTTGCTGGGAAGTGTACGTAATATGTATTCACATACGCACTCTACACAGCACTGTAAGCGCTTGAAGAGCTTTTTATCACAGCCTCAGATCTTGACTGCATAACAACTACAACGAACAAAGTGGCGAGCTAATTTAAGAGAAACCTGTGTGCTCTTAAAGTTATATAAAATGCACACAGGCTGCATTGAAAGCTTTTTGCTTAAACCTTCTGTGTGTTTGCATTCGGCTGTTAATCGCAAGTGTCATTCACTATTAAAACTGTATTATATTGTCAGTCATGTTCTAATTGCCAACTAGTTATCCAATCACATGGCAATCATAGTCTCAATATCCACTCACTGATCCATTCAGTCAGCAAATGGGGGATAATATACATATATACAAGTAGTAGAAGTAAGTACATACATATGCTTGGCCAAGAGTAAATCCCGATTATGCCAGCCACATTGACAGCGACAAAGAGAGAGAGAGCGAAAGCGAGACAGAGTGTCGAGTGAGGTTAGGGCGAATAATCATCTTGATTTTGTGGTCAAATGTGTTCACATACGCACTCTAAATTGCACTGTAAGTTGAAAAGCTTTTTATCACAGCCTCAGATCTTGTCCGCATAAAAACTACAACATAACAACATGCAAAGTAGCGAACTAAATTAAGAGAAACCTGTGTGCTCTTAAAGTTATGTAAAATGCTCACAGGTTACATTGAAAGCTTTTTGCTTAGACCTTCTGTGTATTTGCATTCGGCTGTTAATCGCAAGTGTCATTCACTATTAAAACTGTATTATATTGTCAGTCATGTTCTAATTGCCAACTAGTTATCCAATCACATGGCAATCATAGTCTCAATATCCACTCACTGATCCATTCAGTCAGCAAATGGGGGATAACAAACATATATAGTAGAAGTAAGTACATACATATGCTTCGCCAAGAGTAAATCCCGATTATGCCAGCCACATTGACAGCGACAAAGAGAGAGAGCGAAAGCGAGACAGAGTGTGGAGTGAGGTTAGGGCGAATAATCATCTTGATTTTGTGGTCAATTGAATTCTTAACTTCTTAAGCTCAAGAACACAACAAGAAGACAGCAGCAGCAGCAGCAGTAGGAAATGCTGTCGGAACTCGACACGAGATACGAGAGAAGTAACTTGAGGGCGTGCCACATGGATGACAGTGCAAAGTGGACGCTGTGTTGAAGAGGAAGCAGAGGGGGAAGTGGGGGAAAATAGCGGCAATTGTGGGCGCTCAACAGCTCACAACGAAAATGACTGACCAGAAAATGTGTTGCCTACTTATTGGCCATTGATTTTTGAAAATGGCCTCCACTCGCTTCCTCTCTCGCTCCCACTTCCTTTCTCTTTGTCTATCTCAAATGTGGTTCTAGATGAAATTTGCCATATAATAGATGGCCAACCAGCTGCTTGTTTACTTTAACTAGAAGGCAGGCAAAGGCAAGAGGAGATGCCAAATAAGTATTAGCCAATTTTATGCCTTATGCTCTTTATGAGCCATAGCTGCTTGAGTCTGCTGCTTCACTGCCTTCGAAACACGCCTTGGCCAAGAAACGAAACCGGAAAAAGTCTTTACCCACAGCAATTTCCCAAAAGCATTTCCCTTCCCCTCCTTCACTTCACTTCAATCTTGTTCTTGTTGTTACGTTTGTTTCGTGTACGAACATCTTTATGGGTAATTAAAACTTTTGCTCATTTTCGTATCGATTTCATTGGGTTGCTGCTTTGTTTTGCTTTTGTCTCAACGCCAATTAATTGCACTTCAATACCATTTCATCCCCATTCCACTCTTCATCCGTTTTCTCCCTTTCCCTCTTTCTCTGTCTGTCCGTAAACTATTCTCGCCGCATAGTTTGCCGCACGTTCGAATGTGTTCTCGACATTATTGAAATGGATAACTCGAGTAGCAAGTTTTACATTCCATTTGGCGGCCAAAAATTATTTTGGCTGAGAATGTTTTGCGCCCAAATTCAATTCGAGATTCGCGTTCGCAATTGTTTGTGGTTCTTCTTACATATTTCTCAATGTTTCCCAAAAGTTTTCGATAATTGGATAGGATTTATTGCATCGTGAGTTGCAACTTGCATTAACTGTGCAAACTGCGTCGAAAGTCGTTATCAGTAATTTGTTGCTGGCAAATGCGATTTCACAAAATTTACTGTCGTGCTCTAGACTTCTTTATTTCTAAAGCCTTAGCTGCTGTAAAGTAATAATGCACTAACTTAAATGATTAAGATTGGTTTAACAATGTAAGGATTATAACTACATAATTCTAGAGTATACAGATCCGAACGATATTCAAGTTGAGATAATTTACTTGAGATTTAAAAAATTCATTTCTATATAAATTAAATTTTATATTATTTTTATAATTATTTGTTATATAAACTGTGTTAAAACTGTGTAAAGAAAATAAATTTCTCTATAGATAAATCATATAATATATATGTTATAGAAGACCTAAAATCTCAATAATAAGTTTTATAAGAAATATTTACGATACTAAAATAATAATAATTTGGGAATAAATATATATTTTGTTCATAATTACTAACAATATTAAAATATTTACTTGTGTAATTAATTTCGTTGTAGTACATTTGCTTAAGATCTACAATAAGTTGATTATAACAAAATAATTTCTGCAAAATGATTAAGATTGTTTTAACAATGTAAGGATTACAACTACATAATACTAGAGTATACAGATCCGAAATATATTCAACTAGGGATAATTTACGTAGGATTTATATACTTTATACTTATTTGTTATATAAACTGTTTGAAGAAAATAAATTTCTCTTTAGGTAAATCATATAATATATATGTTATATAGGAGTCCAAAAGTCTCAAAAAGTTTCAGCATTTTATTTAAAAATATATCCCTACTTCCTTATATTATATTATAATTATTAATCAGTTTTACACAAATTATTTACTTATTACTTTAAATTTCAAATTATCTTAAGTATTTATAATTTGCTAAAATAAATTAAAAATTCTTAAATTTTCGAAGGATCCTGTCAATTTCTAAGAACTAGAAGAATAATAATAACTTAAAAGAATTCTGTATCTACTTTTTAGTTGTCAACTTGTCAATTTTAAAACAATTTCATTATACCAAAATTTTCAAAGACTAATATTAAGTTTTAAGTCTAATGTTTCTGAGTGACTTTACAAAGTTATTTATGTTAGAATCCAACAATTTGCAGTCAAATTATGGCCGCCAATCCGACTGCGATGTTCTCGACATTATCCTCAAGGATAATGCGCAGCCAGCGGCAACTCGAGATTGTTGCTTTAACTAGCATTTAAGCTTATGGACCACACGTGGTGTCGTCTCGGAGTAGTGCCGGAGTAGTCTACCGTTCCACATTAAGATGGTTGAGAGGGGGGAGGTGAGGTGAAAGCAGCTTTGCTGCATTAGCTTTCGATGTTCGCAAATACTAAATGCCAAAGCCTTTACACAAATTTTCAAGAATTAGCGCCTCTCGCAACACAACGCAACGGGGATAACTGAATGAACTTCCGGCTTGTTTGTTTGGGGGAGCTTAAAACTACGGCCTACTTGAAGATGGAGACGGAAATGGAGATGAAGACGGTGATGGAGATGGAGAGGGGGAAACACACACATGCGTATGGATGGCTCCACATCAACATCGTCAGGCAAGACAAATTGTGCTTTGGTAGACTTCAGTTAATGCGAGTCGACTCCTTCGATGTCCTCGCTTCGGGCGCCACAAAAAGGAACAAAGCAAAAGAAAAATCCATATTTTATTTTGATTATTTTCCGGCAGGTGTCTGGGCAGGTGTCGATTGCGTCCTTCTCGCTGAGTATGTGTTTGTGTGTGGGCAGGGAAATTAAATTTAGCTCCACAGATTTCGCTTTCGTCAAGAGAGGAAGAGAGTGGGAGACAGAGAGAGAGTCTTTTCTTTCAGCGTCAATCAATTTGCTACGCAGCCAGACAAAAACAAGCCCACAAAAATGTGCCCAGTAATGGGAAAAATTATTGAATTTGTCAACGACGGCTGCAGGCAGTTTTTCCTTTCCTGCTTCTTCTTCAGTCGATGATGTTGTTGTTGTTGTTGCTGTTGTTGTTGAATATGGCTTAAAGCAGGCAGAAACAGCTTTAAGCCTGAGATTTATGCGTCTTTCGTAGGTGTCAGACAAACAAAATTATGGTTGAAAACGATTTTGTACCTTGCAGTCATACATCATCAAGCTCGCTGCTCGTTGTGTATCGCAGGGTGTTGGGGAAGGGGGAGACAGAGGGGGGATTGTAGCTACCCTCTGCCTAAAGTGTAACAACCCTCAACGGTAACAAATTTGTTTGCGACGTTTTTAAATTTCCCAAAACACACACACACACACACAATGTGCGTGGAGCTAATGTAAATCGTGTATGTGTGAGTGCAGGCTGAGGGGGGCCGCAGCACCTTATTTAGTCAAGCTTCCTTCCCCCCTCAGTGCTTGCGTCGCAGCAAGTGATTTGTTGACAAAGAAATTTTTTAATAATTCACCAGGCAAAAATGCCATTCAGCATAAGTGATGATGTAATTTTCACTAAAAATTGAAAAAATCTCCAAGCCTTAAACGCAGGCAACAACGACGATAGACGAGTGCGAGAGCGAGAGAGAGAGAGCGAGGGCGGAGCGGGGAGATGCGTTCCCTTCACATAAAATATGTTGCAACAATCTGTTGGCGCTCACATGTGTGTGTGTGTGTGCGTGTGTGCGTCTGACGATGATGAATGTTGCACGCATGCGTTGCACTGATTTGACTGACAGTCAAACTCACCTTCTGACGTTCCAATCAGCTCAACTCAGCTCAGCTCTGCTTCTGCTTCTGCTTCTGCTCCTGAAGCCAAAACACTCACTTCGCATCTTGATCCACAGCTAGAAACTCCTTTGAGATGCTCTTCGTTCATTCTCACACTTTAACAGTCTGTCTAATACTTTTATAAATAGACCTTTCACATATTATGTTATTTATTATTAAATACTTTCTTTGATAATCTATCAGTTCTTTACAATGTTTGATTAAGAATAACTTGTTAATCTGTCCAAAAAAAAACAGTCTAACTATTCCTATTTTTATTTATTATTTCTTATTATCTTTAAAGCTATTTTTCCCCATAAATATCCCCGCCTTAAAAAATCGTTCTTAAGAGAAAAATCTATATTCTTTCCATTCTGTTTTTTAATAATTAAGTTATTGAAGAACTATTGTTGTTGCTACTAGTGTTAATTAGAATATTATTATTTAACTAATAATAACTGTGTCTAATACTTTTATAAATAGACCTTTCAGATATTATGTTATTTATTATGAAATGCTTTCTTTGATAGTCGTTCTATCAGTTTCGTGCAATGTTTGATTAAAAATAACTTGTTAAGCTGTCCAAAAAAAAGATTGTTGATACGCCTCTAACTATTCCTTTTTTTTTTATTAAGTCTTCATATTATCTTCAAAACTATTCTTTCCCACTAATATCCCCGCCTTAAAGCATCTAAAATTCTATAATCTTTTTATTTTGTTTTCTAATAATTAAGTTGTTAAATAACTATTGTTGTTGATGCTGGTGTTAATTAGAATATTATTATTTAAATGATCAAATAGGATGAAGTAATTATAGTATCTATGTATATACTCGTATACATATATTTGTATGTTTATATGTATATTAATTCCAATTTATACCATCATCGATCCTCGCATGGAATAGTTGAGATTCCAACTTAATATAACCAAGAATAAGTTGTTTATTTTATATTCAGATTCAACCTTCTGCTGAATATAAAATAAAACTTGGTTTGCGCCTTGAAATATGCCTCAAGTTTTAACATTTACAAATTGTTATTTGATCGTTCACGATTAGAATAATACAATTTATTGCAGAATTCAGAGTTTTGTTTTATTTTTAGATAGCTTTCTGCTCACGATTTTATAATCATTTTGATACGTCAGTATACTATATATGTATATATTTACTACTAGACATGTTGACATGCAGCAGCGCACTCGTTGAATTTTGATATGAGAGATATCTCTATATTATAAATATCTTTTCACATAAAAAGCAACTACTTGAAGAAGCAGTCCCCCTTAAAAGAGTTGTTTGCTAATAAAAGTTTCACAACACATAAATATTTGTACTTAATTAAAGTTATTTTGTAACCGAATGTATGTTTCTGAATGGATTCCAACCGCGAACAAAATTTTGTTTCTGAACTTAATTAAACTTAACTTAATTAAACTTATATGTAATAATTTATTTACACACTATATTCATGTTGTTGAATAAAAAAATTATACATATTGTAGTTATAGCTTTCACATTTGTTATGAAAGCCCCGTTTGCGTAGTGGTTTTTTGCAATACAAAAGTATTTCTTAAATAACTTCGACCCTTTTTATTCGATCGCATCCAAATTTTCAGGAATCATAAATACATCGCAGCTCTAGCTTTAAAACAAGTAAGAAATCTACAGTCTGGTCTGCTTGACAAAAATACTTAAATAATGGTAAATATATTTGGTATATTGATATAGTAGTATATTCAAGTATATTCAAAATATACCAAATTGTCAGCCAAAACAACTAGGACACCTAATAAATAGTGTTATTTGCCAATACAAAAGAATTTCTTTAATTAATTCGACAATTTTTATCTGATCACAATCAAATTTTTACGAATCATAAATACATCGCGGCCCTAACTTTAAGATTACGCTAGTTATTTGTTCCCAATTTGGGAGTGCGTAAGTGGGCTTGGCAAAAATTTGAAACAAACTTGATCTGCGTGCAAAAATACGAAGAGCTGTAAAAAAATGAAAGCTCAATCTCTCATCGTCTATGAGATCTAGGTGTTTATTCAGACGGACAGACAGACAGCCGGACAGACAGTCAGACGGACAGTCAGACGCATATGGTTATATTATATCATTTCAGCTGTTGTCTCAAAAGAAGAATATATATGTTTATACTTTATGGTATCGGAGAAGACTCCTTCTGCCTGTTACATACCTTTCCTGCAGGTTAAAAGTTATAATACCCTTCTTCCCTATGGGCAATGGGTATGACAAACATTTGACCCTGAGTTTGAACTCTGATGCGCACACCTGCACATAGATATCAAAGTATTGTCATGTCGTCTGGTCGTATCTTTGATTTATTATTGATTTGCTAGTAAGAATTTGTACGTTAGAAAAACAAAATCTTAATGATTATAAATTTAATTTGAAACATTTTGATAACACACGCGTTCGCCATCAAGCAGTTTATTAGCGTGAAAACCGCACGATGGATCAAGCTTGATTTACAGCCTGATAATAGACTGATAGCCTGGCCAGAGTATAAAAACCAAAAATGTTCAACACTGATCAGTTATTCAACGGCAACATTATGAATCGTCTGGTTCTCTGCTCTCTCCTCGTCCTTGCGGGCATCGCCGCCTCCAGTGCTTCACCCGACACCGAGTTCCCATTCGGACGCATTGTGAACGGTCAGGCAACCACCATCGATGCTCATCCCTATCAGGTGTCGATTCAGACCATCAAGGGCTCCCACTTCTGCGGCGGCAGCTTGATCAACGATGACACCGTCGTCACCGCTGCCCATTGCATGCAATCCTACAAGGCCGCCGAGATGCAGGTTCGCCTGGGTTCCACTGCCCGCAACTCTGGTGGTGAGGTCGTCGGTGTGAAGAGCTTCAAGTTCCACGAAGGCTACAACAGCAACCTCATGGTCAACGATGTGGCTGTCATCAAGCTAAGCTCTCCTGTGCGTCAGACTTCCTTGATCCGTGCCATTCCTTTGGCCTCTAAGACTCCCGATTCTGGAACTCCTGCTGTCGTCAGTGGATGGGGCACCACTTGCTTCTTGTTGTGCTCTTCCCCCAACAACCTCATGGAAGTCGATGTGCAAATCGTGCAAGCTTCCGAATGCGGCTCTGCCAACTATTCTTATGGCTCCGACAAGATTCTCGACACCATGGTCTGCGCCAACGGTGCCAATGACGAGAAGAAGGATGCTTGCCAGGGCGACTCTGGTGGCCCACTTGTGGCCAATGGAGAGCTTGTCGGTATTGTATCCTGGGGCAACGGCTGCGCCTGGACTAACTATCCTGGTGTCTATGCTGATGTTGCTTCCCTCAAGGCCTGGATCGAACTGACCTCAGCTGCATTGTAAAGAGCTTCAATAAAATGGTTTAGCCAAATATTTCACACGAATTTCGAATTGTTGTTCAACTTATTTGTGTTTACCACTCCTGTTATAATGGAAGGAATTTTGGAATTGTACATTTCGAATTTCACTCCATACAAATACTTTTTCGTGATGATTTCAATTGCACTATTTACTACAGACATATTAAATATATCATTATATAAATACATATATTACTATTTCTGTTATAAATAAATGTATGTATCCATTACTTGAGTAGTGAATGCGGTATTGGATATGTCACTATATCTATATATTAAATATATCACTATATAAATATAGTACTATGTCTGCAAAAAATAGTTGTGAAAAGTAAACCTGTAAAATAGCTACAGATGAGATTAAAATACCCATTTATTAATAAACCAAATTAATATACTGATGAAATACTAAATGATACCGATGACCGATATATTCTCATGCTTAAAATAGACAATTAAGGACAATATATACCAGATTATCAACCAAAACAACTAAGACTCGTTTTTCCTATATACAATTTGTTTTTTAATAAATTGTACATTTTGTATCTGATTCCAACCAAATTTTCAGGAGTCATAAAGGCTCTAATCGTTATTATTATAAGAGTATGTACCAAAAATCTAAAACAATATTAACAAAACCCGTCAATAAAATGAATATTTCTATCTATTATAGTCTCTGAGTACTAAATGGACACAAACGTATGATATGTATATTTTTTATAGGATCGAAGATACCTCTTTCTGCCTGTAGGCACAAAGTTTTAATACTTTTCAATACGAGGGTTGCTATTTAAGTTTCTGGCCTAGGTCACTTTTAGCCATATTAGGACCAATTGGCTATTTCCCAAAAAAAATTTGGACTTTTACCGATAAAAGCTCCATACAACTTTTTCATGTGCGACCACGTTTGATATCGATAAACGATTAATCAAAAACTTGCCTCGGCAGAAAAATCGAATTAACTCGTGAACACTTTCGAGCAATAATTTTTCACAACTTTCGACTTGGATTATTACGACAAGAGTGCACCGATGAACTTAAATCTTTATAAGGCGATGAAGTGCCATCCTATAGCCCTGTGAAATACTGGTTTAATGGATTCTATCGTGGCCGATGCTCGCTGGAAGACGAAGGTTGTGAAGGTCGTCAAAAAACAGACGTTGTGCCAGAAAACATTGATGCCGTGCGTGAACTGATAATGCTAGATCGTCATGTGACATATCGTTAGATAGAGGCATCCTTTGACATTTCTTCCACCAGAATACGGACGGTCAATTCTGAGTGTTACACCATAATTTGTAAGCCTGAAGTCCTTGTAGAAATTCGAAAAACGAACAAGAAAAGATGGATCATTCCGCACCATGACAACGCGAACTCTCACACACCATCTCAAACCCGCGCCTTTTTTTGTGGTCAAAACGTGGAATTCATGGGTCATCCGCCGTACAGCCCTGACTTGGCACCCAATGACTTATTTTTATACCCGCACATCATCGAAAAAAGGCGTGGTCATCGATTTTCGATGTCTGAAGATGCTGTTAAAGCGTTCAAAAACCATGTTTTGGAGGTGCCTCAATCAGAGTGGAAAAAGTGCTTCGACAATTGATTTGAGGGCATTCAAAAGTATATAAATCTTGCTGGAGAATACTGTGACAAACAATAAATCCATTTTTTTTTATAAATATTCGCATTTTCATTATTAGGCCAGAAATATAAATAGCAACCCTCGTACTATGGGCAACGGGTATAAAAAACGTGTCCCTTGCTTTGGCTGATAATCTGGTATATTTTTTAATCCATCGTATATTTTAAATGTACTACTATACATGGTTGCCACTTTTGGTACAAATGTACCGAAACTGGTACATTTTTTTAAGCGTTGGTACATTGGATCACTTTTTTTCATTTTGGTACATTTTCAATATGCCTGGTCTAGAATTTAAATTTTTCATAACATTTTATGTTCACACATATTATTTTAACAAATGGCTCTGTTTCACCAGATAAAAATTTTGTATCAGTTAGAAATTGAACCACGACTAACACTGGAAAATATCGCATACAGTCAATTTGCGATGTATTGTGTCAATTGAGAAAATATGTATGCGCCAATCTAAGGTCCATCACTACGTAAACAGTTATATATTGTGTTTCACAATTTGTGAAATACAAAAAAATCTTTCGTGAAAAAATTTGTGGTACATTTTTGCTAAAATTGGTACATTTTTTCAAAATTTTGGTACAAAAAATTTTTTTTGGAATGGCAACCGTGCTACTATATTAATACTCAAAATATATCCTTTGGTATATTTTAATATCCTCGCGATATATTAATTTGATAAGTTTCAAGAATAATACCTAACTCTTTTGGATTTTTGTGTTGCGGGTATCTCACAGTCGAGCACACTCGATTGTATCTGTCGTTATAATCATATTAATACCATAGAAATAATTTTCAAATACTAAAGGTGTATTAATTGCATTTCAATATTTAATAAAAGTACCTTTACACACCACAAGACAATTTACCAACTATTTTTCCAACTCATTATTGTTATTTGACAGTCCTTGACTTATGTCATGGGTCGCCCTCGTATGCGTCCCATCAAAGTCTAATGAAGCAGATGATGTTTGCTTGTTTCGTTTGGCTGGGTGGAAGGAGAAAGGTCATAATTGCAGCAGGAAAATGGATAGTTGACCACAAGTTGTAATGGGCTCCGTATTTGAGCTGAAGCTCCCCTCAATTTCCCCCCCACAAAAACTGTCGAATCCAATGTTACCACATTTCTGTGGTAATGCGCATGGCTCATTAGTTTTTGCCTAATTTTAGATGCAGCAGCAGCAGCAGCAGGAAGGCAAAAGGCAGCAGGCAGAAGGCAGCAGGCAGTAAAGGCGACTGCCTACTAATGGAATTCAATCAATTTTCATTTATTTCGATTACGAAATTCGCACCACCAACCACTGTCAAGTCGCCAGCGGAAAATGGCCACTTCATTGACCCAACTCCAAGCACGATTTGTGTTTCGTCTTCCATCCGCTTTTTGGGGTTCGCCAAATGGGCACTGAAAAATTTCTTAATTATCCTGACGTGCTGAGGATGTTATTCAGTTGACACGCTCCATCAGCAATTCGTGCTAAAGCAAGACAAATGAGTGGAAGCCATCAAAATTTACACAACTTCTATTACTCTCTCTCTATCTTTAAGAATACATTCTTCTTATCTTCAATTCGATTGTTCCATCGGTTCCATATTGTAAATTAAAATGCAACCTTCAATCTAACAAATGAAATGAAATAAATATTCGAAGAAAAAAAAAGGTTGAAACTGCTTCAAAGCACATAATCTGCTTATCGAGGGGCTCCAGACGTGAAGATCCCTCTCTCTCTCTATATATATTTATTCCTTACTCCCTTCGAGCCGAAATAAAAGAAAGATGCCAGAACCTGATTTGATTTCTCTTTTTGTCCAAAATCAAAATGAAATTATATTTTCCTTTCATTTGCATTAATTTCTCCCCTTTCTTATTTGTTGTTTGCAGCAGCTCGAAAATAAAAATAAACAATTTCTTCAAACGAAACAATGCAAAAAAATACTCAAAGCTTGAGCGGGTTCTAACTGAAGCAACACAAAAGGAATTCCTTGCCCGACACCTGCTCCAATCCCATTCCAAAGAGTAATGCAAATTATTGTGCAACCGATAACTGTTAAAGATATAAATTGGTATATATCGAATGGTATTGCCACTGAAACAAGTTCATTAAAAAGAAACGGATGTATGACGAAGATTTAATGCTCTTTTAAAGAAATATTTATATTAAATATTGTATTAGTTTAGGAGATAGTAATATTATTTTATTAGAGCTACGTCAGAGAGTGTAGAAAAAAGAGTATAGAGTGTAAAGTGTAAAGTATAGAGTGTAGAGTGTAAAGTGTAAGCTGTATAGAGTGTAGAGTGTAGTGTAAAGTGTATAGTGGAGAGTTTAGAGAACAAACTCATTATTACATTCCTAGAAATACTCGTACATATAACATTTTTATACATTTTAAATTAAATTTAATTAACAAAAATTGTAAATTATTGTTTTGATTCAATTTTAATGATGTATATACCATCAAAAATACAATAAAATTACATTTTTTAATTAAAATTAAATATGTATTTGTATAATTAATATGAGTCATATTAAAATGTATTAAATATTCTTAATTAAAAAAAAATAAATATAAAATTCAATGTTGATTTTTATACAACAAAGAACAAAAATAAAATTATATTAAAATCTCTTAAATTGTTAAGGGCCAATAATAATGAAATTTATTTTAAATTATGAAAATTTCAATTAATTCTTATGATTTCAAAAATCGAAAAATCAAAATAAGAAATCATTAAGTAATAATTTTTACATTTTTTATAGTTTTTAACTTAAATACAAAAATTTCAAATTAATTTATATAATAACAGAATAATTTATAGAAATGGAAAATGAATCTCAGTTGATTCTTAATCCCATAAAAACTAGAATCCATATTAAAATATCTTCCATTTGCTTTGTATACATAATAAGAGTGTAAATAATATAAGCCAAGCACATTGAATAATTCATAAAAATCCCCTGCAGGGTATTTTACACATTATGCAATTGAAGAGGCAAAAAGACCCTCAGCAGGAGAAAGAAGACAAGAAGGAGGAGTCCAAGTCCAAGTCCAAGTCGGAGATACAGAAGACTGCGAAGAATCTGCAAGTGAAATCTTCATGACCACTGGCAATAGGCGCAGGATACATCCGAAAAAAAATAAAACAAAAATAAGGTAAGAGTAAGAGTTGAATAAGAGACGCAACTTGTGGCTCAATTATAATGAGAAAAGCAAACGAATTGGGAATAATTTTCAATTCACTTGTTTCCCACCTACATTCGTGGCATTTCGGCGGCGATCCTCCGATGATATGACTTGTTTTGTTTTTGTTATTTCCATTTATATACACGGATGATATCATTTTATGCATGCCCTTAGGCAGAGCAGTGAAGAGGAGACTTATAAAGCTGTTAATCTCTTTTCGAGATGGGCGTGGCTTGTTTGCCAAGCAGCGACTTGACCAAGTTAAGAATTGTGAGCACGCTAAAGTTTTAATAAAGATATTTCGTGAGTTGCATAAGAAGATTTCAACATTTCAATTGCAGCTGTTCAAGTTAAAACATCTCTGAGGCCATCTCAAAAAAGGCTTCGAACTAAGGCAGCAAAGTGATTTAAGTTGAAATTGGAGTAAAATAATGAGCTCATATAATAATTTCCCAAATTCCTCTCTGATCAAGACTTCATCTTTTATCATAAATTAATTTTTATGATATTTTCTATGGTTTAAAAATAATATACATTTTGAATATTAATATATAATATATACAAATCGAATTTAAACATATTCAATTTGTATTATTATGTATATAATGATAATGGCTCCTCTTAAAAAAGTGTCCTAAAATGGTAAAATAGTAAATATTTTAAAAGCATTTTCAGCTGTTTGCATTTTTTGAAAGTTGATCGTGGAATTGTTAAAAACGCAGAAATGCGAAGAATTTGAAGGCAAGATCAGCATTCATTAATTGAACAGCTGCAAATAAATAAAATTGGAAGAAATTCCGACAGGAGTCGCTTTATTCATTATACATATTATTCTTCATGAAACAAAATTAGCCATTATAACACTAACAAAACATTAATTCGTAACAATTTGAGATTCTGTAGAGCTTCAAGTGTTCATCAAACTCGGTCATCTAATTAAAGTCCAGGGTATTCGAAGTTGAGCCGTACTCGAAATAACAAAGCATTTCAATGGGGAGTTTTTCATATTAATTAATTTCCATTTCCGTTTTGTTATCATGCGTACGCCGATTTTTTACCTTTATGCAGACTAAGCAATTAATCAAGTTTAATTACGCCAACGTTAGGAGTTAGCAGCAGCAGCACCCAAGAGAAGCCCAAGAGATTCTAGGCAACGCATTTTGGCCGCATTAATCACTTGAATATGCTAACATTTCTCATGTGTTCGTGGGCAAATGGGAAAATGGTCGTAAGTGGGGAGGAGGAAGGACTCATAAGATAAGAGAAAGGAACTCGCACGTAAACAATGCATTTAAATATTTGCACAGCCAAATACACAAAAAAAAAAAACAAAAAAGGAAAAACGACCTCTTTGTCAGATCATCGTTTAATAGCCGGAAATCGCCATGTAAAAGTTTGCTCAAGTATTTCTTAACGGAAAAGTTATTTCGAATATCTTAGTGCCCACTTAAAGTCCACAGCTTTGATACGCACCTTAGCGAGTGCATAAACCACTTTATAGCCTGTCAAAAGCTGAGTGCTATGAGCGACTATAAAAAGTATGTTGTGTAGCAACCCTCGAAATTCGTTATTCGTTTTTCGAGTTCGAATATTTAAATAGCAATTTTTTTGGATTGAAATTTTGTGAATCGCAATTAAATGTACATAAATGGTACTTAATAGTTTAAAATAACTTTGAAATAATAAATCTAAAGCCTTTTTAGGTTTAGATTTTTAGCTTCGGAAACCCCAAGCAAAGCTTTTTGTAGTGCGAATGTATTAATAATTCTCCATTGAGCGTGTCATCTGATACGATAACCTCCAAGTTTGTGCTTAATTGGCCGTAACATTGTGTATATGAACAGTTCACAGCTGCAATTTAACAACAGTAAAATGGATTTTTATTGTTTCAGAAACAATTCAGTTGAAATTTATATGTGAAACATATAGATATGATAGCATATGTGTTCCACCTCCTCGCGTTCAATACTATTTCCCCACACAAATTCCACATGGCTCCACATGTCTGTCAAAATTGCCAAAAGCAACAATAATAGGAGCTACTACAATAACAACAGATGTTCAGAGCTGCGCGAAAAGGTAAACGAGTTGCGCTCGTGAGAGAGGATCCGAAGGCAAATAGAGAGAGTACGAGAGAGAGAGAGAGCCATGTAATTGCTCCAATACGTAAATGTGTGCTTGTATATACTACTGGGTGAATGTCTGTATGTATATGTGTAGGAGGCATGTAACACTGACTATGACCTCAAACCACCCACAGCTAGTATGTGTTTGTAAGTTAACAGCGGCACTTACACATTAGCAGCGTCTTTGCATTTCTGAGCAAATATTTTTGCATGCCTGACGTCAGTTGCTCGAAAATTGTTGTTGCTGCATTGCTGATGTTTGTTTGTAGATTGTTGTTACTTGGTTATGGCTTTGACTGCAGCTATTGTTGTTGTTGTTGTTGTGCCCACAAAAGGTGCGCTTACAATTTTCTCCACTTTCTACAAGAAAAATGTGAGAAATCAAAAAGATGCCACCGACATGAGTCTGTGAGTATGTGTGCTCGAATAGACACACACACGGACCCATGTAAAGGTTTCCAAGTGTATGTACATATGTGAATCTTGCTACAAAGTTCATTGGGAAAGCAACTTGATACTGAGTTTGATGTTGAAATAAAAATAGACCGCAATTTATTGATAAAATCAATCAAAATGAAACGCTGATAACTTGCTCTCCATTTTCTATCCAAACAATGGCCACCCATTCACAACAGATGGCTGCTGTATAGGGCAGTAAACAACAGTACTATAACTTCGTCGGCGTCGTCGTCGTCGTCGTCGACGGCGGCATTCAATTGATGCAAAGTATCAAAGCGTACAAAGCATGCGTGGTTTCAATTGCCCATCGTGGTTGGTGGGGGGATGGAGTGGAAGACGGAGCGCGAAGCGCGGAGAGATCGACGCAGAGTCTAAGACGTATTTTCATGCTGAAAAACGTTCAATATATTTGTTTACAATTTACAACTGCTTGGGATCCACACAAACACACACTCGCAGACTGCGAGAGAGCGCTAGTGAGAGAGCGAGGTGCTCCATTCTAGGCAGCAAAGAGTGCAGCTACACGGTGAGAGTGCCGAATGAGTATCTGTGCTGACCGTTTATTGTGATTAACTATCTGTGCGCGTGTGTGTGTGTTTTATTTTGTCGGGGGATGACATCACCGCACGCTGCTGTCACAAAGTTCGCACACTATCTTTGCTCTCCAAGTGGCTCGCTCTTTTTCTCTCTCCAAACACCTTTGCAAAACATACACGAGTGCATGTGTGTATGGAGTACAGTGGCCTGATACTCGCGCATAAAATACACGCGCAAATTATTTAAAAATTACATATGTGAACGCGTATTTATTATGTAGCTACGTAGAGTTTACAAACTGATTATTTAATATTTAAATACTGGCCATGTGCAACAAGTGACAATCAGCCTAACAACACTGTGCACTATGCTCAACTCGAGTGGATTTGTTTGTTGACCAGCAAAGCGAACGGCAAGAGAGAGAGAGAGAGCAAGTAAGCAAAGAGAGCGAGAGAACGCCAACGCTGACTTGGCTGGCTTTTTATGGCTAGCGCACGAAACTTTGTATGTGTGAGTGAGTGAGTTTGGTTGTGTGCACTGTCTGCTGCCTTAGACCTGGGGGTCTCTCCATCAGTTCAATCAGTCGTTTGGAATTCGCGAAACTATGCGGTCGCAGTACGAAGATAGTGCCGCCGTGTCTACGGATAGCAAGTACCACACTAGCTATAGTTATAATAGCAGCAATAATAACAATAATTACCATAATGGCAATGGCAATGGTATACCATATCATGCGCGCGAAAATTCGCTGCCATTTAGCTACGGCATCGCGACAACATCGACGCCGCTGCGAAAAACGCCAACGCCGACGCGGGCAGATAGTTTTCTCGACTTTGACTACGGCATAGGAAGTGGCAACAAATCAACAAGCAACAACAACGTGTACAATAACAACAACAATAATCATCAACATCACAATAATAATAATAGCAGTAGTAGTAATAATAATAGTAACGGTGATATGATAAAGCCGCAGCCACGTTTAACGAGCCCTTTGCTAGTGCGCAAAACACTCGGCAGCCGCAATCCGACAACAACAACAGCAACAAACACGAATACCATATCGAATACCTATCATTATGGCGGGGGGACGACGACGGCGACGGCGACGCCGCCACGCGCTGACTTTGAGCAGCTGCTGCGCGAGCGACGCGACAAAGTCTACAACGAGTATCGCTCCAAGGAACTAGTTCCGGAACGAGTGCCGCCAACGCCGCCGCAGCGGCGTCAAAGTAACAGTTACAACAACGGACAGCAGAGCAAATACAATTATGATTTCGAGTTCAATTTGAACCTCGATGACGTCAGCGAGCAGCGCAGTCCGCTGCCATATCACACACGGAACATTGAGGTGGACCAACGGCAGCGGCAGTCGCAACCGCAGCTGCATCTGCATCAGGACATGGATGTGCCCGATGGTGCTATTCGAGGTGGTAGTCGTCGCTTAGAATCCACAATTGTGGAACGCAATTATCACACAATTAACAACGGCTACAGCAAAAACAACTACAACAGCTTGGAGCGACCTCCAATGGAAGTGACACACAAACGACTGCTACAACAACAACAGCAACAACAACAGTTGGAGCACATTTATGGTCAGAACCAGCTGCATCTGGAGACGCAGCAGCAGCAGACACGCAGTCGTCGCGATCTGTCGCCCATTTATGCCACCAGCAGCAAACGCACCACAACAACAACAACTGCTGCTCCAAATAGCAATGGCCAAGCGGATTACCTGTTGACGACACCCAGTCCCACCAGCCGACCGGAGACGCCCGCTTTTCCGGTGACGCCACGCACACCATTTGCAACCGGATCTGGGTCCATCTCCGGTCAACGCATCTCGCCCACCAGCGAGTCCATCTACCAGACCATGGGACCCCGTCAGCCAGTCAATTCGACGCCCTCGCCCACCTTTGAGGTGGCCGCCGATCTGGTCAAATTCGCCCGCAACTCGGCCAAGTTCTGGTACAAGGCAACACTGTCCCGCGAGGATGCCATCGCCCTGCTGTTGAATGCCCCGCCAGGCACATTCCTGGTGCGTGATTCCACCACCTATAAGAATGCCTATGGCCTGGTGTTGCGTGTGGCACAGCCGCCAGCTGGCAGCCAGGAGCTGGTGCGTCATTTTCTCATTGAGCCGACGCAACGTGGCGTCCGCTTGAAGGGCTGCGCCAATGAGCCGGTCTTCACCTCGTTGTCGGCGCTCATCTATGAGCATTCCATCAACCAACTGGCGCTGCCCTGTCTACTCCGCATCCCCGAGGCAGACGTGGTGCCCGCTCTGGCGGCCACAACTCCCGCCCAGCAGCAGCTGCTCACCCATGGAGCTGCCACAAATGTGCTCTGGCTGTTTAGCTGCGACACGGAATCCCTCACGGGCAACGAAGCCATTCGCAAGGCCATCCGGACGATGTACGAGCAACGCACGCTGCCGGAGACAACCGAGGTGCACTTCAAGGTGTCGGGTCAGGGCATCACTTTAACCGATAATACGCGCAAGAAGTTCTTCCGCAAGCATTACACCGCCGATGTGATATCGCATTGTGCCATCGACCCGGAGAATCGCATGTGGACAAGTCCCAATGATACCGAGAAGAAGACCATCTTTGCCTTTGTGGCTCGCAGATCACACAGCTCCAAGGATAATCAGTGCCATGTCTTTTGCGATCTGAGTGTCGCTCAACCAGCAGCAGCGATTGTCTCCTTTGCCAATCGCACACTGCCCACGGAGAAGCAGCGTAACTATGTCCTCTGAACAGGACTCGGCTGACGCAACGAAGAAGCTTTTGGCCCTAATCGAATAGCTGGGTGAGTTCCAAACCAATTTCCTTCAATATGCAGCAAATGAGCAGGGTGCGGCATCCGTGGGTGGCCATTAAAATACAGTGGGACATCGATAGGGACATCAATGACCTCAAGAAAGTTCTTCGAAAAGTAGAGCAATGAGATCAATTGAATCATAATCATCCAAACTTTGTAAGGAAATATAATACATATGTATTGTATATAAATAATAAATTTATTAAGATATTCTACGTATCAAAAAGATGCATTTAATTAATAATAATTGGAATCTTAGTCAAGTCACTATATATACATTTTCATATCGGTTCAAAAATAGGGTTAACCTTAAAAAGAAGGAAAAAAGAAAGTTTAACCACTTTAGATAATTAGTTTTAACTAATTCACAAATTACAATGAATATGATTAGTTAAGATGTTATATAGTATATACTCGAAAGAGTATAGAGATCTTATTGGATATAACTGACCTCTTTTCAAAAGTTGTAGCTCGAGAGGTAATCTTTGTCACTTGGAATCATCAGATACAAAAATTTTATTTTATTTCCAATTAAGCTACAAAAAAATCATTCTATTCCAAAGCTACAATTTATTTAATTACTATATGTAACTCAAAGATGCGATTCAGTTCAAGAATAAGTTTTATACTGAAAACTAAACTTTGCCACTTTGAATCATTCCTGGTAAAAAATTCAAGTTTCAACATAATGTCTTTATTTACAAATATGTATATAGTAATATGTACCTACATTTTTCAGTTTGACATTCGGCAAACTTGGCTTGTATAAAACCTAACGGTTTCATTACCTGTAGTATTCACTGTACGTGCAAAACTTCCATAATCTTTGGCGTTAAATGGGAAACGAATAAAATTGTTTCAGTTTCTCGCGCCTTCTTTTGGCTTTTCCCGTGGCTCGAACTGTTTCATTTTTTGTTTTGTTTATGTGTTTTACATTATGTCCCGCCTCACGCCTTCCCGCTGCCTGTTTGTTTGTTTTATGGCCTTCATATATGCGCATATGTATTTGTATACACATCGATACAAAGCGCATGTGTGTGTGTGTGTGTCGAGCCATATAAAAACTTGCTAACATTCCTGATATTAGTTTTTCGCAACGGAAGTTTGTGTCATGAGTCAGTTGCCCACTATAAAATGCGTTGAGCGATGTAGAATATAAACTGAATTGATTTTCAATCTAAATCTGTGAGGGCGTCTGCTTAGATTATGCCCGCACATTCGTATATACAAATATGTCAGACAGGTAGAGATATACATGTGTGTATATATGTATGTAAATCTATTTATCGTTTTTTATACATTTGATTAATTTTCCACACGTCATGGTCATGCGCTGAGGTCGCCAGATAAGGCCCACTGTGCAAAGCTGCAAAAAGAATAAAGACCATTGTATACTCTGTACTTATTCATACGTTTTCGTAATGTAGGATTTTTCATTTTTGATGTAAAATGAATCTATGCACTCTTTATGGTTTTTTTTTTGAACAAACTGAAAAAACATTCAGCTTTATATTCAGTCAAATCAAAGGTATCTTTGAAAGGTATATAAAACCAAAAATTGTATTAAAGTGAAGAAAAAAATGTTGATGAGTAAGTAAGAATAAGATATTTTCATAAAAAAAATATTTCAAATATATGAATACATTAAATATTTAAACACAAGCAGATAAAGTTCAAATGAATCTAATCTATGAATATCGTGCATCAAAATGAGATCGTAAGCAAATATTATACTGCTATGAATATTATAGGATATTTCATTCTCAACTGCAGCACTTTTACTTGCCTCTGATTACAAATTTTCGTTTTGTTATCAACCGGTTAAAATATGTCATTGACTTCAACTGAGTATATAAGCAATATACCCGATATCTGAGAATAGAACGGAACTGTTTTTGAGTGAAAGTTATATAATAATATTTCAATGTGCTTATCTGATTTTCGCATTGAGTCGCTGCCTTAAGAAAAAGATTTAAAATGAATTATATTCACTTTTAATGAATTCATTTCGATTGTGTTCTAGAAGCGATCGAATTCCTATCACACATAATTTAAATTTTCTAAATTTATTGAGATCTATGCGGGCAAATATACTCAAGGCAAAACATTTCATATCTTTGGAATTTTTTAACTAAATAAATAAACAAGTACAGACAGATATAAAGCATTAGTTGGCATTGGTATATAGCGCAAAAGTTTAAATAAATTCATTTGGAATCCGCATTTGGTCGAGAGTCAATTGCGCATTTGAGAAAAATCTACAAAAAAAATTAATTCCAGACGTGTTTTCGTTACCATACATATGTATTTATTTTGATGGCTTCGCGCGATTTCGCCGAGAACCAACAGTAAAAATAACTGTAATATTCTAAAAATAAAATACAATTGTTAAGGCTGAGTGAACATGCGACCCAGACGTCAGTTCTCTTTTTTAGTTATTGTTCCCTTGTGATCTACAATTAAGCAATTAAAATTTATATAGTATAGAGATTAGAGCGATTATATGAAATTTTTATACTTAATGCCGTTTTTTACATCAATTCTTTTCATGTTTGTTTCAGGCGAATTCCCGTTAAAACTGGCCAGTGTTGTACAACGTATATAAATAACATATGTCACTTAAATACATTAATATTAAACGATAAATCGAATGACAAAGTGATGTCAGTTAAAAGTTATGTGTCGCTCACACACATTTATTTATATTAAATGGGCAGAACTTGAATTAGTTAAATGCACAGTGTGGCAAAGCACATTGTATAATGTTAAATCTGTGTTGAATCATAATCAATGTATCTTGAGCAATTTATGGCAGTAGTATATGTATTTAAATGTGCTAAAAACAATATAATTGTATATACAACAAAATTTAATAATAAGTTTCGAAAAGAATATTCAACGAGTTTAGAATTTATATTTATTGTGTGCTTTGTTTCGTTCACTTTGTAGTGCCGTGTTTTTAATGTTGTGGGATAACTAAAAATAAAACAGAAAACAAGCTATTAAATGTAATTTAATTATGGAACGAAAGCTAATATATATGAAAATTAATTATACTAATAAATTGTTAATCTACGATAAAAAACTATGCCATGTGCATATATTGATTAATACCTGCTTTAGATCTAAGTTCTACTAAAACAGTCAGCTTATAAATAAAGTGCAATGATGTTGAAGATACATAAATAATTTGAAAATCCGAAAAGATCAACAGCGCCATCTGTGGGTCAGAGTAAGTAGTATAAATATGGGATTTCTTCGTTATTCTTTTACGCAATTAAATGACGTAGTCCCTGTTATGAATTTCTACGTTATTCCGTTCAAAGAATCCACATATATATTATATATGTATGTACTTCTAACTCTAATCCCTCAGGGAAATCTGCGTTATTCATTTACGATAAGAATTCTCCGTTACGATAGGAATTCTCCGTTACTCATTTTCCCCATGTTTGTATACTACTAGAGTTGTAATCCAATTCATTCAAAATTTTATTCACACATCTACAAATTTAAAAAGCTTAATAAACTGCCTAAACGATTTGATGCATATACGGTTAATTTGTTGCACAAAACCCTTTAGACAGTCCATTAATGCCAGGTGAACAGACAGTGGGCAATAAGTAGATAAATTGTGGCAATAAGGACGGTAAAGATCATGACAGGAAAACCGATATACAAAAAGTGCCGAAAGTTGATGTCATAACCATGCTGCTTCGCTATGCCGCAAGTAACCACATTGGCCGAGGCACCAATCAGTGTTCCATTGCCGCCAAAGCAGGCGCCATAGACAAGCGACCAGATCAAGGGATGCAGCGATAAACCAAGGGACTTGTTTGTCCCCAACTTGATAACAAGTTTGAGCATCAGCGTCGTTATGGGAATGTTGTCCACAAACGCGGAGCTCAAGGCACTAAACCAGAGCACCAATAAAATGCTGACAACCATCTGTGAATCCTCGTCCACACCCATGATAATATCGGTGGTGATATCATTGATGCAATCGATCAATCCCATCACCACCAGACTCTCCATGAACACAAAGAGAGCAGCGAAAAAGACCAACGTAGACCACTCGACACGCTCCAGGATCGAGTCCACATCCGACCTATTGGCCAAAATGAGCAGCAGGAGAGCAGCTAGAATGGCCGACCAGGATAACATGATGCCCTTTAAGCCGGGTATCGAGCTGAGCAGGAAGAGGAACACCGCAATGCCCAAGGCGATGCAACATTTGATGAGCAGCGGCATATCCTTAATGCGTTGATGCTCCTTCAAATGCTTAAGCGTCTCCTCGAAATGTTCTTCACTCTTTGGCTGTTGCGTTTTCTCCATTTCCAGGCGCTCCCTCAACACCTCGATGTGCCTATGTATGGTATGACTATATTGCGTGTCCTTGCTATTCTCCGCCTGCTTTTCGAGTGCCGCGATCGAACGCAACAATTGATCGCCAGTGTCTTTAAGCTTATCCCGTGTCATGTAGTAGATCAACACGAAGCCAAGGAGCATGGCAACCAACACCCCGGGGAAAACGTGCAGCACAAAGTTGCCGAAGTTGATGCCCGATTGGTGAATAAACGAGTTGGACACAATGATCACATTAGGTGGATCTCCCACTGGAGTCAGAGTCCCGCCAATATTCGAGAAGATCGCCACGCAGATGAGCACAACCAGCGTATTGATGGCCAACATTTCGCAGAGACGAATCGTCACCGGCACCATGAGCAGCACAATTGTCACATTGTCGAGAAAGGCGGACAGGACGCCGGTGAACATATACAAATAGAAGAGCAGACGCCAGATGTGTCCCTTGGACAGCTGATAGGCAAACACGGTCAGATAGTCAAAGGCACCCGTCTCCGAGACGATGGACACCATGATCATCATGCCAAAGAGCAGCATCAACGTTTCCATATCGATCCACTGGACGATCTCCTGCAACGATGGACGATCCTCCAATATGCAGAGCACTCCAATACCGCTGGTTGCCGCCATGAGGGCGGCAAATGTACGATCCGTGATATCGAAACCAATCAGCACATACAGCATGATCAGCAACAACAATCCCAGCCACACACTGAGACTTTCATTGAAAGGATTCGCATCGATCTTGATGGACATGCCCAATGGTTCTGAATGATGACTTAGCAGTGTCAGCTGCAATGTCGTATCCGGATTGCTCCATGCACGAATCAGCATGCCTTTGTCCATCATCAGATCGCTAACGAATGCTCTCTTGAGGTCATCGTCCAATTTGAATCTCTTCTTCACAGTGTTCAATTCAGTAGAGTCCGCCTCAGCGACATAGACTCTCCACACCCTGGATTGCCAGGAGCTTTCATTTGACTTGTCATTAAACAATTCGATGGCAACTTCTATGGCGGACGGATTGTCGCGCGCATACTTCGAATGCATTGTGGCTATCAAATCAATGTTGCCCTTCAGCACTACACTGACCGAATCTCCAAGTGGATCTTCGTCTATTTTGATCGCTTGCTTTGCATTGGGAGGAACGGGAACAATAATCTCTTCAGATTTATGCGGTGGCGTTAGAATAATGTACACCGTACATATTGCCCATATGATAAGCAGGATGGCAATCTTTACGACTGAGAATATGAATTTGTGAAGCTCTCGACGGTGAAGCTGCTCCTCGGTTAAAGTCCCATCGTTCTCCAAGAAGATTGAACGACGAATGCTGGAAGCTCGACGAGCACTGTAAGCCATAAAATAAATAAAACCGTTTTTTCTTGTTTCAGATTCTTGTGTTTTTGGTGAGTTTTTATTTAGTTTTAACGATTTTTATAGATAGGATTACTTGATTTGAAAAATAAAATATAAATAATGATATGGAGGAGTTAATATCGAATATATTGTAACAATGTTGTCTCTAACTAAATCAGTTTAGTTTTTAGCCCATCTTAAAACACCATAAGGTAAAAAAAAACAGAATCTGAAATGCAATATAATTGGTGAGTTTTTATTTTATTTAAAATATTTGATTGCTTGATTGGCAATTTTTGCGTAATTAACATGTCTAGTCTTGTAATTATAACAATGTTGTCTTTGGATTCTTCAGTCTGTCATTTGTGGGTTGTACGTAGACTTTTGTCGCCCACAGTTCATTTACTTAGCCCACTTGAACGGAAGCAAGTTATAAATACATTACTATTTAATGGTGGCATATAGTCGATAATGAATTGGCAAATGAATAGCTACAAAAATCGCGACAAATGAGAAAATATATTAAATGCATAGCACAGCATCTGTTTGGAATACGTTATCTTTTTGCTGTTGGCGAGTTCTAATTTCAGACAGATAGAAATACAATGGGTAAATGTAAATATAAATAAACACATGTAACCATTGTTGGCGTTTCTCGCTGTTGTTCAACAATTAAGTGACTGACTGCTATATGGGCATATATTCTTTATTGTTGTTATTGTATTGTTATATACAACAATACTACATACAATCCAGCGTCAATTTGCGCACACACAATTGTTTTGAAATTTTATCTTATCGTTTGCCAACTACTCTATAGATATAATACCCTAAACAAATTACTCAAAAGGGTATGCCAATTGAAATATTAAGTCAAACAAGATGTGAAACTGAAAAACAAAGATAAAATATGGTATACGGTTGGTAAATAAATTAAAAATACAATGAGATTTCAACTTTTTTAAATTCAATATCTAAAAATAGATTGTTCTATTAAGTTAAGGTAGATCCAGAGAAATACCATAAGAAACTAAATTGCCTATTACTTTTTAGAAATCCAATATCTTAAAATAAACTTTGTGACACGATTAAGAGGATTAAGTTAAGCAATAACTACTTCTTAAGTGAACCACATGATAACTTAATACAACTAGACTATTAAACCAATGAAATTGTAAATTTTTTAAAGAAATATTAAGTTGTGGATCATTTGATGATCGCATTGTGGCAAGTTTAGAGTGGAAACAATTTAATATTACCATATGCTCGATTTTATTTATTTTTCATCTTCGCAACGCTAATGGGTTAATGCAATTTATTATACAACAACAAAAACAGTAACAACAACAACAGCAGCAGGAGGCAAAGCGTGTCAAGTGAAATGAAAATGCGACTGGCGACGACCTTGAAATCCAAATTGTGGCACGATGACGTCATCCGTCAACACAATAACAAAACTGGCACAACAGGCAATGAATCGCGACGAGACGAGTAAAAACAGCTGTTGTATATATGTATGTATGTGCATATATCGTGTATATCGTGTTGTGTACCAACATTAGAACCTAACACATTTGAAATAGAATGCAACTACAAATTTACCCAAAAATTCTATGCATAACTGAAAAAGCCGCTTTGTCCCAACAAAGAATCTCTTAGACATATGTATTTATTTTTTTGTTTTAATCTCATTTTATTTTATTTTGTTTCTTTTTTGATTTTGGCCGCAGCTAATTTCCTCATTTTAATGGCCACAGAAAGCGAAACCGGTTTGTCTTGTTTGCTGTTCTCCGGCCAATAGAAGTGCGAATAATTAAACAGCTGACAAAAACCAGCAGCCAAAACATCATCGAAAACATGCGTGTGCTCATACATACATACTTTCATGATTGTTTGCCATAGACATAACTTTAGGTGTTGTACGCTCGTAGAGGAAGAAGTTAATTATTCAATTAATTAGCAGAAAAAGTCGATATCTACATCATTCTTTATTTAGCTATCAGGTCTTGAGAAAACAAAAAAAAAGTTATTGATGAAATATAACAACTGATTTTATATATCTTGCATTTTGCATTCATTTTAATACATTTGGTTGTGTTTTTTCCTTTTTTGTTTGTTGTATTTGCGTGTAGAAAAGTGAACATAAAATCAACGTCCTTTCATACGCTGCTCTCTCTATAAGTGTATGTGAGTGTCGTGTCTGTGTTTTATATATATATATAGTATATCTACATAGCTACATACATGGTTTTGTTTACATCATATTTAATTAAACATAATAAATACATATCTAAGCATATAAATATATATACGTGTGTATATTAATACAAATATATTTATATATTTATAGATATTTAACAGATAATACATCCACTTGTTACGTCCACACTAAACATTGGGCCTCCCGTCCGCCGAATGATCCGGCAGACTCAACAGTAGTACAAGTGATACAAAAATACATAATGAATAAACCCAATCACAGTACAAAACTCAAGTGATGCCAATAACTCCTCTTGCAATCTTCTCTCTTGTCGTATTACAAAATGTGAATTCGTTTCGTTTCATTTGCTGTTTTTTTAGATAGAAATTTCGCTAGATTTTCACGAGCCAATAGTCACGTTCCTTAATTCGATTTAGCCGAGTACGGACTGGTTGAGCCAACCGAAGGCGGTGTAGGCGTGGCACCACTGCGTATGCCATCCCCTTCACAAACGTATTTGCCTAAAGAGACGAGAGATGCATAATTAATTTACTCCATTTCATTATCGTCGTTGAATTCACTTACCTGACACAAAACGCCGCTTGACCAAGGACAAACGATAGCCACTTCCTTGCAGCTCGAATTCGATGCCTGAAAGTGTGGTGCCCTCGCAATTGAACTGTGTGGCCAGCATGGCCGGTGTGGAGGGACCATCGTTGAGCTCCAGCCGTGCACGCAGCGTGCCAACGCCGCCATCCTGTGAATTCTGCGAAATATCCGTGAAGTTCCACACCAAACGATTCGATTCGCCCAACCTAGAAAGGTAATTGAAAAGGCTAAGTATGGAAAGTAAGAGTTATAGTTACGAGCTACTTACCAGGACGAATGCGGCTTTGATTGCACATTGCGCACGGAGCCATTAACCGGCACAGAGAGTGTTACATTCAGCAGTGGAGAGGCGCTGGCCATGGCATGATTATTGTACTTGTAGTCAACTTTAAGCGCCGTGTAGCTGGGCTCGCACTTCCAATAGCTGACCAGCTGGAACGGACACGAGCTGGCGCCCGGTTTGGTGCGCACCTGATACTTGAGTATGTCGACGTTAAAGTACGAGGCATTCGGATTGTTCTCCGCCTGACGACGCAACAAAGCCGTCAACGCTGGCATATTAAACTCCAGCAGCGTGCTCATCGCGCTCGACTGTTGGCGATCGCTGTGTTAATTATAGAAATTAATAAAAGTTGACAATCATAGATCAAACATTACTCTACTTACATCTGAACCAACTTGCCGTTGGGCACCAGGTTATCCAGATTTTGTACTTGCTTAATGCGAAAGCCCAGCTTGGCTGGATTTGGATTATTGGCTAGCAGACCGGCAATGCCGGCTGGGAATGATAGCATCATATCACCGGACACCTTCACCTGGCAACGCGACTCATCGCTGCCTCTGAAATAGGCGTGGATTATCTCATGGAATGCAACCGCCAGCGGTATTGTGTCCGATATGCCAATCGTCAGCGGCGACGGACCACGCGACGATCCCATGCCCCCAATGGCAGTTCGGAACTCCAGACTGCCAATGCTGTCCGCTCGATTCATTGCTGGTGCTGGACTCATCCGACCGCGTCCCACTGTCGCACTGCCAGCTGCAGCAGTTGCCGCTGTGCCAATGGCAATCATATCCGAGCGACGTGAGGGGGGACGCGGTATAACAATGCTGCTGCCACCGGCTGATGTGGGCGTGGGTATCTGACGACCTGGCGGCTTGCTCAGCGTAGCCGATGGCGGCGCCGAGGCACTCATTTCACCCAGCTCCGAGAATATGTCGCCCAGATCCGCGTAGCGATTGTGACTCGCATTGTTGGCATTGTTGTTGGAGAGCGTCGGACTCTGCAGCGGTGCATACGGATGCACGCTGGCGGTAGGCGTTGAAGCATTGGAAATCTCTGGCGATTGTTGGCGCGAGACTACTGCTCCACGTGTGCCACCTTGCAACTGTTGGCTGTGATGCTGTGGGGGTTAAAATATAGAAATAGTTGAATAAATTAAGCGTATTAATTGTAGTTACATTTAAAAGGCCAACAAGGGGGCGTGGAAACGTTCTAAAACGGAATTCAACTGCGTTGGAGACACATAAATGGCGTCACCAAATTTGGTAGCTTTAACGCTCATAGTTTTTAACAAATGAGTATTTAAACAAACGGACAGACAGCCAGACAAATTGTTTACTAACCGCAAATACGCCAGTGGGCGACAGCGAGATGTTCTCCACCGTTGCTCTTAGCTCATCCACGCTGGCCGAAATGGGCGCTTGTCCATTGTTCAGTGGCTTTATCTTAACATGAATGCGTCGCTTGTCGTTGTCTGAATCCGTATCCGAGTCCGAGTAAAAGCTTCCAGCTGCTGAATTACGTGAGCTTTGAGTATACAGCATAGCATTTGAAATATGATTTTGTCTTACACTTATCGTGACCCTCCTCCCAAGCAATTTCCTTGGCTGGCTGTATGCTGAATCCTTCCTCATCCACCTCATAACCACCACCGCTGGCATTGGCCGCATTTGCTGTGCCAGTTGTTGACGAGCTCGCTGCCCCAGCTCCTGAGGTGTTGCTGGTATTGGCCAAACCATTGCCAGTGGCGCCCGTTCCAATTGCACCGCCTCCACTGCCTCCCATGCTGCTGACACCCGCCGAATCGACGCTGCCTTGAGCCGAGGTGGCAGACAAGGCAGCCAAGCCGCCTCCAGCACTGCTGCCACTTGAGTTTTGAGTCTTCATACTGCGTCCATGATCATCATAGTCCAAGAGTGTGTTATTGGCTCGCTCCGCGCTGCAGCAAAGAATGAGTTACTATGCCGTTTAATAGTTAATATTAGATAACTCACCTGGTTAGACGCTCCTCCTGCTTATTGTCAGCGGCCTCGTTGTCTTTCTTCTTCTTTGACTTTTTGGTTTTTGCCTTGTCGCGTCTACTACGCAAAATGCCCGAAACTGCAGCGAGATTATCCATAAAACAAAGAAAAGTTAGAATTTGAATCTCTACTAAACTGTTGAACAAACATTAAGTACATAAACATTAAACTAACGCTGCACTTAAAAACAACACAAATTGAATGTGCAGTATCTAATTTGAAAGAGGAATTTAAGAATGTTATGTGAATATGCTACACTAATCGGGATCATAAAGTATAGAATTGCATAACGATCAAGAGAGATTCTGATGACAAAGTTTAGTGCGAAATTTAAGATATGCCTGAAAAGGGAGGGACTTTTTCAATGAACTCAAACACCGCCATAAGTTATAACGAATGATTAGATGAAGATGTTACAAAATTGTGAGTGAATGCTCAATGCTTGCGGGAACTTGTACTTAAACTAAATACACATGCAAGAGGTGTGAAAATTAATATGTACATTCATGTCTGTAGAATCTGAGGGAGGGGGAATTGATTTGGGAGGTATTCACTTTACGTTCATGTTGGTATTTACATTTACCCTGAGAGTTCGATGTGAATATATTTAAAAGTGACGTTGTACGTCTGGACGTTGTTGCTGTTGTTGTTGTTGTTGTCGTGGCCCCATTGTTGCCCACTGCAGTCTGTTGTTGCTGTTGCTGATGATTGAGATGATCTTGCTCGTTTAATGATTTCGATAATTGCTGCTCGCTTGTCGTTGCATTCATTTGCTTTCGACCATCTACATTTGCAGTTGGTGTTAAGACCTCATGCGGCTCGTGTTGCTGTTGTTGTTGTTGCTGATCTAAAGTTGTGATTTCAATTAGTTTTGATCGGTGGTGCATAGATGATTGAATTTAAATTTGAATGAATTGCATGATGATCATGATGATGTCGTGACACAAAAAGCAAGCGTGTTGAGTTGTGTAATTCAGTGTAGTGGTTGTTGTGTAGTTTAGCGGTTGTTGTGTAGTTTAGTGTTTGAGTTTGTTAATATTGTTAGTATTGTTAACAAGAGTGTGTTTTGTGTGCGTAAAAAAAGCGTGGGGTAGATTAACCTGGGACATTGGCTGAGTGTTTGAGTGTACATTTCGAAAAGTATAACATAAGACATAAATAATAATAACAAAAATTTAACATAAATTAAAAACAATAACTTATTGAAAACTATAAACTAAGGACGTAATTATTTAGCATTTATATTTACAACACCAAGCATTAGGTGATAAATGGCACCAACTTCAATAGTCTATAAGATGGAAATGCCAGACAATCATGTTTATGCACTTGAATGATCGGTTGTAAGACAGTTGTACATAAACAATACACAAAATACAAAAAGAGACAGACAGACAGAAAAAGGCAGAGAAACTTCAACCCTTAATAAGAAAATTAAAGAAAGAAAAGAAAAAAATAATAGAATGAACCTTGATTATCCTGATGCTCAGAGTTAGGGGAATTTTTGTTGGTGACATTGGTGGTGAAATTAATCGTGCCAGTTGTTGTGTTGTTCGTGTTCGAATTGACACTTGTTGCTGTTGTTGTGATGATATTCGTGTTGTTGTAATTGTTGTTGTTGGCACTGTTGCTGTTGCCAGGCATACCGAAATTCGCAGTGCTGGTACTTTGCTGTTGCAGCTGCTGTTTGTTGGCTGTTGGCATAAACCACGAGCGCAGACTCTTCACCGTTGACGTTGTGCCACTGGCTGCGGCCGGTTGTGCACCTAGTGTTTCGGGTGAAGTGGGTCGAGGCGATGACAGCGCACCGCCACTGCCCAGCATCGCATCATCCGCATACGGAATACTACCGCTGGCCGCGCTGCCGCTGCCCAGCGATATGCCAGCCAAAGCATCGCCCCCAGCACCGCTGCCACCGCCGCCTCGTTGATCCATTGACACCAAACTGCCCGAGGCAGCTGCAGCGGCGCCACCAGCACGTAATGCAGCTTGAATGCTAGTTGCCGAGTTCGAATTGGATGCGGCAGCAGACGCCTGCTGTGGCTGCAATCGCGATCCGCCCGACAGTGTGACAAATTCCAATTCGAGCATTTCTGTAAATAGCATTTGAGTGTTATGGCATCAATTGACATTTGACCCGTCAATTAATCAACATACCAGGCTTCTCGAGACCCGTGTATTTGTTCAACACGAACTGCTCCAGCAGCTTGTCCACAGACATGTCCACAAACTGTCGCTTAAAATCGGAATGCACTTGGCCGACCATGTCGTGATTGTTCTGCAGCATCTCCAAGTACGTAGACAGAAACTCCTTCATCTGCCGCAAGTGCACCTCCTCGATCTCTTGAAAGCGCTGTTCAAAATTGAGTTGGTTATAATTAATACTTTTCAAATGCAGATTGCATATTAAATTTACCTTGCATGTTTGTGTCATGCGACGCTCGAATTCGTTTTTAATCGGATTATGCTTGTCGAGCAGCGCTTTGTACTCCTCTTGCAGTTTCTTCAGCTTGCTTTCCAGCTTCTCGGCATCCTTGTGCGAGCCGTTATCCTTGCGCAACTTCTCCAATTCCTGCACCTTGCTGGCATACAAATCGCGCAGCTTTTGCACCGCCACCGTCGATGTTTGTATCGCTTGCACGCACTCGAGCGTCTGCGACTCCTCGTCTTTGACGCACTTGTGCTTCTTATGCAGCTCATCGGCATACTTGGCCACATCCTTGACCAGCTCTGTGAGCTTTTGCACCATCTGCATGTGCAGCGTGGACAACTTCTCGGCCGAGGTGCGCAGTATAGTCCAAACTGGAGCAAAGGTGCTGTTCAATGTGCCTGTGCTGGCTTTGTGCGCCAGCTTCGACATCATCTTTGAATTTTGCTCCTCAATGTTGGATTTCTCACGCAAGAATTCGGACAGCTCCTTGCTGGCCACCAGTCCGAATTTCATATTGTGATAGAGCACATCGAATCCATTGTTCTTCTCCCCCTATAATGTATAAATCAAATTAGTCATTTACTTAGATTAACTTTAGGTCATTTGGTGCTTACCCAAAAATAATCGTTAAAATCCACCGTCATTTTGAATGCTTTCTTTTAAATGCTTCGATTAGAAAATATGTCGCAGGCTTTGCCTTTGATGTGGTTGATTGGATTTTCGTCTTCTGCTTAGTTAATTAATTGACTTGGATTCCCAATCCATATGCCCCCTAGTGGTGCAATGTCGAGCACAGTGGCACTTTGGCTGGCTGGCAGGCAGAGCTCATCATCATCATTGTCAGTGTCGCCCTCGGCGTGCTTAGGAAGCATTGGTTGCAGGTGCTCCTCCCTTGTGACTGCAGAGAAATAAGAGTTTGAAATTATCAATTAGTATTGTAAGCATTAGATTAATTAGAAATTCGATAGCTCTATATAAAGATGCTCTTGTTCTTAATATTTCGTAGCAACTGAACAACTTTTCAACCCACAACCTAGAGGCTAGATAAAATTAAGTCACTCAAAAAGAAGGCGTAGTCAATGCTTCCATTCAGGAAAGACTCGGTTACTTTTATTAATATATTAAGTACTTATGGTAATACATGATTGGTTTGAATAGCGCACAGATTATGAGTTGTGGCATATAATATCTAAGCTTAAGAGCATTCAAACTCCGCTCTGTAACTTGGCAGTTTCCTGGTCAATGCGTTCCTCCAGCGCGCGTGTTAAAATGGTGCAGCAGTCCTTGATGGCATGATAGATGATATTCTTAATTTGTAGCTTATCCTCATGATTGGTGTGCGAGTGCGAGAGTCGTCTGAACTCGTGTGTGAGATGATAGCAATGCGTAATATTCTCTGGCGACACAAAATCCTCGGCAACTTTGATGCAATTATGGAGATTCTGCACCTGATGCGGAGCACCAGCTGGTATAAAAACAGCGTCGCCCAGACACTGGACAATGGGATAACCCTCCACGCCGTACTCCTTGAACAAACGAGCACGCAACTTATCATCCAGATACCAATTCTGATCATGTATGGGATCATGATCCGGTTCGAGGCGAAAGCCTTTCTCCAAGGTGACGCGATTCAGCAGATCACGTATTTTGTCCGCATCGCGTGCCGGAAAAATGTGCCACAATGCGCCTGGCAACACATCCGGCGATTGGCAGCGTGCTCGCGTGATATAATCACAGCCACCCAAGGCAATAGCACGCTGAGTGGCCGCCAGCTGTGGCTTGCTATCCTCATCTGTGGGGATGCCCACATAGACCATAATATTGACGGCATCTGAGATGTCCAGATGCAAGTTGGTGGTGCCTTTATCCGGATGCAGTGCCGAGCCATAGGCATTGTACATTTTGGGCCCCAAATCAGGTGGCACAAACATCTTGGGCAAGCAGCTGGCAATGTTAAGATTGCCGGTGCGCAAAGTATACTCCGGCATGGGTAATCCACGCATCAGATCCGCAAAACGTGTGGGCAAGATCTCGGCGAAATCATCGCCTGGTGGCCAATCCTTTAGCTTGAGAAGCATGGGCTTGCCATTGGCATCCAGCAGACGCTTATGCATGCATTGAAATCCCTCCCAGAAGTGACGCATTGGTTGATTGGGCACCAGATTGCCATTGAGACAATTGATCAAATCGTTGGGCTTATCGCCAAAGTCGCGACAAAACGCCTGCGGATGCCACAAATCCAAATTGAGTGATCGCGCCACTTCCGAGATCATCACAGGCTGTCCACATTTCCACACCTCCTGGTAAAGCACGCGATTGTCCGGATGCATGGGGTCCGTGAGACGCAACAGTTTGCCATCACAGAGCCACTCGTGTGGCACGCCAGGCGCCAGTTGCGTCGAGTGTGCCAGCGTCATGGCACGTGGTGGCAGGAAACGACGCAATCCCGCGAGACCTTTGCGCAAAAAGTTAATGTGCTTGAAATTGTCAAAAGCGCTCGTTATGGGATCCTTGCCGAGTGTCTCCTTGGTCCACACACGCCCTGGTACATAGTCAATGCCATGCTGCCGAGCAAACTCCAATTTCTTGGCATGCAACAGCTCCAAACGTTGCTGTTGTTGCAGTGTTTGCGCCGTTGCCAGGGAGGAGGCGCTCGTCTGTTGTTTTAGCTGCGACTCCTTGATCATATCCTCAATAAACTGAGTCAGATCCTCGTCCTTGACCTGCTGCTTGCTTAGCAAACAGCCGCAAACCTGCGGCACCTGCCACAGCATGCGTACCTCGTGCAACAAACGTCCAAGCACATTAAGTGCATCCCCAGCTATGATTTGGGTCAACATCAGTTCCGACAGCGAATGCTTCTGCTGCTTTTCGTCGGTGCAGAGCAACCATTGATGCTCGTCGTTTCCACGTTGGGTCTCAATGCGCCGCTTCACCTGCAGTCCTTCCTTGCGATCCTTGAAGCAATCGATGCACACACCAAAGCCGCACTTGTTGCACGTCCAGTGATAATTGAAGAGCGTAGTGTCACACACATCGCATATCTCTCGAATCCCTTGCACCGCCTTCTTCCATGCAATCGTGCCATCGGGATTCTCGTGCAGCTTCAACGCCTCCGCCTCCTGGCGCCACAAGTAGCAAAACTGATCGCCAGCATGCAGCAAAATGTAGCGACATACTTGGATATCCATATAGCCCGCTGTAGGCGCCGTTTTACCGTCGGGCTGCCAAATGCTATAATCATCGCTGGTCGGCTCCTGATACGGATTGGGAAAGCCTGCCACGCTCAGTTCTCCTGCCTCGTTGTACTGCAGACGACGAAACTCGTAGAATCGACAGTAGATGTCATTGTTATTACTGTTACTGCTGTTGTTGTTGCTGCTGCTAATGTTGCCGCTGCTTAGTGTGGCAGCTTGCAGCCCATGACGACGACGACACTCGCGGCACTTCGGGGTCTTGGATTCCTGCAGCTTAAAGCAAGGCAAGTGCTGCAAGAAGATGCTACAATTGGCGCGATATTCTTGATCCAGCTGCTGCTCTTCAGCGGTCAGTTCAATGGCATTGCTTTCTTGTAGCTTCGGCTGCTGTTGTTCCATGTTGCCCCTTCCACTTGTTGCATCATCTGCTTGTGCTTGTTGTTGCGGTTGTTGTTGTTCCAAATTAGCACGCTTATTGCTGCTGCAGCTTTCATTCGATATGCGGATCTCAATAATGGATTTTGGTTCCGGGCGTGTTGACGAGAGCGAAGCATTCGACAAGGCGCGCTTGCGACCATTATCGGGCAGCGTTGCCAGACTTAGATTATCTGCTGTTTGTGACATTGCTCACACTGTGCACGCGAGTATTCAGCGAAGATGGGAGAGAGAGAGAGAGAAAAAGCATAATATGAACATCTCATAATAAGCCAGCTTATTACAGTTTTGGATTTGTAGCCAGCCGGCTTTATTAAGTACTGCAGCAAATTCACTATCGATAAAACTGTCATAGTCAGCAGTCATCGAGCAGCGACGCATTATTTGTTGTAAAAACCGTTACTATTACTATCACTTGCACTTTTTTCCATTAGCAAAAAATAAAAATAAGTTATCAGAGTAAAGTGCAAAGAAACAAGGTCAGAGACTCGAGCAATAATTTATCATTGAATTAAAGGGGCGTTTGATTAGAAACTTAAAATGTATAAACATTTAAACATACACATAATTATGTACTTAACTACACATTTGTAGGCCTGATAAGCCTAATACATTAATGCAAACACCCCCAATATGAAAACCATTGAATTAGCAATTATCACACACACACAACTATGTAAATATGTGTTTGCTGATAAAATTAAAAAAAAATAATGACTTTAAGAAAATTTCAAATATGTATGTACATATATAAAAATGAATGTGTTGATTACAGCAATTAGCTGCAAGTTGAACGTTTTCCCTTCTCTTGATTCTCTCCATCTATCTCTCTCTCTTCCTCGTACACACACTACAAGTTGCAACAAGTGTCACTGTCATTTGCAGTATATCGATAAATGTTCTGCACTTGCACTTTGCAATCGATTACTAAGGTGCGGAAAAATCCGATTAGGGTCAGGTCAAGCTGAACTTTGTTTAACCACTTGGGTTACATAAATCCAATAAGCATGCACACGCACGCTGTTTTTCTTTTTCGTTTTAAACCTTGGATGATACACAACACTTATACACTTACTCACACACACATGAATACTCTTGTGGCACTGGCGATAATGTTTTGGGCGTGAACCGCAATGAAGCCGCAGCTACGGCTTGTTCGCCTTATCGATGTTTGGGACACACACATACACGAAGGCAAACAGAGAATTACAAAACAAATGAACCGTTGCTTGCATTTTAGTACTTGCCGTCTGCTGAATTGATGAATCAATTCACTCTTTCATTGACCTTTCAATTTAATTGGCACCAAGAACTCATATTACATAGAATTGTCGTCACTCCAAGGCATTAAAATCAATAAATAACAATGCCAACGACATTTATTAGAAATAGTACGAGAGTATGCTAAATATAATAAGAATAGGATGTCAGCCACTTCAGTTCTAACTTTATTCTACGAATATTATATTATGTGCGCAAAATCAAATTAAATTTTTAAGCCGCCTGATAACACACTAAAATACTACCTTTTATATCATAAACACAGCAGACGCTCGACAACACTGGTCATGGATTACTACATCGCTACTCACCCTACTACCTTTTTAACGTGTGTTGTTTTGTCAATGAGTCGAAATTTTTTGCACAACCATTTTTCAGGCTCTTGTATGTATAATAATTCAACGCAAACTTGTGAGCAGTTTGCGAATTCACTTTAGGTTTAACCACTCTCATTTAGAGCAGCCCATCAGATATGGGGGCTCTAGAATTTTTATCAATTTAAATTGTGTACTTAATATAACAAACACACCAATACACACACAACACGTACGTTTCCCTTACATACACACATTCTTAGTTGAACGATCTAGCGTTCCAGTATACGAAGTATGCATAGTATGGGTGTATATTTGTATGCACGCACGCACGCATACATGCATACGCAAATGTATGGAAGGGGCAGAATATAAAACAAGCAAATTTTCACGGAACTATTTATATGCAATTTTCTCAACGATTTTCACTTACGTTTTATTGTTGAATATTACCAGCACACTAGCACATTCGTTTTACAATTTATTAGCATTTAGATGTCGAATTATTTCTGTAACAAAATTCAACTTTTCTGCATCAACGCGCACACATACACGCAGACATATACAGCGTGACCACAATTGGAATTACAAGAAATACTATTTTCCTTCGATAGTTCGATTACTCACTCGATTATCAATTGAAGGTCACACTTTATTAGGTATGGTATTAAATTACATGGAGAATAGACGTTATTTTCCACAAATAATTATTCTTATAAGCAAACGGATCAGATTTACAACTCGTGAATAACGACATATTTTTAGTAACACAATCAAAACTATCGAAATAATATCGCTATTTAATAATACGTTGACTTTGTGTTTTTTGGTATATTTCGTAAACAGTATGTATTGAGAAGGAATTGTGGTCACGCTGCAAACAGCTGGGACCTGGCTGTAAGAGTTTGTAAAAAATGTCCGCAACTTTAATTAAATGTTTTAATTTGGCAAAAGCTGTTGGCACTGGCGCCTTCAGGAACGCACTCGCTACGTCACACAGTCAGGTGGCGGCATGGAGGTGAGTGCAACACCAGAAAAGTCGTTCCCATCGCACTCATGTTTTGTTTATATAATACAACAGCCCGGCAACTGTTGGAAGTCTTCTGAAATGCGGTCTTCACTCGAGTGTACCACTGCAAAATGAGAAACTAATGGAATTCTTCGATGATCCCAAGCATTGGAGCGAAACTGAGGTGAAAGTTGGTCGAGCCTGGCGCACCGATGAACTACGCATTAAATCCAATAAGGAACTGCATCAATTGTGGTACATTTTGCTTAAGGAGCGCAACATGTTGTTCACTATGGAACACGAATGCAACGACAAAATGGAAGTGTTTCCGAATCCCGAACGTATAGACAAAATTAAGATCTCAATGGAGAATCTGGAGACAGTAGTCCGAGAGCGCAACAAGGCTTATCATTTGCTCGAAACTGGAGAAACCGGCGAGCGGCCACAAAAGCAGATTCACAATGCATTCGGCTTGCGTTGCAACTACAAGACAATTGAGCACGTCCTGCCGCCGTTCATGAACACCAAGTGGATTAAGGCACAGCACAATACATACGGAGGACGTGCAGTGCACAAGTTCCTGCTGCATTATAGAGAGAAGCTTTACAATGAAAAGCGCAAGGCCAAAAAGTAAGTGACAGCAGCACAGGTTAAATTTGTATTTTGTTTAACATTTATTTGCACATCTTTTTAGCCGTTCACGCAATGAGGTCATGATGACGTTGAGGCGTAATCCGAACATTGATTTGCAGATGTTAAAACGCAAATATCCGGACGTGGACATTGACAAGCTGCTCAGCCAAGATAAAACTCGAGGTCACTATGTCACCAAAGTGGATGCTTGAAAGTTCTTTGAAAAAAATATACGTAACCTTAACATAACACCATAACTAGTCGTCAAATTTGATTTTAGTCCCAGTGAATGCGGCTATTTTTGGTTTTAGTTTCTGCTTGGCAATCCACGATGGATGCATTCCAGCCTCAGCACTTTCTGGAGTTGCAGCAGCAACTGGCAGCACTGCAGGAATGGTTTGCTTTGTGCCACCGTCGTCGTCAAAAGTGGTTTTCTTTCCTTTGAAGCCTGTTATAATAGGCTTTAGTTTCTCCTTGGCCAACCACGACGGATGTCGATTGTTATCACGAGGAGCGCAATTCTCTGACCATTTATTGAGTGGTTTTTTGTATTCCCGTCTTGACAGTTGCTCTTCTTTATCCTCATCTTCTGTTTCATTTTCGTCAGATAAAACAACTGCAGTAGATAAATATGGTTTTCCCGACTCTGTGATAAAGAAGGGATCTTCTACATGAGTCGGTCTCTCTTTTTCCTCTTTTTTGCGCTTTTTATTTGGCTGATCAGCTTTAGCCACCTTCACTTCTTCATTTCGTTTCGATTCTTTTACTGTTTGAGGTTTAGGCACTGTTTCCACAACTCTAGGAGTGCGCTCAACTTTTTTAATAGATTTCTCTCGGGTTTTCTGTTTATTTTCTATGGTTTTTTGTTTGACTTCCTTTGACTTGGCTTTCGGCAATTTTTCCTTTTTATCTGTGGGTGTTTTCGCAATTTTCTTTATTTTTTCCACTTTTACATTGCCTGCCACTGTTGTAATTAAATCCTTTTTTGAATCCATTTCTGCGTCCATAGCCTCTACAGGTTTATTTTGTTCCAACCATTCTTGACGCTTCCGCGACTGTGATTTCAGTTCTTTGAGCTCTTTGCGCTTGCGTCGCTTTTCCTCGGTGCGCTCCAACTTGATACGCCGCTTACTTGTCTCCAATATTTCCTCACGCCATTTGGCATTAGCATCCGTACTCAGACTCAAGCTCTTTTGGAATTTATCAACCAAAGTCAGCATAATTTTATTCAGTCCCAACATGGCAATGGCAACTTCTTCTGGCGTTGCGCGACCATTTGTTAAAACCGCTTTAAGTTGCTTCGAATCCTTCAATAGGAGCGCACGCATTATATCTACAACTTTAAGGGACTTCAGCTGTGCCATATATTCAACATTTTTACGAAGACGCTCCTTGTGAACATCGCTGTCCGGTTGTTTTTCCAGTGCATCTTTCAATTTGCGCAATTTCTGCACTACCTTTGCAATAGATTGAGCACGTGCTTTATGTATGACTTTCTTGTTGGAAATGACCTGCGGGTAGAAAGTGATTTATTTTTTGTCCTTTATATTTTCATGTTTAACTTACCAAATTATTAAATTCCAATTTATTCAACATTTTTGTATTTTGGAATTAGCACGCTTTACAGCGTTACCGTAAATTGGATTTTAAAATATCACAAATTCCGTATGTACCAAAATCGCTAACTTGGTCTCACTTTATTATACAGGGTGCCGTCTATCTTATTTTTTTATACATATAAATTATTTGTTTGGGTCGGATGGTAACTTAAATCATGGAAAAAAATTGTTTGTTAAATCTACAAAATATTCATTCAAATGTTCTTTTTTTCTAAAAATTTACAAATTAAAATTAGTCATAAACAAGATTGGTCACTCTGATAGCTTAACCAGTTGATTTGCTCTCGATTTCGATTGTATTTTGATTTCAGCTCAGCAACAGTGCTGAAAAATTGCCGCTGACACCCGAGATTAACCAATACTTATAAATACGGCAATGTAAAAAAATTCTTTATACAAAAGAAAACATAATAAACGCGTAAATTAATATAACACAAATATTATTGCAATTGTAATTGCCTGAAAACGCAATAGTGCTAGTTTGTGCATAAGTTAATAGTTAGATTCGTGTTAAGTTTATATTGACGTAAGAAGGAAGAAAAAACAAGGAGGAGCCACAATTGAAGCGACAGTAACAAAGAAGGTCCGGCAGCAGACACTCATACATACAAACGTACATTCATGCATACGCACTTACGCATACATAGATAAGACTGCACTCCAAATTACATGTCAGCAAAAATTGCAATCTTAAAATTATGTGCAAATAACGAAAGTGTTGCAAGTGAATCTGCAATTACAATAATGTGATTAAATGAATAATAGCTGTTGCAGCATAAAGGGCACATGCAACGCTTGCTTGAGTCATTGTCATCTCTTTCTCTCGGCTTGTATGCGCGTGTGTGTGTGCAAATAATGAAGAATTATAACTCTGTGTGTGTGAGCGGCAAAGAAAAATATTTAAGGCAGAGCCAAAGTGATTGTCTGACTCACATTAATTTATGCCACCTAATTACGAACTTAATTTATTTCAATCATTTTTAATTAATAAAAATTTATGTATATTTTGCTTCATTTGCAGTCGCAGTTGCAGCTCTTCATACATATTGTTGAGTAGGGCGAGGAACACGCACACCAATACAAACTCAACTCACGCAACCACACACAAAACACATACACAACAACACCTACACCCTCAACATATATACATAGACTGACTGCAGTTGTAAACATCGAAAAAGAAGAACAAAAAAATACCACTAAGCAACCAAATGACGGAATACAAGCTAGTTGTTGTTGGTGCCGGCGGCGTTGGCAAATCGGCGCTAACCATACAACTGATCCAAAATCATTTTGTTGATGAATATGATCCCACAATCGAAGACTCATATCGAAAACAAGTTGTTATCGGTAAGTGCTTGTCCACCATGTATGTATATCGGTCACAATTGTTGCATTTGAAATATTTTTTGTCAGATGGCGAAACCTGCTTGTTGGACATTTTAGACACTGCGGGCCAAGAAGAGTATTCCGCCATGCGTGATCAGTATATGCGCACTGGCGAAGGATTTCTACTTGTGTTCGCGGTAAATAGTGCAAAATCGTTTGAGGACATTGGCACATATCGCGAGCAAATTAAGCGGGTCAAAGATGCCGAGGAAGTGCCCATGGTGCTGGTGGGAAACAAATGTGATCTGCCTTCGTGGAACGTGCAGAACGAGCAAGCAAGAGAAGTACGAGAGAGGCAATTTATTTGATTTGAAATTCAAATTAATTAAATTTTGTATATTTGCAAGGTGGCCAAGCAATATGGCATTCCATACATTGAAACATCGGCCAAGACGCGTATGGGCGTCGATGATGCATTTTACACATTGGTACGCGAGATACGCAAGGATAAGGACAACAAGGGCCGAAAAGGACGCAAAACGAATAAGCCAAATCGTAGATTTAAATGTGAGGTGCTCTAAGTTGGATTCGCATTCGTTTTCTTTTCTTTCGTCATTATCGCCTGTCCTGTCTGCAACAGTGTGTGTGCGTGTGTGGTGTGAGTGTGCCCATGTTTGGAAAACAACAGCTCCAAAATGCAATAGTTTATATATATTTCATTTATGGTATTTTTGCATTACTTTAGTTTACGAACATATACACATACATTCACCCACGCACACACACATACACTCACACAGTAAACACACACACGCACACGCCTACGCACACACACATTTGCGTGTGCGATTGGTGCAATTGTTGTTGAAAGGAGGAAGAACAAAATTGAAATTAATTTAAGCAACTACTAAAGTTTTTATCAAGTATGTCAAATAATTTTTCGTGCAGTATGTGTGTCGTCGTTTCAAGTGCTAAGTATGTGACCCCCCAATCCCACAATTTAAGATTATTAATTATTTATACATTTACCGTATATATTTGTATAAAAATAACTACGAAATACTATATTTGTAACTGCCTTGTTTAAGCTAATCGCTTTCGCTGCGATGGCGCATTTGGTAGCCATAACCATTTGTTTTCAGTGAGCACGATAAACATAACGATAACATATTGAATAATACGAGATTTATATTTGTATGTAAATTATTGGTTTTCCATATTTTTTGAGGAGCTCAAGTAAATCTCCCAATGATGATTTTCCTTTTTACTCAAAGTCGAACTCAAACATAAACATACACGCACAACACAAACAAAAATTCCATTGAAAATTTCCAAAACAAAAACGAAAACTATTGCAAATTTTAAAAAGTAACGAGAAGCTCACTGTCTAATTCTTATATTTTTTGTGGTGCTAAAAAAAACAATGAAAACCAATAATAAATAGCACAAAATATTGTATGAATTATTTTAAACGAATCAACAATTTTAGTTTTTCTACTTATGCATATGTAAAACTAGCTTATGCGAGACTTTTACTCCCGTATTCAAAAACAAATCAAAATTATGTCTATTAATATGTATTATTATCGCAACGACTTTAAGCACTCACCACATACCTAAATAAATGTATCAATATCAATTTATGATTAACACTTTTCGCATAAGCTAGATATACATAATACATATGTAGTAGAAGTTGCTGCAGTACAACACAGAATCAGAAGCAGAAACATGAAGCAGCCAATTCATATACAACATACACATATAGTTTGCTCTAAGCTTTTTATACATACAACATAATATTTAATTTTTTGTATTCATTTTTGCCATACAAAAAGAAAAATAAATCAATTGTGTGTACTATTTAAACCCAACAATGACTTGGTACGGGCAATTGTTATAAATGTGCGGTTAAATAACCCAAATTTAATTATGTTTGATGAACTTCAATATGCGGACTCATCTAAAAGTTTCGTATAGTTTACTAATTCTCATTGTTTTGCTTTGCACTGGTAAGATTAAAAAATTGCATTTAATGTTTTTCAGTATGATTGAAAGTAAAAATATAATTGCTATTCTCTGTTATTCATTTCAGAGATTTAAATTAACAAAATGAAGCAAGTAAGAAAGCTACAGTCGAGTGTGCTCGACTGTGAGATACCCGTTACCCATTTTGAATAAAAGCAAAATATTCCGGTATTATTTTCAAAATATACCGAAAATGTTACAAAAATACTAAAAATATACCGAACGATATATTTGTTATACCGATATAGTACCACATTCAAAATATACCGTAGACGGCGCAATATACCAGATTGTCGGCCAAAGCAACTCAGACCCCTAGTAAGTAGGCGTTTTTGCCCATACAAAGTATTTCTTTAATAACTTCCACAATTTTTATCTGATCGCAATCAAATTTTCAGAAATCATATAGTTATCATTGTATACACCAAATTCGCAGCTCTAGCTTTGAAATTACGCTTGTTATTCGATTTTTTTATTTGCGGAGAAGGAAGTGGGCGTGGCAAAAATTTTAAACAATCTTGATCTGCATGCAAACATAACAAATGCTGTCAAAAAAATTATAACTATCTCTTATAGTCTCTGTAGTTCATACGGACAGACGGACATGGCTAGATCTTCTCGACTATTGATGCTGATCAAGAACATATGTACATATATTTATAAATTATAAGGTCGGAGATGCCTCCTTCTACCTGTTACATACATTTCCTGGCGGCACAAAGTTATAATACCCTTCTAACCTATGGATAGCGGGTATAAGAACATATATAAAAGTAAATATATTAAGGAAATAACTTTTGAGCATTCATGGAATACCCTTAATATTTTTTCAACCTAATAAGTTTACAGACCCACATGTCCACTATGTTTTTTTGTACATTGCAGCCCTGGAAATACAGTTTGTTTATGCTATACTCCGACTCAAAGAGAACAGTTTTGAAATATAACATTTAAATCCCGCTCCGGAGGTTAATAAAAAATAATAGAATAAGCTTTACACAAAACCCTTTAACGTTTATTTCTATAAAATAGGTTTCTATTTGGAATAACTACTAGTCACAGTTAAGAACGCGCGGAATTTTGCGGTAATTTTTAGGTATTTAGTATATCTTCCTCTGTTGGTCACACTAAGTGTGAGCCTGTCGAATAAATTTTCTCTGAAGTCGTTTCGGCGTTGCCTGTTTTTTTATTGATTGCTAAAAGTGGTGAAGATCTAAATTGTATTTAATTGCATAATAAATATAAAATAAAAGACCGCATCTAGGCACTATATTTGCTGTACTGTGTGAGTATAAAACATCCAATATTCTTTGCCGGTCTCCAACAATTTTTGCGCATCAAATGCGGGCGACGCCGACAGTCGCCATCTTTTTTTTTTTGCAATGACGCTTTGCAGGAGAACTGAGCATTGCTGGCGATGAAAAAAAATTATTGATAAACTTGTTCGATTTTTATAGGAGATTGAACACAATGAACATGGATGCTAATGCCGTCGAGAATCGTGAAAAGGAGCGCGATCGTCGTGGACGCGGCGCACGCGGATCACGTTTCTCAGACGCCGATGGAAACAATGGCAACGCCGGCGGAGGCGGAGCAGGAGGCAGCGGCGGGCAGAACATTGGACGCGACAGAAGTCGTGAAAGGCGCAATTGCCGAGTGTACATTTCAAACATTCCATACGATTATCGCTGGCAAGATCTGAAGGATCTGTTTCGTCGTATTGTCGGCTCTATTGAGTATGTGCAATTGTTTCACGACGAGAGCGGTAAGGCGCGAGGTTGTGGCATTGTCGAGTTCAAGGATCCCGAGAATGTGCAAAAGGCCATGGAGAAGATGAATCGTTACGAGCTGAATGGCCGTGAGCTGGTCGTTAAGGAGGATCATGGCGAACAGCGCGATCAATATGGTCGCATTGTGCGTGATGGAGCCGGCGGTGGTGGCGGAGGAGGTGGTGGTGGCGGCGGTGGCAACAACGGTGGTGGAGGCGGCGGCGGTGGACGTGATCATATGGACGATCGGGATCGTGGTTTCTCGCGCCGTGACGATGACAGAATGTAAGCATTATGATATTTATTTATTTTCCCCAAAACGTAACACAGATTTCTCAAATGCGCTAAGCTCTCTAGGCGAGGTAATGTTTTTTCTGATTCCAAAACCGACTCGGCGTTATACATATTATGCCTAAATTGTTAAGGATAACGTTAGTTACTTTACTTTTTTAATTCAAACACATCTCTCTGGGACGCGTTCTACTTTGTGCTGATTGATGATGATAACTTTACTTCGCAGAAAAAATACAGGTCGCATCAAAAGGGTTCCGTAATCATTTCGAAATCGTTGCTGCAGCATTTCATATTTAGTTTTACAACGTTGTCGGCATTACGATTCCTGCAGAAAGTGGCAAATTTTACGCAGTTCTTCAATATTTTCAATTTCATTAGACTTGATTTGTGTAAATATTTTAAAAGCTTGAAAGGAATGTTCGAAATTATAAAAACGTTGAGGCTTGCAGTTTGTTCTATAATTTGTTTAGATTTTCGGCAGCCAATCAGATTTGCTTTATCCATTATTCATTATGAAAATGACATGGAATTGGTTTCATTTTGAATTATTATATAGAGACTTTTCAGTGTTCTGCAATATGTAAGTTTGTAGTTATCATTGGGCTTTATTAGGTTTTTTTTTTTGGTTGCCGAGTCCCGAATTACATTTACGTTGGTCATGTTGTACAATTATCGAGAGCTGACTGAAAAATCTAAGATACCGATTAAGTTAGTTGAATCAAAGTTATTGGTCGTCTTTGATCGTTGATATGTTGTAAGAAATGATTTTTTCAAACAATATGACTGCTTTCCTTAGTCTAACACGATATATTATCATATTTTTTATAGTGTAAATTTAGTCAACCAATTTTGTGGATATTATTGTGCGTTATCTATAGCTGAAACTGATGATGCGTGCGCTCTAATTTTTTGCAACATTATTATTTTTCTTTGGGAATCCTAATTCGAATCGAGTATTTGTGTTTTATCTCTTGCTTTTGTTATTTTTTCTCTCTGGATCTTTTGGCTTCTTTTTCTAGATCTGGGCGTAATAATTTTAACATGATGTCGAATGATTTTAATTCGTCGAATTACAATTTGTATGGGCTTTCTGCTTCGTTTTTGGAGAGTCTTGGCATAAGTGGACCTTTACATAATAAGGTTTTTGTTGCTAATGTGAGTATATGTATTATAAACAAAAAAATTCCAAATAATTGTATTCTAAACCAAAACTGTATTGAACCTTAAAACTATACCAAACCAAAACAAAACCGTACCAAACTGAACCAAAACCACAACTACTCATCTGCATATATTTTTATTCTACAAATGGGATAAAGTATATGATCTATGTCTTTGTCTTGTAGCCTGTATTCTTCGCCCAATTGTATTGTAAGTCGAAAACGGTGCTTTAAACTATTGTCGACATTAATTTTGTGATCTCATCGTGGGCTCTGTTTCGTATTTATAACCCAACCATCTATATAACTAATATTTAAAAACTGCGGCTTTATTATTTGTGGATTCAAAATTACTTGCGTATGGTAGATTAAAAATTCCTTTATCTAATGGTTACTTCAATTCTCCTGGGCAGTCAATTGGCAAATTCATATTCATATTTATAATAATGGCTATTTTGATGTTGCACTAATCAATTTTATTTTGTGATCTGTTGGATTTTTAAGATATCTCTAAGTGTGCTTAAGGTTGTCGCCTTCTGTCCGATATTTTTCAAAATATTCTTGAATAAGTCGATCTGCTAAAAATTGAGATGGGAAGTTTTTATTATAAAGTTGTTAAGTAAATCGCAAAAGAAGAGTTGAATTTATATTCGCTCTTAAAAAACCTACCCAGGTGTTCTTGTTTAAATTATATACATATGTATATATTCTTACAAACAGGCCCGCAGTTGCCATTACCTTTTAACTGATATCATCTTCGAAAGAGTGGGATGATAACTTGGTCTATATTTATCAAATATTATTGCGTTGTGTTTTGTGCTTATGTGAATGAGATGAAAACTGAAGGCTTTGTGTTGGTTGGTCTTTTTGTTTTGCCGCCACATCGATGTGGAAGTCATTCCTGAAAGTGAGCGAGGGGAAATGGGTTATAAATATGAAACAGTCAATCAATTGCCTGCGTCGCTTTTGGATTAGACAACTGGAACTTTGTTCTAATAAAGGAATCGTGTGTGTGGACAACGCTGGAATCTATTTTGATTTAGATTCGCATTCTGTATTAATCTACATTTTGCAGCAAGTCCAATGGCCACACTTGAAATGCTTTCTGCTAATAATTGCCCTTTTATTTATCTTAACAGCTCGACTACAAGGTGGATAACAAGAAGCTCAAGCAAGTGTTCAAGCTTGCTGGCAAGGTGCAGAGCGTTGATCTGTCCCTGGATAAGGAGGGCAACAGTCGTGGCTTTGCTGTAGTCGAATACGATCATCCTGTGGAAGCAGTGCAAGCAATTTCCATGCTAGATCGCCAAATGCTCTATGATCGTCGGATGACGGTGCGTCTGGATCGCATTCCCGACAAGGGTGAAGGCCTGAAGCTACCCGAGGGATTGGGTGGCGTTGGCATTGGTCTCGGACCGAACGGCGAACCGCTGAAGGATGTTGCTCACAATTTGCCCAACGGTGGCAATCAGAATGCTTCGCAGTTGCTCAGCAATGTGCAGAATGCTCAGCAATTGTCCGCTGTCACAGGCGGACCAGTTGTCGGTGGCGGCGCCAATGCTAACAATCTGTTGGGCAGCCTGAGTGGGGTCATGTTTGGAAACAATTCGGCTGTGCAGCCGTCGCCAGTGGCGCCAGTGCAGAAACCCAGCATGGGCAACAATGCGGGTAGCGGTGTTGGTGGCCTCAATCTCAACAATTTGAATCCCAATTTGGCTGCAGTTGTTGGCGGTTTGAGCGCAGCGCTATCGAATCCGCAGCTCACCTCTTCACTAAGCAACCTTGGCCTTAATCTCGGCAACTCGGGTGGCAATGACGATGGCCTCGTCTCGGCCAGCAATGTGGGTTTGTCCAATAACTATAGCAGCGGCGGCGGCGGCGGTGGTTATGGTGGTGGTGTTGGTAACAACTACAACACTGGCGGTGGCAGCTCGGGAAGTGGAGGTGGCGGTGGCGTCTCCGGGGGTAATGTTGGCTACAATGCTTACAACAGTAGTGCCGTCTCCAACTCGGGCAACAATCAGCTCGATGGCAATGACTATGGCAATGCTGGCAATCAATTGGACATGTTTGGCGGCGGTGGCAATGTCGGAGTGGGTGGTGGTAATGTTGGTGTTGGCGGTGGTGCTGGCAATGCTGGCGGCGGCACGCGCAAATCGGATACGATTATCATTAAGAATGTGCCATTAAGCTGCACATGGCAAACGTTGCGCGACAAATTCCGTGATGTGGGCGATGTCAAGTTTGCCGAGATTCGTGGCAACGATGTGGGCGTGGTGCGATTCTTCAAGGAGCGTGACGCAGAACTAGCCATTGGTAAGAATAGTGATGAGCTCAACCACAATTGCAAATGATTCTAATTTTGATATTCTCTTTGTTATAGGTCTCATGAATGGTTCCCGTCTCGATGGTCGCACGATTAGTGTAAACTACTTTTAATTTCATATAGCACTTAGATTTTAAACTGCGCAGTACGTGCGTTTCCACAGCAAGGATTCCTTTGCAAGATGATGACATGACCAACAACAAAACATCCTAGATTTATCTTATCCCACGAGCAAAGCAGCTATGCGATGCGGTTTTAGTTGTAGTAACTACAAAAAACATATAATTGCTTAATTTTTATACACATATGTATTTACACTACTCATAAACAACAAATGTCGTAAAATAATTGACTTTCCAAAATCCAGAAACGACGCAATTCATTTTATTTGTAAGTGATTGAATTAAATATGAAAAACGCTAAAAGATTTTTTGAATGCTACTTATACTTATGCCGCTTTGATGAAGGCTGCATGAAAGACAAAAAGGAGTAGAGTTGATTCCCAAGAAAAAGACATGATGCTTCACATTCATAATATTATGTAGTTATTACAATTTGATTAAATTCTAAACCCATAATTGATTAATTGGCTTAAATACAAAAAAAGTGTTGTGTTCTAGGCATGATTCCGATGTGCATGGATTCGCTGATCTTTTGCATATATATGAGGGTGTTTGGGATGGTATTGGGATTACTGGTTATTTATTTTGTAGCGTCCGCTGTTGTGGCAGCGGCTGCAGCTGGCGTTGCTGCCACCGCCGGCGTCGTTTTGAATCGTTCAAGGCGGGCGCGTGCCTTTTCTGCCCACTCGCCCTGTCCCTTGACATCAGTGGGCGATGTTGCCGTTGTGTTGGTGGCAGCGCCTCCTCCGAAACGCTCCTTGCGTTTCTGTAGCTTCTCGTCGGCCGTTGTCTTGGGACTCTTCTCGGGCACCACGCATCCAAATCGTTCTGCACGCCGTTTCAATGCCTCCTTCTGTTGCTCATCGGTTTCTTTGTTTCCATTGTTGGCCTTAATTGAAGCGCTCGATGATTTGTTGACCACAGGAGACGCAGCAGCTGCTGTGGAAGCAGCAGATTTGGAAGCAGCAGCTGTTGCATCTTTTGCAGCAACTGTGATGCCAAACTTTTTGGCACGCATTGCCAAACGCTCTTGGCTGCTAAGCTCACCGACTTTCTTGTCGCCTACTGCCTTGGGCGTGGCATCTTTCGTGCCACTAATAACAATTGGTTTTCGCGGTGTCTTTGCTGTTGCCTTCTCCTCAGTGTCCGACGTGTTGGGGATCGTAGTCTCTGCGGCAGGTGCTGCATTTTCCTTGGATGGAGTTGCAGCTACTGTACTTAGCGTTGTCGTCTGCTGCTGCGAGTTGTTGCGTTTCAACACGATCTTCTTTGTCGGTGGCGAAGTTGCGTCCGTTTCTGCCTTTGACTGCACCGCTTCCAAGAGTTCTGGCAAGGTTGCAGATGTTGTTGTGGGTGTGCTAACGGGACTCTTTAGGAGCAAATCCTCGTGTTCATCGCCAAGCAATTTGTGCTCGTCTTCATCAGTCAGCGAGACGTCGTCATCGATGCCATCCGCAATAGCTTCAGCTATGGCGCTGTCATCAAGTGAAATATCACCCTCTAGCAACGCTGTTTGCAGGCGGTCTTGCAGCTCGTTTTTGTTGCCGTTTAATGGCAAGCCACGCAGCTTTAGCTCTCGCTTCAAATCGGCAACCTGCATGAAATATTCATGATGTGGATTGTTTTCACATTAACTAATTGCACATTTACACTTACCTTCATCTTGGTAACATCACTTTCGGGCATCTTTTTTGCTGTTTTTGTACACCTCTATGCGGCACATACAATAATTTTCTACCAACGACGGACTGGCAACGCTACAAAAAGCAAGCGCAATTGGGAATGTCCACTTGGGAGGGGAACAGGGTTGTGTTTGCCAGAGCTGTTAAGTTACGAGTAAATTATGTTAAATTACAAAACAAACATTCATTTGCTGAGCATTTATGTTAAATGTGGAGTATGCTTTGTTATTTGTGACTCACGTACAAAAGAACATCCGCTCAGTGTTGTAAAATATAATAAACGCGCTAAAATTGAAAGTAGCTTTTCACAGCAACATTTCTATAGAAGCTTCATCGATTCATCAACATAATGTAATATGAATGCATAACATTTGTTTCTGTCCCTCTACTATTGTTACGCTTTTGGTGCACGCACTCACGTCAACGCTGTCTAAAGCGAACGGGTCGCGTACCAAGATAAGATATAAAAATATGAGCGCTGTACAGAAATAGCAAACAAGCAGCACGCAGCACCATCCGTGAAATCCCTCTTTATACACAGCCAGAATATGAATACACCAACAACACAAGTCGACCGGAAACGGGAAATGCATGCAATATTATCTTTTAGCCCTTTTCTCCTTTACATGCAATAGAGATTGTGTGTGTGTGTGTGTGTGTGTTTGTGATTTGGTTGAGCTATAAGAAAGGCGTCTGGGGAGAGGAGATGTGGAGCACTAGGCGCCAGATATTAACATTTTTCGACCTTGAACTGTACTCAAGTAAATTGCATTGTTTTTTAAGCATTTGAAGTGCCTCACCGTTGCCTGCACCTGCCAACCACTCACACACTTGTCTCTGTCTCTTTCTCCCACACAAATAGTGAGGGCTATGCACATATGTTGCTCATATGGCGCATAAGTATTTTATATGTATAAGTAGTTGTCCCTAATTGGCAACTGCAGCTCTTTCATACATATTTAATTTTAATTTTTCCGGCCCACGCATTAACCTTTTGTCCGTCGGCATTTAAGGCAACGTCAAAGACAAAGCTCAGTAGTATTCAGTGCAGTGGTAATTATAATTAAAGCCTAATATACTCAACAAATGCCTAATTCGCTCGCATGCCCACTTCGAGTACTTTTGGTCATGTATGCGATAGAAGAGGGAGGGAGTTGGCTTTTAATTAAACTTACAACTGCTTAACGGACACGCAGCCAACAAATGCGATGACAAGCGCGGTCATGTTTACTTGATTAATTGTCAGCAGCGGCAGCTGCCTTGAAGTTCTGCTTAAAGAATTACGCAAGTGGATTTAAGAGGTCGGTTCCATCCTTAGCTTCCACTTTGACACAAATCAATAAGATTTCACTGTACACTATGACGAAACAGGTTTGAGGTTTTTTAAAAATAATAATATAAACCGACTTACTAAGACTTTGTGGCTTTCTACACATGATTATTTTTATGTAAATCAATGTAAAATTAATGAGTAATTTTTATAAAGTGTTTAAATACAGAAGTGCATATCTATAGACATATGTATTATTTGTAATAATGCAATTAAATAATAAGCTGCAAAATGGTGTTTACCAATGAGTCTTATCAGAAGTATAGCGTCATGCAAGAGACAAACAGGCGTCATAAATAAGAGAGTGTTTAAGAATACATCACAAAGGAAACTAAGAGAGCGAGACAGGGATAGAGAGAGAGAGAGATAGAGAGAGAGAGAGAGTGAAATAAAGAGAGTGATGCATAAAAATTACAAATAAAAGCTAGAATTGGGCTACTAAATATATATATAGATTTATATTATTAAACTAAAACTAAAATTTTAATTTTCAATCAATGATAAGACTGAATTCTTGATTTAAAATTAAAATCTATTCAAAATTTAAATTTCTAATAAGTAATATTATTACTTGGAATATTATTTATCAAATTTATCGTATTTGTAACCGTTTTTAATTATTTTTGACATTTTTTTAAACTTCTTTGTCTGCATTCTCCATAAAGTATACGTTATTAAACTCATTCCGAAGGATTAACTTTAATAAAAATGCGACACTTTAAAATATTTTTTAAAATTTTATTTATTTTCACATACATACATTAGCTGTACTAATAACTTAATTTAATTTTGGTATAAATTCGATTTTTGTATTATTTTCAATTACAGTTTAAATGTTTCTAAATGTTTTCTTCATGAATTTGAAATAATTCTAAAAATGATGTATCCAAAAATGTAATTTAACTTATTTCTAACTCTTATTGTTTATTAATTAAATGTCTTGGCTGAATTTCTCCCAAAAGTATCTGCACCAAATAATGTAATGTTTTCTTATAGTGCATCTAAAGTGCGCTCTGCTCTCTTCTTTTGTTGCTCAACTCTCAGCTCTCAGCACTCGGCTCTTGAATAGGCGACTCGAGCTATCCGTCAGATACTGGTTCTCAGTTCCGTGACGGCTGCCCGAGCGATCGGTTGTTCCAGCTCTCTGTATTTGGTATCTTGGCATTTCAATTGTTGCGTCGTTGTCGTTGTCGTTTTTCGTGAATCTTCGTGTATTTTGATATTTTGTTCGCTTTGATCGAAGCAGACGTCATCGCCAGAGACGGACGTGTTGTGGTTGTTGTTGCTGTTGCTACTGCTCGATTGATTTGTTGCAAATAACAACAAAAGAAAATAAAGTGAGAATTCCAAATTCGAATATCAGTGCGAGAACGTGTATCTAAAAGTACGTGCTTGTTAACATAACCAACAACGTAACGTTAACTTCCAAGTGCCAATATAAAACCAATATATTGGGCAATATATTTAAATACATACTACACACATTTATATACAAACAACTGGATGACCTTGTGCAGCAAACACGAGTATCATACATTTGTGTATCTTAAAGTTTGTCTGTGGCTCTATTCGGTGTGTGTGTATGTGTGTGTGTGTATCTTTTAGTGTAAACATCATTAGTATGGTATCAGTTAGAAAGTATCTTGACCAAGCAACCTGTTCCCTACCCCCTCCTGCATTCTGCGCTATTGTTGTATTTTGTTTTATTTTTTTGAATCGTTGAAATCGCGTTTTCGTGATCACCTCTTTATCACCTGAGTCACTTTTGTATGGCATTCACGCCCGCCCAATGTCTCTGGAATGCCAACCACCATTGTGGTGATAACTGCTCTCACTCTCTGGATCACGCTCTCTCTCACTCTGTGTCTCTATTGTTCTCTTTTCTCACTCTCCGTTTCTGGGTCGGGCTTTATCTCCCACACTTGGCTCTCGTCGGCTGCGTTGCGCACCTTTTAGGCCCGTTACCATTTTTAGTTAACAAACAATTATATGGCTGCATAACCATGAAAGGCCAACAACTGGTCTCGCCTAGCCTAGCCAGAAGAGTCGAAAGGGGGAGGCGAAGGGGAAAGCCAGAGAGAGAGAGGAGTGTGTTTGCTATCACAGGAAACCTTCAAGTACGTGCCCCGACTCCCCCATAGCCAGCCATAGCCAAAGCACTTAGTGATCGCCATATAATGAAACTACAAATCAATTTAGTGCGACCTATTGCCATAATATATGACCTCAATTAATTAAGCTAATTGACAGCGCGTGCTGCTCGCAGAACCCGTAACCCCGTATCCGTATCCCGAATCAAATCGCAACAATCTGGAGAGTATATAGCATATATGCACATCTAATTTGTATATATATATAGTGTGTCTAACGGTTAACGAGCTTTATATTGTAGTTGCACTTATCGCGTTTTCAAGTTGATTTCTTTATATGGCAAAAAGCGGGCATATGATTTCTGCCTGTGTGTGTGTGTGTATGTACGTATGTATGTGTTTGTATCTTATCTAATCAGTTTATTAAATACGAAAACACATGCGAGAAATCATAAAACAAAATATACATATGTACAGACATATATAGTAAGGTATAGCTAACATTCGCTGAGCGAAAAATGAATAGCAAACTACCATTCGGTTGCCATACGCGATTCACGAGTACCCAATCATAACACATATGAACGACCAAATGTACTCACACCTTATATACACGAATCAGACTGTTATATACTTCACTATACTATATTGTATATATGAGAGAAGAGAATTCTTCTGGCCTGTTGATTTACTATTCGCAAAGTCACGGCCATGTATTGATAAAATGATCGATTTGCTGCGATTACAACTCATATTAAAACATTCCTAATTGAAAAGTACACAAGAGACTGACGCCTGTCAAGTGCAAGGGTTCTTCAAATCAATCGATCTTTTATCTGCTGTGCGATGTCCACGTACGTCCATAAAGATTATCAGCCTTATCAGCTGGTTTTGATATGATAGAATTGGCCATTGCTGCAGATGAAGCTGTTATTTCATAGTTCGACAAGTGTAAATATTAATATTCTACACTTATTTTTTCGTTAAATGGAAATACAAAATCGATATTTGTTAATGTTGTTTTCTAAAGAAATCTGTTCAAGTAGAAAACGTTAAATTAGCCTAATTTCTTTTTGTTATTGACTTGATGTCACTAAGCTTTCTTTAATAATGGAATTAAATGTATTATAACACTCAAGAGTTTCTAAAGAAATCCCCAAGTTACAAGTAACTAACCTGCTTTTACATCACAAAATAAAATTACTGAAGTAACTCTCTACTCTATTTGATAATCATAGTTGCTTTTGAGGTACTTGGAAGGATTTTAATAGTGAATCATTTGTCACATGCTCTTAACAGTAATCTAGTTCAGTCTCATGATATCACAATGCGAAAAGTGAGTGAGAAAACCCTAAAGAGAAAAAATCTAAAAAGTTGTATTAACTTAAGTGCTAGATAAAAAAAAAGTCGTCATCAAATTTGGTAGCTCAAAGTTTTATAGACACTGAGATCTAGTGGATCATAATGTCAGACGGAGGCATGTCTCTAAATTTTCTGCTTATCAGAGAAAACGGCATATATATGTATTGTATATACAGTTATTCTGACTGTTCTGCATATATTTGGGCAAGAATGATTTCATTATTCGCAATAATTCAAATTCAATTTGAAACCGAAAACGAAGCGAAACAAACCAGCTGCCTTTGGTGCTACTGGTCACAAAAAGCAAATCGAGTTGACTCTAATTTATTTTTGTTTTCTATAGCAAGTGTGGAAAGAAGTCTTTATAGCGTATAGAGAAACATTATGAGCACTCGTAATACTTTACGTATATGATGCACAATGCGATTATGAACGACTGATAAAGGCACAAAGAAGTCTGTGGCAGCTTCTTAAGAAGTCGCATTTATTGTGCTCATTGCTCTAAGAACACTTTAAAGAGACTTTAAAGCTTCCTCAGAGAGTGAGAGTGAGAGTGCAAAAGAGAGAGTGAGAGCGAAGGCGGGAGTGAGAATGTAAATGTGAATGTGGCAAGTGTTCCAAGAATATTACGACAATATCAACAAAGGCGAAACATGATATGTAAAGTTTACAAGAGGCCAATGCAGCCCGCTTTCCCCCCACGTCCCCGCCAAGCCCTTCATTCCTACATCGCATTCCATGGACCGATAACAAAGAAGACATTTTATGTACAATTATATTGTACACTTTATGTTTAAAAAATTTATTATGTGTATTAATTACAATACGCCAGTGTATACCATACAATTTGTGTCAGCTGTTGATAGACTGTTTCCGTTAATCGTACACAATATATTTTAATACCCTACAGCTGGTCATAACTGATCGCCCATTGGGCTTGTAATGCTGCCAAGACCTTCTTCCTCTTCTTTTGTTATTTGGCCAAAAATCTAAACAAACTTCAGCGCCAGCCAAGAGCATTAACAACAAGCAACAACAAATAAACAAGATTAGCTGTTGTTTTGCTTCTAATTGGTTTTTGTTCGACGCTTTTTAAATTATTATAAACAAAGCGAGTGTGGGCGCTGTTTTTAGTGACTGCAGTGCAAATAATTTACTTTATAAACTACATGTGTATGTTCATTTGTACCTGGATGTGTTCTCGCCAAAGTCTGTTACCATTTCTATTTATATATGCAGCTGATTAAGCGTCATTTGCCAAAAGTTCCAAGTGGTCAGCAAGGGGAAAACACTTGAATGGAATTTCCAGTAGCTGCAATTAAAGATTATTCAATACACTTGTTATTAAGTAAGAACTAATGAATAACCTTTAATCTAATGTGAATCTTATTGAACTTGTTTTTAAGTTATGAGCAGTGAACTATTAATGAACTTGTTCTTAACTAATAAACTAATGAATTACACTCGGCTCTTAATAAGATGCTCTCACATACTGGGCGTAACAGTGAACTGTTAATGAACTAGTAAATTACATTTGGCTGTTAAGTGCATGGCGTAACATTGAACTGTTAATGAGCTATTTATCACCATGTTATTTGGCATTTTCCCAAAATCGCATCATGAATGTTCACTTCCTGCAAAGAATTTTGCTATCGCTTGCAACACAACTAATTGAGTCCAAATGAGAGCAAAATCATGACTCAAGAAGTTATGCTATACTAGATACAAAAATTCCAGACGTTCAACATTTGCGTGTCATACAATAAAAGAGAGCACACGTCGAAAATGAAACTACAAAGAGAACAAGAGCACTTAACCTCCGTTTGGGGTTCGTGTACAGCAATTAGGTTCAATTATATAAGAGGGGAGTGTGAACGAACTGAAATGAAATGAAAGAGATCAGCTTCAAGATCATGGCAACAACCAGTAGCAAGTGCTGCCAAGAGACCTTTGCCTTCTGTGGCATGCAACCGAACATGTAAACAGTAAACGATGATCCACCTTTTTGAGTGTGTCAATGCAACCGGTTTGTGGACTCTGATGTAAACTTGGATGCAGCCCCTTTTACCGCCTGCTGTTGCCCAGCAGATGAGTCACTAGACTGACATCCAACAGCTGAGAACACAATCTAATAGTATGAAGTAGGTTCAATTTCTTACGCATATTTGCACATGTGTGTGCTCTGTGGTGGTGAAGTAAAGTGTATTCATAATCGTAATTGAATGACAATCATTTCGCATGAGTCATATCCAGAGATTTCAGTTTCTCAGAATCCGTATGAGTTTTCTCGTGAATTCCAAACAGTGAGTAAAAAAACATTCGGACTTTAACTGTAACTGAAATGCAAATGAAGTAAAAGAGACTCGATTGTGTTAACAGTTGTTGATGCTGACATGGATGCTAAGATGCTGTGTAGGGAAATCTAGTTCAAGTTTTGGGTCAACAACTCGTTTGGTTTTTGTCGCTTGTCAGCAAACCAGTTTTAATTAAAAAGCAACATTTATTAGACGAAAATTGTGTGTGTTTGGTTTGGTTTGGTGAAAGTGCAATTCGCTTATATAAGGCCTAAACCATAACAACAACTGCAGAGTATTAAATGAATTAAGCTGTGTCAATTGAATCATTGTATTCTTCTCTCTCTTGCTCTTTCTGATAAAAGCTTGTGCAATGTGCAATTTCGTTTAGTAATGAAAAGTTGTGAAGCTTTTTCTGTCATACTTTTTTTTTTTTTTTTTTTTTTTTTCCATTGCTTTTTGGTCGATTAGATTAAAAGTTTTGAAGTTCAAGTGTTAACGGCGACGAGTTGATAGCAGTCGCTGTTAAACATCTTATGTTGTACCCTATGTTAAGTAACAGTTGTAGCCTCTGTTAAAGCATAACTTGGCCTAACGAACATGAAGAAAAGGAGCCCACTCACGCACACACACACATACTGCAGAGATTTCCGGTTGCAATGGGATGTGGGTGTGGCAAGATAAACAACGCATGTCACTTCAACATATGCCACCAAATGGTGCAACACAATGCAACCAACACACACACACAAACACACACAACGCAATCTTTGATATTCACGCCTGATTTTCGCTCTTCTTTTGTTGCAGTTCGCTTTGCACAATGTCGAAGAGCCTGCGCCCTCTTAAGATAACCATCGTTGGCGATGGCATGGTGGGCAAGACCTGTCTGCTGATCACATACACACAAAACGAATTTCCCGAAGAGTATATACCAACTGTGTTCGATAACCATGCCTGCAACATAATGGTAGATGATAACGAATACAATCTAACTCTCTGGGATACTGCTGGGCAGGAGGATTATGAAAGGCTGCGTCCCTTGAGCTATCCCAATGTAAGTATCCATAAATACCCTTACAAACAGCCTGTTTATCTAATCGCTTGTGTTTTCTTTAACCGATCAACAATGTTTGTCTGACAGGGATTGTAAATAATAGTTAAGATAAGTGTAAAAAAAATCAGGAAAATGTTGGCATACTGTTTTGTTTGAAAGAAGATCCAAAATTTGAATTTCAAAATTATTCTTAACTTTAATCAACTTTTTAATCAAATCAACAAAATAACTGTTGTTTTTTTAATAAAACATAATCATTTCAGAGAAATCCGGTATTCTTTAATAGGAGCATCAGAACAACTTTAATTTTAAAACTAATCTTCTTATTGGTGCAAGCAATTTAATGTCTTAATAATTGGCCAAGTCACTTACACAAATCCTAAAAAACATTCTTGATGTAAAATTGGATACGATCGGATAATTGACTTTAAAATTGTTTTAAAAAATAAATATGTGACAAAAATGATATAATACATATTATAGAAAATGTTTTTAGGTGCCTCCCCATTCTTAGAGCTATCCAAAATTATAGCTATCCAATAAAAATCTCAATAATTCGAAATACTTTTGAAGATATAGACAATTTACGTTTCCGTATTTTCGGGTCATCTATGCAAATCAAAAAATTATATTATTTACATACTAGTTCTTATTTGCCATCGAGAATGAGGGAGTGTATCCTAAAGTCGAGAATACCCTACAATCTATACTATATTTTCTTACCTGTTTCCCTTTTGTTTTTGCAGACGAATTGCTTCCTGTTGTGCTATTCGATCAGCAGTCGCACCTCATTCGAGAACATCAAGAGCAAATGGTGTCCGGAGATCCGTCACTTCAGCAGCAGTACGCCCGTGGTGCTGGTGGGAACAAAGCTTGATTTGCGTATACCAAATTCAGAGAAGTTTGTGACCACAAACGAGGGACGCAGACTGCGCAAAGAGATCCATGCACACAGTTTGGTCGAATGCTCGGCGAAGAAGAAGATCAACTTGCATCAGGTGTTCGAGGAGGCGGTGCGAGCGGTGGAGAGGAAGCCAAAATCAAAGCCGCAAACGTGCAAAATATTGTAATTAAGTCGTATGCTTAATATCTTTAATATTGTTATTATACGTAATTGTATTATATAACTATGCTACCATATACTTCTATATACTTACGTATATAGTATATACTGTATGCAAACATATGTATGTAAATGTCTGATTTTGGGCGTTGGATTCGCTTGTTTCACTGAGTGTAGAAAATGTAACGATAAGTTGTAATATTAAGTTTTTAAGTTGTGTGAAATCAGTTTTGTATGCCACACCAAAGTGCATTTTTTTTGTTTGTTTATTTACAAATCGAAACACATTATGTAATTCTTTGAATTTAAATGCAACAAAAAAAGTAATATAATAGACATGTATAAATATTAAAGCCAAATCAAACAAAAATACTGTTGTTATTGAGAAGAGAAAACGCGAAAGTAGAAAAGTTTATATTTTTTTGGGTTACGAAGTGTATTCAAATACATTCGCTTAGCTGATTTTTTTTGCAACAATAACTATTTATTTACATAAGTAAATAGGCAATCGAAAACGTTAGTCCCGCCATGTTCGCAGTTTGAGAGGCACTGTGAGAACTCGATAAGTATGCATGCAAAATCGATAAATTTCTCAATAAGCTGCCTTGGCAACTCGCTTGAGTATTTTGTCTTTATTTAAATGCAAAAAATCAAAATCATTAGTTTTGACAGGAATTTGTGAGTAACCAATGATGGAATGGGCATGTTCTATTTACTGATGTCAACCGATTTTTATTTTAATTTAAGCAGAAATTTAAGACAGTATATTTTCCAATTCTACATGTGGTCACACTGGGTATTTATCAAGTGTAACGTTTGCGGTCACACCGGCAATCAACAATCAAACAGCATAGGAAATATTTATAAACAATGAGTGGTGAAAAGGCTGAAAAAGCCAAAGTAAGTGCTCAAATTAAGCACGTACCCAAAGATGCGCAGGTTATTATGTCCATACTCAAGGAGCTCAACATACAGGAGTACGAACCACGCGTGGTTAATCAGATGCTGGAGTTTACATTTCGTAAGTGGCAGCGGTGACTGTATAAATGTTTTTTTTCTTCTTTATTATTTACATTATTATTTATTTGATGCTGCAGGCTATGTGACCTGCATTCTGGATGATGCCAAAGTCTACGCGAATCATGCGCGCAAGAAGACTATCGACCTGGACGACGTCCGTTTGGCCACCGAAATGACACTAGACAAGAGTTTCACGGGTCCACCACCTCGTCACGTTCTCGCGAAGATGGCTGAGCTCCGCAATGCGATGCCATTGCCACCGATAAAGCCACATTGTGGTTTGCGTTTGCCGCCCGATCGTTATTGCTTGACTGGGGTCAACTATAAACTGCGCGCTACGAATCAACCCAAGAAAATGACGAAATCAGCGCTGGAAGGTCGCTCGGTGAAGACAGTTGTAAAGCCCGTCTCCAGTGCAAATGGAGCCAAGCGTGGACATTCGATGGTGTCCAAGCAACAGGTGGTCACAATACCCAAGCCAGTCATTAAATTTACAACAACAACGAAAACGGTCTCCGCCATGGACGTCAAGAACGAACCCAATTCGACGGACATGAAGATGGAGGTGGATAGCGATGCGGCGGCCGTTGGCAGCATTGGGGGAAGTAATGTAGCGGTGAAGCGAGAGCGGGACGAGGAGGAGTTTGAGTTCACAACAAATTAAACATATACATCAATTTATAATCATTTTTAGCATTCAGTAAAATCAAGTAAATATAAAAGTGGCGAACGTAACGTATTTAAATGTATCCATAATTAGTGTGGGCGATAAGCAGTAGTTAAACTATTTGCTAAGTTTCCTGAAGATGGATTTTGGGAAGAGCCCTAAATTATCGGTTCAATGAGCATTATAGACGTAAAATATTGTAACTTTTATTCTGTGAATTGAGAATGTGAGAGAGTTAACAAACTAGGATATCACTTAAGTGCTAGTATAATAGAGCAGCCAAGATCCATGATCTGCAAATACTCAGATCCGCCATCTTGCAGTCGATAACAGGACTCCTGCAATATGCAAACAATTAGCTTAAAGATTAGAAGTCTCCACATTTTACTTACGCCAAGTTTGTCGCATATGATGGCCTTTTGTTGATCGGTCAGAGAACCGCAGCGCACAACGAACTCCACAAACTGCTCCATCATTTGACCCACGCTGTATGCGGAGTAGCCAATCTCACGCACAAACTGCTCGAGACGCTCATACTTGCCCGAGCGACAGACTTCCAGATAGTCCTCCAAATAGTGCTCTGGTATGATGCCAGACATTTCGAGCAGATCGTCCGTGTTGATTGTGTGTTCGGCGCCTTTGAGGCGATAGCAGGACTGCAATGTAGTTATAGCACGTCGCATATCGCCACCCGATATCTTCACAATGGACTTGTATGCATCTGGATCAATGCTAACGCCCTCCAGTTCGCAAATATGCTGCAATCGGGCAATGATCTGTTTCTCACCTAACGCCTTGAAGCGAAACTTGGAGCAACGTGATGTGATGGGCACAATAATCCGCGACACATAATTACAGATCAAACAGAACCTGGTGCTACGGCATTCCTTCTCCATTGTACGACGCAAAGCCGCCTGAGCTGCATGTGTCATTGAGTCCGCCTCGTCAAGAACTATGATCTTAAAGGGCGGACACGGACGTCCGTCGGGGCGCGTATTGCTTGCAGTGAGTTGGGCAAAGTTTTTGATCTTTGTGCGCACCACATTGATGCCACGCTCATCCGAGGCATTCAGCTCGAGAATGCGATCGCGATACATGTCACCAAAGATTTGACGAGCGGCTGCAAGAATCGTGCTCGTTTTACCAGTACCAGGAGGACCGTAGAGCAGCATGTTGGGCAAATCAGCGCCTTCCACGCATTTACGCAAAACAGCCACAACTTCTGACTGTTCCACAACATCGTCTACGCTTCGTGGGCGGCTATTTGAAGATTGATACAACTGATGTTTGAGTAATTATCACAATGTGCTTTTTACTGCAACTTACTATTTTTCCACCCAAGGCGCTGGTGGCTTGCGACGTTCAACTGCATCATTGACTGTGCTTTTTTCTGTATTGTTGCTGTTGGCACTCGATTTGCCAGTTTTTAAAAATGCCTGCATTTTGCTAGCAATTCTATTTAAAAGTTGGAAGCAGCAAATTGGCGCGACTTTGAACAGCTGAGTAAACTATTAATGGCGCTTCATCAATAACAGTACTGCTTAACAGTAGAGCATAACAGTGTTGGTCAGCAGCAAACTCCTTCAAATGCTGCAGAGCAATTCTGCTGTTCAGTATTAAATTAATAATAAATAATTTCAGATATGCATGCAACGATGCTTATGATGCTTTCAGAACAGACAACAATGTAATAAAATATATAGGATTTACTTGATTGCATAAAAATACTAATTGCGTTTACAGAATTGGTACTAACTGCAGTCACTTAAAAACATCGATGCTTAACGAAATTTCAAACACAGTGCTTAATCGATAGTGCTATCGATGTTTTCCTCCTCTAGTTGAAATCGTTAGATGATGTGGAATTTACAAATTGAATTGTTGATTAAATTTGCTGCGTCGTTAATATACACCACAAAATGGACATAACACAGCACTTTAAGGCTAGTGTTATGACGGTACGTCTACAACGTAAGACTGAATTGGCAGCGGCAGCCAAGGGCAAGCCGCAACAGGATAATAAACAACGTACTTCGGCAACCGGAAAACCGACGTCGACGACGGCGCCCAACGACTTTGCCAAACGGGCAAAGGATATATGCAACGATATAACGACATTGCGGAATGTGTTGATCGAGAATCGCACTGCATATATGCGCATTGGACAGCATTTGAAGAGCGCCACCCACATGACGGATGCCCAGCGCGACTTCATCGATCGTGGAACCGAGAAATTCGTGACACTTTGCACTCATCATCTGGCAAATATGCGACGTGACTACAAAAACAATGCCAAGCGAAAGCCGCAAGAGCGCCAGCATATCGATGGTGTACTTGATCTACTGATTAGTTATCTGCACAGCGTCGAGCAGATTTACTTGGATCAGAAAAAGTATCGTGTACAACACGAACTCGAAACATACAGACTGCTCAAACTGGCGGCCGATAAAAAGAAGATTCCAGTGCGTCCTGCTGGAGCGAGTAGCGGCAAGCTTGCCAAGCGTCAGCCGAGCAACGATGAAGATGATGACAATGACAAGGTAGAAACATCCGTCGAGGAGGCAGACGAAAGCAATGATTGGAACAACGACAGCTGGGCCGAGTGGGATGAAGAGCAGCAGGACATCTCCTCAAAGACAGTTGAAACACAGCAAAAGTTGCGTAAACGCAACAAGCGCACTGGACAAAACAACACGGATTCCTCAGCGAAGGTGGCGCTCGACGAGGACATTCAACAGACGGAGCTGCAGCAGGAGAACGACGAGGATCCTCTCAGTGCCGAGGATATACAATTGTTCGAGGCGGAGAATGTGCACATCTACAATCTGCTGCAAGGCGTCTCCGAGGAGGTGGAACAGATCGAAAAGAACGTTGTAGATATAGCACAATTGCAGGACATATTCACAGAGAAGGTAAGTACCACAATTGCCTAACATCCGAATGTTTATTAATTGACGCTCTTCTTCTCAACCAGGTGGCAATGCAACAACAGAACATTGAACGCATTGTTAGCGCTGTTGTGGGCACCACAGAGAACGTGAAGGATGCTAATGAACAGATTCGCCAGGCAACACAACGCAATGCAGGATTACGTGTCTGGTCCTTGTTCTTTTTGCTGGTCATGTCGTTCTCATTACTATTTCTCGACTGGTATTACGATTAAAGGGTGTAGATTTGTTCTGTGTAAAATCAAAGTGAAAACTCATTGTTTTGTTATCGTTCTAAAACACATCATTTGTTTATTATACATCAAATAAAAATTATAGAAAATTTGGTATTCCATATGAAACACAACGGATACTTAACAACTAGGTTGATGTTAGCTTTAGTGTTAAATAAACATGTTTCTATTAAGTAATCCATTTGAACTGGTTTATGAGCTTAATTGTTTCGTTTCAAAAAACTCTTAGTTCTAATTAGTTTAACATAATGGTAGATAATATTTGGGTTCTAGTAACTTAAAAGCGCGCCTTTCATCTATTAAATTTGATCATTTGTATTTGTTCATTGTATAGTATATACATTTGATAATTGCTTTGTAATATTCATTCAATGAATACACATTTAAAACTAAAACTACAACTAAGTGTGTGCACTTCTTCTTGAGTGTGTGTGTCTGTGTGTGTTTGGATGGCTTAATCTATATTCAGTGCACTCAATGCAGTCTGCAACAATTTGAATGTGCTGGATTTTCTCTCTCTGTGTGTGTGATAATGGAAGTTAATGAACGCTACCTAGAGTAGCATTTGAAATAGGAAAGTGTCCGTTCTGGATGATTGTAAACTAAAAAATAATGTGAGACCAGCTGTTATGGCGCATCGATAATCATCTCCAGCGACTGGGCCATGCTGCTCTCGACCATCTCCACGGATCCGGGGCAATCTTCACTGATGCTGCCGCCACTGTGGACGTTGCTCAGAGGCGTCAGTGGCAGCAATTCCTCGTTGCCTGGATGCTCCAATTTGTTGGGCAGCTGCGCTGTAGTTTTATCGTTGAGAAATACGCCCAGCGGCAAGTGTGTGTTCATATGAGCTAAACCAAAAAGAATAAACAAATTAGTAAAATCGTTAATATTTCACTTGTATTGCAAATAATACAATACACAATGCAATACTAATACAAAATTCAGAAGCTGGTGCGATTGTTATGCATGCAATCATGCAGAGTCAGGCAACCATTCAAAATAAGAAAATAATAAATTCTTAAATTAATTACCAACTACATAGTAATCAATTACATATATTTATGGACACTACTTAAGTAATAAGTTAGACGCTGTCTTTACCACGAAAGCTCGTAAAATGTAGAAAAGTACGTGGGCAGTGTTCGCACTTGTAAAACAGTTCGCTGTTGTGGGTGCGTCGATGTTTGCGAAACTCTTTGAGATTTGCGAATGTCTCGTTGCACTCTTCGCACTGGAAGCCTCGCTCTGTAATAATAGACAATTGTTTCGCTTTGTATCTGCAGTTTATCTGTTAAGTTTCTAACATGGAGTGCTAACAACAGCGAGTTAACAGTGCTACAAACAAACTGTGTTGCATTTTGGGATTCAGTTGGTGGAATAGCTATGAGCTATAAAAAAGTACACGAAAGTCAATAACATTTAAACTGGGGGGGATTGTCAATAATTCTAGCGTGTAATCATTTTTGGTTCGTGGTTGAGATTGGTGTTCTGTTATTTTTAGTACATGTACCCATTAACGATTTTCAAAATACTTATACGTACATATTTATTAGCTTTTATAATTATTGTCAACTTTGATACCAGGGACCCAAAAATAACAGTTATGGATTTGAGCAAAATTACAAAGAAAAATACCTTCGAGAGGCGGCTAACTTTGGTAATCCTTGTTCAACTTTTATATACTATGTTAGGTTGTGAAGTTTATGAAGTATATTTTTTTTTGTAATTTGTTTGTGATCATAATCGATAATAAATACTTGAATATTTGTCTTATACTTAAATATAAATTATTTTGGCAATATATTTTAAAAACTATTCCTTTATGCCATTCTTATTTTCAAAATCTAAGTTTAAGTTTTAAATAAAATGTTGTTTCCTGTTAAGCTAAGTTAGGATAAATAATGTAGCATAATTTTAGGTGCAGTTGAAGCAGCTGCTGGGTTAGTTCAAGCGCTTTACTATGTCAACTATATCATAGGCTGTGCTCAGCGATAGATGCTCAAAGATGAACGTAAAATGCAAGAATGCCTTCCTAGTTCATCCTTACCTTTCGAGCAAACAACCACGGCCGTAAAAACTGTTAGCACAAAGCAACAAATACAGTTAGTTAGTAGACTACGGCATCATTCAACAATTGGTTATGTATGTATGTTATATAGTACTTTTGTATAAATGTATTACTAGATTACTAATGACTATTGTAATAAAGCTTAGCTAGCATCCAACCGGCACCCGGTTAGCCACCGCATCCGCATGCCGTGCGAGCACCCAAAACTTACCACCATGAAATTTAATGTGCGTCTTCAAGGCGCTCTCCGTACCAAATTGTTTACCACACTCATCGCACGTATGCGGCTTGATCAGCTCATGGACGGTGAACTTGTGCATCGCCAGCTGCTTAAACTCCGGGAATCTCACCCAACACTTGTTGCACTCATACGGACGTCCCTTCGGCTCATGTGACTTCATGTGATTGTCCATATCGGTGCGTTTCCGGTATCCCCGCTTACAGATCGCACAGACCCACGGCATCGTCGTCTGTGAGTCGTGAGCCAGCTGCTGATGCTTGCGCAGCGCAATGATGTTGGTGAATCGCTTGTCGCACACCAGACACTGATGACTGCCGCGCAGTTTGCTCATCTGCAGCGAAGCGCTGTTCTCCATGGTGGATGACGATGGCGACGACGAAGGCGACGGCGATGCTGCAGTCATCAGCATTGTTGTGGCCGCTGTTGTCGTCGTTGGCGTTGACACTGCACTTGTGGGCACCGAACGTTTGCGGAAGTGCCGCAGCGTCGCTGTCGTCGAGTCCGGCTCCGATTGCTCCGGCGAGGGCAGCGTTATGTGCGACGTTGGGCACACTGGTTGTGGCGATGGCAGCGACGCAATTGTCGATGGTGGAGTCAGCACTGTGGGCGGTGTCTGAAGATTGCTCAGTTCCTCGTAAGGCTGCTCCTTGCGATGTTGATGGCTGCTCACAGATGCAGTGCCTAGCAAAAAAAGAGTTCGCTTGAATGCGTCTCTTATGCAAACAATTGCAGATAACTACTTACAGTCTTCGCAATCGGGGCAGCAAAGTATGCGCGTCCTTCGTGGTTGCGATGGCGATGGCGACGGCTGTTCAAGCGCTGTGCAAATAATGTAAAGAATGGAAAAGAGAAGAGAAATTAGTGCAATGATATGTACATAAGTATCAATAATGCAGTGAAAGCTTAATATCGTTTATAAGCCGACGTTTTCGTTGTGTGCCATATTTGCAAGTAAGCTTAAAACGCTCAAGACCAATTAAATTGCACTTAAAGAGCATAACTTAATTGGACTCTTGTATATTCCTAATTTACATTGATTATAAAAAAGGAACATATTTTGGCCAAGTGATTCTTATATGCAAGCTTTTAGCCAACAAACCTATTAACCAATTTTCCTAGATTAAAAAGATTCAAAAGGTGTCGCCCAGGGAATCTTTCATTGGAAGACATCATATATATAATTCATATTTATATTTGTGACTACGACTATTATCTAATTCTGTCTACCTAAAAAGCTAGATTAAGGTTTCATTACTAGTGATTGTTTTTAGTTTTTCTAACAAGCAAGCAAAACTATTCAATACCAATTAGTTTGAAATCCCTCTTGTTATAGCTGCTTCATATGTTAAATGAAATTACTACTTTAAATTTAAATTTCAATAATAATAATCAATATAAATAAATAATAAAACTACTACCAATTTAAATTCAATAAACCTGTGCCCTAATTATATGGAATTGTTTCCAGCAATATTTGCATATAACCGGTCATTAAAATTTCGTTTCGCAATTTTTAAGTTATTTCTGTTGCAAATCATGCATTGAAATTCAAAAAACCATTTTGAACGGCAATAAATAAACATATGCGAGCAAATATATTAATATTATGGGAATTACTATAAAAATATACTATGGTTTTAATTATAGCCGTTTTTATTGTAACCAAATATTATATATAAAAAAAATTTACATTTAGCGAAATTATAAATTGTATCAAACTATAATTCCAATTACAGTCGTTTATAGTGTAAATAAATAATAAAAATATTTTTAATTGACTAGAATTTAACGCTCAAGCTTGGCAATACAGCTATAAAGATAAAGACCTCAAGCTGGCTAAGCTAATGTGTCTAAACAGTGTATTTCATAGCTATGGAGTTAATCACTCTGGAACTGATTAGTTCACTTGTGAACTAGTTCGCTTTATGAGCGAATTCATCTACTATATACTATTATGTTATATAAATATACTAACCTACTATATAAAAAATATATCAAATATTTTACATTTAGCGAAATTATAAATTGTATCATACTATAATTTCAATTAGTCGTTTATAGTGTAAATAAATAATGTAAATATTATTATTACTTCACTAGAATTTAACTCTTAAACTGGGCAATACTGCTATAAAGATAAAGATCTCAAGCTGGACAATGGTATATAGATAAATTAAAGGGTCTAAACAGTGCTATGGAGTTAATCACTCTATAAATGATGAGTTCACTTGTGAACTAGTTCGCCTTATGAGCGAATTCACTTTGGATTCATTTGAATAAACTCGTTTAAAGGCTACCAAAATCTTTTATCTCACTTACCTGCCAGTAGTGGCGATGTTTGCAACGCTTGCGATGGCTGCTGCTCCTTGGTGGCTATCTGCAGCTGCACCTCCTCTAGCCGGACACCATCGCCGCCTGCGTCGGCGAGAAGCGGCATGTGAAAGCGCTGCAGATGCAGGTCGAGGGCTCGCTGGGCGGGAAACATTTGTGAGCATTGGCCGCAATGGAACTGCTGCACCACATGATGGCTGAGGATGTGCTGGTTGCGTTTGCTGCGGCCGGCAAACGATTGCGGGCAGTGCGGACAGTTGAAGGGTGCCACGGCGGGATGCAGTTCGATGATATGGCGACTGTACTCCAAGCTGCTAGCGAAACGCGGTCCGTTCTGACAGAAGCGGCACTTTAACATTGGCGGCCTTCCTCGCGGTGGCGGCGGCGCCACAAGTTGTGGTAAACCTAATACTGTTTGATTTGCATTTTGTACTTGTTGCTGCAGCTGCAGCTGTTGTTGCCGCTGTGGCGGCGGCGGCGACGATTGCTGTTGTTGCTGCTGGTGTGGTTGCTGCTGCTGCTGCGGCTGCTGATGTTGGGGTGATTGATAGCCGTGCAACTCGTTGCCCAGCGCCGAAGCATACGTGATGTGCAACGGCGCCTGTTGCGGATTACTCGCTGATGCCACTGGCTGCAGCTCCGGCTGCTGAATGAGTATCATAATCGGTTGTTGCTGCTGCTGTTGTTGCTGCTGCTGCTGCTGTTGCTCCAAGATGTAGTTCTCATTGTTGTCGAGCAACGCATAACTGTCGCTCGTCAAATTGTTTGTCTGCTGATAGAGATCGCTGGCATTTATGTAGTACGTTGTTGTTGTATTGTCCAAATTGCTGCTGGGCAGCGTCTTGATGGCCTCCAGCCCACCCACAGTGGACCATTGCAAATGTGTCGTCTGGTGGGCGGCGGCAGCGGCAACTGCGGCGGCTGCTTGTGCCTGCCACAGTGGCTCTTGTGGTTGCATTTGTATCAGTTGCAATTTGCTGGCTGAGTTGTCGGAGAGCGGAGAGATGGGTGCGGTGACTGGTGTTGCTGCCGGCGCTGCAGGATACAGTGCATCATAGCTGGTTGTCTCTAGCGGCACCAGCTGGGCAGGCGGCAACAACTGTTGCTGTTGCGTTTGCAGCTGTGGCTGCTGATGTTGTTGTTGTGGACTGTTGTTGCTGCTGCTGCTGTTGATAACGGTTGGCGGTTGCAAATCGTTGAGCAGCTGCGTCAGCTCCAGCTGCAGACTCTGCTGCGCGGCCATCGATTCAGGCGATGACTCGATGTTCTCAAAACAGGGCATATCATTCTGGAAGCCAATCAGCTCGTTGCTGAAGTTGCTGCTATCAAACAGATTGCCATCCTTCACTTGTGGCTGCTGCTGTGATTGTTGCTGTTGTTGCACCGTCGCTGGCTCATAGAGATCGCTGGCATTCGCAGGTGTTGGCGGCGCGGATTCCGTCTCGGGCAGCGGCGCATAGTCGGCGGGTGTGAGAAACTCATCGATGGGTGTGCAGACGGGCGTGTAGAGATGCTGATCCTGCATTTCGTTGAGTATGCCATGCAGCGTGCTCTCCACATCGTTCATTTCAACCTGCATCTGCTGCTTGGCCTCCTCCAGCTGCAGTGGCTCCAATGGCGCCGGTTGCTGCTGCTGTTGCTGCTTCTGCTGATGTTCCTTCAACGTCTTCTCGCAGTGCTTCTCGAACTCGGCCAAAAAGTCCATCGAGCTGTGCGTTATGCGTGGCACTGACAGCACAACCTGTTCGATTTCTTCATCCACTTTCTTTTCCTGCAGCTCCACGAGACGTTCTAGTGTTGGCATATCATCATCCACGCCTCCTGCTCCTTCTCCTCCTCCACCTCCTCCATCGGGTTCTGCTTCAATTTGTTTTGTCTCGAGTGCCACAGCAGCATTGAAGCTATCTGCTGTAGCACTCCGGCAAAAATGCTCGACATTCTCATTGTTATTCACATCATCGATCTCGCCGTTCTCCTTGCCAACTGCTGCTTCTCCTTCTCCTTCCTCTTCTACTCTCCCCTTCTCTGCCTCGGCATTGCACAGCTTGTGCTGCAGCTCATCATCAAGCGCCTCCAGAGGTATGCTGACAATCAGCTCGGACTTTTGCTGCTCATCATTTGCTGCCAGACTCACTTCCACTTCACATTCGGGAGATGGTACTGCGGGTTGAGTTTGCTCCGTGGACGAAGTCAACTCCTCAAATTGCACAGCTTGCTCCATCTCCATCTTCTGCTCTGGGTTTGTTCCAGATTCTGTTTCAGTTTCATTTTCCTCTCTCAGTTTGTCACTCTCTTCAATTGTTTCTTTGGCTATGCTCTTCATTTCTTCATTTGGCATTGTTTCATCTTTTGTTTGCTCTTTAATTGCAGTGTTTATGGCTTCTGATTTGCGGATTTGCTCTTCATTAACTATTTCTGTCGCCTTGCTTTCCTCTGCTCTGGATTCATCTGTGCTGCTCGTCGGAGTCTCCTCCAATTTATTGCCCACATCTTGAGCATTTGGCTCATCAGCTTCCGGCTTTATTTTTAGCTGCTTTGATTTCTCCGGAGTCTTGCGTACGATGCGCTTAGCTCGCTTCACGGGTGTGCTTAATCTTCGTCTATTTCGCAGTACTATTTGCGATCTTTGCAAGGCGCGTTTGGGCGGAAACTGTAATTTAGAATTGCTTGGCGGTGACGTTTCACCATCGCAGCTGGACAATGCGATTGAGGAACTGTCGTCGTTGGCAAAACCACGACACGGATTCACCGACAAATCGCTGAGATAGTCTGGAGTTGTCGGAGCCGACGAGGAAGATGTGGAGGAAGCGAATGTTGTGACTGCTGTGAAGGCTTCTAAACGTGGCCCAGACACACTCGAAGAGCTTGTGTCCGATAGTTGCTTTCGCGCTGCCTTCGTTCGCCAGGGTTTATTCATTCGTTTGCAGGGTGAACGCGACTTCGAGACTCTCGAAGTGGTCGTCGTCGTAGATTGCTTCGTTCCACGATTGGCTTGCGGAGAATCGAGACGTCGCTGTATCTTGGGTGAAGAAGCTTCCTTCTCAACTGTTTGCGGTTCCTCTAAGCGACGCTTGCGCTCTAATTGCGATTCAGTCTGATTTTGTGGTGGCTTATTAGTTTCCTTATCCTTATCGAGATCTTTGTTCAACGCCTGACGCTCGGCAATCTGCTGAGCGTATCCCCGAAGTATCTGCTGCACGCGTCCACAACGCCGTCGGAACTTGGCCAGCATAATGAACTGTGCTTTGCATTGTCGGCAAATCTCTTGGGGTAATCCATCGTTACATGATATCTGCAAGAAGGCACGAAACACACAGAAAACAACCAAATTGATTATCTTTCATATTTCAGTTTTGTTGTTGCTTTGTGGATTGCAAAATGTTGCAGCCATTTTTATGGGCTTTGAAAAATGCTAAATAGGCAGATTTGGTTCGATGTAAATTATGAACCATTGTTACTGCCAACGATATCAGCATAAATATGGCTAACAAACATTTGTGTTGTCGCATATCAAGTGAGTCGGTGACGTCGGGAAGCCAATCAAGTGGGCAAAATTGCCCTCTGATGATTTGGAGCAAATAATTTGTCTTTTGTTTTCCAAATGGTCGATTTCATTAGAGTCTTGTAACGAAATCGGCAAATGGATTTCAATAAATATATATATGACTATAAATGACACACAAAGTGATTATAAAATCGAGTTGAATTTTGATTGCATTCTCGGCGCGAGAAGAGAGAGAAGAGATAGTGTTAATGAGTTGAGTATGTGTTGGTTCAAGATCTCGTCATTGATGCATAATCATCACTTGACAACTTGGTGACGAGGGTCTAGGTGAATGATAAATGAAAGAGGAATCGATGCGAGATCCAAGGGAACTCTTGGCGTGGCGAGTTCAACTTTGGATCTGAATGCAAAATACACATATAAGGGCAAACACATCAATTGTACCGTACTGAACTGTATGGTAATTGGCTCCCCAAGTCCCCAAATTGGAATACAACTGTACAACAACAACAACGCTCTGGGATCGTGATTTATGCGTAGGTGTGTTGCACACACATACACACACGCACGCACTCACGGAGTTATAAAGAAGAGAGAACGGAGACGGAAATTGAGCATTGACAATGCATGAAAAACATACCAAGTCTCTGTGCATAACAAATGAGACCCCGAGTGAGATATATCACTACATCCATATACACAAAAACACACACACACACGTAGATAACGATACAAATAGCCCACGGAGAGGAAGTGCGCAGCGACGTTGTCAAGTGTAAATTACAGCAAAAATACAAAACAAAAAGAACAAACATTAAGTAACGGCCGATCAAAGAGGAACGACTGCCCCCAGGCAGAATAAAAATAGATTCAAATGCGAATTCATAGTATACAAGCAGAGTGTACCAAGTAAAGGGAAGGGGGGGAATAACAAACACTCTCGAAACGCATCGCACACATCAGATCTCATAATTGAACACAAGCTGCACAAAGACACGTACGCAGCACGTCATTTGATCATTTTTCTAGAGAGATCAGTTCAGGTAAATATATGTGCATAGTTATCTACGAGTACTTATTTGAATAGATCACCTTGTGTGTACATTTGTCAGATTGGGTGACCAACGATTTAACAACACCCCAATTAGCGACAATTACCGAGAACGCAAGTTCTCTAGTTTCACAATAGTCGCTATAATCAGTAGTAAACAACACTAATGTCGAGGATTAAACACCCTCTTGGAGATTTTATAAAGTATAAGAGTTAAGAGGTATTTTATAAATACATTTTACTCTCATTATATTATTGTATATTTCTATTATATATATAACCGTATATGGTTCTTTTTTTTATTTAATCTGTTTCAGTAAAAAATGCCACATAACGTTCCTTTTCAATAATAAATTCCAACTTTAATCTTATAAAATGGTCAACTTATCAATTATAAGATGATGCAAGTTAAATCACCCTTTTATTCTTGAAATATGTTTACCAAAGTTGTATTACAATCTAGCAAATGGAAACTAAAATATATCAGATAAAGAGCATTCGTCTAGTCTAGTAACAACTTAAATTTTGTCTAGAAATAGTAAACAACAATGACTCGCAATGATTTTTAGCTTACTGCACTCTGAATATTCATCGATAATGACAGAAATTACAAAGTAATAAAGCACAAGTTATTGTGCAATTGTCAAGTTTATCGCTTGATGACTGTCGATTGTAATCTGTCTCTGTCACTGTCTTGGAATCGGAAAATAAAGAGTTGACCACATGTTACCCAGCGAACAACACAAATCACATAAAATGATTTGCAAATTAACCAAAAATTATGAGTAAAGTTCAAAATTTGCATACCCATTCAATATGCCAGCATATGATAATAAATAGATTGATGCAAAAAGATAACAAAATCATGCGAAAGAGAAAGCATACAAATATTATTGAGCAAGCTGATTTAAAATCCATAAACTATGACACACTCAAATTATGTAAAATCGGAATATGTGTGTATTTTTTAATCAGAAAACAATCCGCTTAAAACGTGATTTAAATCGGACTAAAAGTGAAAAGAAACTTTAATTAACTACATAAAATATGTGTTTTAGTTTTTTGGCAATTTCTCGAAACTTCTCAAATGCTTAACAAGAAGATAAAAGAACTACAGGAAACTGCTGTTAATTTGCTTGATAAACTGGCAGCTAGACAAGAAAAATGGACAGAAAAGAAAATTGTTTACAATTCCGAGGTATTCATTCATTGTCCCTGGACAGCAGCCGGCGGAATTGGACAAAAATTAATAACTGAAGTGTTGCGAGAGCAGCAATTGGTCATAAATAAAAAGCGAAACAAGCCAAAAAGCTACAGTCGAGAGTGATCGACTGCGAGATACCCCTTAAGAAACTATATTAAGTATAAAAATTAGTATTATTTATATTACTAACTGAGAAATTCAATTTTGATTGATCTATTTGGATTTACAAATTCTGTGAACTTTTGAATTTTTGTTAAACTGATTTTGGTATATAGATTTCCATTGAAAACTATTGTTGGGTATTTAACGGTGCTAAAAATATTTATTAAAAAATACTAAAAATCCTGAATTGAATATCTCATCGTAATGAAAATTTCTGGAACTATTTAGAAGTTTGGTTTGCGTTATATGGATTTTAAAATGTTTTGAACTCTTAAATAATGAAAAGAATATATATGAAAATGCGTAAGATTTCCAATTTTCGCTGAGTCATAACACCTTTCTTTTATACTTTACAGATGACGGGTATAAAAAGAGATAAAGATAGGAAAAGTGTGCAAAGATAATAAATCGTTGGTATGTAAACATAAATTTACATTTTTGATGATAATTCCCGTTACAATGGAAATTCAAGTGGCATCATAAGTCAACAACAACAACAACAACAACAACAAGAGCAGAAACAGCTCGAATAAGTGAGGGATGTAACAAAGCAAGTCAATGTTTAACTAATTAACATCTGTGCGGCGGGGGATGAATTTTGGGATTCATTTGTAGCAACAACCAAGTTGCGACTCTAATGTAGCCATAAAAAAGCCACAGCAGACAGCGACACCAAATTGTAATCAAACTGCACATGCCCCTAAAAGGCAAAGAGGATGGAAAGAGACAGCGCCACTTAATAAATCATAGCAAATACATAGATGGGCGAAAGTGGAGGACACGCGGAAATAGCAAATTAGCTAGGCTAACCTCACGCCCCCAACGCCCTTCTTCCCTTGGCCTTGTACTCTCTCTCTCGCTCTCCCGGTATTGTGTGAAAAGTAATTCCGCAGCAAGGGCAACATCGAGTGGTTAGCTTTTTGCCAGCCAGGCAGCCAACCAAACAACCAGCAAAAGCAACAGCAGAGAGCAGGCAATGAGACCGGAATTTCCGATTATGCTTCGGCTACAGTTCGGATTTGCAACGCCATTTTGCGGATGATAAACAAAACACCAAAGCATAACAGGCCAAGTAGGAAGACAAACAAAACAAACGGTAAACGGCAAACGACAAACAAGCAACAATCCACTTGTGGAACTTGTTAGCTTTGACAATTTAACTTAATTGCAGTGGAAGGAAGGACGACGACTGCTGAACGGCCAAAGAGTGCCGGCAAAAAGATAAATACCAAACGAATGCTGCCATCTCTTTCGCACTCCCTCTCGCGCTGTCTCAATTACTCTCCCCACTGGGAGTCTGCAACTCTCTTTGTGTGCGTGTGCGTGCTAATAGGCGGAGCAATAAAATCCACAGCGCGAAACGACGTCCGAACGGCAGCAGACAGGAAGCGAAAGCAAAGGAAATGAAGAGGAAGGGAAAAATGACACAAAACAGGCCGGGGATTATGTGGATGCGCTACGATTAACCGCTATGGGCATATTGAATTATTTTGGATCAAGTGGCAGAGTTCACAAGGGAAACGTAATTAGCTGAAACGAAGAACTAGTTCCCGCAAACAAGTTCAAGGCTTGCTAATTGGATTCGAACTTTACTAGTTTGATAATTAAGTCAGAGCCTCAGCACAGGAAATTGTAAAAATGTGCGTAACACAAACTACAAAATAAACCCACAAGATATTTTACAAAAGGCGACGACAGCTAATCATTCTATTATAAACTTAATTTAATTTGTTTGTTTTGTTAAGTTGCGAAACGATGGATTGTTATGCATGAACTGAGTAATTTTATTTCCTTTTAATTACCAATACTCAAACTGAAGGTTAGCAAATTGCCATTCATTTGCTTCGGCAATTAGGTGCTGTATATGATTTCCATAACAATTGACTTTTAACTGGAAATATGCAATGAGTACAACGAAATGTGCGATATCTAACTTTGAATGAATAAATTTATTCAATTTTAACGAATTAATAATAATGTGATTTTCAACTGTTTTGATAATTAGACATCAAAGATGCGTATGATAGATAGACCGATTTCCCGATATAACTTCAAAAACGTGTGATATCAAACATTTAATGAACAAATTTGTGCAATAGCAATACGATATCCAACTTTTCTAGCCATCAATAGTGTGCGTACTCCACATAAAACAGATTAAGGGAAGAATGCATTTCCATAACAATTCGTGTTTAATAATGTATCGAACAACGGATATACATATATTGTTAACTAATACTGACGAAATAATACTAATAAGATTTCTAATTTTTGGGGTAGTTAGCCATTAAGAGATGCGTAACGCAACTAAACAGATTCAGGATAAAATGGATTTCCAAAGCGTAATATAACGAAATATGAGATATCTAAAGTGGATGAACACAATGTAAGCGATACAAACGACTTAATAGTAATAATGATCTCTAACTTTTCCGGCAATTTGCCATAAGGAGCGTGCGTAGTGCACATAAAAAAGAGATTAAGGGAGGAATGGATTTCCATAACAATTTGAGTTTAATTAGAAATAGACAATGAGTATATAAAGAAGTAATACAATGAGTATATAACGAAGTAATACAATGAGTAATAACAAAGTAATACATTTACTGAATACTAACGACTTAATAATAAAATGATCTTTAACTTTAGAAATTTAGAGATGCGTAACGCAAGTGAAACAGATTCAGGATAAAATGGATTTTCAAACAGAACTATAACGAAATATGTTATATCTAAGGAGGATAAATAAAATTTAAGCAATAAAATGTTTTTGCACATAAAACAAATTAAGGGAAGAACGGATTTCCATAACAATTTCAGTTTAATTAAAAATATGCAACGAGTATTATAACGAAATGTGTGATATCTAATAACGAAGTTATACATTTACTAACGATTTAATAATAAACTGATCTCTAACTTTTCTGGTAATTAGCAATTAAGAGATGCGTAACGCAAACGAAACAGATTCAGGATAGAGCCGAACCGAACCGAACCCGGTGAAGAACAAACCTTTCTACTTAATTTGATTGGAATATGCGCAGAAGGGGGGAGGGTGGATGGAGGATGGCAGATGGATGGACGCTGGGATGTTTTGGGCATGGTCACGCGGTGTGCGTCAGTGGGGGATTAGCACGCAACAAAAGCAGCAACAGCAACAACAACAGTGGTATATAAAAGTTAACACCAAGGGAGCTTCTGTCCCCCACTTCATGCTGCTGGTCCTAAGTAGTCAGAGTCTGTCAGCTGTCTGCATGCGCTTTGGTTGGCTGATTGTTTCAGACGCTTTGCCTGGGTGGCTGCAAAATGTCAAAAGCGGTGAAAAATGAAACAACACGGCTTTGATGTTGTCCTGGGGCTGCTGCTCTCTCTCTCACTCTCACTCTCTCTCGCTCTCTCTCTCTCACTCTCGCTGTCTCTGTCTATCTATGTGGAGAGTATAACCCTTGGCAGCATTGGTTGGCATTAATTTTTCATTGGCGTGTGCCAGGACAGACGCCAGCAGCCGTATCAGGGCGAGCATCAGCTTCACCATCAGCACCAGCAGCACATCCGACAGCTGGGATAAATCCATAAAACAATTTGAGAAATTAAACAATCAAAAGGCGTTAAGTGTTACTGACTTTTCTGTGGGTTCTTTACTGGGGGCTTCTTCCTGTTGTCCTTGTACCAGCTGCTATTGTTTTTGTTTGTTTGTTTGTTTACTTGATTAACCCACAACAGCAGCAACGCAATGGGGAAAAAAGTTATCCCTTGCAGCTTGTCACACATCATAATGTAACGCTTACTTATACAATTATAAATCACACAGCATGTGAGAGGGTGTATTTTAGTAGTTTTACTACAAGTTTTAATCTTGTAAACATTTTAGGAATGCAAATATTTCACACTGAATCAGCTTTTCTAAATTTGATTAAAATCAAACTGTGCAATGTTTATTTATATTTAGAAGGCCGCCGCTGATTTAACTTAATTAAAAATAAAAACATATGGTATAATGGCTCTTTTGTGTATATTTAAGCCTAAGTCCCTGTTGATGTAATTAAGTAATTTATAAAACTTACATTTGATTAAATTTAATCCAAAGTGTGTCTGTAAAGTTTACATTACTTATGGCAATTAACAGCGCTTTTCCATTAAATAAAGTGTATTAAAAACCCGCTGCTTTTTTTTCTACATAGTTTGTTAGTCATAAAAAGATGCTAATTATCGAGGTCTCCCAAATTTATGGAAGACTTCAAATTATTTTGTTGATATGTCAGTCTAAACTCACAATAGGAATTTTTCCTGAAAACGCCACAATCCGAAAGTAAACAAATCAATGATTTCTCCATACACAAACTGTTTACATAGAAACGATTAGTATAAACAATTTGTTATGGCCAAAATATTAGCTTAAAAATAAAACTATTCGGCGCCAACAACGTTATCTAGCATAGAGTATAACAATTAGTGGAAATGTGTGAAAATCATAGGCTCTAATAACATGTGGTCATCGAAATGTGTCCAAGTATTTCTCACTCACAAGTTTAAGAGTTAGCCTTAAAGATGTACTAAATGTCTGGGGTGCTCACAATTGGTTAATATTTGACCTACAAATTGTGTAGGCTGAAAATATAACAAACTATTTGTGGATCGTTTCGAGCAATTGAAGTAAAAGAGAAATTAGCCAATAAATTGAAGTTGCCTACGCAATTTGGATCGTCAAATTAATGGTCTGCAAAACTACTTGTTTATTTACTTTTATTTTCGTTTTGTTGTTGTTTTTTTTTTGTGTTGATCCTACGCGCTCTGAAATTGCAAGTTGTTGCTAAGCAAGTGCGTTAAACAAACTCTGTTGAGCCATTTGCCATTAGCCAATGAAGTGAAAGTGCGTAAACACATCACCAGGTGATCACCTGGCGAGCAGATGTCATTCAACAAATGCAAAAACCACTAACGTGATGCTATTGCAAATCAATGGGAAACATATTTTTGTCACTTAACCCAATATGTTTAATCAAATCACAAAAATAATAATATATAAATAATATATAATATATATATATACAAAATATATAATATATACACAAATTAATTAACGACAGCACATTAATAATTTAGGTATTATTATGTTTAGTATTCAACTAAAACATTAATCTTTAAATAAAATCATTTGTGCCGGGAGGAAATGTATGTAACCGGTAGAACGAGGCATCTGCGACCCTATAAAGTATATATATTCTTGATCAGCGTCAACAGCCGAGACGATCTAGCCATGTCCGTATGAAACACTGGATCTCAGAGACTATAAGAGATAGAGCTATAATTTTCAAATAATTCATAACACTGAACAATTATGTATATGTATATTTACAAATCAAATACCTTTTTCCCAACTATTCACAGTTAACATTGACTGAATAATTCAATAGTCACACCCACGACAACTTATTGAGTTGTTGCTCTTCTGCAGGTAATGCAACAGACCCCGAAAAGCCATCGAAGTCATCGCCATTGACCTTAAGAGCAATCGAAGCACGATGACGCACCCGGCAATAAACCCAACAACAACAACAACAACAAAGAAAAGAAACAAGAGAAGAAGAAGAAAAAAAAAACAACACTACAAACTACAAACAACAAACGACGACGTCATTTGCATAATGGAAATGAGTAAAGTCCATAAATAATACTTTTTTTGGTTTGTTTGGAACGTGTCCAAGTTGTGCATCTGCTTCTTGTTGTTAATTCACAAGTTTTGCCGTTAGTAATGGCAGAAAGAGATAGACAATTCAATAGAGTAGATCAAGTTGATTTAGTTTTTGAAACTCAGCCAGTTAGTCAGTCGGTTAGCCAGTTTTCAGAGTTCAACAAACCATCAAGCAGTTAGTTAGTTGTTTTGTTTATTTTCATATTTGCATATTTAAGACATGTGCTAAAAGAAATTTTTGTAAAATCTTGTGGAACTTTTGTTTTCAAAAGTGTGAATAGTGGGAATTTCTTGTAGCCGACGGGATTTTGAATACACTATGGTGTAGAAAAGAATGAAATATGAGAAATACGATTTATAATGAATGATCTTCTGTAGGTTTTTTTTTCTAATTGATATGTTAGTTGAAATTTAAACATAATAACCAAATTAATAACCTTAAGTTTGCTAAATATCTTATCATATATTTGAAATAATCTTTTAAAAAGATTAATAAAGATCTACTGTCGAATGTAGATTGCTTTATTTAACAAGTTGTTCGTTGAAGTTTCAACATTATAATCAAATTAATTTGGATTAAGTTTACTGAATATCTTTTAAAATATATTAAATAATCTTCTAAAAAGATGAATGAAGATCTACTATCGAGTGTAGGTTGCTTTATTCAGCAAGTTGTTTGTTAAAGTTTCAACATAATAATCAAATTAATTTAGCTTAAGTTTGCTAAATATCTTTTCAAATGAAATAACATAAATTCCATAATGTAAAAGAGTATATTTAAGTCTAGAGGCAAATTTGATGAATTTTTAATTTATACCAACTTTTGTTTGTCTTTCTCCTCGCTGATCTTGTTTGCATGTTGTGAATTTCGCTTCGCGTGAAAGACATAAGCAAAAAAAAATCCAAATGCTAAGAGTGCTTGACTAACGGATACTCTACATTTAATTGACGCTGAGTTTCATTAGATTGTCACAATTACATGTGCACTATATATCATAATCAAGCGACTTAACACTTTGCTGGCTTCAAATTATTACAAATTGTTGAGGAAATTAGGGAAGCGTTGCGATGATAACCTCATGCTTATAAGACCGTGAAATACGACGTCCACAAATGTTCATCTTGCTGTTGGAAGTCAACAAACCGAAGCAACTTCCCCATTAAATGCCAGAATTGAAGCACAAAGATCTTTACATGTATGTTCAGAATTTTGTCTTCCTAACGTGACAAACTGAATACAATACTAAAAGTAATTGCTTTCCTCAGTGACATTCGTGTGGCGTTTAATCGATGCGTTATACTCGATGCAAGTGCCGGTAAATGTCAATTTATTTTACACAAAACATCAGTTAAATGTTTGAAAAGTACGAGTATAGCTTTATGACAAGTCGAAAATGTGTGAAAAGTTAAAGCTTGTGACAAGGATTGATGTGATTTCGCACCAAACAAGCGAACACTTATATATTCAACAAATTAAAAAAAAAGAGAAAAAAATAATTTAAATACTATATCGTTTATGACAAGTTTGTAGACATATCACCATAACAATTAAACTTTTCATAACATATTGATCAGGGTAAATTATTCCATAATTGAGAAGCGAACTTAAGAAGCAATCGAGCTGAACGAAACCTTAGCTTAAACGAACCGGAACTGAAAAGTTTGAGACAAGAAAGACACTCGAAATTCAAAATGAACTAATGGGAAATATTGCGTATGATCTGATTATGGTAAAGGGTAAATGCCAAGGGTTTGACCGACCTGAACTATCGGTAATCATACATAGCTTATCAGGGTTGAGTTGGGTTGAGTGTTCTCAACAGTCAGCACGCTTTATAGAGGCACTTCAACATGGCAACAAACTTGCCCACATTGTGTGTCGCACACTAAATACATTTCAAGTACCCGATAGATGAATGCACTTGAGGCAATTGTGATACTCCTACTACTATCTGGTTCTGGGAGTCTCCGGGTCTCGGGTCTTTTTACCGATTATGCCAGCTGCTCGAACTGGGTCGCTTGATTGCGCTGAGGATGAAAGAGTGAGAGAATGCGAGAATGATGCGGGGTTGAGGAAGATTTCTACACGGGTATTCTACTCGTAGTATTTCCGCTCAACTCAATTGAGTTGAGAATGGAATGGAATGGAGAGGCGGTGGCAGTGGCGGTGGCCATAGCAAGTGATAAACAACTAGATAATCCGGGCATGTGTTGTGGTGGATCTGATTAACATACAATACACTTAAACGAGCATTAAATTCAATTTGCATGTGGAACAAATTGAGTAAACATGGCAACGAAATGCCAGTTGGCCATGTTTGCATCATTTCAATGTTATCTCTTCTTCGTTTTTTCTCTTTTTTGATACGCTCCTTGAATTTTGCCCATTGTCAGCTTGTGTAGTTGTCGTCATCACTCATAAATGCCTCTTGAAATTGTGGCATTAGAGCTGCTTAGCGGGTGCCAATGTTACTGCCATTAAATACTCTCAACTGTTTATTTGTGTTGTGTATGTGTGTGTGGCGGCATCTTTTCTTGTTGTTGCACGTTATATCACTTTGAACTACGCCCGTCTGTATTCTGTGACCAGACATCTCTCTGACATCATTTGGACAATAACCAACCACAACTAACTGCCTTGGCCCATTTCATTGTTTATAGTATTGTTGCAGGCACACATCAACTTCATTAAGATACGCCGCATTTGATAATGAGAAGGCGCGTTGCCCCAAACAATGCTCGCAAATTGCCAACAGATTCAAATTTCCACGTTGTCTTTCAACTTCATCTCTTCCATCTTAATCTCCATTACAGCGGCGCCTTTTTTATTAGACCACAAAGAGACAACCGCTATTACTGCCACAATATATTTTGACAAGGATAAGGATTTAGAAGACAAGAAATAATATTACAAATAAAGTCTGAAGTTTATCCCTGATTAGCTTTCCTAAGCCTTTAGATACCGCATCTCTTTTTAAGCCCTCTGACAGAAACTCATTTCTATGAAATCTTATAAATGCCTCAGCAAACTCATCTTCATTGAGAAGAGCTTTGCTTCGATCAGATCAAGGTTTTGGAATGCTATTTTCGTGAATCACTTCACGAGAATCAATTTGCTTTTAAAATTTCGAAATTTCCAATGCGGTTTAATTGCCGCTCTCGTTTTTGTAAATTTAGAATCAAGTTCAAATGAATGAATGAACCAGCCATCTGGTTATTTTCGGTTCAATTGAGCGCATTTGTTTGTGCTACCTTGCTTTTGTTATTTTACAATTGACAACATAGTTATCGCCACATCTGTTGTTGCTAATGACACCGTGGAAATTGGGTTGCGAAAACTTTGTTCAATTACTTTTAGCACGCAGTTTGCAGAGAGTTTCAAAACAATGTGTGAAAACCTTAGAAAACAAATACTGAACATCAAAGAAATACTCATTATACAAACTTTGTTAGAGAATCATTTAAAATTATTGTCTTGTTTTGGCCAACACTTAAAAAAAATAATGCATACATGATTATCTTATTTAGTTCCAACGTCAATAAAATTCATTGTTTTCGCTAGCGTGCTAGCATCAAAGACCATGACCATGACCTCTGTTTTCCGACTGGATTCTACTAAACTAATGGCTGGCATTTAATAATTTAAATAATATATGTTTTTTAATGTGTAAAGTGCATAACTTAGAAAATATATTCGTGATGCAAATTCCGAGTGCCGAAAAATGTATTGCGATCATAAAATTTGGAATATAAAGAACAGTGAGAAATGAATTCTATATTTAGATGTACTTTGCGAACCACCTAAGAACTTTCATCATGTATTGGTTTCTATCTGCAGCGTGGAATCTTTCGCTATTCTTTTTCTGCTTGAGCAACAAACTCATTGAGGTCTAAAAATAAGAACAAAGTACATAGATAGATACATATTTGATGGGATGCTTTTTGTGTTTATCGAAATGAGAATAATTGACCGTCATATACATAGTTTTACTTTCATTGAGATTCTTAGAGACAAAAGCCATCAAAAACAAAAATAAAAACGTGCTTCCACGTTACGAGGGATTTATCGAGGCGGAAATCGATATGCAACAAAGCAAATTATGAACGGTAAGGCGGCAAATGCTGTTGGCAAAATGAAAAGTAAAAGTCAAATAGAGCGCAACAAATGCAAAAAGTGGCTAGACAAGCCAAAGCAGCAGACAACAACAACAACAACAACAACTGTAACTACATATATAGATAACTACAATGCTACCAATACACACACACACGTGAGATGTAGAAACGTAAAGCTTGTAAACCGGCTGTAGAAACAATAACAACAGCAAGTCTCCAAATGTGGGGGAGACTTCAGGGAGCGCCGAAGCTTTTATGCCCTTGCAAAACGTTCGGTAAACAATGAGAAACGAAATTAAAATTTGGAATAGCATTGAGATAGAGCAAGAGAGAGATATCTATATATGTGTATAAAAAGAGGCTGAAAAGAACAGACCAAATTATACATGTGCATATATACAAACTTATATATGAGTAGAAATCGACTAAAGAACACCTCGACGTGATATGAATTGATTTCCCTATTTATCGCCGTATCGCTTAGATCTTAAACTCAGTTATAAATAAATTAAATATTCGAATACATTTAAAGTAACGCTTTAAAGAATTCCCACAAGGCCAACATTTCTTTAAATAAATACGAAAAACAAAACGAATATGGTAAATTCATTGAATGCATATTTGAGTTATCAACCGTTTCTGTTTCTGTGGCAACAACACCCGCCCGGTTGACCCAGTTGATTGGCTCACTTATTCCAACTTGTATACAGTTCGTAACAAACAAATTAAATTAAAAAAAGCGAAATGCAAAAAAATAAACACACACTTTAAAAACTTATCTCCGCATTTCATTGAAATCGAAAATCTGATAAAAAGAAAAAAAGAAAGAAAAACAGCAAAATGCTGCGTCATAATTTACTTTCTCTCGCGTCATCTGCACAGTAGTTATGCAGTAACGATTACATTTGAGAGTTTTACCACAGCAACATCTGCGTGTAACAATCTCATAATGCCCTTTTCAAATGCAGTGTACGACGAGATGACAACAAAGACAGCAACGAGCAACGAGCAACACACTTTGACTACTTATTCAAGCCAACAGCTGAAACTGAGAGCGACGGCCAGAAAATGTCAGCTTCAAGATAGACGGGCAAAGAAAAAACAACAACAACAACAACAACAAAATGACATGTGCACGTGAGAAACAAACGCTTCAAGTCAACAACAACAACTTGCTAAATTTCATGACTGTGCCAAAAAAAACAAAAAAATACAAATAAAACAAGAAATCGCAACATGAAATCGACTATCAACTACTCTTTATTTATTTAAAGGCAATTTGCAATTTGAAGTTATTAACTTTAAATATTAAAATAGTCATCAAAGTAGCCAATTGATTAAATTACTTGTAAAAGCTTTTTAATCCCTGCAAATTGATTGCATTAGTTGTAAATTTAGTTCATTTTGTGTAGTTGAACTTAACTTCAATTGTCCCAATGAATCAAGGCCTTGATTTTCGCTTCGTTAGTTCAGCGTTCGTTGGTATTGGTATAAAAAAAGCCAGATAAGAAATCGCAAAATAAACTTGACTACTATTCAAAGATAATAATCATTTTCTTTATTTTTAAAAACTAATGGCAACCAATAGGAAATTGATTACATTATTTGTGAAAATCTTTCAAGCCCTGCATTTGGGAATATTATTTTTAAAAGCCAGCCCTATTTAATCCAAGGATTAAGTTCGCCCTTTGTTATTGCACACACAAAAAACCGCAATACAAACTCGAACTTATGATCCATTCCAACATAATTAGCATTTTTATATTAAGTCGCTGTAAGTAAATGCAATCAAATTGGTTTCCAATAGAAATGGATTACATTAGTTGCAAATGCCTTTCAACCCTGCAATTCATTGTATTATTTTTAAAAACCAGCCCTGTTAAGAGCTTAAGTTTAATTGTCCTTATGAACCAGGTCATTGGTTCTCGCTTCGATAGTTTTTTCGGTTGTTGGTTGAAGGCTTAAGTCAACCCGTTGTTAATGAACAGATAAGAAAGCGCTACACAAATTCAACTACTTACTACTCCTTATCTATTCAAACACAATTACCATTTTTATATTGTTAGTATTTTCATTTCTAAAAGCCAACCCTGGTTTGAACTAGTTTGCGCAGTTCACATTAAGTTCAATTGTCCAATGAACCACGGCCTTGGTTCTCGCTTCGCTAGTTCCTTCTTTCTTTCGTTAGTTCGCCATAACAAAAACAAAAACAATAACTGAAGGCTTAATGTTAATGTTATTGCACAATAGTCGCAGCATTCAATGGCAGCTTAGTATTTTACTGCCGGCTTGTTGCTAATGATACCGTGGAAAATGGGTTGAAAAGAAGAAAATTTTGTAAAAATAATGTGCGAAAAGCAAATACTCGTAGATCAACATTATTGTTGAGCCCAGCTTTTGTCGTTTTGTTGTTCGAATTTTATTGCAAGAAATGGGAACAAATCTAATAATAATAAAGAAACCGGCAATCGAATGCATGTATTAGAATAGAGGCCAGTCACTTTCGAGTCTTACATAGCTTTGCGTCAAACAGCAGCACGTACAATATGTATGCCGCCGGCGAGTTAAAACCCTTCCCACTGTCCCCCCTTCCCTCCCCTCGGATCACGACAAAATAGCCACATGGGGCAAGAAGTTGGAAATCTTATATGTGCGTGCCGTCGCGGCCAGTTCAATCGGCATTAATGCAATTCGTTCTCGGTCTTGGCTTCTGTCTGTGCCACCACCTAATTTAAGTGTTGTTCGAATTGCATTCCATGGCGACGCTCGAGACCTCCTCACTCGTTGCTTTAGCTGCTTTCCCCTGCTGTTTAACAACTGAGTGGAGTGTGAGACATCAGCGGGGGCTTGAATTATATTATTATGCCAGCTATACGCATGTTGGAAGGGTATTGTGACCAACCGAATTAGTAACAAAGGCAGAAAGAAGTATCCACATATATCTTGATCAGTGTCAACCTACACAGAAAAATGAATACTTGTTAAAATCAAATATTTTCGACACGAGTTTAATGTGGATTTAAAAAAAAATACTATGTGGAATTTGGTAATACAAAATTCTAGTATTCTTATACTCAAGAAAATCCAATGGATTTAAAAAAATATTATGTGATATGATATAAGAAAGTCAGAAAGAAGTATCCACATATATCTACACAGAAAAAAGAATACTTGTTAAAATCAAGTATTTTCGACACGAGATTAATGTGGATTTAAAAAAAAAAAAAACTTTTTGGTAATTTGGTAATAGTAAATTCTAGTATTCTTATACTATACTTAAGATACTATGCGGTATTTTGGTAATAAAAATTCTAGTATTAAGAAAATCCAGTCGAGTTAAAAGAATACTATGTTGTATTTTGGTAATACAAAATTCTAGTATTTTTATACTTAAGAAAATCCAGTATAATCCAGATATTGACACACCTTAACTTGATTTGACGTTTTTATCCTGGATAAGTTTTTTTTCTGTGTAGAATGCAGAAGATCAATTTTCCATTATAACACTAATCACAAAACATAATTTGGAACGTAAGTTTAAAGCTTCAACACTATTATTATCATTTCAAAATGGGTAGCAGGTATTTCTCAGTCGATTTTAGGCTTGTTTGTTGTTATTTTGTTTATCAAACACACTCCATTTCCCATTCCCAATTTAAGCGTGTGCCGTTTGCCTAATTTCTATTTGTGTTGTTGTATTGCTAGCAATTTGCTTTAATTAGACACGTCAAGTTTTAGGTAAAAGTAAGTGTAGAATAACCTGAAAAATAGGGTTTTTTTTTGAGGTTGTTGTTGATAGTGGTTCGCTTTTGTTGTCGTCTTGTTGTTAATTGATTAGCATTGCTAAGAGACTCGCCCTGATAACGCAAACATCTTGTTGACAATCCATTTGGAAATCAAATTAGAAACGGTACTCCTCAGAGACAAACGAATCAAATGGGAACTACTGCAGAAGAATCTCAGCAATAGAAAGTCGTAAAAAACAATTCTAAATATGTGTGTTTGTGTGTGTTGTGCATATAACGCAAAGTTCGAATAATTTATTGATTCATGTCATTGTATGTTCTGGATCTCTCACTTCTATGATTGAGTAGGCGTCAATAGAATTTTCTAAAAATATTTAATATCGATATTACGATGACGATGATGATCGCTGCCCCCATTGTTATTTTTAGTTGTGGGATATTTATGAACATATATTTGGCTTCTATTTTGTGTATACAGATGAAATGAAATATCATTTTTCATTGAATTTATTGAAATCGTATACATATTTACGTAGCACGTTTAGACATCAAGTAACAATCAACAAACAACAGACAGTAAGTATTACCACATAAGCTCAAGGCTATTGATAAGCAATTTCATAAATAACAAATAGAGTCAAAGCTTATCTCAATCTATTCGTAGCACATGTAACATCATGATGCCCCGACTTTTCAGCCATCGTTATCACGAGCGACACGCACAATACTTTTTTTATTAACTAATAATCTGTGTGGCACATTGTTGCATAAAACAATTACTAAGAAGATAATACGCATTGTATAACTATCAATAGCATTTAACAAAAAAAAGAGTGTGTTATCTAAAAGAAAAAGCTATAAATATATCCCTAATAAATGATGGTTGATTTGGTTCTATTTTTATTACTGTGAATACACCATAATAATATAAGAGATGCTTTTTATTTGGGGTATTAATGAGTCATTTGTTTTCAGCATTATTGTTTGAATTCTTGCGAGTATCTAAGCACAAATATAAACAGCGCAAAGTGCTTAAATAATTAGTCATAAAAATAGTGTTTTAACCAACAAATGTTCTGAAAAAGAACTCTTGACATTTTATATTTTTTCTAAAATCAGTTCAATTCTGAAATATTTTATTTGAACGGATTTTGTAGTGTACCTTGCAGTCTAATTAGAAGATTAATATTTTTGTTATTATTTCGTTACGCTGTCAGATAACTTATACTAGATTAGATGATAAGAAAGTGCGCTTTTTTTGGGCTTGTCTTTGTGCAGAATATACTTAGTTACTAGATAACGAAAACAGTTGTTTTTTTCTTTTCGGCTTTTTCGGCGTAACCGTATCAGGCCATTCTCAATGACCCACAACTTGTGCTAATTGCATTTGATGTTGCTCAATGAAAGTAACGAACCTTATCTCGGGTTTTACTATCAAATAATTTCCGTGTTATGTCAACAAATCATTACGCTCCCAGATCGAAAAGTGTGTTAAAGTTAAGACATATATCTCAACAAAAATTTAACGACAAATAAAAACCTAACGACTCTTAAGGCCAATGTTGTTAAGTGCCAGAACACATTAACATGTTCATGCGTATGCAAACTTTAAATTGTCAAGTTTCGCACAGAGCTGTTAAATTATGTTATTTAAGAGTGTAAACTATTAACACGCTTGAAAAACGCTCAACAAATAAATGTGTGTAACTTTGTTATACCAACCGAAAGTGTTGATAATGTATTTGATATGAGATTTCCACTATTGTCGTAATTGATAACGATTTACGATAGTTATTAATTGAAAAATGGCCGCAACTAACGATCAACGTTTTCTCCACTAACTGTTGGGCCACATTCGTGAAACTCTTCACGAAATTACAATAAAACCATTTGTCTGCAATGTCCGGCACAATTAGTCGTTGAATGCCGTTCGCCTCGTTTAATTGCCATAACAATTTAAAATGCAAATGTGAATTGTCTACCAATCACAGACTACAAATATTACGTATACGTAGCACGTAGCTGCATTGCAACGACGAATGCAGTCGACAATTCAAATTAGAGAGTACACTTCTTGCATTTAAGCCAAGAATTCGAAAAGGATTGGCAAGACGGAATTGTCACGAGAGTCAAGAAAAGAAAACCATACCTTAAATAAAGCTTTGGCTTTGGTTATAGCTTCGATTAAGCCATCTGATTAATTAGTTAACAAAACGTATACTTTCCTTAATTCGTATTTAATTGCTTTGCTTCAAATTTCTCGAATTTCCCATGCATCACACGTAGATTAGACACTTGCCCTTTCACTTTAAAATCTTTCGGGGCATGATGTCTACCTTGACTATGACCATTAGGTTTAAACTTGGCTGCATGACGTTAAATGCTAATGAATTTGATAGTTGTAATCGTCTGAAGCCCAAGCCACGTCTCTGTGTTGAACCAGTTGAACTCATTTCGTTTCTCTAGAGCACACCAAATACCCATTATGCGACTAATAATAAATAATGAAAATAATTACAAGTCAAATTGTATAACGAAGCAAACGCGCGAGACTTAAGGTCAAGCAATTTTTCATGCAACACCTTGAGAAGCGGCTACCACAACCAACATGTGTATAATGTATGTACACTGTGAGAAAACAAACCTACTCAAAAAGAAGCCTTAGGGAAATATTAAATTGAACATAAATCCATTGCCTATTAAGCTTAAGCCCTCAAGTTTATCAAAAAGGTTATCTTTAGTACATTAGGAGATACAAACCAAAAGATAACTATTACAAAATAAACTTTAATTTACATCAACCCATTGCTCAAGTTACAAAATTGAATTTTGGATTTTGAAATAAATATAATCCTATACAAATATCGCTATTTAATAGATAATAGATTGTTACTAATAAAAAAACTATTTAAATTTACCAAATTTCGAAAATTCTTTTAAAAACAAGTCAAAAACTGATCTTTAAAATTTAGAACATTGTCTTAGATTACATTTTATTTTAATTTATATCTTAAGTTACAACATTGAATATTTGAATTCAGGAAACTTCAATAAAAATAAATAAATATGATCCTATACAAATAACCCAATATAAATAATAAGCTAAAAAAATTATATAAATATAAGCTCAAAATTAAGTAATAAGTAATAGATAATAAAAAGTGAAGATAAAAAATAAATGAAACTATCTAAATTTACCAAACTTCGAAAATTCTATTAAAACAAGTCAAAATTCTGATCTTTAAAAGTTAAGAACTTGTCCTAGATTACATTTCATTTTAATTTATAACTAAACGCATTCACTCATATCAAAAGTAGTAAACTTTTTCTCTCTGTGTATGGATACAAAACACACCTCGCAATGGGCAGTGGCAACAACTGATTTCAGCAATGCGGGTTTTATGTGCGTGGGCGGGGGGCAATTGGGGGGATCTCTCTTTTGTGAAGGAAACCGGTTGTCCACTCCTCGGATCGGCCTGTCGTCGAGCCGACCACAAAAAGCACTCACACACACACACACACACACCTCAGTGGCGAGTGATTTGTAATGAGTATGTATAATTGAAGTTGCCCCAAAGCAGCCATACACATTATACATTATACTATTATACTATACTATATGCGACTACTTTTATGACCCGCTCTGCCTTTCAAGAATATGCCGGTGGGTGCGCAATAATAACAAAAAACAAAGCAACAGCTAGAGCGGGAACTATGCCGAAGTCATTTTAATTGAGCGAAAAATAATATTGGTTCTCTATATATAGTACAAATCCACATATACATACATACACATATATTTCCAGCTTTGCTTTCGAGTTGCACTGCGTGTTTATGGCGCATATACGAACGCGGAGGCGTGGGGAAATCGGAGGCAGAGGGAAGGGAGCAGGTGGCACGCGGCAAGCGTCAAGCGGCATGCGACTTGGCACGCGATGAGACCCTAAAGTTAAGAATAACAAATAGGCCAAGAAAAGCAGGAAAATCCCATAAACATACTCACAACGCTTTGTCAAAATCCAAACACACTTTTCACTTCAGCGACACAATGTGGAAGGGTAAGGAAATCGAAAGTGCAATACAATGTTGAGCATTGTTAATTTAGAACAAATTCTCTACATAAGCAATACTCTCTAGCAAACTGAAGTTTGTAGAGTGGGTCTATAAAAACTGTACCACAAATAATTGGAAACAGATAATTAAAAAAAGTTCTACAAGTGACTTTTTAAGTAATTGAAAAGAAATGAGAAAAATACATTTCAATCAATATACAATATAAACTATAGGAAATATTCACTAACATCGCATAGATCAACAATTAGTCAACACAAAAAAAGTATAAGAATATGATATCACGAAAATTCAATCCTTATTGTATCGATGGCGTAGTCAAAAGCTTGACAAGTCAATGTCAACATCATTATCTATTATGATACGTTGCCGAAATTGTTAGAAGAGTGCAAAATAATGATGCAAAAGAGATGTTAATTTTATTTATTTAACAACCACACAAGACAACAACATATAGATACATATGTATAGGAATGTTTGTGCACACATAACAAAAACAATGCTATAAGAATGGCAATAACAAAGTGAAGAAGCAGTTTAATGCTGGCAGTGATCCAAGAAAGGAAAAGACACGCCAGCTCACATACGTGTAGTCAGCAAGTGTGTGTGTGTGAGTAATTCAGGCAGTCATCCAGTCAGTTATTCATTCAGTCAGTCAGTCAGCTAGTCAGTTTGTTGCCAGCAGTTCGTGCCCAGTCAGTCACAATGTGCGGCAAATAAATCACATTAAAAATTAAACAGAGCAGAGAAGCGAGCAGCGACAAGAACAACATAAAATAACAAAATGCAGGCAGAAGACACAAACACACCCACCCATACACACACACTCTCAAGCACACAATACATTCAGTTTGAGGTAAATTGAAGCGCAGCTTTGACAGGCAAATTGAACGAACTGTAAAGCTCAGCGTCGTTGTTATTGTTGTCGATTTGCTTTCGCTGTGTTCTTCCTCCCTCTTAACGAAAGTGAGACGACTTTGTTGTGATGCCCTATGTTATATGCTATACAAGCGCAATTTGCTTATGAAAGAGATGTTGTTGTTTGGTTTTGTATTCGTTGTTCGTACTTACATTGAGCTTCCAAATGATCATCTCCTCGAGTACAGTGTCCATGTTGCTGTGTGCTCCACTCAGTGCATAGTCCACGGGATTATCACATTTGCGCTTTTGCTGCTCTTCTTCGTGGCGTTGTTGCTGTTTGCTGCGTCGACGTAATGACAGCGATGACAATTGATGTTGTTGTTGTTGTGTTTGTTTTGCTGTTGTTGGTGTCGTATGATTGGTTGACTCGTCGAATATTTGCAGCAATTCCATGTCGCGTTTGCAACAACAACGACACACACGTGGCATTTCCGTAAGCTCGCTTACTTGTCCGCCACCTTCTCCTCCTCCTCCTCCGCCTGCTTCTTCGTTCTTTGTCTTTGTCATCGTCACCTTTGCTAATTGATCAGCATCTGTAGACATTTGTTGCAATTTCTGATTGCTGCTGTTGGCACTCATTTTATATTTGTTGTTGACTTTTGAAATTATTTGATTTACTTTTTATAGATTCTTCTTTCACTTGTGTGCACTCTTTCTCACTCGCACTCACTCACATTCACTCTGAATGACGACGGCGTGCTCTGCTTTCTTTATTTCTCTCTCGCTCTATCTTTTTTGATCGCGCGCGCTCTCACGATCGTTGTTGCCTTTCTTTTAGGCTTTTGTTTTGTTGTTCTGCTGGCGTAACGCGCTTTCGTTTTAACCACGACGACGAAGAATACCTAAAAAAAAAACGCACAAAATCGGGTGTAAAAAGACAATTCATATGCAAAAAGGCGACATTTTTGAAAGCAACAAAAAAAACAGAAGAATTCTGATAAGAGTGCGTGTGTGTGCTTCAGCCGGGACAAGTTTACGCTGCTTTAGTAGGCCAACGGCCGAAAGCTGAAGTCTTTACTTTTAAGTTTTCTGGGGTTTATTTAGGCCGTCGCACTCTTCTCGAGGACAGCTCAATTGGCTGCAACATAGCTTTTGGCAAAGCACAGGTCAAGTGGCATGTGGCAAGTATTGCAAGCACGCTTGCAACTGCAACACAATAACGACAACGCAAAACAATTGGCCTTTCTTCCCTATTTAAATAAACGACACACGAACACACACATACACCTAAATTTAACACGCACACGGGCGACAATCAAAATTGATGCAAGAATAGTAATAATAAAAAAAGAAATAAATAAAAATCACAACGCACACAAACATAAATTCAGCAGGCTAAATTGAAGGCAACAGAAATTTTCATTTCTTTACACAGCACGAATTTAATTTATTTCTTATTTCGCGGTATTTGTGGCTTGCTGAGCGACAGCGACACTAAATAGACTGCACGCGACGCGTTTAACTTTCATACTGAGAGGAAATCCAACTAGACTCAAATCAAAACCAAAAGTTCTCTCTCGCTCAACAATTTCTTGCTCTCGCAACCACATGTCAGTGTGAGAGGGAAAGAGCGTGCAAGAGAGCAAGTGCTTGCTGGTTGATTTGGAGAGAGCAACACAGCAAGTGGCTATAAAAATTTCACTGAAAATGCCGATTTAAAATTGCAGTCTATGCAAAATAAGTGCAAATCATGCAAAAAAGGAGGCAACGTGCCAAGTTTAATATGCTCCCCTTGCAACGCAATGCATGCAAAAAAAGTAGTAGTTTCGGTTTTTTTTTCAAACTCAACGAGTTGTGCATCGCTCAGCAAGCAAAAACAAAAATGTGTGTGTTTTGCGCTCTGTTTTTGTTGGACTCCGCTTTGATATTTATTTTCTTAGGCTCTGTGACTCGCTCGCTCTTTCTCTCGTTCGCTTACAAAGGGAACCGTTAGGACAAGGAGAAGGAGGACTACTAAATACTTGTGACAGGGTGTGTCTTTGAGTTTTTTGCTTAATAAAGAACAAGCAATTCGAATTCTAAAAGCTATTCATTTTACCGTTGTCTTGCAATTACTCACATTTTACGTGCATTTTTGTGTTCGTTATCGACGCCACCGCCTTAGCGGCGGCGTGCGAATAATTTACGTCGATACAACCGAAGTTGCTGTTTTATATGCTCCCTGGCAACGATTAAGTAATGATACACTTGACCTAACCACTAGAAAATAACAAAGTTATCGCGTTTAATATTAATAAAGATTCAAATACGTTTAATTGCTAACAACTACGAGAAAAAAGTTTGACTAGGTCGACATTGACGAATGGCAGTGTGAAGAAATGAAAAACAACAACACTAATATGTCAGAAGCAGTGTGACCATGCAGCGAGTATTGAAAAATATTATTTTTAATTGCCACCGGATCTCACTTCCTTCGGAATATACTGTTATATTTCCAAAAGGCGTATACAACGCCGCGTCGTTTAAAAAAATATTATTAATATTTAAAAATATTGAGTGCATAATAAAAATTATCATGCTAAAATGAATTATTTAATAATTAATATTACATTTCGAGCCATACTTTACAAAATAATAATAATGCAAAAACCAAAAATGGGTAGTCGCTTCTAACCAGGGACTCCGCACTTTTTCGTTAGCTACTTGGTATGTACCATGGTACCAATAAAATACTTTTGCAACAGCTGTTTTGGTGCATGTGTGTGTGAGTTAGTGTACGTTTACTGAAAATAAGAGAAATGCGCTTGGAACAATTTTAAGATGTCCACACAAAATAGTGCTAAAGCTATAAATCAAAAAGAATATTTAAAGAAATATCTGTCTGGCGATAAGGAGGGAAAGAAGAAAAAGAAACACAAAAAGAACAAAAAGACGCAACAGACCAAAGTAAAAATAATCGACGACGACGCACACGATTCCAACAATGAGGAAATGGATGAAGATTTGTTATTTGGCGGCGAAGATGCACCCCAAATTGTTGGCGAATACATCGAGGAAAACCCTGATGCTGTGCGCAGTAAGTGGCGCAATATTGCCGTCAAGGAGCCGAAATCCGAGTCAGACACCGAAACAAATCCCAACGAAAGAAAACCAACCACAAGCGAAGATGATTTATGGGGTCGCAAGGCGTCGACAATCAAAATCAAAGAGGAACGTTCACCACCCGCCATTAGAATTAAGGAGGAGCGTCACAGCATCAGTCCAAGGGAACGAAGCCCACTAGCCATCCGCATTAAGCAGGAGAAACGCAGCAGTTCCCGTGAACAAGGTCAGAGTCCAGCGAGAAGAATTCCGAAGTCGCCACAACGGCAACGGCGTAACTCTGATCAAAGTCCGCCAAGACGTCAAAGGAATGAGCATCAGTCTGGAGCAAGAAAACGAAATAATGCTGATTCAAGTTCGCCAAGAAGACGTTTGGATGCGGAACAAGATCAATCTCCTGTGCGCAAAAGACGCAACTCGGATCAAAGTCCACCCAGGAAACATAGAGATCTAGATCAAAGCCCGCCCAGGCGTCAAAAAGATGCGGATCAATCTCCACCTAGGCGACGTATTGCTGTGGATCAATCTCCACCTAGGCGACGTAATGCTGCGGATCAATCTCCACCTAGGCGGCAACGTGCAGCTGAGAAGAGCCCGCATCGCCGACGACGAGACTCAGATCAAAGTCCACCCAGGCGTCGTCTGGAAGCAGATCAATATCCACCCAGGCGACGACGCGATTCCGATCAAAGCCCGCCAAGACGCCAACGAGGCGCTGATCAATCGCCTCCTCGCCACAGACGTGACTCCAATCATTCCCCGCCTCGTCGTCGCCGTAGTTCCGATCAAAGCCCACCAAGACGTCGCCATGGAGGAAACCAAAGTCCACCCAGGCGACGCAGGAAAGCAGATAACAGTCCGCCCAGGAGACGTCGCTCCAACAGCAGAGATCGTTCTCCCAGACGACACAGTCGCGATCAATCTCCAGCTAGGCGAATTAAAAAGGAAGAGCGCACAAATAGTCGTTGGGGCAAGGAGAAGTCGCCATCGATGTCGCCGCCGCCCACTCATAAACCCAAAACGCAGCACACGCTGGATGGCAAGAAGGCGGGATTGCAAAATGCTCAGTCGTTAAAGCAGGAAACAGAGCAACGACGACGCGAAGAGCACGAGAGATTCGAGAAAATGTCAAGCGATGTGTCCGGACGCAATGCCGAGGTGCAGATTCGCAGTACTGGGCGGCGAGGAAGACGAGCACGCGATGCCGCTGCCGAGGATCCGGCTGAGCTGAAACGAAAGGAGGCGCATGAACAAAAGAAAAAAGAGCTTTACGATCGCTGGGGAAAAGGACTCAAGCAGCTAGAGGCGCAACAGGAGCGACACGCAGAGATGGCACACGAGGCGGCCAAGCCGGTGGCCCGCTATGCCAACGACGAAGATCTGGATCGGCACTTGCGGGAACAGGAGCATGCAGATGATCCAATGTTGGCGTATATGCAAGCGAAACGCAAGAAACAGGAGCAGCTATCGAATAAACCCGTGATGCCTGTTTATGCGGGCAGTTATCCGGAGAATCGCTTTGGCATACGGCCGGGCTATCGTTGGGATGGCGTCGATCGTTCCAATGGCTATGAACAGCGCTGGTTTGACAAGCAGAACGAGCGACGAGCTGTGCAGGATGAAGCGTACAAATATAGTGTAGAGGATATGTAAATTTGCATTTCAAATTTAGATTCAAATACATATTTTTTATAAAAACAAAACCGATTTGTTATCGATAATTTAGGGTCGTTGTGCAGCACTGAAGCGACGCAGGTTAGTGCGCGCGCGCCAAATGCAACCCTGTGTGTAGAATAGCAGCGTAAAAGCGAATGGTAAATAGTTTTCAACGACACCTGCATGCTGCTTTGTGATTGCCTTTTAAAAACTTGAAACTCGTCGCATACAAAAGAGACAAAAGAAATTTCATATTGTAAAATTAAATAATTTAACTGTGTTTCTAATATCGCATAATTTTCAGGTGGGTAAGCGTTGATTAAATAACTAAATTGAAATGCATATTTTGTGCTGTGTAAGAATTTCTTTGTTTTGTATATGTATGTAATGTAAGTAAAGGCTGCTTTATTTATATCGTTGTTGTTGGTGAACAGAATAAAGCGTAACAATTTGGTGTCAAAACAAGAGTGTACACATGCATGTATGTGTGTGTGCGTGTGTAGTAGTGCCACGCCTCCGCTTATTAGCATAAAAGCGTTCGCCATAAACGCAAACAATAAAAAATAATAACAACAAAAACGTGTTATTGCCAGCATTTTTTTGTACACAAGCGACTTTGGTTGCATTGTCACCACTATTTTGTTGTTATTGCTGTTGTGGTTGTATTTGGAGGTGTTGCTCGAATTGTTGCTTTTGTTGTTTGTTGCTTCTATTGCAACCTTCACCATGGCAACAGAGTCGGTCAGTCAGCCGTTGCAAACCTGTTTCGCGTTGTTGCAGCTGTAAAGTAGTTGTTATTGCTTTTGTGTTGCTCTTGCTGTTTTATGCTACACATTTTTTTTGTTGCACAAATTGGCGCGAAAATTTTTTGCTGCTGCAAAATGTATGCCAGCCAAATGATTGTATATGTACGCATATGCATGTGTTTGTGTGCGAGCTGCATGATGCGAGCTTACTTATCTATTACTTGCGCTCTCACTCCTGGCTTTTTCTCTTTTCCTCTCTCGTGAACACATTGACAGCGTGACACACTTCCGCTTAAGAAATTCATTCATGGCACGACGCCCTCCCGCTTAAAGTGCATGTTTTCGCATTGATATAAGGAATTTTAATATCACTTGTACATTCGGTACATTTCTACAAGCTTAGGTACATTTTTTGCAAGTGGGTACTTGTTTCCAAATGGTATAAAACTTTAGTTTTCAAATGCTAGTAATAAGTGTAGATTTCATTACCAATATTTTAGAGCACTATTTAAATAATAAGTATGTTTATATAATAAATAATGCTTACTTTTGTTAATATTACAAAATAGGAGTGCAGGATAATTGGACTTTGTCTTTTTAAACAAGTGAATGTGCTTAAAGAAAAACATTGTAAGAAACAGAATATATTATAAATATTCAGGGGAGACTTTAGACTTTTTTGTGTATTTGTTGTGCAATCAAATAACACATCATTTATTTAAGAATTGGTTAAAATTAATATGTTTTAATACTTTGTAATTAACATTTGAGAACTTTACTTTTTTTTGGAATTTAAAATTAATGAAAACTATTTCTTATATTCAAAGGCGTAGATAATCAAATCTTAGTTTTGAGCTTTTATTTACTATACAGTCGAGTAGGAAATGATAAACCAAACACTTAGGTATGCGTGTATATACCCAGACACACTAGAACCTTAGAAATGTACCATTACGAAATCGGTGATTCGCTATACCAACAAAAATTAGTCGCAACAGTTTTGGTACAAAAGTGAATGTACCAAAATAAGTAAATGGTACAAAGTTCCAAATGTGGACAATCGCGGTAGTGCCCTGAATTCCTTGAAATGGGAACACATACGATATTCCACTCCCAGGTTATAGAGTACAACTAAATGAAGCATTCACATGCATGATCTTTGGCAGTGCTTCAACTAAAGGCATCTGCTTGTCATTATTAATATTGTTGTTGATTTCAAGGGACGCCATTTTGCAAGCTTTGATCGTTTTGCACGTGGCCGCCAAAAGCTTGCAGCTCCGCAGGTCCAAACATCCCCAGAAAACGGCGTGTACACGTGTGTGCGTGTGTATAATTGTGATTTATGCTTTCGTGTTACGTTTCGCTAGCTCCCCTTCGTGCTAAGGCTAAAGCTTAACCTTAAACCTCAACCCTTGTCCTTCGGTACTGTGGTACTTTTGGTACTTACTTCAATGTCTTCTCACTTGCCTTGCCTTGGTGGCTGTTGGCGTTTTTAGGGTGCTTCCAGAGACCCAGTGACATTGTAATGAAAATTAGAGAATTTACACGCATCTCACGCTGAGTGTGTGCGTTGTGCACCCCTAACATGCTTCTAGCCCTTCGGGGGTATGTTACGATTCAACAAATGCTAAGCGGAGTTCTTTCAACTTTCTCTTTTTTTTAAGCGTTTTAGAATTCCTTTACAGCAGCGTATTCAAATGTCTATTGTTACTCATAGTTTTCTACGGAATTTCAATTCTTTTTTTATTCTTTTGGCAAATTTACCACCGTGACTCATTGAAGGGTTGAACTTAGAGCTCGAGTATAGGAAAATCTTAGTTTTATACTGAAACTTTGTGAATGGTAATATAATTGATGAACTTTGATTTTTCTCTAAATATACCTCGCAAATTAAAATGCCATCCATCGACTTCACATGGCGTCTAGGAAATAAAAGAAAATTTTCCAACTGCCGCCCGACGTTTTTCTGTTATAGAACAATGGCAAGAAGGAAAAGCGCCCCGGAAAGAAACTACTTCCATGCGGTTCAAGAAAAACAAAAAAACATTGGAACCAGTTCTGCTAATTTGTGCACACGTGCAAATCTCTACGTAACCGTAAGAAGACAATGGGCTAAAAATACAAAGAAAATTCAGCTGTAACCGATGGTTCAATGGTCAAAGGGGGAGAGGCGGTGCTAGGATCAAAATGCAGCTAGCCAGTGACACTGCAAATTAATTTAATTTGTGTTGAAAAGTTCATCAAGTTTTCCATTTATTATAACAGTAATTGGATCGAGAAGCTTTTTGTAGACTTTTGGAGAGAAAGCTGAAACTTGAAATGTTCTTCTTAATTCAATTTTTCTTGGAAAGTCTATAAAATATTTATCTTCATACATTTTGATAGGATAAACATATTTGCATTTTAAAACTCAATCTTCCCAAGAATTTTATTAGACAAGATTTTTTCTTCAAAAAGTATACATAGATAACATTACCCACACCTTCTATTAAGAAAAATAAAACATTTTATATTTTAATGGAATGCTTAGACATTGTAATTTGCAAAAAAATTTTAATTTGAGATTTGTGATTGTCTTATAAACCGAGTTGCATAAGTTTTCCAATAAAAAGGGGAACTTCTTATATCTTTGATTTTAAGGAAGCCATATTTACATTTCAAATCATTTGCTCCTTAAGTATTAAAGCAATAACTTTTTGAGTGAAAGCAATTTGCTAAAGGTTTTCATTTATGCACCGTAAAATCGATTAACAATTTCTATAGATCGACTTGAAAAGAAACTTTGAAATTATGCTGGGAGTTTTTTACCACATGCAGTTCCTGGATGCAATTCACCCCTTAAAGATAACGCTACAATTTTCGTGGGCAAATCTATTTCAATTATTATTAAAATTTACTATTTACATTTCTATTGAAATGAATTGGGTGAGGAGAATAGAATCAAAAGAAAAAAATCCTAAGTACTTAACGTAACTCGTGAAAAGCTGGGAACACATAAATGTAACCTTAAAGGACTAAAGATCGCGACAGTTAAGAAGGAGCGTGATCGACAGTTAGATGCCCTGTAATCTGCTTTGTTATAGGAAACGTACATTCAAACTCTAGCTTAAATAGAGAACTTATTACACCCTTAATAGTAGAAATACACGGTATATCTAGATAAGATAGGGTTGCTTAGTCTTTATTGTCTTTGCTTTTGTATAGATCCCAGCGAGAAAACCTTGTTTCACTTCAGCACGGATTTGGACGTTCCTCCTCTGTTTTCCAGTCAGACAAAAGTTAAAGTTTTTATGCTCGCTGCTTTTGTTCCGCAAACTGGAATTGGAATTAGCATGAAGCGTACACATACCGATAGAATAATAATAATCCCATAGATGGTCCCATCCCGGCAGTAAATAGGGCAGCGGGTTACCTCGTATCCATTGTTCGAATCCAGGCCAAGAAAAATCGCGAATAAATGGAACCGAACGTTGATCTAGTGGATGAACTGAGAACTGGGAAGACAAGAAAAATATGAACTCATCTTGAATAGTAGAAACAGTCTAATATTACAAAAACAACTTTAGTTAAGATTTCCTAAACTTGTTATATTATTTTTTTAAAAATTCCTTGTTAAGTTTTAATTAGTTTAGAACTAGTTTTAGTTTTCTCTATTTATTATTGTATTAGGTGATCTAACTGGTTAATAATGCTAAATTTTAGTTAATCTACGGTGTTTTTTGTAGCTTAAACTTCTATTTTATCGAATCTTTCCCAACTCCCCCAAAATACAACGCAGCAGGAAAAACCCATAGAAATTGCAAGCCTTACTGTACTTTGGCAATAGTCTGAATGACTCCAGCAGAAGTGAGTAATAAATTTAGTTGTAAAGTTGTAAAAGAGGCAGCACAATAGCAGAGAGTTGTGAGCGTCCTGTTGCCAAGCTCATGCGCTCACTCACAGGACATAACACAGGACATAGAATATCGCCGCAAGCGCTTTCCACCCCGCGTAGTTTGGTGGGCAAACACGTAAGTTAAATCGATGAAAATAAAAGGCAAGACAAAGATTTCGCGATGCCATTCAAGAAAACGAGTCTTTAGCTTGGGGTGAGTTTGTCTTTCGAGGGTTTCCCTTCTCATTCATACCAGTTATTAATAGGTTAAATGGGGTATATCAAGCTAGTGTTTGTCGAAGATGTGTGCAACAGGCAGAAGAAAGTGTTCAATTTCCATAGCATATCATATCTAGTATTCTTTAGAAGAATATTATAATCATAAAGATTTTAAGAACCAAAACTTCATAAAATATATACATAGGTCCAACTATTCTTAATAAGTGAAAGGTTTTGGGAAAATTGAGTCACATATCAGTTTGTATGTTATAGTTATAAAGATTTTCATAACTACTAATGTCAGGCGAAACAATGTAATCAGATAAGGGATGTCTTAAATTTGGGTCTTTCGTTTTTTCAATTTGGGACTCAAGTTTCATATAACTAAGATAAGTTCATTTTTGAATGGTTCAGAATATATTTACAATTACATTATTAACTTCACAGTTAAAAACAAAGTGTAATTTTATAGTTTTACAACATTTTTATCGGGTATCTGCCAGTCGAGCACTCTAATAGACTTTTTCTGATTCTTTTTGGGTCTTGTGTATTTTCTATTATCTCGCGTCTTGCGCCAGGCTCAGACCAACTGGTTGACTGCCTCTCTGGCTTGTGCTGCTTGATGTCAGAGGTAGTGGTGGTGATGGTGGTGGCTTTTGTTCCAATCGGCAATCCGCCCCGCCGCCAACATCCAACATTAAACAGGAGAGCATCCTGCGAGTCTGAGACTCTCTAAGCATTCCGTCGCTACACACTGACACAGTTATCGAGTGCAATTCAGACAGGTCGGTTGTGTCGGCTCCGTTCGTTCGCGTCGCGTATTCCGGTTGTTTTGTTGTTTAGGGGTTTTAGGGTAGTAGTGTTTCGCTATATGACGTGTTATTATTATTGTTCAATCCTTAGATAGTTGTTATTCAAGCATCTTTCGCATCAAAAATCCTTGTTCTTAAACTTTTGTGTTAAATTCGCTTCGCATCGTTTGCTTTCTGTAATCGCATTTCGTTTGTTTCTTTTTTTCCTTCTTGGGTAAGTTGAAGTGAAATGCTCCTTTTTTTTTTCGATCTGAGCTGACATTAACGCTCTAAATGAGATCCATTAATTACTCAGCCAGATAATTCTTGTACGCGTATATGTAAATAGACATAGGCCGATTGTCTGCGCTTTGTTGCAACTGCAGACACAGAGAACGCGATACGATTCTATATCTATCTGTATAGCATATATATATGTGTATGTTACATGCAGTTCTCTTTGTGTCCCCTTGGATTTGTTATATTTCAACAACTTCCGCATTGTCAAACATACTATGTATAAAAAAATAAAATAAAACATACTGTAGTCGGCGGGTGTTGTCGACGCCGATGTCGTCTGCAATCAATGAACCGCACCGCCCAAGTTTTATACTCGCCTCGCCACAATTGCAATTGCGATTACCATGTCGGAAGTATTGACTCTGAGATACCCATTAGTTTGCTGTATTCCATTATTTGTAAATAGGTTAAAAAGCTCATTTATAATGTATTTTTATCCTAATTTATTTTATTTGTTTCTTTTAGGCGACAATTTGGTCATCCTTAGCCTTATCTATAATATGAAATTTGAGCTACTCACAACTTAAAAGGTAAGAATTTATCTTAACAAATAGCATTATAGGAACTAACAAAATTAATTATTGAAGTTACGCCATTTATAAATAAATTAAACATATTCGTAGTTAAATTAATCATATTAGGAGAAAATGAAATTAAGTTTGAAATGAAACTGAATAAAATTAAGTGAATTCAATATTAAATATATGACAAAGCAGGGTATTTAATAGTCTAAACCTATCTGATCGTCTTGTGAAATTCAAAATTTCTATGCCAATTGAATTGTATGTATATAAGAAAATACTTAAATACTCTTTGTTCCGGAGGCTATACAATTTTTCAATTAAAATGACTAGCTTTAATATTATTCTATAAACTATAGAAATTATGTGGAAATTGCAAGAATTTATATTTCTGTCAGCTTTCAGTTTATCTAATCTAGTATGTATGATTGCACTTGACTATCTGTAAAATAGAAATAAAATACAAATACTATGAAATTGCATGATAAAATGGGAAAATGCTTCGTCAAGCGGATGACGATGCATATCTGTCACAATATTGATATTTCTAAATAACAATTATGTCTTATCTATTGAAGAATTGCAAGCACCCGCCGTTCTTTGCGATTCTCAAACGCCCACCAAGTGCAGATTTTTCACATGAAACATGCGTTGGCTCTATATTTAAAATAGCCATGGAAATTTTCTTTGCCAAATTGTCACTATGTCGCCCACATTGCCATTCACTTTGTCTTTCGCACATTTTGGCTTAATTTAATTTCCTTAGATGATTCAAATTGAACTTTGTTTAGCAGCTAAAATGTATTTCTATTATATGCGTTGACGCTATGACGTGCGATCTTTGTATGTGATAATAGATAAAGCAGAATGTACGATATAGAATGCTATATATTGTTGTATGTATTTATCTGTCTGTAGAGTGAAGAAACTACTTCAAAAAGAGTAGCAAACTGACCCTGAACTTGAACTGAACTTGGTGCTGTGGAAAAGCCAACGGCTTGAGGTCTACACATATTATACATATAGTCTGTCTGTTTGGGTCTATTATTCGTCTACGATGTGAACACTGAAAACGCTTAGTTGTTGAAAATTGTATTTGTTTGTGTGTGTGTTGAGTTGTTATTGTGTTTTATCAGAGAGCTTTGGCTATAATTGGTGTGTGCGGTGCTTTGGGGCCAATGAACGTTAAGCACACGAATCAGCAGAAAAACAACACAAGAAATCAACACAAATATGGCCATATTGTTGTTTATTTATTTATTTGAATTCGCTGAATCAATCACATGAAAAGTGCATGTGAGTTGTGGAGCATTTTCTGACATTATTCCGATAAATTAATATTCCAGTACTATCATTCGATTTTAATGAAGAATTACTATAAGAGCTGCTTTGCTCTTTTTAAAAAATTATCTTTCATAATGAATAAACAATTTATACAACATATTTACATTTTTTAATATACATACTTCAATTTTATATAGAAGCTTCAAAATGTGTTCTATGCTTTAGAAATTTCAATTTCCGCATAAGCTTTTCATATTATATTTCCCAGAAAATCTCTTCAATCCTTACATACTGAATTTACCTGTCAGAAATTTAATACACATTGTGTTCTTCCCCAACTGCTTTGTTAATAAGTACAAACAAGCATTAAAATATGTAGAATAGAGTGTGAAAGTTTTCAATGTTGTTTCGCACCCTCTTGGCCCCCAAAGTGCCTCCCCTTTTTTTTGCGAATCTTCATTTAATAAACATAAACAAATCGATACGCGTCACAACAACGCCAACATGCTGTATATACAAAGGATATAGTATATACCTTATATATACATATATTTTTTCGATGTACACATTCGCCGGCTGCCCCCATAAAAAAAGATGTGTTGGGGGGTGTTTTGGGGGTTGCTGTGGAGATTTGGCTGCCATGTTGAAAAGTTACGACGCAGAATTCCCTTGAAATCCTTAAACAAACGAACAGTTGCTCTCTCGCTCAGAGTCTATCTCTCGCTCGTTCTCTCTCTTTCCCTCTGACCCCATGGCAGTGTGGCATGCTCTCGCATAATAAAACCCACGCTACTACGAAATGCGTCTCTACAACCCCAAGGCCAAATGCCACAGCGACCATAACACCATAGCCTCCGCTCTCCACCCACCCCTTGATGTCCTTGCAAGTCTGCGGTCGCATTTTTGTTGTGTTTCTGCACATTCATAACAAAAACAATTTGGAAAATAATGTGACGAAGTTTTTGTAATATACTCAGCTCCACCAGAATCTAAAAATAGTTTTCTGTTATTTATGTTGTGACTGCACTTGTATTTGTGTTGTCACATTTCACCAATTGCGTACTTATTTATCGATACACTAATCGATATACATACAAATATTAATGTCAATCGAATTGGCAGCCGGCTTTTTTGCTAATGCTGTGGGTTTCAAAAGCTTTGCATTTAATTAAATTGAACATGGAATACACAAGTAACTCGACGAAAACCACAATGACGACGCCCAAAAAAGGCAGGAGGCGTGGCGATGCCTAAATGTAGGCAACAACAACAGATGCTTTGCACTGCCTTGAACTCGAAGACGCGACGAAAGGAAAGTGAAAGTGGAATGTGGGATGGATGTGAATTTGTATGGAAAGAGAAGTAAGAAAACCGGTGTTCTCGTCACTCTGGTCACACCCACGCAGCAGGCTGCGAAAGCTCTAAAGCGCCTTCAACGTGGGCGTTGCTGTAAATACTTGAAGGATACCGGCGCCCACGTCCTTGACAATCATTTATCCTTGGAGTGGGCGAGCGTGTGACATCCTTGGCACTTCTATATGTATACAGGAACCGACTATTCCCGATGTTTCGAGGTTCTCCCGAACATATGCGAGTATTTACTTGATACACGCCTGCTCCTGTCGTGTCGTGTTCCTTATTTTTATTTTTATTTTATTTATTTGTTGTATTTTGTTTTGCTGTGGCGCACTTTGCCATTCCAAGGACATGTCTGTGATTTTCTCTCTCAGCAAATTTTCCGTGCGTCAGTTCGATTGCCATCAAAACCTTCATCACCGCTGAATTTTTCCAGTGAAGTGGGCGACGAATTCTTTCATTATCAACATGACTGCAATTTGAGCTAAACGAAATTAGGTAACCTAAACATATGAATCGTTTTAGTCTTAGATAAATGAATGAATCATATTTCAAATTGAATAGCTTTCGATCAGCACATTTTGCAAATATATGTAACTATGCAAACACGGCTATCTAATGGATTATATTACACCTTTAATATGTCATATTGCATCATTTTATGTCAAATTTGCAAACTAATTGAAATAACGTTCGCATTCAATTCATAAACACATACAAAAAGTCTGTGCACATTTACTATTGTTGTGTGCATTCCAATTTATTTATTTATATTTCTGTCTTTTTTGTGCTTTTTATAAACAAGCCAATAAAGAATTGAAAAACGCAACGTCAGCAGGCAGCGAAAATGCATCGCTTATAAACGCGCGCGTTTTCGATGCTTGCACCTTTTGCTTTATTTCTTTCTTTCATTCGTATAAATAAAAACATGTCGATGGATTATATATAGTATATTTTTGCAATGTTCAACTAGTTTTAATTTTTGCGAAAATCAAAACACAAATCAAAGTGCCAGACAATTTCATAACAAAAATTTGCATGAAAAAAGAACAAACAATAGCAAAACAAATAACAATGTGTGCAAAGAAAATGAAAACAAGAAACCGATAGTAAAGATGACTGACTATGAAATAGTGTGACCGCAGCAACTAAGCCGTTCTTAAGCCCCAATCGTTATATTTGATTCATTAGTACCTTCCACGTTAAAAAATTTAAGATTCCCTCCTGACTCTTAGCACTAAGCTATCGTACCCTTCTAACATATTTCTAACGGGTATAACAATGATAGTGCGCAAAGAAAATGAAAACAAGCTGACTGGTCCCGAAGTAAACAACAAAGGTGACGTCAAAAAACGGGTGGGCAGCGACACACGCACACATGTGAACGTGTATGTGAGTGAGACTAGAGAGAACTAGAAAGAGCAAGAGCGGAAGCTTTGTAAATGAATTTATTTATTAATCAAATTGGGAATAAAACATAAACAGTCCATCTCGCAAAGTGAGCAACAAATGCGAAAGCCACAAAACAAAACAACAACAAACGTCGACTGTACCATAGCAGCGACTCTTTCGTTCTATCCCACTTCCACTCGCGCCATGCCCCCCAGCGCCGGTAATTCATGAAACCACACTGTATGCGTGTGTGTGTGGGTGAGCGACATGCGCCGTTTCTACTGCTCTCTTTCTATCTCTCTGGAAATGCTGCGCCTGCACAGCTGAACAATCAAAACAAAATCAGCCAGCAGCGCGGAAGCTTTCTCTTGTACTGTTGCTTGCTTCGCGTGTTTTTGTCGCTGAGCTTTTCAAAACTTTGAACAATCGGTCAAGAACGTTTGACAAGCGCGGACGACACAAAACGCGAGCACAGCACATTATTGTTGCCTGTGTATGTGTATTAGTGTGTAGAGAGCTCAGTCGAGTGCGATAATCAAAATAAAACAGAACAAATTATTTTTTATTGTCGTCAGTGTACATACCAAAAACAACAATAACAAACAAAAAGCGCTGATAGAATGAACGACGTCAGTCAATGCAGCGCGTGCAAATCAAAGTAAATAAATGTAAATACATTTGTATATATACAAAAATGATATAGTATATGATGCATATTACTTAAAAAGTAACTGTGTATAGTTGTTGTGCTCATAATTCAATTAGCGAGCAATTAAAACAAGTCAGCAACAAACGCAAACAAATCGCTCGCGCTTTTTGATCATACGAGTTCCAGTTCCAATTAAATTAACTTTTGAGGTTCAGACATATGGTATACACAAACACACGTACATATAATCGAATATTTAAACAAACTTGCTAAGGCGATTAGAGGCGAGAAGCGCGAACTAGTTTCCAAGACAGCAGAAAACAACAAGAAGCATGAAACAGAATATTCAATCATAAAAAACGAGCAAAGCAAGAATAAAAAAGGTCCATTATATTTGCATAAATAAATGAAGCAACAAACAAAAATAAAAAACAAAACAACAAAAAATCGCTGCCAAATTTGAAGAGTGCTGGAATTTAACTACAAAAATTCTGACGTCGACGTTGACGCCGACGCAAGCACGACGCGACGCCAAACACACACACACACATACGCACTCACTCACATACGAGCACGCGAGCGACCGAAGGCAGAGCGAGCTTTACTTCGGCTGCTCTCGTTGTCGACGTTCTCTGTGCACGCTTTGATCAGTTGTTCGCAACGCGCTCAGCTGCTCGGTCGAAATCCCCGCAAAATTGACAGCAACAAAGAATCGAAGAAAAAAAAGAAACAACAAAACGATAACACCGAAAGCTTTCCAGAGTTGTTGTAAATTTTTGCCATAATTATAATACACAATAATATTTTACGATATATATTTGGATTTAACGTGTGTGTGCCATCAAGTGTCGAACACGAGTGTTTTCTAATAACAACACCCCGACAAACCAAAAGAAAAAAATATAAAAAATCTATTCGCGCGGAGCTTTTCAATGTCAAAACTTCAAGTCTTACGTCAACAACAATAACCCATAAAAGTATGTGTATTTGCGTTTGTGTGCATGCATGTATTATTAAAAGTACATGCATATAACAATTCTTAGAGCTCTTATGTACATTGCGTATTTGTATGTATGTTGTTTCTTGTTGCTTTCTGGTGACAAGCTGATAAGATTCGCCAGACGCGAGCCTGAATATGAAATACTAATTTAACTTATCAAATTTGATACAAAAGTGTGCATAGTTCTTATGATTAAGTGTATATGTGCTATATTAAATATTATACACACATATTTCAGTCGGTTTTAATCGCCACATGTGTGACCCAGTTTAAAATCCCAACCAACAAAAAGCGTGACCAACAACAACAATGAAATACACAATTTACATATAAAATACAAAATAAAAGAAAACGAAGAAGAAACAAGCTTCTTCCCTTTGCGCCGCGTGTTCATGCATATAAATTAATTAATGGCTGCAAATAAACAATAACAATTCTTCTATAAGTAGCAGAAATGTTTAAATAAACACAGCGGCGAGTATAAATTCTCCCAACAATTTTCATATTTCCTCATCGTCTTACAATTTGTGTTGAACACGGAAGTCAAAAGTTTGCCTCATAAACGACGCCGACATCGACGACGATTTACAACTCTATCTATCCTCTACTGCCTCTCAACTGGAATTGTTTATACTTTTTGTATAGCACAGTCGAATAAGGTTGGTATTTCCATTTCTTAATGCCAGATGCCTATACAATAATTATTGTATTATATTATTACTTTGCAAACCCGCGATGAAAACCCGGTTTTAATTTTAGGGAAAAGCCAAACAGTTTTTAATAGTTGGTTTCGCTTTTGTTATTAAAAGATTATGTAATAAAAAAGTTTGTTATTAAGAGATTATGTTATAAAAAAATGTTTGGGATCGTCCAATTTCTTTTCCCCAACTATGGCTTAGAAAGTTGAAAGGGATCAACTATGGACAAATTGATTTCCTCATTAGCCAAAAAACAAATTTGTATTACAAATGAAAAACAGACTCAACAATACTTAAACACAAATCTCTGGCCATAGATCATATTTAGATTGCTCTTTGGAATCATGCTTCCAATTTAATTTTCAAACTTTTTCTAGCTGTCAAATTTGGTAATTTACGAGTCCAAGGCAATTAAAACGTCAACTCATCCCAGTTCAGATATTTACACAAGAACTTCTCAAAATTCAGAGTTGTAATCGAAAACGAAATCGAAAATCGTGAAATATGAAACGCGTTGCAGCAACAAAACCAAAGTCGAGCTATAAACATGCTCGCATTTGTTTATGTATATAGGCCATGAGCCATGAAATGGCTCTCAAAACTTGATAATTTCCTGTCTAGAGTCGAGTCCGAGACAAAGGGAAAGTCAACACACATAAAACTCATTTTCCATAGGAAACCAAAACGAGTAAAAATCTCGAAATTTGTCGATTGTATAAAAATCCCATTGATGATATGCGTGTATTTATTTGAATTGGGCCTTTTATTTCTTGTGTATTTCATTTGTTGCTATTTGTGCAAATAATCAATAAGCGAGCGAAATATACAATAAAATGATTTTTGCCTAACGAAAAAGAGGCGACCTAAAATGAAATTAAATTTGAAATTGATTTCAATTTGAATGTGAATTTCAAATTCAATTCTGCTCTGCGGTCGTTTTCAGAGTTCAGTGTCAGTGAGCGAAAAATTCAAGGCCGAATAGCGCTTGACTCTCGAATCGGAATCGGAATCGAAATCGGTCTCGATTCGACACGACTTGACAACACACCCGAAACCTCAATTGTGTAGAATGCTTTAAATGTCCATATGTTGGGTAAATATCAATAGAAGACGCTGCTCACACTTGTCCCCTTAACAATTCTTATTTCGTTCTTATACCCTATGAATAGAGGGTGTTATGAAACAGTAAAAGCTTCGGAATTTAAAAATTTTTCTGTAGAGTGAAAATCATATAAATCATTTCATATTTTTTAATTCCCATATAAAAGATTTATTTAAAATAATTGTAGGTATTACAATTTTACTTAAAAAACATATATCGTATAGGGAAAAATGTATAAAATTCTAAATAGTAAATTCTAGGAGAATATCAGATATTCCACAGTAGAGAATTTCTTTAAATATTCCTTAAACCACAGACTCCAAACTCAACTATTCTCAAGCTTCTCCGTTTCTGCTGCCGACAGTTTATTTATCTTTTTGTCTGTCTCTCTCTATATGTCTCTTTATTGGGTTTTGAGTGGGTTTCCAGCTGTCTCAGCTGCTGTGTTGGGCGTCTTAGTCGTAATTGACTTAACTGCCGACAATCGCTATTTCGCTAGTTGAAGCAGGCTAATAGAAGTTGCATTTTCCTATATCACTTGATATGTATGTATTGTGTTATATGTATATTCCAGATAGCTGATATAGCTACATCAATGACTCAACAGTTGAGCGCACGATAAGCAATCCACCGCAATACTGCAGTAATAAAAAGCCAAAATAAAAAAGAAAATAATAACAATAAGGAAAACAAAACCAAATCACATGGTAAATATACATGTAAATAAATACATGATAACAGCAGGTGCTTTAAGCTCCCGACTTTACTTGATAAATTTATGACTGATGATTCTGTGGAATATTGGCAAATGCTGCATATATATATATGTTTGATAATATTTGGGATACAGCTTAAGCATTATTGCCACACTTTTATTGTGGCATAATGAGAGATATAATGCTTGATAATATATTATTAAAATATTATTAAAACGTGCAATAAATGAAATTATGATTAAAAGATAGGTTCACAGGATTGGGGGAAATCTACACTTTCGTTAAAAATAGTTGAATGTTCTGATGAAACTTTCTAACATTAGAAGTAACAAGAATATGAAGTATACTTTAAATATATATTTCTCACATATCAATTAATAAACTGATATGTAGCTATTTCCATATTGTGCTGATTAGCCTATTGATGAAATGATGATTACCATTCTGGCTGCTATTGCATCATTTTTTCGAATTTCTTCCCGTTTATCGCTCACTTCGATTGTCTGTGAATATTTAACATAGTTTCAATGTGCTGATGACCAATCGAGTGATTTGCCTTACAAATTTCCATATACTACAATACGGTTTATGCATATATAGTATGCATATTTCATATGCATACATGTTTTATATGAATTCTAAGTACATACATTTGTTGTCTCTAGTATATAAAAAATACTACGGTCATTGTACTTCATCGGCCTTCAACTTTCTTTATTGTGTGTTGTGTTATGGTCTACGGATGCGGCCGTTGAGCGAACTTGTTTTCTTTTTGTTGTGTGAAATTGCTTAAAAAGTATATCTTATACTTGTCTATATAGTATGTATATGGATGTGCATTAAAAACTCTTTGTGCTGACTTTGCAATTAACACATTCCGTAAATAGAGTATAACTTAGTCGACTGTATAAAAAACAATGTTCTCATTTTGCATATCCCTAATAATCCCTTCTTCATAACGCCAATTCCTAGAAGATTGTTATGTTTTTGTTTTTTTTGTTTCATTCCGTTTTCAATTGTGATTTCCGGTGCTACAAAGTGTTGTTATTTGTTTTTAATTTTTGCAAACATTTCAGACTGTGCCTGAAATAAAATAAATAGTTTTCTACATGTGGGCGGGTGTGTGACGCCTTCTCCTTTTTTGCTGCTTTGCTTATCCAGCTGTTGGGATTGAAGATAAAAGAAATATTCGAGAGTTACCAGCAATGTTTCAAATTCGTTAAAGACTATTAACTAAAATATTTTAATTTGTTTAGATATGACCATAATTTTTATGTTCTAAATATTATACAAAGCATAATATTTTATAAAAAAATGTATTTTTAAATGTAATATGTTTTTCTTTAGCTTTTAATTTTGTTCTGTGTGTTCTGGCATTAGTTGGTTCCAAATATAGCTTCTTTATTAAATATTTGTGCATGTAAACCTAACGTCACACAATCTTGTAAATTCCCATATGCAATGTGTTTGACCCAATGCTTATGATGATGGGCTTATCAGTCTGTTCGTCACTGGCACGCGGCTGGACGCTGATAAGTGAGGAGAGCCAGACGACTCTGTAAAAGCGTCTGTCTGCTGATAGCAAACTCACGTGTTCCTGCAATGTATCCGATTGAATCGAAAGTTACATATGTACATACATATGCATTGCAAATGGGAAATGGGAATGAAAGAACACAATAAACACTTAGGCACACATACTATATGAAATGCTGTTTTTTAGCGTGGAAAGTAACCGAGTTATTTCAAGTCTTTTGCGTATGTGCAATATACTATATAGAGTATAGACTAACTTTTAAGATCTCACACTCGATGTGGTATTTGTCTAACATTTCAGCTGAACTGTGCTAATTTTATGTATACTATACATGTACTCGAGCAGTGTGCGCAAATATGTTACTAAATCAATATAAATTGATTTTAATTATTTATCTATTAGCGAAACAGCAAGCCAGCAATTTGTGTTTGCCGTTTCTTTTATTCATACCCTGGGCACATTGCGAATGGTAATGATAGAAGGCTTGATAAGTAGAAATCATTAAAGAAATTCAGAAATATCCCAAAAGTAATGATTGAATAAGTAAACAGATTAGACACTATTATTATTTCAGTAAAAGTTTTCACTGAAACGTTTTTAACGCTTCAAGGAGTAACCTTTAGTCGAGCCTTTTTTGACTCTCACACATTTGCTGTTTGCCCTGTTTGCGGTATACCAATTATCATTGTTATTGATTGGTGAGGGAATCGAAATAGCCAAGAAAACGAGGAAGAGTCGGGAAGGTATAGAGAGTAAACATTTAAATTTTTGTGCTTTTACTCTTAACAATTGTATGAAATACAAATGTGCGAGCTTTCAAAGCGATATCTAAAGTTACTGCCCTCGTTATCATCGCCTCTAATTCTTCTTATATTTTTTAGTTCATTAAACCCATTTTGACATAATATATTCTGACAGGCTAAAATGTATTGTCTATGTTATTATATAAATAGGCGGAATAGTATTTTGTTGCTCATTAGTTGTCATGTCTACTAGTAATATTTATTATGCATATTTTAATGGTATAAGAACTACTGAACCTAAACATAGCGCCCCCGCATTCCTTAGTGCTATTTTTAGTCGGGTTAGCTGTGAAATTGGCGCCCTAAAAACGGAAACTAAAAATAAGTCGATTGCCGCGTAGAAGGAACTTGCACTTGGCGGTAAAATGCGGTGGCTACCTCAACATACATACATACATTTCTTAGTTTTGCGTGTGTGTGAGAAGGAGAGTGCGTGTGCCTAATTAAAGCACTGCAAAGTCAAAAGCCAAAGCAAAAATGACTTGCATAAATTGTAGGAGACAAAGAAATATATGCAGCGAAGAGAGCAAGCGAGAGAGAGAGTGGGATAAAACCAAACAAAAATTGCATGCACTTCGAACATGTGACTGTGATGACGACAAAGATATTGTTGTTATTCTCGCACCGTCAAGATGAGCTTGAGTTAGAGTGAGAACGGAAGTGGCGATCGAATGACACTTTTCCAGTGCATAGAATTTAACATAGAGAGTGCAAAGCTTTGCTTTGCCATCTAATTATCTTTCTTGAAATTCATAATGCGAAATGTTTACGCAATCGTCTCAGTATTTGCTAACATATAATGATACTAAATTTAACCAGTTAGTTTAATAACATGTATTGTTGTTTATTTACACTTTTTATAATGCTCAAAGGGACTAAATAAGAGCTTTCACTTGTATACCAAAACAAGAAATCATTCGCGTCTAGTATATATTCTGGTGAAATGTAAAAGCTTGCTAAGTGTTGCCGATTTGTTGTTGTAATATATGCATACATATATATTTTTATTTACTCACAAAAAAAACCCGTCTAACGCCAGTCATAGCGACCGAAAAGCTTTAGATTATTTACTATACATACACATATATACAGACTTACACACTCACACACAGTTTGACGCGAACGAAGATGGCGACAAAAGCAAACAGTCAGAAAACATATGTTGCTCAGAGCGCAAATGTCAAGCGTGCTAAACATGCGAAAGATTGTGAGCGTCAGCGAGAGAGGAAGAGAGGCATAGTCCACGTTCTCAAAAAGCTCTTTACAATCGCTCGCCTAGTTTTGTTTACAACTCGTCGTCGCTGTATGTACTTGAGTGTGTGTCTGAGTGTAAAACAAAAGCAACACAGCGATAAATTATAAATTCAAAACAAAATATAAAAAATAAACAGTTTTGACCTTGAGTTTGGTTAATAACTGTGCTCAAAGCGTTGCTCTCTCGCTCTCTGTGTCTCTCTGTCGCTATTTCTTTGTTGTTCTTCTCAATTCAATTTGTTGATAGCGTGGCGCTGTCTAACTGTTTTTTCATGATGTATTTTTGTTTATAATTATTGCATGATGTGTTGAAATTACCGCCAGACTGCAGTTGGCTATAAATTTCACCCAACAATTCTCATATTAAATATGTGTTTTTGTACTTTATCAGACTTCTGTGACGTCAGATACAGATACAGATACAGAAACATTTAACTTGTAAGAAATAAGCAGCTGCTTTGCGATTTTGTTGTTGTATCTTTGCCACGCCTCAGACAGTCGATGTGTTGTACTTTAAACCCCCCAACTCAATTCCAAAAGCTTTTCACGTGCATCCCACGCGGCTTTTGTTCTGTGTTCCGCTTTGCTTTGTTTACCCATATTGTACACATATCAACTTAGATATATTACATATAATTATAATGCATTCAACTCTATTTTTACATGTATGGTATCTATATCTGTTTGTGTATTTCTAGTACGTCTGATTTTTGTTATCATATGTTTTGCATCAGATGTTTTCTCGTCTCCATTTTGCGTTCATTAACTTATTTGTTAGCGTTTCGATATTTGTTGCGCCTGTTTTAACAATATTCTTAATGATAATTATACAGACTCGCTTTTTCTCGGCACTCTCTCTCTCTCTCTCTGTCTCTCTTTTCCTTCCTCTGTTGTTGAGTTCACCAAATCAAAAAATGTTTGCTTGTTTTAAGTTTTGTCGACAAAAAATGTGTAATAAATTATTTTCGTATGTTCGTCTTTGTTCATTTATTCGTAGCTTTTTATGTACATAAGCATTCGCCGTATGTTTCCTATTTATATGTAGTATATACATACATACATATATGTGGTGCTTGGTTCACCTATTTGCTCATAGGGGGCGCTTTAAGTTCGTCGAAAAAAAATCATTGTTTGGCCTTCGACGCGTTCGGCAACCTTTGACGAATATTAAACAATTTAAATGGCGGCTGAGGGGTGTAGAGGGAAAAGAGGGGCCCAGTTGAAGTGGCGAGCTTGGAGCAATAGGAATATTGTAAAGAACCCCAGCGAAACAAGCAAGCCATATCATTTAGCTAAAAGTTGAATTGTTGTTTTATTTGGTTGTTTAAGTGCCGCTTTAGATGCTACACGTTGTCTTTGCTTGTTTAATTTGCTTCAACTCGCTGTGGCTTAAGTCGATTGCAGCCTGTGGTCGGGTGACCTTGATGAATGGGAGGTAATGTTCACGACTTCCACGTCCAATGTGCCTCCTTCTTCACATCCGATTGTTCGTTGGTGTAAACGAATGTTATCAGCATTGAAACGAGTTATCGTTGAACTGAGCTGACTGCATGGCATGGAATGGCTGAAAGATAAGCTTGGACGAGTAAGTGATATTAATTCCAAGGTCTACAATGAACACACACAAATACATATAGCACTTATGTACGTATGTGTGCATTTGTGTGAGGGGCGCCAATGAATGTGATGAATTACTAGCTGATTTTGTAATTATGTAGAAATAATTAGAATCACAGTCACAGCACACATTTAATTAAAAGCTTGTGATTTGAAATTTTACAGGAAAGAATCCAATAATTTGATCACCTGATTAGTTGATTTAAGTCTTTTGAGTTAAGCTTGGCTCAAAGTTCGTTTATTTGTTCCGATTCCAGTTTATTTGAGTTACATTATGAACGTGTTCATTTTCCAAAGCTTGGATTCAAGTCGCTCAAAGTTCATTTGGTTCCAAATTCAATTCGCAGTTTGAACTTGTTGAGTTTTGTGATTTCGTTAGTTCAAAATAACATTTAAATTGAATTGAGCTATAATGTTTCAATCAGTGCGATTTCATTATTAATATATCATTTCTATTTTGTTTTTCGCATTGCACCACGCAAGAAATTTATAATCCAGATACTAGATGTATTTTTCCTTCGCAAAATTTAAGACCATTAAAATCAACCAGAAATTTCGTTTTCTTTGTAAACAAACTAATTAATATTTATAAACGGCAACAACAACCACAACAATAGCGAAAAGAACAAGAAAGGAAGAAACAATAACAAATTGCAGAGTCACCTGCTTAGCGAAAGGCAAAAAGCAACTGGCGAATAAGCGATTAAGGCAACAAGAAGAGAACGCACTAATTTTGGCATAGTTTTTATACCTTTCATATCTAAATGGGGTATATAATAAAATAATTAATTGTATGCATAATATATAAAATACACATTAATTACTTTGTATTGTATATTTGCTACTTAAATTTGTTTACTAACTAGAGTCTAAATCGTAGTAAAGACACATATAGAGTATCTCTTCGTCTATCATTAGATAAGCATTCCCTATTACTTGTTTTGTTAGTTTTTGTTTTTTATTACGAGCCTTTTGTTTTCTTTTGCGTTATTTGCTTTGTTGTTTTTAGTTTTGGTTTACTTTTTTCGCAAAAAATCCAAAGCAACAAAAAAATTGCAAAATGATTTCTTTTATTTTAAAGCGAAATGAGTTTTGCGTTTCACGTTATCAATCAAGGCGATAAGCACAGCAATAATAACAACAACAAAAAAGACATTCGCTGGTTATAGACCTTTAAATAGGATTAACCAAGTGGCTAATGTTTATCTCTCTCAGATATCGTTGCTAATTAGGCATTCATATGCAGCGAGTCCATCAATCATATTTTACATCTGTCTGTCTAGCTGTTTATATCATATAGTTCTCAGATCTGGCATTGCTCGATGTATATAACTCGACTCTATAGTAGAGTTCCGGTTCGGGTTTTTATATGCGGATTGCAATGGTATCTGGAATGTGGCATTGCATATTTAATACCCATTAGAGTGTTGATATATTAAAGTTCTGTGCGAACACTTCAGCTAGGAAATGCGCTGGCCTCAGAATGGTTTTAAACATTAAATATATAACAATAGAGTTGGTTGACTTATGCAGAATTTGTTTATATATGGAATACTTTCAAAGTTATTATCTCTCGTTTGTTTTATTAACCCGCAGAAAAGAACTAAAATAGAAAATTCTAATTTCATTATGCTGACTATCAACCTAAGGTTAAAAGTTGCAGTCTTAAAACTTAAACACAGCTTATATATATAGTTTAGAAGTGCAAACACAAACTTTCAACTTTAAGATTGTTTTACAAATTCGGGTATGTCATGTTCAACCAACTAACATAAACTTTCAATCCTATCTCATTTCAGCAAGTGTAAAGCAACTGCGCTCAAAGCAGCGCTTTAGCGCCTCTGGCGCCCAACTAAATAGAGAGATAGAGAGAAAGGGAAGGGTAGAAGAAGTAGAAGTTACAGCGGGATCTCCATCCTTCTTTCCCGCTCGCGACATTCGTTCGATCTCTCGCAATGACTGAGAATCAGGTGTATCCCATGTCATCGGAATTCTTTGACAGCGGCTCCAACAGCAGCAGCAATCCATTGAAATACGAGCTCTACTCACTGGGCACCCCAACGTTGACGATCAACACAGGCGGCAACTACAATAACATTTCAACATCGAGTGCCATCTCCAGCAGCAACAGCAGCAGCAGCAACAACACGACAACCAGCTACACATCAAATGTGATGCTAAGCACAACAGCAATTAGCATACCGCGCAGCAATAATCCCAATCAGAGCCATCACCATCTTCATCATCATCATCCGTATCATCAGCTGAGCGAGACGCCAACGTTGACACCGACAACGCCACGCCAACAGCATCTACTACACATTCTGCCCAGCATGGCGCAACAACATCAACAGCAGCAACAACAGTTGCAACAGCAGCAGCATCAACAACAACAACAGCAGCAGCAGCAGCAGCAACAACATGAGACACAACAAGCCCTGCAGCTGGGTGAACTATCCGACTTTGGACTGGATGCGCTGGACGCTTCTTCATTGTCGCCCACTCTGCTGCAGGATGTGAGTCTGAGCGCAGCCTCGCCGCTCAGCTCGACGTTGTACAGCAGCAGCAGTGGCAATGCTGCCAGCAGCGGCTATTTTACGCCCGATTTGAGCGCCAGTCTTAATCTGAATACGGTTCATGAGCAATCGCTGCTGCAGGAAGTAGTCAGCAACAGTGGATTGCTGTACGAGATGACCCCCAATTCGAATGCCATGTGGAGCGATATTAGCAATGCCATTGTTCATACCAAAAATGAGCCATTTAATCTAGACGACGATTACATTTTTCCCAACGATAAAGCCGAAATACAGGCGAACGATTTGAGTGATTTGAATGGCGGCGATTTCTTGGATGTCATTGGCACCATTGAAGACTTGCTGCCGCAGCAGAATGTGAACTTTTTACTCTCGCCGCAATCTCACACATCGGACCACTTGGTGGGGCCGCCACTCGAGTTGGAGTTGCTGCAACAACAGCAGCAGCAACAGTTGCAGACACTACTGAACCAAAGCCAACAGATTCAACAGCAGCACCAGCAACAACAAGAGCAGCAGCAGCCAGGCGACACTTTCGAACTGTTCCACAGCACACCGCATAAGCCGGCGACGCAGCAGCTGAGCTCGAGCTTCTCGCCGGGCAGCCAGGCATCGCAATCGCCGCTGACACCGCCGCCGCCACCGCATGCCAATCGGTCGCAGTATCAGCTGGTGAAGTCACGCAACATGCAGGAGCTGCTGAAGAAGGGCATTGTCATGTCCTCACCTCCGGATCGTCACTCCATGCTCAGTCAGTCCGCTGCACTCAGTCCGGGTGGCGCCAGCAGCGGCTTCGGCAGTGTGAATAGCACCACAACCACTTGCAATGGCAGTGCATCGGCTCAGGGCCAAGTGGTGATCACGGCTGGGGCGGCGGGCAGTGTGCGCAAATCGAGTGGCTATCAGGGCGCAGTGGAGAACTCACAGTTGTCGCGCTTGTCATCGTCGGCGCCCACGCATCTAGATCGCGAGCACATCTGGATGCGACGTGAGCCCCGACAGCATTTACTATCCACCGGCTCGCTGGCCGAAGCCGAGAGCTTCTCATCCCTGAGCACGGGCAGCGTGTTGTCCCCGGATGGCATTGATTTCTCGCAAGACGACGACGATGATGCCTCCAGCGATAACAGCGACAACTACGATGACTTTAGCAGTGACAACGGTGAGTGAGCATTGGAAATCGAATTCACATTTCATAGTAATAAACATTGTTTCTTTAGGTTCTGGCGATGAGGATGAGACACGCACTTCAACCCCAAATCAGCTGAGTAGCAGCAAGGGCAAGGAGCGCTTCTTCTGGCAATACAACGTACAGGCCAAGGGGCCCAAGGGCAAGCGTCTGGTCTTCCAATCCAAGCTCGAGGATCCACATGTGCTCAACGAGGTCACCGATCCGGTGTTCAGTCCCACCTGCTCCGTGCGCGGCATTAAAGTGTACAAGGTACGATTACAAACGGATGTCAAAAGACTTTTCTCATTCTATTTATTCTATTTTGAACCCTGCAGCACAGCGGCAAAGCGCGTAAGGGAGATGGCAACGATTTGACTCCGAATGCACGCAAGCTGCACAACATTGGCAAGGAGTTGGACAAGCTGAGTCGCACCATCAACGACATGACGCCCGTTTCGGAGCTGCCCTTTAATGTGCGGCCCAAGTCGCGCAAGGAGAAGAATAAGCTCGCCTCGCGAGCCTGTCGACTCAAGAAGAAGGCCCAACACGAGGCCAATAAGATCAAGCTCTATGGCTTGGAGATTGAGCACAGTAAGCAGCTGACATTCAACCTCCTTAGATTGTTTAATTTAAATTTCATTTTGTGTATTGTAGAGCGTCTGATGAATGGCATTGCCGAGTTGAAACAGGCGCTGGCACTCAAGCATCGCACAAAGAGTCAGGGCGAGTCCACCGAGGAGGTGGATCTGCAAATTCAACGCATTTATAGCACAGCATCATGTAAGAGACACGCAATTTAAATATGCTTCAAGAATATGACTAATGTTTATGTTTACAGCTGGCATACGCATTGCGGGCGGCTCTACTGATTTTGTGAACAAGGTCTTGGAGAACATGCGTGGCGGTTTGCCCAACGGAGGCCTGGAGGAGCTGCGTAAATCATCGTAGACCAAAAAAGCATAACTATAACGAACCGCCCATCAACTTTAGTTGTAAGCCAACACGAAAAAAAAATGAAAGCTAGCTTGTAACGCAATCCACACGCCCCAAAATCTACCTGAAACGAAAGAAAAACAATAAGCCAACCTACCAACTTACCAAACAATCAATCATTTTCGAAAATGTTCTGCTTGAGTGATAAATACTTATGTTGATATGATGATAACAGATAGAGAAGGATAGAGCGAAAGAGAGAGAGAGAGAGAGGAGAGTGAGTGAAAGAGAGAACGATGTAACTGTGATTTAAGAGCCTGGCGTAGCATGCAACAGATGATATATGCCACACATATGTAAAACTATGTGTCGAAACTATTTTGTCAAACGCGCTAAAGATTCCCTGGAAATTCCCTGGCAAAACTAACCGAGAAATGAAATGAAACGAAACAAAATGCAAACAAAGAGGCAACTACAAACAAACAAACAAAAATCAACACACAAATCTATAAAAACAATTACAAAAACATAAAAATATTACGTCAGTTGTTTAGCGAGTAAGAAAACATGTTATTAAGAAGCAAGCGAAAAAGCGAAAGAAATTTTGAATGAATGCGTCTTGGATTTAGCTACCAGATTTACCTGTTTACAACATAAGAATTGAATTGATTTGTTTTCAACAATTGCATGCGATTGCGATCAATTGTCAACATATTAACAATGTAAAAGAGATATAGGTAGTTACATATAAACACTCATATACATATGTATGTGTGTGTAATCAGGTGCGATTTATTTTGTTTAATTTTTGATGCTTCTTTACATGAATAATATTAATGTTACAATTGGTTCAATGTTTAGTACTAAGTTTTTACAAATTCGATACCAACTGGAGAGCTTTTATCATGCATATACTATTATTAACATTATGTTTGTTATATACCCCCCTTGATCCTAAATTCCTCTCCCATTTATCAATTACCAATTACCACTTACCACTAGGTTATCAGCAGTTTGTTGCAGTTTACAATTTCTATTATTATTTAATTCAAATCGAAAAACATGCATAATCAATGTGAAATGTGTTATGCAAATGTGTATATTTAATTAATTTTACAACAATATACATATGGACTAAATATGTATGTTCACATATAAATATGTATATGTTCATATATTTAAACATGTATGCATGGTGATATAATTTTACTTGTCTTTTGTTAATGTGAAACCCTTTGGCTGCGATATGCTTTTTGGTTTTGCCCCAATTCTAATTTTTAAGTTTTCTATTATTCGTATCATATTTTACGATTTTGCATATAAATTACCTTCAATATAATCTATCTATATATACATATATACCTACATATATCTATATCTATATACTATACGTGTATAAATCATAATTTATTAACATAAGCAACAACAACAACAACACACCTACGATTGAACTTCAAATTCAAATCCTACATTACTTTTGGTTTCTTCTTACATTTAGTTACGGGTCGCTCTTTGAAATGCATACGAATAAGTTTCAAATACAAAACACCAAAAAAAACCAAAAAACAAAACAACTTAACACCCTTTGAGTTTTATTATTCTGTTCTATTCTGTTCTGTTCATAATCTACATACATGCTTTGTTTTGATCAATAATTACTATGATTAATTTTGATTATAATTTCGATGATGATTTTTGCTCAGCCTCGTTGCTAATTTTGTGATATTTGTATTGAGTTATTTGTGTGTATTTTTTTCTTTAGGTTCTAATTGTACCTACAAATTTTGTAGCCTTATAACTGCTATCGAGTTGTGTTCAGCTGCTAACCATTCAAAACATTCAAAAATAAAATAGGCGTTTATGTTTCGCGCTTCTTTTCTTAATATTTGTTTTTGCAAATCGATGAGATCAATGAGAACGAAAATACAAAATACAAAAGTGATTCAAGTTAAAAACTTAGGACTTAGGCACTTCACTCGAAATCATCCCCACTATATTATCGAGTTGAGCACGTGACGAAACAAATTGTACTATTCTAGTTGTTAGTTTAGGCCTACAACAAATAACAAGGGTAAACAAATAAAGAATGAAAATCAAATATGAATTAAACTACTTGTAAGTTCAAATCTAATTATTTAAACTAATAATACATAACAAATTGGCCATCAGTTTTGTTTAGGGTTTTCAATTGAATGTTTTTTTAGGAGCTTGTAATCCATAAGTGATATGAATATGAATTCAAATTTACATTATACATTATACACACCCACACACACACACAACACTTAAATACAAGAGTACAAGAAGTTTTGTGTGTGGAAATAATCACATATTTTACTATAGTATGTGAATGTAAAAATAAAAAGAGCTGCTTAGAGATTAAGGATTGCCTTTGTCAAATAGGGAGTGTGAGGCGGCATTGAAGTAAGCACGACAGTTCCTCAGTGTTTAATATGTTATATGTGCGTAATAAATAAAATGCAGCACAACCTGTGTTGTTCATTATTACTACTATTACATTGTAACGACAAAACGAATACGAATTACAAATTACGAAAAGAAAAGAATAGAAAAGAAAGAAAAAAATACAAATACAAAATATACATGCATAAACATAATAAACGTGTTATATGATCAATGTATTGTAAATGTGTGCTTTAAATAAATGTGCTTCATATTTACTTTTTTTATATAGTGTATGTATGTATGTACAATATCGATATCGAACGTAATAACCTAAACAAAGGATAAAAACTACCTCAAAGTTACATACAAGTTTCATATTCAGTAAATATTTAGGAGCAGAATGTGCTCACTTAAATATTGTTCAACATTTTTTTAGAGTTAACCAAAACCAATTACTGTGGGAACTAATAATATATATATATACATTATTAATAATATACATATATAATATATACACATATAAATATATATACAACATTAATTATACATACATATGTAAAAGTATAACCAAAAGCCTGATTCATATTCACGTGTCCATTGAATTGAAACCTTATGTATTTTCAAATGAATTAGCTATTGGGTGCAAACAAAAAAACAAAAACAAGCCCAAAAATAAATTTTACAAAATTGTAACGAACTTCGTTATAATCTGTATCCGATTCCAAGCGATACGAACTTCGTTCATCGAGGTTATCAGATAACCAAACAAATTAATGTGGTGTCCAACAACAATTATGAATTAAAATTACAAAATAAATTAAAAACTGTGTTGAAAATTACAAATTGTGTATGCCTTAAGGCAAAAGAAACGAAAATAAAAATTTTAAATGAAGAGAGAGCAGCATAATATTAATAATTATAATAAAAATAATAATACGAGTATAGCATATAAACGATTCAACTATTCTGCGTACAATTTAAGAAACACACACATTTAACATCATTTATTCATGTCAACCAAAACAAATAATATGTCTGTACAAAAACAAATACATATATTAAAAAATACAAATTTCAATATGAAAATAAATGGCAAAAACAGCAGAAAACAAAAATTATTATTGTTTCGAATTGATATTAGCAAAAAAATGTGGAACGCTTCACGATTTTGCGTGTCATCCTTGCGCAGGGGCCATGCTAATCTTCTCTGTATCGTTCCAATTTTAGTATATGTTCTGCCGAAGCAAGAACGAAGTTAGCTAGAAATTTGCCGCATATATATCGTGCAACTGCTGAATTAGTAGTTGGGAATTATAAGGAATCGAAAATAATTGAGAGCGACCTCTGCAGTTCATTAGTTATAACAAGTTTCCCGAAACTCCCGCTATGCAGCAGAAGCGCTAATGCTTGCCAGGGCTACACAATAGATCATTTGGTGCTGACAAGGCAGGGCACAGTGAATATATAATATAAAAAAAAGTTGCAAAGAAGAAAGACTGTTTTTATCAAAAAGTATAATTCTTTTAATTATATTTATTCGACAAGTAAACGTCGATTTTTTTTATTAATTAACTGACGTTTAGCCAAAATTTTAAATACATCGATGCATCGATAGTGGCATTTGGTATTTTACCACCTCTAATGCGAAAAACCGGCGTCAGGGCAGCACGAACAGCCAATCAGCTGTTGCCAGAAGTTGCAAAAACGGCTTTCAACAATTAGTTTGCGCTAAGCGAAATTAGCATTAAATTCAAAAAAAGTTGCGTTTTATATGTGCTGCTGAGACAATTATGGCTGCAGAATGCGGTGTACTCCGTCTGCCGGTCGACTACGAGTCGATACGTTTCAATGACTGGTCTATCAGCTATGAGAAGTCGCACATATTGAAGAGCATGTGTCGCCTGGGAAGCGACAAGGTGTGCGACAAGGACGATCCCAATCGCTGTGATCTGTGCAACTATCAGCACTCACTGGAACTGCCTCATCTGCCGGACATGGTGTTCCACAAGAACAAGTTGGTGCTGCAGCACAAGGATGGAGCTCTCATGGAATTTAAACCCATGGATGCATTGGCTTTGGTTGCAAATGGCAAAGATGCCTCGGCCATTGAGGTGGCCTGTGCCCAGGAATGGCGCGAAACGCGTGCAGAGCAGAACATGGAACAGAAATACAAGCCCTTTGATTGGACATTCACAACCAGCTATCAGGGCACTTTAAACGAGAAGTTTCGCAGTGAATCCACCGAGCAAACGCTCAACAAGATGAAGCTAATGCAGCGTGAGAATATACTCTTCTTTCACGATTTAACGCTGTACGAGGATGAGTTGCACGATCACGGCATCTCTGCGTTGAGTGTGCGCATTCGCGTGATGCCCTCGGGATTTTTTGTCCTGCTACGTCACTTTCTGCGCATTGATGATGTTTTAATCCGGATGCATGATACGCGTTTCCATTACGAGATCGAGAACGATTACATACTCAAAGAGTATACGCATCGTGAGGCGCCCTGTTCCGAGCTGCAGAGCTCGTTCAGCTTCTGGACCAATCCAGATGAGATGCAAAACTATCTGGCCGTGAAGACCAAGGAGCTGCACAAATTATACTTTAAGTAATTTAAGTTCGAAATCATTTGTTTTATTGCGATTAATTATGCTTTGTCTTAAACACGCTGCTTGCGCAATAGAGTACGTTCCAAGTCTCGTATTTTCTGTTTTTTCGATGGTGCAAATGAAGAAGGAGCTGCCCCATCGTCCGATTCGTTGTGGCTGTTTGTTGAAAACGAGGGGTCGAAGTTGTATTTGTCATTTGTGTTTGCCAATTGCTTGCGAAATATCGCAGCGCTGTTCGAGATGCGCGCCTTTGGATGCGTTGGCGGCAACCAAGAAACTTTGCGAGTTGTCGGATTGTAGAAATAATAGACGCCACAGCCAATGTCATAGAGATCCTTCCAGTCACCGCTTAGCGGGTATTTGCGCAGCAGTCGCTTGTGGCGTCTCAAATACTTTTCGTTGGCCTTGGGCTGACCATTGGACCAGCGGTTTACACAGTATAAAGTGCAGGTGTGATAGATGTTGTATTTGTTGGGACAGAACTTGAAGCCATGATGCGATTCGGTGACTCCAATGCGCTCCTTGATTCTGTCGGGCCAAAAGTGCTCTTTACCACCTGCCGAATGTTTGGTATTGCTTGTGGAGTCTTGATCAGTGCTTGTGTATGGAGGTCCTTTGTCGTCCTCGTCATAGTTTTCAGCAATAATTTCTTCGATTGCTTCCGATTGCGGCGCTTGAGCTGCAAGTTATATTCAATTTTAATTCAGTTTTATAGTTGCAATAGTAAAATCTTACCCCTTTGCTTGTTCAGCAATCCACGTGACGCTAAACGTTGCAATAATGTTGGCGGCAAGCTCATTTTATATAGCTTTATAATTTTTGTTTATTTATAAACAATTCTACTGCCACCATGAATTTATTGTAGTGAGGAGAAATCAACTTATCGATTTTTGTTCAAGCGATGATTTCTTCGACTGCAATAATCGCATGTTGTGCACATATCGTTGGGCGTCTATCTCTAATAGTAAATATATCGCCCAACTAATTCACGTGTTTGTTTCGAAAAGAAGGAATAAAATATTATTAATAAATATGCTACGCAAACAAGCCAGACAACGTCGAGAATATTTATATTCGAAAGCCGTGAATGAACGCATATTGACGAAAAAGAAAAATGCGGAGGCAGTCACAGAGAAAATTAAGCAGAACAAATCGCTCAACTCCTCAAATATCAAAAACGGCATTAACGTTTACAATTCCCTGAAGTTTTATGGAGGTATATTTTGAACATTATAAATAACATAATTTGATATTAATTTAGAATCTTCTCTTCCACTTATGTAGAAGGCAACGGCAACTCCACAACTATTGACGAATACCAATACGCCGGTGCTCAGGATCCTAAAATTATGATGACAACTTCACATGAGCCTTCTTCGCGCCTTAAAATGTTTATGAAAGAGCTGCGTTTGATATTTCCCAATGCGCAGCAAATGAATCGAGGCAAATATCAAATCAATACGCTGATGCAAGCATGCCGTGCCAATAATGTCACCGACTTTATCATTGTCCACGAACATCGAGGCATTCCCGACAGTCTGATCGTTTGTCACCTGCCTTTTGGGCCAACTGCCTTCTTCAACATCTCCGACGTTATAATGCGTCATGATATTCCTGATATTGGACCGATGAGCGAACAGAAACCGCATCTGATTTTCCACAATTTTAAGAGCACTATTGCTTTAAGAACTGTCAGCATCTTGAAGCATTTGTTCCCAGTGCCAAAAGAAAAGTCGGAGAGAGTGATCACGTTTGTCAACAATGATGACAGAATTATGTTCAGACATCATCAATATAAATATGTAAATAAAGAAATTACACTGTCGGAGGCTGGACCGAGGTTTCAACTGAAGCTGTATCAAATAAAGTTGGGAACATTGGAAAATATCAAGGCTTGTGACACTGAATGGGTCCATCGACCATATTTGAATACATCTATTAAGAATCCAGCCTTTTCAACTGAAGACATATTCAGCAATAAATCAAAAGTCTCTACATAGACATTTAAACTAAAGCATTATGACCTTTGGAACGTTTTAAATTAGTAGTGGTTTGTCAATAATTTATTTTTTTTTGTTTAAGAGTGCAGCAACGATTAACTATGAACACAAACAAGTATTTTCTAAATTAGCTTTTATCCAGGGAATAAATTTGCTGATGCGTGTGTAAACACCAGGATAACCTTCTCTTCCACAACCTACACCCCAGGATACGACGCCTACAATAAAGTATTTCACTCCATTTGATAGTAAGAGGGGTCCTCCACTATCGCCCTGACATGAATCCATGCGTGGTCTTCCAGCACACAGCATAGTTGGCGTTATTCGTGTACTCTTATACTTCTGATTGCGACATTCGGCAAGCGACATTATCGGAACTTTAACTTGATTCACAATCGAGGGCAATTCGCCGCCTTCTGAGGTTCGACCCCAGCCAACGACGGTGCCAATTCGACCTAGAGAAGAAGATAAACATAGTTAATATTTAGATTTAAGCAGAAATTTGCAATAATTACCTGCTGGATCATAATTATAGCGGGGCAAACATATAGGCTTGATAATCTTTGAAAAAACTATTGGCTTTCGAAGCCTCAATAGTGCAATGTCATTGTTATAGGTGTCCGGATCGAAGCTCTTATGCTTGATAACCGCAGTGACAGCTCTTTGAATTGCCTGCGACTCAGAAGTAATCTCTTGATCGTGATCTCCGAATATAATTCGAATTTTCGATCTGCGTAACTTTTTGACACAATGAGCCGCCGAGAGAACATAGTCCTTAGTTAATAATGATCCGCCACAGTGAAATTTGCCATCATAAATGATGCGAGCCATCCATGGATATTGGTTTACTCCGGTCGGTTTACCACCGACGATTCTTATTTCCTCATTTGAAAAACCACAATCTGCAAATGATGTAAAATGTTAATGAGTATTACTTCTTTTGGCATCTTAGAAAGCTACTTCAGCAAGTAAACATTTTAAATTAGATTATTTTCTCTCTTCAAACAAAGTTAAAATGATACACAAAGAAAGTATTTCATCTTTGCGTGTTGCAGGGCTTTTTAAGGTCTCGTTGACCAAGTTTCTACCTGTTAATCAAGTTGCGGTTAACTTCCGACGCAAAATGAGGCTAAGTTCATAAAACTAACACGCACAGCTTAGTCAGCAGTGAAGCCTCAGTTTTCACTTTTATTTGCCAAGACATAAAAGCTTAAGAGATAAATTAGAATATCGAACTCACCACAATCACAAGTTGATAGATTTTCGTTTTCTACATATTCCGTCTCATCATCCGTTTCAAAGCCAAAGGCATTTGATACTCCGGAACTAATTCGGAAAATGGTATCGAAGAGAAATTTACTGGTTCTTCGCGAACTGGGATTGTAAACGGAATTATTACTTTGGGAAATATTATATGTGATAAGCTGCTCGGCACTTGTGACACCTTTATCAATAGTCAACATTAGAATTACTATGCAACATATAATATTCATTGTTATAATGTAGTAAACATGTTTTTTTTGCACGATCTCAATAGTCGCTCGATTCTAATACATGTGTACTTAATAAATATTACTTAAAATATTTTTAAATGTAAATAGTGTCACCTAAAATATGCTATAAAAAGTGTAGCGATGGCAACATAGAGTACAAACCCATAAAATTTTTAACTGAATTCGGAGAGTTTGGCAAAGTGAGATAAAATAACAATAGAGGTATTACCTCAACTTTTATTTAAATCGTGTTTTAAACGATATTTAAATCGTGTTTTATATTTTATAATTATTATTTTATGCTCTTCTGCTCTAAATAAAGATAAAATAGTAAATATTTAAGGAGGAGGCGGAGTATTTGGTCGCTGTTGTCTACGTTGTTCGTCATCCTCTGAAGGCTCGCTTGGAGCGCCTTGAAATCTATCACGACCACGATGTTCAGCTTCTGAGCCAGAATCTGCCAAATCATCCTTGAAGCGAGTCCATTTAATAAGCGTTTCGGGGGATCTATAGAGAAATAGCAGTTTTCCATACAAGTCTTCTTCTAAACGATATTCTTTAGTCTCCCGCACCAAATAAATGTCGTTGCACAATTTCAGTATTCGATCAACATAAGGCAAGTCTTCAAACATTATTCGGCGATGATTGTTGGCGATAAGTGATCGAATAATACGAGAAACAACGTACACACAAGTAGTATACAGTCCAATAATGCTTAAAAATAAATAAAAAATTAAAAAGAAAATAATAATTAAGATGGGAGAAATTTACCCAGTTTTCTCTACGAAACTCATCGTTGAGGGAAATGACTTATCGCTAAAAATATAAAAGACAATGCCTCCATCACAATTAGAGAGTGGAAGATTCGATAAAACATTTCTATAGAACTTGTCGTCGCAATAATCGCGCGCTTCCCACCACATTTTTCCTTCGGCTTGTTTCTTTTGCAATATTATTGGGCGATTGTGATAGCCTGAAATATAATAGTATTAATATGAAATCTATCTAAGAGAGTGGTAAACGAACCATCGTAATCTTTGATGAACTTTACAAAGACCTCTTTCTTTTCTACTGTTATAAATTTAGGTAATATATCGGGCACAATAACTTTGGCATTGCTATTGTCTTCGGACAGTTGTTTGATTAACATTTCGCGAGTCGTTTCCATGTCCTTGGTCAATGTGTAGGTTGTCTCGTGCACTATAGTATCCGACGTTACGCCAGAGTTGAACGATAATCGAAATCGAATGTCCATTTTTTTGCCTAAGATGAAACAAATTTACCTTTCATTCGATTTAGCGAAATGTTAGTAACTTACCTGTTTTTAAGTCATTCAATAACCGGTTTTTATCAGGCGGCGACATATTCCACAACGTCACCGAGTTGGCATCAAATTTCACTGCCGTAATATCAGCAGCATTATAAGACATTATATGATCGGTGGCATAAATATCGCGATCGAAGCTTCTAACAAGATCATTATAGTCTCTATTGGAAAACTGATGAATGCCCGAAATGCTCTGTGAAACGTAAATTGGTTCATAATGACCAATTGTAACCGATATATCTGCTCGACGAGGGACGTTTGCTTTGCCAACAGTTCCAACGAGCGCAAATATAAATAGGGGACTCCAAATAAATGTAATCAAAACTAAAATAATCGTACCACCTATCAAACATTTGGCATAGAATGCTTTTGGTTCTCCCCGCATCACTGGAAAATCGGAATCCATTTGCCGATAGCATCGCACAATAAACACCGATTGAAATATGTCTTCCATTTTAATCCATTCCATGACCGTTAGTGTCGTATCAATGCACAACCAATCGAGACTTGTCCGCAATATGTACAAAAATGGTATTTCCATATAGCTATACAGATAATATATATATATATATATTATATGAATGCAGACTCGATATAGATCTTAACTTACACTTTAAAAGCAACATAGTTAACCATCGAGTAGCTTTTCGTAAAGACATTTCCTAAGATTCGCCTTGGGTAGCCGCAACGTATTTGATATGCCGATAACAGCATGTGGAGGCACTTGATCAAATAGAAAATAACTGGCGCAGATGCTCCGAAACTCTGAGCAGTCACATAGGGCACCAAGAAGAACATCCAAATGTGTACGCCAATAACCGTAAAGAAATGAAAAACGATCTTGACAACCAGCGCTTTTCGCAAGTAAATGGCACGTTCTGCTACAATGGTGGCGAATTGCACGACGAGCATAAACAGAAAACAGAAGGGCACCTTATTGCCCCGTATATAGGTTTCCAGCACGCTTGTATTATATTTTCGCCGATACTACAAAAGGATATAAAAAAAAGTAGAGTGAACAAAACCTTGTTTTAAAAACAAGTTTGTGTCTTAGTATTTTCTGATTGAAGTCTTTTGTTTCGTCGTTCTACCTTGTGTAATTGGAACGAGTGGAATTGGAATTTAAGCGCTTCCCAGCGTCAACGAAAAATGTTTACAAACGTAGTAAAGATTTTGTATCAAACATATTTTATAAACCATAATGAAATGATTTTAAATGTTGTACTTACCACAAACTTGGGAAATCCAAAAAGTAGCACAAAGAAATTAATAAAATCACATAGAAATATCAAAGTATATACGTCTGTTGATAGCCGTGCCTTGTGAAGTAACGCTAGAAAGAATTTCTTGATACCAGACAAAAGACCGCCCTTATGTCTGCAGTTTCAGATGTTATATTATTTGTTAACTTGCATCTTCAGCAACTTACTCTAAACTTCTCATTGTTGTGCGGTAGTAGACCGATTCAATGTTTGCCGAAGCATATTTATCAATTCCAGGTCGCAATAAATCATCCATGTCACGTTCAAACTCCTTGCTATCAATATTGGCTGAATCTTCAGGGTCGGCTCCAGACTCTTCCCTGAAATAAATAATGTTAAATCTTTATAATCACAAGAAATTTATATGTAGTTACCTTAAGCGCTTCATAACCTCGCCAGGTCTTTCCTTGCCAAACGCTTTGCCATCTTGAGCTGTTTAAGATTTACTTAAAATAAATAATATATAAATTATACTATGCTTACTAGTGCGTGGTAATGGATCCGTGTCAGGCGTCGGAATGTTCCAGATGCCCTGTTTCTTTAACATATAGCGATGCCAGAAAAGAACAACCAACAGCAAAAGATCGTAAACTGCCTTGCCATGCTTTATGAATAGCTCAAAGTCCATTGTCATAGCCAATTTAATAAGCTTGTAGTCTAGCACGATTTTCTGATGCAAGATACACTTGAGTAATATCATTGCCAGGGTATACGTGATGAGGGTAACCCAGAATGTCTTTGTGGGACGAGGCAATGTTAGAGCTCCCCAGTAGAGCACAAGGAATGCCATTGGGAGTGATATAATTGAGGAGTTGGCCGCCTGATTTACAAACACTGTCAAGTAGCTAACCACCTCGGTATTGGCAATAATTGCATAATACAATGAAATCAACAACTGTACAAATTGATTGTGATCGAGGGTTGTGAAATCTTCTCTCTTCGACATAAGCTTAATAGTCGATTCTCCGGATGGAGCATTGATGGGATCTAATTGCTTTCTAAATGACGAGACAACAGATACACTTTAAATGGATGTAAATATTTTCCTCTATTGACTTACTCGTAGAGCGATTGATTTAAGAAACTAAACATCGCTGCCGTATTGACTAATCCCAAACGATTCATTGTGCTTATGTCCTGCAAAGTCTTCTTTTCGGCCGACAAAACCTTGTGTACGAATCGGTAATTACGGGACAACCGATTCAATCGAACCGTAGTTAGCATTACAAGTTCATTCGTTAGTTTAACCACTGGATGAGTATCGAAATCAATCTCTGAATCCGAGCTATATCCGCTGGCCTTATCAGTGCCTTTGTTCTTCTTTCTGGCCTACAAATATTTGAAATATAACATTAATTTATAAAATGATATATCAGAACTTCTTACTGCCAGCATTTGACGGTTGTGCATTTCTTCTTTTTCCAGAAAATCGTACTCTTCATTCACGATGGGTTCGTCGGCATCCTCTTGGTCGTCGAACATGTAATAATCTCCGGAACGCACTGCATGAGGATGGAGACGCAAATCTCTGCGCTTTGGTGCTGCTGTACGTATATTAGAAAATCTGAATTGTGCCAATAGGCCTGGAGTCTGCGTTGTTTCGTTCTTGGGTTCAATTTCTTCCTGTGTGGTAGCACTCGATTGAGCCTTTCTGGCACGTATTTCTATGGGAGGAAAGCAATTTTAAATTATACCATTAGACCTTTCTTTTAATACCCTATTTACTTATGAAATTTTTCACGTTATTGGCTCTGATCTGCTCCATCTTTGCCTTGACTTTTTCGAGTACCTTCTTTTCGTACTCGCGACGATCGTAAATTTGCTTATAGTGCAAATTCTCTATAATAATGGCACCACTGCAAATGGGAGGGAAAAAGACTATCAAAAGTATTTAAATAATACAAAAATAGTTTTTACCGTGAGGCTAGTACCGTGTTAGCTTGCGTGTCATTAATGATATGACAGAAATAGTAGGATCGAAATATGCGATTCTGGAAGATGACGAAAGCAAAGATGATTGCATGCCACACCAACATGTTCTCAAATATCAAACTGTTGGGACCATAATAGTATCCTTCGTTTTCTTCCTGCTGCTTGTCGACTTCAGGCTGCGGCACGGTTTTATCGTATTCCATAACCGCGAATAAGCTTTGATAATCCTGCTTGTGTGTGATGGCGAACATCTTGCCAAACACAATGATGCATACTTTAAGCGCAATATTAAAGACATTGAAAGCAATCAATAAATTCCAGCGCCAGATAATGTAATGGATGTTGTCCAAATACACTTCGGAGCCTTGCAGTAGAAACACTAAAGCAAATACAAGGTAACCTAAGGAAAGCATATCCATGCTACAAACGCCGCCCATAAACACAATTGCCAATGTAATCCAAAGGAAGCTACAGAACACGACTGTCTTGAAGACATCCGAATAATTGCGCACAAATGAGCAAAAGTCATGAGTGGGATTCTTAAAGTAAACGTGTCCTAGCTTGGCAATATTATGGACAATATTTCTATTATCGCCTCCGGGATATACGAAATTATTCATTTGATGCAATTCTGCTTTGAATGCTCTGCGTTGCCTTGATATTAGCATCAGTACAATGAAGTCCAACATCAGTTTGGATCTGACAGAGTTAAAGATATCCTCTAATGGTCTGGTATCGTTGATACTTTGCACATCCACAGCTGTACCAGAACATATATAATTACTTGATAACTACAGATAATTCTACTTACCAATGCACAGATTTGGAGGGAAGTGTATGAGATGCAAGTACTGCACAAATATCGAGACTACGAAATAGAGCTGGAATATATACCAGATGCGAGCGCATTGCATTCTATTCAGGCAGAGCAAAATTATTAGCCAAATCACATAGGTAACTGCCAACACATCACGCCTGTGTGCAATTGAAGACACCAAGGCGATGAACGTTATTTCCAATCCAAACTTAAAGTAGCCATAATTTAAGAGGTATTTCAATAGACCCGAAAAATTACGTTCTGCATCTTGTCGCGATGTATGAGGAAAGAGAATCGATGGATCCCTTACCTCGCCCAGTGAGAGTCGTATTAAGTGATCACGCAATTTGACAACTGCATGCAATGTTGTGACGATCAAGTATACGATATAAGGTGCAAGGTACCGTAATAGTGAGCCCCACTTTTGATCGGTTTTACGCAGACCCATCCAATCAGCGAAATTGACTGTAACGTTATTCTAAAAGTAGATAGATTAGTTGATTACCTAATCAGTTAATGTAAGCTATACACTTACACAATTGTATTCATAATGTGACTCGTCCAAGTATTTGATTTGGTAGATCATTTTCATCAGGATGAGCACAGAAGTCCAAAATGTGATAATGCGAAAAATGACTCGTCGCATTAAGGGACTCCAGCAAATACTCAGTAATACCAATATGACAAAAATGAGATTAAAACAGCAAACCTCTGCAATAGCGCACACAAAGGCAGCCAATGTCACCGCCTTGATCATGTGCATCTCAAGAAATCGCCACGCAAATATTTTGCTGGGTCGGAACCAACGGAAATATGTGGCGCGCAATTTTCTTCCCCAAATCGACAAGATTCTTATCCAGGTGCGTTTGCGCTGACCCGATTTAAGGTGACTTCCAATTGTAGGATTAAATTGAAAATGCGAGAACTGTTTTCTTCCTCCCGAAGGATTTCGTACTGAGGCCATGAAACGATGATGGAAATAATGAAGTTGAACGACCGTAAAGATAACTGTCAATGTCGGCACTAGCAAGTGTAGAAATAACTCTTTTGTGCGGTATCGTCGAAGCCCTATATCGCTTTGCCTAAGTTAGGAAATTAAATTGGAGATTTCTTCAAACGATTGAAAATTAAATAAACTTACAGTTGAGTCTTAACATGGAGAAAGTTCTCCCAATAGTAATCAAAATAATCGAATTGATATGTATAAATTATAGTTAGTATAGTCATTGCGTAGAAAATGACGAACATCCAATACCCATATAGAAACTTAATCCAAAGATGTAGCGACATCTGAAAGGCCATTAGAAAGAGCAGGAATAGAGACATATAGCAAATTCGAAATCCAGTCATCACTTTATCGATCATCGCGCAGAGAAATATTAAAAATATTAACAGCCACATCCACATGCGTGTTATTAAATTTGAAACACTCTCAACGATAAATATGAATGCACGATGTGCCCGCGACTTTTCGAACAATGTGTTATCCGAACGTAAAAATGAAACTCCAAAAAATTGCATTAGAACATCATTATGAACCTTTTGATCAGCTTTCTCTTTAAAATATTGATGAGACGTTATCCAGAAAATAAGAAGGAATGATGTTTTGACAAACAGCGGGAAGCAGGGCTGTATTCCATCATTATACGGATGTGAAAATCCAATTTGTTGTAGATTTATGCCACTTATCTATGTATGTGAAAATAGACAATTAAGAAAATTAAAATTTCAGAGTTTTTGACTTACCTTAGTAGGCAACTCGCTATCATTCAAGTTCAGGCCATATATATACTGTGCAATAATGAGAAAATCGGCATACAACACAACAAAGAAACTAGATCGCATCATAGAACGTCGTTGATTTGGAATCATCCACAGCACATTTGCCCAGATTAGCAGTACAAATGTTAGCCAGCTGTGATAAATGATGGACCAGATCTGAAATTGGATAAACACCCATTGGCATACAGAGTAAGATATAAAAGCGTTTTCTTCCTTACCATCATTATGACGTTCAGCAATATATAGCTGTTCTTATAGATGAACGAAGTCCCGTCAGAGATCATATAGAAGAACTGTTCTAATGTTGATGGTTCATTCCGGCCATTTTCAGAATTTTGTGTACTTTCTGAGGGATGTGTAATTTTCATTTTCAATTGGCTGAATACAGTGTGGTATTGGCGATGCTGAAGGATTTTCAATATTACTAGGAAATAGGCACACATCACTGCAACCGGACTGATGTATGAATCGAATTTTAATTTATCACTCAATTTTAAAATATCGCCGTTCTTATTTCGATAGTACATTTTTAATGGAATTTCGAAAGCCATTGCTCTTGCCCAAAACGATTCTTCATCCAAAAAGCGATGTATTATTGGCAGCTGATAAAAGCAATAACAAATTATATGCAGTGATAAAAATGCACCAACAATCATTAACGGATACTGCAAGCCACCGCTATAATGCCGATTTAGCGCCCAATATGTACCAGTCACTATAAATATCATAAAATATAAGATTCCCGGCAAGGATGGTCTTATAGTGGCGGCAAAGAAGAGGGCAACCAGGGCAAAAATGGGAGCTGCAGGTAAGATTTCGATTGATTACATTTGTTAATAATGCGGTTGATAATTACTAACATGTTTTTAGTACCGATCTTATATACTCAATTATCAGCAGACGATTCACCTCAGAATGCTGTAGGTTTTCAGTGCTCCGTGTTTTGGCTGTATGCGAAGTTTTGAATTTATCCGAAATTTTCATAAAAATAAGTACGACAACAGCAACAATTGCGACCATCATGTCTGGTAAAATCCAATGTAAAATTGCAATTGCGCTGCAAAATAATCAGAACGATTAATTTATTAAGTTCATAGAACATAAATATGCTAATTCTTACCGTAACCTAGTAAAACGAACGAAGCCAATTTGCCGTAAAGTAGTTGCAACGACCGCATGCATCGTCAAATAATCGTATATTAAATTTGTAAAGTTTAGTGCCAAATGTCCAACCGAAAACAATCCACCCAATATTAGTGAAATTAACAAGCAGATGTTCAACAATGCCCGATGCGACTTCACTTTAGCTTGCAATAGCCAAGGTGACACCATGAACATCGACAGATACACCAAGGATATGCCAACAGGACGTGCCAAAGTAGCTAAGCAGAGACATATTTTGGTTTTATTTTTTCAGAATATATAATAATATTACTTACCAAATATTAAAGTAAATGGCAATAATAATCGCACCAGAGTAAGTAAAACAAGTTCAGCCATTTTTTATTTAATAATCACGCAAACCTATACAGAAATGAAAACCCGAGAATCACAAGTTCCGATTCAAGCACATACAAAAAACTGATATATATTTCTAAAATATGTATATAATGGGAGGCTCAACAGGCAACTTTGATTGTTTTCTGTAAATTTATTTTTGAATAACGGTTGCTGACTTACGTACTAGAGAAAGCACTTCCGAATATATTTTATCATAGAAGACCGCATTTTACTGCCACTAAATTAAAGAGTTTATTTGCTATGTAAGATGGTTTGATATTATTATAAACACAAAATATAACCATCCAGTTATTTCACAAAAATTTCAAATTTGTGTTTCATTCAACTATTTCAACCCAATATTCTGCTCAAAGTTTTTTTTAACTCTATTAGTAATCAAAAACCAATATACCAATAAATACGCAATTTGCTATATTAATTAATTACTAACAAAAAATATATAATAATCGATTAGATTAGGTTATTTATTTTATAATTGCACCAAAGATCTATTTAAAATAATTTTTTTTTTTTGTACAATAAGAAAATAAAAAATGTTATTTTATATCGATAACAAACAAATTATATGTTATTATTTATTTAATCTGGTATTGCAAGAGGCTGTTTGGGCAAGCGATTATTCGAACATGAAATCGATTACTGATCGATTAGTGTGCACACGTTGCTCTTGAGAAATTGTGAAAGCATCGATATATCGACAGTGCTATCGATGTTTCTCCACCTCTAGTGTATCATATGTTTCATCGTGCCATCACTATATAAGGCACACGTTTGCGACTAGGAAAATATGGAACCTCAGGTTGTAAATTCATTTAAATTAATGAAAATAAAATGATAATAATAGTTTTTTCAGCTATCAAGTGCCCTACGCGATTTGCCGAATAGAGTACTAAACGTTCCAGTGGAAGAGCGGCAGTCCTTATTCCAGAATGTGAGCGCCGTGCTGTCGAATCCCGGTAAGCGTGCAGTTTAGTTACATATGCTCATCTACATACAAATACAAATATGTATGCATATGCGGTGTGCATTCAAAACGCCTAAGCTATATAACTTGATGTGCATTCTTATAGCTAAAAGTGCAATTATCTAAAAGTGTCATGTGTCTATGAGCTTGTGCCAGTGTATAGAATTGAGACCTACTAGTACATACATACACATATTTGTTTTATACTGTATATGTGAATTGCGAGCAAATTGAGTTTTAAAAAAGAAATGGGTCAGAAAAATTGATGAAGTTGCAATTTCAATGCGACATAATGAAGATGCAACAGTCCTAAATGTTATAAAGTACTTAGCTATGCAACTGTGTATGATTTATTGCATATTCAATGTAATGCCGGCTTTTCAATAAAATTGCAATGCCAGGAAAATAGGCGGTGAATATCTAATATTTAAAGAATTGTGTGTGTGTGTGTGATAAACTGGGGCTGTGAAACTAGATTCGATTGATATCTTGTTGCAATATCAAATGGATTCGGTCGAAAACTTGTTAAGATACTCTTAAGTTACTCTTAGTTATCAAATAACCACAGGAAGGATTTAAAATCTTAAAAAATCGATGAACTTCAGTGCATGACAGTGATTGACAATGCAATATAATTTTTCTTCTTTATATTTTAGGCGTTAATTCAGCTATCGTGCGAGGCATTTGTAAAGTGATAGGAACAACGATATTGAAATACAAGGATCCTCCATCTCAATTGCTAATTCGCAAGCTAATTGGTGATCTTATTAGCGTTCATCATGATCTAACCATAGAACATATGCTATCTGTTCTTAAAACACTTCTGAAGGAGTTACCTGCGGCACCTGCTCATAAATCATGCAGATCTGCTGTCGTGGCCTTGGGATGGGTTTGTTTGCTATTGAAGAACACAAATCTGGAGTCAAGTATTTACAAAACCGAAAAGAACAGATTGATTGAATACCAATCTTTGTTGTACCAGACCACGTTGTTGGCCCAAAATGCGCGTGTCACCGAAGCAGCCACGAAAATCATCTACGACTTGTGGGAGAACAATCAGATCTTTGATGAGACAAAGGATACTTTGTTTAAAATGGAGGCAACTTCAAATGTTACCATAATGATCATGATGATGTTACAATTCGATGCAGACCACAAACACTCCGACATACTGAAAGAATACAAAATGAAGAGTGTTGAGTATTTTGTAAAAAGTATGATCTTGTGTAAATCAAAGCCAAATAAGGCTTTCATAACAGCCTGTCAACCATTGTTATCCACACTTAATGAATCCGAATTCAATACCATCTATAACGATTTGCAAAAGGCCATTCTGCGAAGTCCCGAAAACACGCTCGAAAGTATTGGCATCATTTTCGAGTTAATCAATCTTGATTGTAGCCGTTATGCTTCTCAAATTGGAACTGTTTTAATTAAGAAGTTGTACAGCAAGGGAGAGGATGCTCGCCGTGAATCGCTGGAGTCTTTGAAGAGTCTATCCCAGAAGTGTTCAGATAGCAAAGTTATCAAAGAGCTGTTGCAATTAATTTTCTCTATACTGAACGGATCGGATGGCAAAATAAATGTTGCTGAGTATAGAATTAATTTGTATCAGGTAAATCCATTTCTTTCTAATTATTTTTATTTGCTTATCGATGAATTCTTTTATTCCAGGGAGCTGGCTGTCTTAGTTTCAACAAAGTGGCTGAGGATCAACTACAAGATATTTTAAATATGGCTGTGGACTTATTTTGGAAAGCACTTGAGACTGAGTCCCAGGACAAGGTGATTTGTTGCACCCTCGAAATGTTTGCTTTGTGGTCGGCGAAATTTAGAAATGAGCTTCCCAATGTGATTATAAACATCTTCAAAACGGGCATTGAACACAAAAACTCAAATCAAATAATACGTCAAAGCTATCTTGAATGGTTGCTATCATCGATACATAATGCTGAAATCAAGGATACTAGCAATATCGTACCAACTTTATATAACCTATACATAAAAGCACAGCAGAATTTTGCACAGGTTTCCTCTGTATCGGAGGCAGCATGCATTGCATGTCATTTGCTAATTTTAGAAAAGCCATCAGAAACGTATTCAAACTTCTGGAACTCCCTTTTTGATATGAATAAGCAATATTTCCTTAACGAAAAGTTTATATCGTCAGCAACCACAGAGACTTTATGCCACATTTCATTCATGGCAAAGATCCTTTTTAAATCGTATTTGGATCAAATTAAGGGTCCCGTAGAGCCATTACATCGCGCATTGCTTAATAATTTGTGCAGCAGTTCGCCCAAAGTTAGAAAGTATACCAAAGAACAGGTGGTACAAATAACCAAAAGTGCTGATGGTGTAGATTTTGTGAAACTTGCTCTCAAAGAATACAGTAAACTAATAAACACTGCGAAAATTCAATATGAAGCTGACAATTCCACAGACCAGTCAAGCACTCCCAGTCAGGCATTTGTAGAAGCATTAGAAGTTTTATGCAGCTTAGAAAACGTTCCTCGTGTAGACTCTCTCGAGCTTACTATGCTGCTCTTAGATATTTCCAATTATCCAGCAATATTATCTAATAATCCATATTTCTGGGAGAACACCATTGAAACCAATTTCGAATTGGATCCTAAAAACTTTATTGCGATAAATGAAAAGCAAATTATCGAGACATACATTGAGCAATATAAAATTTGTCCAGTCTCCGAGAACACGATTGCTTCTTTGGTACGCATTAATCCACACATCATTGTGCCGGCGATCATAAAGAGAATCAAATCCTATTTGAACGATGAAAGCAACTTCAACGTTACCAATGATGAGTTCCTGACATTCATGACCCCAGAAGGAGAGCTGTATGATAAAAGTGTTATTCCCCAAGCGGATGCACAATACGCAACAACAGGCGTAAAGCGCGAGAATAAAGTTTACAGCTACAAGGAACAGCTGGAGGAGATTCAGTTGCGCCGTGAGATCGATGAGAAGCGACAAAAGGAAGGCAAATCGAAGACTGTCAAGCTAACGCAAAAGCAACAGGAGTTAATCAAAAATCAAACGGAGAAGGAATTGCGTATAAGAACACGCGTCCAAGCTCTTCATGAGAAATTGATGTGTGTCATCAGCTTGTTCAAGGCTTCTTGCACTGGAAATGAAACCAGTATTGCATTGCATTTCCACACGCTACTCGATGATATTCTGGTGGCCACTTCGAGTCCTTTGAGCGCCGAACCCTTGACGGATCTGTATTATTTCATCAACAAAATGTGCTTCAAAACCAATTCAGAGCTGGGACGCACAATTTCCATTGCCACACTTCGACTACAAAAACCAGCTTGTATCTTAAAGGAGGAATGGAACACTCCAAATATAAACGAAAGTATCATGGATGTAATTTCAAATCTGAACAATCATGTGCTGGAGAAATCAAATCTGTTGGATTCGCAATCGTTTTCGTATGCTTTTGAGTTCTTAAAGCGGTCTCTCATTCATCTGGATAATCGATCAAATGAGGAATTCGTGCTGTCCAGCATCAAACTAATCGAGATCCACGTACAAGAGAAAACTAAATCTGTCGATGATAATGAGAGCGATCATCCACGTTATTTGCCACGTCTGGGAATGCTGCAAACTCTGCTATACTTGATTAAGAAGAATTCGACCGCTGTGCAAACTCAAGCTGTCAATGCGCTTTTGGAAGTGGCAACAGTTTCATCCGGAGGCCAATTAAATGCCACACCTGATAAACAGATCATTGAATTGTTTTTGGAAGCATTGCAAAACAATATCGAGGCTATTAGAGATGTCACATTGCGTGCAATGCAAATCATGATTGAATCTATTGTTGACTACTTGAAGAGTGATGCTGAATTGGAAAAGCAATTGGTCGCAAGATTATGGATAGCAAAATTCGATGTTTCCGTTGAAATTCGCAAGCTGGCCGTCGACCTGTGGGATGCATCTGGTTTTGCTTATCCCGAATTTGATGATATTATCTGTGATATCACACACTCAGAACTCTGCATACAAAAAGCATCCGCTGAGTCCTTGATTCCACTTATACTGAATGACCAAAGCCTATTGAAGAGCGGATTGAAGAAAATGCTGGCCATTTACAATGAGAAACTTACTTTAATTCCACCCAAACTCGACAAATTTGATCGCGAAATTGAACCGGCTTTCGACCAGTGGAAGCCCCGACGTGGAGTTGCTATTGCAATCTCGCAAATTGCACAATTTTTATCGATTGAAGACATTAATTACTTGATGCAATTCATGGTATCCCATGGCCTTGGTGATCGCGAAGAGATTGTGCACAAGGAAATGTTGGCTGCCGCATTGAAGATCGTTGATATCCATGGCAAAGAGACTATTGTCAGTTTGCTGCCAGTGTTTGAGGAGTTCCTCGACAGCGCACCAAAATCGCAAAGCTATGATAACATTCGCCAAGCCGTTGTTATTCTGATGGGATCGCTAGCTAGGCATTTGGAGAAGGACGACAAAAGAATTGATCCGATTGTCAAGCGCCTAATCACTGCTCTTTCAACACCGTCCCAACAAGTCCAGGAAGCAGTTTCTAATTGCTTGCCACATCTAATGCCATCTGTTAAAGACGAAGTTCCAGCTATGATCAAGAAATTATTGCACTCATTGTCCAAGTCGGAGAAATATGGGGAGCGACGTGGAGCCGCCTATGGCATTGCTGGCATTGTCAAAGGCCTTGGCATCTTATCGCTTAAGCAATTGGACATTATGTCGAAGCTGACAACTTACATCCAGGACAAGAAGAACTACAAGAGCCGTGAGGGAGCTCTCTTTGCCTTTGAAGTACTATGCACCACTTTGGGCCGCCTCTTCGAGCCATATATTGTCCACGTGCTGCCGCATTTACTGCAATGCTTTGGCGATTCATCGCAATACGTGCGTCAAGCTGCCGATGACACTGCCAAGGTGGTGATGGGAAAACTTTCGGCTCATGGCGTTAAATTGGTGCTGCCATCGCTGCTCGATGCCCTCGATGAAGACTCCTGGAGAACCAAAACGGCATCCGTTGAACTGCTCGGCGCCATGGCTTTCTGTGCTCCAAAGCAGCTATCATCATGCTTGCCCAGCATTGTGCCCAAACTGATCGAAGTTCTTGGAGATTCACACACCAAAGTGCAAGAAGCTGGCGGCGATGCTTTGAAGGTTATTGGATCTGTTATTAAGAATCCTGAAATTCAGGCGATTGTTCCCGTTTTGCTGAAGGCTCTGGAGGATCCATCAAATAACACTTCTGCGTGTTTGCAGAGCTTGTTGAAAACCAAGTTTATTCACTTTATCGATGCTCCCTCTTTGGCTCTAATTATGCCCGTTGTCCAGAGAGCATTCATGGATCGTTCGACGGAAACCAGAAAAATGGCTGCCCAAATTATTGGCAACATGTATTCGCTCACGGATCAAAAGGACTTGACACCCTATCTGCCTAGCATCATCCCAGGTCTCAAGTCCTCCCTGCTCGATCCAGTGCCAGAGGTGCGAGCGGTGTCTGCTCGTGCTCTTGGTGCCATGGTCAAGGGAATGGGCGAAAGTTCCTTTGAGGATCTGCTGCCATGGTTAATGCAAACGCTGACATCGGAATCCAGCAGCGTGGATCGCAGTGGTGCTGCCCAGGGATTGTCTGAAGTTGTCGGAGGATTGGGTGTGGAGAAGATGCACAAACTGATGCCTGAAATCATTGCAACAGCAGAACGCACAGACATTGCGCCACATGTGAAGGATGGCTACATCATGATGTTCATCTACATGCCTGGCGCATTCCCCGAGGAGTTTACGCCCTACATTGGTCAAATCATCAATCCCATTCTGAAGGCATTGGCCGATGAAAGCGAATACGTGCGTGACACTGCGTTGAGAGCTGGACAGAGAATTGTGAATCTTTATGCAGAGACTGCAGTCGCTTTACTGCTGCCCGAGTTGGAGAAGGGTCTGTTTGATGAGAACTGGCGTATTCGCTACAGTTCGGTGCAATTGCTTGGAGATCTGCTGTACCGCATCTCGGGCGTGTCTGGCAAGATGACTACTGAAACGGCCAGCGAAGATGACAACTTCGGTACTGAGCAATCGCATACAGCCATTATTCGTTTCTTGGGCGATGAACGTCGCAACCGCGTGCTCTCTGGTCTCTACATGGGCCGCAGTGACGTCTCCTTGATGGTTCGCCAGTCCGCGCTGCATGTGTGGAAAATTGTCGTCACCAATACGCCTCGTACATTGCGTGAAATTCTGCCAACTCTCTTCGGACTGCTGTTGGGCTGCTTGGCCAGCACAAGTTATGACAAGCGTCAGGTTGCTGCTCGCACTTTGGGCGATTTGGTGCGCAAACTGGGTGAACGTGTTTTGCCTGAAATCATTCCCATACTTGAAAGTGGCTTGAACTCCGAGCAGGCGGATCAGCGGCAAGGTGTTTGCATTGGACTGTCGGAAATAATGGCTTCCACTTCCAAGGAAATGGTGCTTACGTTTGTGCACAGCTTAGTGCCAACTGTGCGTAAGGCTCTGGCTGATCCTCTGCCCGAGGTACGTGAAGCGGCTGCCAAGACATTCGAATCGCTGCACAGTACTGTGGGATCTCGTGCTCTGGATGACATTCTGCCCTTCATGTTGGAGAACCTCTCCAATCCGGATCCTGAGGTGGCTGAGAATACGCTGGATGGCTTGCGTCAAGTAATGTCCATAAAGTCACGCGTGGTATTGCCATATCTGGTGCCCCAGTTGACCGCTCAACCCGTGAACACGAAAGCTCTCTCCATCTTGGTTTCGGTTGCTGGCGATGCTCTAACCAAATATCTACCAAAAATTCTATCTGCATTGCTCGAAGCCCTGTCCCAATCTCATGGTACAGCCAATGAAAATCAGGAATTGGAATACTGTCAGACGGTGATTTTGTCTGTGACTGACGAAGTTGGAATTCGCACTATTATGGATACTCTAATGGTCTCGGCGAAATCGGACAATGTGTGCACACGGAAATCATCTGCAAGTTTGCTTTGCGCTTTCTGCATTCACTCGCCTGGCGATTACTCGCAATATATTCCACAATTACTGCGCTGCTTGCTGCGTTTGATGGCCGATCACGACAAGAGTATCATTCAGAAGGCCTGGGAGGCATTGAATGCCGTTATTAAGGGTTTGAATCCAACTCAACAAATTGGCTATGTCACCGATGTTCGTCAAGCTGTTCGCTTTGCTGCCAGCGATCTGAAGGAGCCCGAATTGCCTGGATTCTGTTTGCCTAAAGGAATCACCCCGCTGTTGCCCGTATTCCGTGAGGCGATCCTAAATGGTTTGCCAGAGGAGAAGGAAAATGCAGCTCAGGGTCTTGGTGAAGTCATCTTTCTAACCAGTGCCGCATCCCTGCAGCCATCTGTTGTGCACATAACCGGACCGCTGATTCGTATCTTGGGAGACCGCTTCAACTCAGGCGTGAAAGCTGCGGTTCTGGAGACATTGGCAATCCTGCTCCACAAGGTCGGAGTGCTTTTGAAGCAGTTCTTGCCGCAACTACAGACAACATTTTTGAAAGCATTGCATGATCAGAACAGAACTGTTCGCATGAAGGCAGGCAAGGCTCTGTCGGAATTGGTGGCCATTCATTCACGTGCAGATCCATTGTTCAATGAGATTCACAATGGCATCAAGAGCTCCGATGACTCTGCAGTTAGGGAGACAATGCTGCATGCACTGCGCAGCATTATCAGTCCATCGGGAGATAAAATGTCAGAACCCATTAGGAAGCAAGTGTTTTCGACTTTGTTGACACTGATTGGACACCAGGAGGACATCACTCGCAATGCTGTTGGAGGTTGTCTAGGTGCTATGCTCAAGTATATGCCGACAGCTCAAGTTACGGATTTGTTGAACAACTACATACTTAACGATAATACCGATGATCCGGTGACTAAACATGGCTATACTGTTATCCTCTTTGTTGCTTTGAAAGAGTGTCCCAAGGAAGTGTTGCTGGACAATTTCAGTGATAAAATCATTGGTAACATATTAGCTAATATTACATCCGAAAAAGCACCCATTGCATGCAACGCCGTTCGAGCCGCAACATATCTTTTAGAATACAAACTAATCAATAACAATGATCCTCCCAGCAATGTGCTAGTTTCTCTAGGCAGGGCCATGAATCACAGTAGCAATGACGTCAAACAGTTGGTAGCGAAGAGTTGCATTCATCTGTCGAAGAATCTAAGTGCTGACCAAATCCATCTAGATGTTTTGAAGATGTTAGTTCCCACTCTAGTTAATGGTACAAAGGAGAAGAATGGCTATGTTAAATCCAATTCAGAATTAGCTCTCGTATCCCTGCTGAGACTTAGATCTGATGAGGTGACATTCAAAAAGACCTGCGATGTGCTAGAGACAGGAGCAAGAGACTCGTTAAGTGATGTGGTAGCCAAGGTCTTGAAACGGGTTGCAGCTCAACCGCCAGTTAAGGAGGAAGATTTAGATGACACTTTACAAACTTGATTATAATCACCTTCATGTAATTCAATAAAATTTCTTAAATTATTTGAATTAAATGGCACATTTTATGTAATAGAATGTATATTATTATAATGCATATTTGTAAAATAAAAACAAAATAAATACAAAAATAAATCTGTTTTCGTTCATTCAAAATTATTTATTTTTCTATTCTAATAAAACCTACTTTTGTCATGTCAAATAGATTTGAAGCTCTGCAAAAGATAATGTTGGATCTGTATTCTCATACATTTCATTAATATTATCATTTGAATACCCCTTAAACTTGACACATTGTTCTATTCTCGGGTCCGACAATAAAAGTGATTGAACCCTTGAATTTGAGAGTCCGAAGAAAGATTCTCCCTTTGCTTGTAATGACACTCTTGAAGTGTCTTTCATTGAGCCCTGAATACTATTCAATAATTCTTGGTGACATATGTTAGCAGTTTCTCCAAAGAAAACTCCATCCAAATCGTTATCGGGAATCAGTTGGAACTGCGGAACTCCAGCATTGTTAAGAATTTTACAAGTAAAGACGCATTTTTTTCGAGGATCTCTTGGATGTGCGAAGATCCTTGTCGCCACATAGCCAACTGGATATATCCATTGACTAGTATGGAAATTGGGATTGGCTGGTAGGATTTCGCCAAGTGTGTGGATGAGGATATTATGAAGTTTCAATGGAAACATTGATGTCTTCGGAGGAACTTTGGAAATCTCTTTGATCTTATGCTTATTAATTTTCTTAGCGATGATCTGTTTTTCTCCGGTATATTTATGGGTCAGTTCGCGGCTGTCGTTTGATAAGGGAATTTGTCCAATTGCACTTTTATCTAATCCTTCATAAAACATAAGTTTTTCAATGAGGTACAATCTTTCAGACCGTGCTGCAGCGAGTTCCGCTTGCAAAATGCAAACTTCATCAATGATAGAGGTGTTTTCCTAAAAGAAGAGTATTGTTAGAAAGTTCCTTAGAAATATAATAAATAAATAAATTTAAAAGTTTGGCAGTTCAATTCTAAAAAACGTGCATATTAACAAATTGATTAACAAACTTCATGGCAATATGAAATATGTATTTTTTAAATAAATTTGAACTTAATGATATTATTGTCTAACTGCATCAAGCAAAAACACATTCAAATATACGTACCAGAACATAATTTTTAACGCGATGTTTTAATCTTGCATATTTTTGTTTATAATCCATTTTTTTGTTTACTTAAATGTTTAGCACATCTATTTAACTATTAATCAGAGTGACCACAAGTTCAAACTCCATATATACCAAAAAACCCATTAGTAAAATTACTAGTATTTTATTTTTTAATTTATATTATTCTATTTTTTGCACCAATCTTTCGAGCTTCATGTGCGTAAATAAATAAATAAATCATAAAAAGAATGTGAAATTAAAAATAAAATTCATTTTGAATACTTTTGGTGGCTAAAATACCAAAGGTTAAAAAAGGACCAATATACCAAAGTTATTATTAGAAATGTACAAGATTTTGCCTATTACATTTATTGCAATTATATTACATTAACATTTTCGTTTTAATTATAGTTTGACTGGTATTACATTCATTTCAGAGAGTTTAAGCTTTTTTCGCAAGTACTGTACGCTACACCCACTCCAAAACCAGTGCCCACAAATGCAGGCCACACTCGTCTTTTAAAGAATAATAGAGACGCCACTGAACCAATAACAAGACCGCCGCCTGTAAAAACAAATTGCAATTTAATATCATTAATCAATTTCAGTTAATGCAATATTTATGATAAATGCAACCGTAATTCTGGCAATTTAGCTAAGTTTATCAATAAACCCAATAAATGCCGGTATTATGCTACATTTACCAAATGTATGTATGTTTTTAAAGCTCATACATATGAATGTTTCTTGCTTATTGGTTATATAACCAAACACTTACATCCTTTGACAATTGTGTCAGATATACACTGGTCCAATTTCTTTCCTAATTTGTCTTCTGATAAAACAACCTCGGTCGCCGGCATCTTTGTTAATTTATATGCGTATAATTTAAGAAGTAAATGTGTGTATTTTTATTATTTCTGCACGTATGTTCGCGACGTGACAGCAGAAGAAATTTCAAAATGTACTATTTTTCGTCAGAAAACATGTTAAAATATACAACGTCTGCCATAAATTGCATGGTCACATTTTATTAGGTGTGGGATATCGCATAACACACTTTTACTTTATAAAAGATTGAATTTTTAATTTATTAACTAATTTATATTATTATTTACAATTCTTATTTGAGTAGATGTACTTGTTGTTTCGGCGGTCACATCAGACATTGAATTATCTGGCGAACATAGATAGCACTGAGCTGAAAGCCACTCGCTCCACGAGCTTACAGAAAGCATTATCTCCTGTTCGTAGGATCTACACTACACTTTGAGAGGATCATGGATTTATAAACTGGTTTTCTCCATTCTGAAGTGTTGCTTAATTGTGATCCACAACACTCAGAGAGGATATTTGGTGTTCATGATAGTCTAAGGAAAATTTTTGAGATTAAATAATCGTTGCCTATCATTCAGGCGAAGAAATTTCAGTTTTTATACCCGCTACCCATAGGGTAGAAGGGTATTATAACTTTGTGCCGGCAGGAAATGTATGTAACAGGTAGAAGGAGGCATCTCCGACCCTATAAAGTATATATATTCTTGATCAGCGTCAACAGCCGAGACGATATAGCCATGTCCGTCTGTCCGTCTGTCCGTCTGTGTGTCTGTCCGTCCGTCCGTATGAACACCTAGATCTCAGAGACTATAAGAGATAGAGCTATAATTTTTTTTCGACAACATTTGTTATGTTTGCACGCAGATCAAGTTTGTTTCAAATTTTTGCCACGCCCACTTCCGCCCCGCAAAACAAAAAAATCGAATAACAAGCGTAATTTTAAAGCTAGAGTTCCGAATTTTGGTATATATAATAACTACTATAGTAGTTATGATTTCTGAAAATTTGGTTGCGATCAGATAAAAATTGTCGAAGTTATAAAAGAAATATTTTTGTATGGGCAAAAACGCCTACTTACTAGGGGTCTTAGTTGCTTTGGCTGACAATCTGGTATATTGTGCCGTCTATGGTATATTTTGAATGCGGTACTATGTCGATATACCAAATATACCATTTGGTATATTTTTAGTATTTTTGCAGTATATTCGGTATATTTTGAGAAAATACCGCAAATTATATTTATTTTATTCAAAATGGGTAGCGGGTATCTCACAGTCGAGTACACTCGACTGTAGCTTTCTTACTTGTTTGATATTGACGAAATGAAAATAGGTCTTTGTAATAGGGTAGTTATTCATGTACAAGCAATAAGAAAAAATTTGAAAAGCTGAGAGATAAAATATATTAAAATTATATCATCAAAAATATATGTGAGCCATGAATTCAATCTGATAGTAATTTGGCATGTTAAACACATTTTCATTAGTGATACAGTTAGAGTAGAAATTTAAAAACGTATCTCATGCTCACGAACAAAATGTGTAAACTATGTGTCAATATTTTCATCCTGCAATTTTTAGAGTTATTTAGGAATCTTTGATTATTTCTGTTTCTGAATAAAAATTTCTCATTATCCGATCCTTAGATGACTTAATTATATTTTGATACTAATTGAGACGGTTCATCTTTGATCCCTGGACTTAATAAGTCTACCTGCGAAAGGATATAGCTGAGTACTTATTTTTGTTAAAAGCCATCTTAATTGTAGCTTTAGTTCGGCCGGATTTGATCAGATTTCGAGATAATTTTTGATTTCATGAATTTTGGCATCGACTCATCGAAAGCTTCTATAAATCGGTTGCGTGATCTAGAATAAAGAAAGATTGTTTTGTCTTGGAGGGATCAGTTAAAGATAGCATCAATTTCATGATTGTCTCTTTACAATGTTTGCCTAAAATTGAAAGTATAGGAGTTTTGTTTCTGTGTACGTTTTTATAGGAAAATTCCATGTGGGATATCACTCGATATCAATAGCTACATCCCACTAATTTATTTTAATGCCTGCTACCTATAACACGATATTAAAACTTTCAGACTACTCAAAATATATAAAGCTAGCACCTCTGAAACATATAGATTATATATTCTTAATATGCGACTATATGGTCTAAGGGATTAATATTTATGATAAGACTCTTGTAACATCTACGCAGAGCGTACATAATTTCAATGATCACATATGGGCAATTCTCTGAGGGATGTCGCGTGCGACCAGCTTGACAGTGACAAAATAAAACATATTCTGAAACAATTTTAAAAATTAAAAAGGTTATTTTTATAGCTCTAGATTAATACTTTAATTAGAGCTAAGAATGGTTTTGGAATCTTTTTTCTGTTCTGTTTTCTGTTCTGATAATTGCAAAAATTAACAAATTCCTACGTAAAACCAAAAGATGAACGAATTTATATATTTTATTGTAAAACAGAACAAGTTCCTAAAATCAATCTTAGCTCTAAAAATAGCGATAATCCAAAGCTTTAAGAATAACCTTCACTTATTTTTCAAATTATTTTAGTTTATGATTGTTTTTTTTACTGTAAAGCTATTCGCACGCGACATTTACCAGAGAATTACCCATATCTTGATTTTGGAAATTTAATTACATAGCTATATTTAATATTTTTTAATTTTGTTGTTCGCTTCGCTCCGTTTCAAAAAATTTAATTGCGCTGAACACTCTGAAATATCTGTAGGATATAAAGGAACGACGCTTAAATACGCTTAAATACCTCTAAAATACAATTGCATGAATATTTAAAATTAAATAAAAAATTAAATAAAAATGTATGTATATTTAGTATTCAGAAGTATTAAAGAAAAAAAGCAAACATTAAATCAAATATATCAAATGCAATTGAACATTCTTCTTTCAATTGAGCATTATGAATGGAAATATTGTCCGTTAAGTTTTCATTCGATGGCAGTATTGATTTTCACAGATTGTCCACCTTAGACATGTCAGCAATGAATACAATCCAGTAATACTTAGTTTATTGTATAAACAAAGCAAAAATGAATTTTGTTTACGTTGGAATGGAAATCAGAGATTAGAGTTTAAGCTGTTTCACTTTTCGGAATATGTTTGTTGCCATTCGCATTCGCACACGTGTGTTACCTCGCTTTTCCATTGTTCTTGATTTAAACGGTGGATCAAATTATTAAACAAATATTTTTTCACACATTACCATCCCTTAAAATACAATTTATTTGGAACGTCTGGTAGTGTCGTTAAGCACTAAATAAAATGATTGGGCTAGACAACAATGGATGCATAAAAATCAAAGTCGTTAGCAACGCGCCGGTCAAAATACGAATACTCGCACTCGTATTCTTATTCGTACTCGTACGAATACATATTCACGTACTTACCCTCAACTTTACGCACGTGGCCCAAGGCACGTGTACACAATTCAGGTTGAATCCACGATTAAATTAATCGCTGATTAGTAACAGAGGACCTTACCGCGAAATGCGACTAAATTAAATATACTGTAGAACCGGTAAGAATTCTACCTTTCCAGGTGTCTGTCAGCAACGGACTTTTGTAATAACTTAGAGCCTGTCTGCAAATATGTAGATTGTGTTTTATATACAGTTCCCTCACAATATATTGGATACATGATCTGCAAAATTAAAACAAAATCTGACAGCCATGTCAAATAGGGTGCTCAACAAGCAGCCCTCTAAAATAGTATTCTAGTTAATAATTATTTAAAGGTGCGATGAACAAATTTACCAACTTTGGTCAATATTTAACGTATAACAATTTTGAAAACCAAAACAAAATTTTGAAATTAAATCTAATATAGTAAGGGTTGTTTTGTAAAATCTTTTAAATACCAAATGATGTCTATACTCTGTATCCATGGGTTCAAGCAAGAACAGGACTCTTTATCCTAGACAGAACGAGTTTACTAGCATTTTGCAAAGTTCCACCTTACATCAAATAATTTCCCCCAAAGTATATTTAAAATTATAAGATTTTAAAGTTATTCAAAGAATTATTTCACTGTATTGTAATTAGTGCCCTAATTTCGTTGCATTCTTTTCTATATGTTTTTACCTTTATAGATGTTCTTATATACGCACAAAAATGATTTTGGGGAGCTTTTAGTAAAGTTGTCCAATAGTCCAAGAGTCGTTCCAACAGAGGCCAAGAGCTTTGCAAATCGATTCGATACGAATCGTCTGAAAAACAAGAACGCTGCAATTGACAGTTTGATACCAGAGGGGTCTTGGAAAATAATTATCTCATATAAAGGTATCATAAAGTAAGTGACCAATAGGGTATAAATTTAATAGTCAAACTTGCAAGGGAAGACTAAGTTTCTCATAGTAGAAGAAAGATTTGACCATGTTATGTAGGTCTAGGATATAGGCTTAGAGTCTCAACAGTTTTTGATTCACCCGTTTTTCAATGGTTTTCCACCCCAAGCGAAACAATAAGCGAGGATTGAACGGAAATTTTGAACTTCTTAAGGACACACTACCGAGTTGAATGGCAATCATTTCGACAGTCTTTCATTCCCTATTTCAATCACTCAATCACTTGAGAAGTACTACAGTCATTCAGTACGACTTTAATAAAGTTAAAAAAATTGGCAAAAAGCTTCGTTTTTAAACAAGGATAGTCTCTATTCGCAATATGTGATAACTTCATTAAATAATCAGTGGGCCATTCCATCAATCAATTAGAACTTTAAGCATTCGCTGAAACTTTAATAAAATTCAAGCATCGACTGAAATTTTTGCTTTAAATAAACAGTATATTGGAATGTTTAAAACTGGATAACTTCAAACCTAGAAAGAAAGATTTTAAATTAATTAGTTTACTTTCAGCATATAGGCTTTTTTTCAATAATTAAATTTGTTTAGAATGTATTTTAATGTTATACCTATTTGAAGTTATTCGACGGTGTCGAATTGTATGCATTAAATTAGGTATGGTCTGCACACACACACACACACACATTCACGTGTGGGTTTCTGTGAATGTGCGTGTTTGTGCAGATGTGTATGTTTGTGAGTGTTAGTGTGTACATCGATATGTATTCATATTGTGTGCTCATGCATCATGTTTCTATTTCATACCCTCATTCTTATTTGCAATGCGGTAAATCGTAAAGAGGCGTTGCTTGCAGTTGACCAATCATGAGTCTCAAACGCCACTCCAAACAGACGCTCCTCCCCCTGGCATGCTTGACTGACGCCCATCGTCATTGTGTGGGGTATCTCCCATGGTAAAATAAAGCATTTTGGGTCATCCAAATGCAGCATATTCGAAAGAAAAAACTAAATTTACAAATATACAAAATTCCTCTATATCTGGATAGTTGTGGGCAGGAGAACGGTTGAGTTTAATTAAACATAACTGAAAATAAATAACTACATAAGTTTATGCTCTTATGTAGATCTCACGAATTTGACAAAAGCCAAAATATCGTTTAAATACAATCAACGAGCTTATTGCCTAATTAAATTTAATTATCGATACTTTGTATTTGTTAATTGTATTTTAATTTCTTGCACATACTCTTGTAAAAGTAATTAGGGGTTATTTGAAATGTTATACATTTAAAGATAATATGTATAATAATCCATTGATATTCATTAGCTGCTCACTATAGATCTCACTTTATAGATCTTATAGTATTTATGGAAATTAGTTTCTTACAGCTGGTAAATATCGATATTATATTTTAAACTATTTTCTTTATATTGGCATACAAGCTTAATTTTTTAATAAGTAACTTGACATCATCGAAGATCAGAAAATATCTAGTATTTAAATCCATGTGCGAGTTTATACAATTTAGAATAGTTTGAAATATTATTGATCAAACTGCAGTCGATTTCTGACAACGAAAGGCGGTAGAACAATAAAAAACATTGTTTTGTGGAAGGAAAGAGACAGATAAGTTGCATCTGTACAGCAGACAGATAGATACAAACTGAGAATTGTGATTTTCGATTTGGCTCGATTCCTCCATATGCACACAGACATTCTCAAATACAGACACACGTACATTCTGTGTACATGAGCACGTACAATACAAACACACATTGGCACGTGTGCATGTGTAATTTGCTTGGAAAATGTGAACTAGAGAAGGTTCAGCATCATTTGAGAAGTCACTTCGGCACGGCCATGTCAAATACTTTTCGCATACGAGTATGACTACGAGCACGACTATGGGTGTGTGTGTGTGTGTGCTGCAATGAGTATGTGTGCGAGTGTGTGTAGGCAACTTGAAGAAAAGTTCGCCAATTACGTAATTAAAATAAGGTAAAAAGAGAGAGATTTGCACGGGAAACCTAAGAAGACATCTCCGACGCTGTTACCTTTTTATGTAATATATAAGTACTGCTTAACTCGAACAATACAATATGAACATGGGATACAAAAACAATCTGAGAGGACAACACAGAATACATTTTTAGACGTTGATTTTGAGTTAGAACTATTAAATTATTTTTAAACTTTTATTTAAACCTTTATTTTTATGCTAGGCTGTTAATTTATTTCTAAATATTCTTCATTGAAGAATTGTCAAAAATAGCACTAATAATATATTAATTTTAGTGTATACAAAACTAAACTGCAGGTAAAATTACACCTACTATTAAATTATCTTCATAAATCTACTATGTATAATTAATAAAAAAAAAACATTTCTCAAACATATATTTCTATAGTCTATTAATGTTAGGAGAACTAATAAGTTGGTCTATATTTAGAACATCTACTTTTGAAGAGCTTCGTAGAAAGTGTAGTAAGATCGCAGTCCACCATGGTACAACGCAAACTTGAAGATACTTGAAACAGCCTTGATCGTTGACTGCACTCAAAATGTTTGTACAACGAAATTGTTTGCCCAAAAGATCTGCAAGGTGAATGAGTGAGCCCTCAAGAAATGTCGTCACCCAACGAACTGGTTTTCCAAAATTCGTGCGTCAAAGTGAAAGAAGATGGGTTACCTTTTTTGTACCTGTAATTTGAATAACGATTTCAAAACATCCACTTTTATTAAATCGTGCTTGAATTAGAAAACTATTTTTATTAATTTAATAACTTTTGTAAAAATATATTTTTGATTGAATCGAGAAATTTAAATAAATTATTATTCAAGTTCTACTTTTTATTAATTTAAGAATTTTCTAGTAAAAATCCGTTAAAACTAAGAATTGAAACCCGTCGGTTAAGTTTTTGTGGTTGGTTTTACAATATAGTCAATACTACTATAAAATAGGAATTTATTGGTAAGCTTTACTTATTTTGCAGCTATGGAAATAAACAGATCATTTGTATGATTTTTGAATTTAAGAAAATATTATAATTTGAGCTTGATACTTTAGATTATGAATTCAATACATTCCCATCTTAACTAAAATGAACCGAGTAAATGCTCTAAATAAGCAGAATTTCTTATCATCTTCTTTTGAGATCACATATGTTATTATTTTGAAATCGTGATACGAGAACTGAAGTGCCAAGACCACCAAAATCGTTAAACGTTCGCTTGTTTGGTTCTGGAGCAATTGGAAATCGAGTCCAAATGTGGGCAAAAAAATTATCTTGGGTGATGAAGCAAATTCTGTGGAATTGGTATAAGAAACACACAAAAAGAAAGAGAATGGATGAGAAGAGAAAAGAACAATATGAAGATTCTCTACTGCATTCAAGCTGTCGTGTGTCTCTGGTCATACAAGATGAAAACTGACGAGGTTGGACCTTGTTAACAAAAAAAAAAACCTTATTTCCAGTAAAGACCAAGTTTACGCTCTTCTTCTTAAGTCTACTGAGCAACATTTTATATATAAAATATATACTATCTTTTGAGTAAAGTGGATACTATAGAAAATTAAACTACCCAGCTGCAAAAATAAAATTAATTTGTAATATAAAAATATATTTTTTTTTTAATTTTGTTGAATTTGACATGCCTTTGGTAAAAATCAAAAGATCAATTTAACCTGGATAAATATTGCTCTCGTTATATGCAACACATCTAGACAATTACTTAAATATTTTCCTGTAATTAAATCTATGGGTGATAAACGCAATTTTCCGGCAATCAAACCAAAACATTGACCACATGGGTGACTTCCACCACCATCAATTCTTCATGCAAAATATCAAATTGACCATGAAGGGGAGGTTAGAACAGAGTTCATCTACATCTCATAATTCTTAAATATGTGAAATTTATTGAATATCCGCAGAAAGCATTGTGGTATTTGTCAAGGAATATGATAACAATTAAAAGCATTTTAATTTGAACTACAAACATTCAAAATTAATTTTTGTTTATTATTGTATAAATTATAAAGTATTCCTTTGATTTTTAATTACTTAAATAATTGACATATTTCCTCATTTTCTGTGAAAAATTCAAAGTTGTAAAACTAATACATATTATGATATTAAATTTAATGTTGCATTACTTGAGCTTTATTTATTAAAAAAAATGATCGGAAACAAGATTTGATTCTTATCTAATTTTGAATTTTATACTAAATATTATTTAAAATCATAGTACTTGGACTTTTGATAAAATCAAGTATTATAAACAAAAGGGTTGGTTAAATAGAGTTACCCTTAAAGATAGTTTTACTAAATTTTCGTTCTTCAGTTAAGAAAATCCGTACCCAGCTATTGACACATTTATTTTGAAATACGATCTTTATTTCATATTTAACAACTCGTGCTTGTATATTGTGTCCTTATACAGTGGGGAGCAAAAGTGAGTACATGTTTGCATATAGCGCATTTGTATGCGAATAAATCAAAAAGTAGTAAAGCAAACGCAATAATTTGTACACTTATTCTACATTTAATATACTATAAAACAACATAAAATTAACAGTTAGAATAGCAGAAAAAAAAGTGTAATAAAAAACTCGCTTGTACTCACTTATGCACCTTTGGCACTTCAACTTTCTTATCAACCAAAACAATTTTATTATTTAAAATTTACAATAACAGTAATATGATATGTAGTCCCCTATATACATACATATGTCTGAATATTATTGATCAGATGATGATGATCAGTCATGTCTGTCCTTGATAAATATGGTAGTCGGATATATTTTAGACTATTTAAAAATACTTCAAAAATTGTACCTAATTTTTGTTTATTGAAATTTTCTGTTTTATTTAATAAACATTAACAATTATAATTCTTATAGAATTCATATATTTAACTGTATTCTAAAAATATATTCCGATAAAAGCAGGGTGAGGGAAAGTTCAAGTTAAGTGATCTTCACATATTTACTTGAATAGTTACATTCCCTTGTATAAAGTTACTGAATGGAACGACGAAGTTCAACAAATTGAGCAAACTTGAGGGAACAGCTAAGCGCTGCATTATGATTACGATTTCGGTTACCTCGGGGCAGGAGAAGTAATGCTGCCCCTACGTTTCTCTCGTAGATTGCAGCCTGTGAAATCAAAGCCTGAGTAGAGGATATCTGCTGGTCGCTAGTCGAGAGTGAAGTGAGCTCCTGCGTAGTTTTATATGAAGTGCTCATATGCTCGTATATCTATAAGTATTTTATTAAATACTTTTATTGCCATTATATCTAAAGCTGCTCAAGCGTTTTATTCTTCAATTTTTGGGGTTGATTTGTGCTCTCGATTGCTCTTTCTACATATTTTAATTTGTCTGAAGATCGTTGCTAACGTAATCATTCAACTGAAAACTTATGTCGTGCTGAGAGCATGAACTTCAATTCATCCATCCGACTGCATGGGAACGTTCTCATTTATTGTACCATTTATTCACAAATTTTTGCACAATCGAATAATGTTATTCCCGAATTAAAATAGTAATGTGGTTATTAGTGTAATAATATTGATAATGCAGAAGAAAGGCCATGGAAATGTTACCTTTAAGATGCTAGGGGAAACAATGTATTTTCTTACTCAACAATCTGTACCATGAGAATATGAATTTCTATAAAGTTGTACACCCTTAGATTCTCTTGAAAATGCATTGGCTTGGTGATTTTTGTCATTGAAGTCAGCCTTTAATTTTCTTGAATTTTCCGGTTGATTAAAAGCAATTCCCAAAAGCTGCAAGTTCATTAAAATCTACAGTTTAAATTAAAGTTGATCGGCAATAAAAGTCTCCCTAATACGCATAATGAAAACTCTGAACGATCTATTTATTGATTTGCCAGAGAGTGCTGGGATCATTTCCATGCAATAACTTTGCGTAGATAATCTACCCTTATTATCGAAATTTTCTATTGATTTATCTATTAGTTAGATTGCAACTATATAATATGAATTTATTCACTTTGAATATTACGTTTTCGCTTAGACTTCTAAAATCAAGATTTTGGTCTTGATTTCAAGAATATTTGATATATATGATCAATGTCTTATTACAATAATAAAAGAAACCAACTTATATTGTTAAGATCACAAATCTTATTATAAGATAAAAATAAATATTTTTTTTTTGGTTTTATAATACAACGATTTTTTTATTTGATTAGTGCCTCCGGTTATTCTGCTATACATACGAAATACTTATTATCGAATCGCGCAGCATTTGAATGCATGCCCTCCTCTTAGACTGCAATAAAGAATGATTTTTGCCAGTTCGACTAATAAAGCTCTGAACTAAAAAACTGAATGTGTAGCAATTTTCGTGAATTTCTAGCCAAAATCGATTTTGGAGAATTATGCATTTTTCAGACTAATATTTTTAGTTTTAATAACTGGTTCTTAAAATGATTCAAGACGAATTGTTCTTTGTTTTTTAAGACGAATGTTCCTGATTTTAAAAACTGTTTTTTTTTAGTGTACAGATAAACATAACTTGATAAACAAATTTATTTACTTAAATTATTCTTATTACACTATTTCTATACCCGTTACTCATAGCATATAACTTATAGGTATTATAACTTTATCCCGGCAGGAAATGGCAGAAGCAGGCATCTCCGACCCTATATATCTTCTTGATCAGCGTCAACAGCCGAGACAATCTAGACACGTCTGTCTATCTGTCTGTCCGCCCATCTGTATGAACACCTAGATCTCAGAGACTATAAGATATAGTAATATAATTTTTTTTCCACAGCATTCGTTATGTTTGCAGGCAAATCAAGTTTGCTTCACATTTTACCACTCCCACTTTCGCCTCCTCCCAAATTGACAAATCACCAATAACAACCGTAGTTTAAAGGCTAGAGTCGCGAATTTTGGTATATACAATGAAACCTGTAGTTTTTGTGATTCAGATAAGAATTAAAAAAAAAAAAATTAATTAAAGACAATCTGGTATATTTTGAATACAAAAATGAAAAAAAAAATTAATTAAAGAAATATATTTATTTGAGCGAAAACGCCTACTCACTAGGGGTCTTAGTTGCTTTGACTGACAATCTGGTATTTTGATTGTAGTACTATATCATTATACCAAATGTATCACTTTATATTTTTTTTTTTTAGTATTTTACGGTATATTGTTTTGTTATATTTTAAAAATAATGTCGCTCTGTTTTGATTTCATTCAAAATAGATAGCGGATATCTCACAGTCGACCACATTCGTCGTAGCTTTCTTACTTGTTTGAACTATTATAATTCACAAAAATATTGTCAAGAATATTTAGTTGCAGGATACCGATTCGAAGTAATAAAAATAAATATATGTCTACCAAAACTTACATTTCTTTGTATATTCGAACGAATCCGTGGCACTTTCTGAGATTCACGCACATCCACAGACAGATCGACGGACGAAATAACACAAAGGCGAACATTATTAAATCAACTCGACTGTGCTGATTCCGACGCGAAACTCAATACGATAGCTCAATTTCTAATGTAAGATAATATTCAGAGCCATTCACCAAATTGTTCCCGGTATTTAGGTAATTTGTGTGATTTGATTTGGCGTTAGAGCTAATCAAAATAAACTGATTTTTTCAACTAGACAGACAACTGTCACAACAATGGTTGCTTCCTTTTTTCGATTTTCATCCCCCGACATGCCGCATTAATTCTTAATTTAGATGAAAAGTGCGACTAATCGGGGAGTGTATAAAAAAATTTAAAATGCTGTACAAATTTTGTTTGGTGTTTAAAGAAGTTCTAAAAAAATTCATCGACAAACAAAGCATGTCTTCTTTTGGGATAGTGCTTAGATTTGAACCATACAATAATAGAATAAATAAGCTGTAATAATGAGGAAATCAAAAGGGTATTGTGCAGTAAAACGACCAAACGAAAGTTTGCTTAGAGGTACCCGAAACCCAAATCCAAATCCAAGTTCACAGTTTGCAGCTCGCAGCTCGCAGATGACATTTGTACACTTATGAATACATAATTGGGATAGGGTATAAAGCAGACTGATGCCATTGTTTGTCTGTTTACTATACGGCGGATGACTCTTTATGTCAGTTCAAACATAAACAACAAATTTATGCTTACGATTGGGTGTGCAATGGGTTCTTATGCGAATGGTAGTCATGTCATAAATGTGAATCAAAACAGCGTTCGGTCTTAAAGGCGAGTCGCTGTTTTCAATTAACTAAAATGCTTGCAGTTGACTTTCAATTGTACTATATTTAAATTATTTGACGCATTGGTGCATTGATGGATTGTCGGGCGGAGCATATGATGCTGATGATGTAAATTTGTGTATGTGTGTGTGTATGTGTATTTATTTGCTCCATCCAGCCAGGATACGCCTCTGTTTTTCGATTTTCAATGAAATGTTATAAATACTGTCCACCAGAGAGGCCGACAGAAACTTCTTAACGATTTCAAGTTGGCACTCATGAGGAGTACGCGGACGCATTGTTGCGTTGTGTGAAAATACAGGCTTAGCAAGCATTTCTATTGTTCGGCGTGACAGTGAGGGGAAATTTAACAATTTAAGAATGCATTTAACATTCCTAAACTAATTCCAAATATGCGACCTCAACTCTCGCATGGGGGATGAAAACGCACAATCGCTTCCCATTGGCCCATTGCATGCGCAACGAGCGACGCAGCCACAATGTGTATGCTCAAGCTACATCGTTCTCTGTCTAACGAACGCGTTTGTCCACATGCATGCGGCAGTGTGAACGAGTCGGACATATTGAAATATAGGCTGCCATGGCAGTCGCTGTAGTGCTAAAGTAAGTTAGCTGTGTATTGTATGCCAGCCCATCGTTATGATGCCGGCGCTCTCATTGGTTGGCTGCGTGTAAAAATGAATAGGCAATATTTTGATGTTTGTTTTGTGCAACGAAGTGTGTAGCCAGTACCAACAGTACAGAGTTATCGTTAATAGGAAAAACTTATTCGAGGGCTATCCAGAAGCCATCTGAGGAGTACTCGTCAGTACTGTTCAGACCTCTTATTTCATTTGACGGAATCGTGTCGAGTGGATATTCATAATAAATTCACTGACGTGGGCTTATATGTCTTTAAATTTACATACATATATTGTGCGGCAGAAACAAAAAATTGGTGTTACATATTCTAAGTGCTTTATCCAAATAAGTTAATGGCTTCTACAAATCGCTAAGACCTAAACCAATGTTGCTGTTTAAATTACTGGCCGATTATTCGATCACAATTCATTGAAAATTACTGCAATATTACCAGTGAAAACCCCAAATCCAAGTCCCGAATCCAAAATTACATTACATTATTGCCACTTCGCGCGACGAAATGGTCAATATTTAAAAGTGCTACTACAAATACAATATGATTCAAGTAAGATTCAACAACCGACAAAAAATGAAAACTGTAACAAAGCGAAAATTGGATATTATTTTGAAACAATTGCATTTTTAATGACAAATTACAATTTTCTGTATATGCAAAGAGTGTGTATGCTGCATATTGGATTTTGATTTATTCTTTGAAGAAAACCTGAAATTGAAAATTAGACTTGTACTGAAAAAGAAGAAAAAAAACTGTTGGCATTATTATTATTTGCGATAAATTTTAATTGGTCAGTGATAAATTGAAATATTTTACACAAGTTTGTAAGTTTTTTTGACAACTCATAAACTCTTTGATTGGCCAATAAATTGTTAAACTATTTATGCTTGATTGTGGCATTGTGATGCCGGATTTTGAAAGTGTGCCGAACACTTAAAATATCCATTTGAAAGCATTGCCACAACTTCCTGTAACTCGAGTGTATCCAGGCTGGAATATGCGGGCTTTATTGTTTGTTGGCGTCGGCGTCTCTATGCTAAAAATCTGTGATTAGACATCTTACCAGTTGCTGCTCTGAGACGTGCTCTATCTGGGGCGTGAGTGCGAGTGCGAATGCGAGTTCGTGTGGATATCGAGTTCCAGAGGGTTGCTTCTCACCACACACCATGCGAGAGTATGTGTGTTGGGGTGAACCGCAACTACCCATCACTCGTCACTCGTCACCCGTTATCCGTCATCCGTAATGCCGTCAAGTGGCTGCCGTTGGGATTCTGGCGTCGCACAACTGAAATCAAGATGCCAGGCATCAGCTCCTGCTCCTCGACGAGAGAGGAGGCGGCGCTGCTAGGAGCCTGTATCTTTTGCAATGTAGCATAAAGGCGTTAGTTACCTCATTCATCTATTCTTTAATGCTACGGCAGGTTACATTTCATGTATCACCTTTGTTGCATTGTCTGCAGATTAGGCAACTTGACAAGAGTTGCAATGTATTGCTTATACTTGATGTACCCTTCAATACATTATGCTAGCTCCGACGGCAGATTTCAATTAACGACATAGCATTTTCTTGAATTGATTTTATATCTTTAATTATATATTTTTGTCATAATCTGTGAAGTTTACAGCTGTCTGCTTAGGTATTAAAGAATACTTTTCTTAACATAAAGCATATTCGATTATAAAAAACTATGCTAAAATATTCAGAAAATATTCCTCTCATTCAAAAATTTGTATTTTAAAATAATTTTAAATTTTTACATTCGCGATGTTAAATTATTTTAATTCCAAGTCATCCCTTTTTTAATTTCTTAATATTCATTTATACATTAATTACTTTTATTGCTGGTTAAAACTTAACAAGAGAGATTATTACCTGTTTATAACATTAAAATACAAAAATATATAATATAATAGAGCTTTGATGTTCGATAAGCAACATTATTTTATTCTTGGTTAACACTTTTGACAATCATGAATTTAGAAGTTAATCTTTCTGTGTACATCACGCGTATTATTAGGAACTCCGACGGCAGTTTTAATTTCCATTAATTGACAAGCAGTACTCGTAGTTTCTAAAATTATAATTGCTCAAAGCAGAATTTCTTTTCAATAATTTATGCATTCTGTGCACCGAGCTTAGCTTGAATATTCATATTAATGCTTGGCTAGATGTCTCGCCCATCGCTTGGCTAGACATGGCCACTTCAGCAGCACTTCCACCATAGCTGTTTCGGTTGAACGCTCTCCAATTCTTCCTCGACGTTGTTTGCATAAGTGCGCCATAGCATTGGAATCCTGCCTAGCAGGTTTCTGCGCAAAGTGATTGCGGTCTCTTCTATTGGCTAACAACGAAGGGTGAGCTTCGCGATCTTTTGGCTTTCCTTCTTATGGTTACGACTTTGCATCGTTTGACATAAATGCGATCAGTTGATGATAGCAGTCATGACAATTCACTGATAGCGAATCATCCTCCATTCTGAATTCTTTTTTGGACAAACACCCCTATCATTGTAGGACCACCTCTGTTAGGCTTCTATTATTTTACCCCCGATGTGCTGCTATATCACATTGTTATCTAAATAGTATCCCTTACTTGGAAAATGCCTACAATTTTCAACAACCCTGATGGTAACTTTACAAAACGATACAATCGCAGGCGAAAAGCAATTAAAATCCCCTTGGTGTGTGCAAATATTTACCTAGTCCCGAACAACAACAATAAAATTTCTCCAGATCGATCGAGGCATGAAACAAAGATAATATTGATCGACTATCACCTTGAAATCTTTTTAAGTGGATAGGTTCTTTTATTCTTACAAATTTAAACAGATTTATTTACTTTCATTGGTTATTTAATATAAACTATTAAAATTCGACAGAAGAACAGAATTTAGAACAGAATACGATTAAAATTGAAAGCAAATATGGAGCATGCAATAAATGTGCTATAATTAAGATATACAATATGAATTTACGGAATATGCAAATATAGTTAGTATTAAATTCAAATTACTATTCACTTCGAATTGTTTGCTTGACTTTGTCGGTAGTTCAATAATTTTTTTAAAGCGCAATATTAAACAACTTTTAAGAAACTTGTTTACTTTGCATAGCTGTGTTCGTTAACCCAAAAGAAACAATAAAATTTGTACATTTCTGTGTCAAGTGGCTAACAAATATTTGATGCGTTTGTATTTATAGATTGGTTCAAATTGATAGTGAACGTGAACGGTGAAAATTTCTTCGTATGTCAGCGTCAAACATAATAGATCCAACATTTAACGAACGACGATGCTTTCGGGCGCTACCTGACGACGAGGCCAACAATTTGGGTAATGAAGAAGATTTGGTTATGAGTTTATCTCAAAAGGATATTCTTATACCATCGACAGCCTCCCAGCAGCACCAGTTGGAACCTCTTGTCAAACATAATCCAAACGAGGCATCGGCACAACACACGGTTTCTGCCGCAGCCGCTGCAGCGGTTGCACATCATCATCACAGTCTATCCAGCATTCAGCATCTCCAGAATCTGCACAGCCAGCACCAGAGCACTCTTTTCAACAATAGCCATTCGACTCCGTTTAGCGTCACCGATATCCTAAGTCCAATCGAGGAATCTTATCGCAAGCTGGAAATTAACGGTAACCCTCCGTCGCCGTTTCGGTAAGTTCTAATTAATTTTTGCAATTGAGTTCGCAGCAACACAACTTAAGGTTGATATATTCCTCATAGAGATGCAACTTACAAAAAAAAAAACGTAGTAACTAATAAAGGGTTGATATGTTTTATATACACAAATAACTCTTCATCTGATTTAATTATTAATGATATTAAAAATACCATCGTCGATTTTAATAAAGTTAAAGAAAACAATCGTGGATTATAACGGAAAACAGCAATAACTAAAATGGAACAATAGGATCTTTTTCGATGGTTACTTTAAAATTTAAATTAATTATTATAAATAATCAGTAAAGTTTTAAGCACTAGAATTTCTATTTAGTAATTAGGGCTAAGAATTCCATTTTTAATCCGCATCGGTAAACAAACGCCAATCGTTAGACTTTTATCGTCTCATTACTTTTCAAATTAACTTCTCAAGCAATAAACGACAGATTTTGTAAGCTCTAAGTTGAAGCAAGAAATAGGGGCGAAATTGCTTAAGCTCGATTATACAATTTGATAATAAAATGTATGTTTTAACCAGAGGTTTCGTGGTTTTACATAAATTTACATTGAAAAGGGTCGAATTTCCACCCCGTCGCTTGTTGCCTGCTTTTTGATACCGTTAGCGCTCCGACGCTTTGCATCGCGATATACAAAATGGTTTCGTGAATAATTTTCAAGTACAGTAGAGGCTCACGATTTAGAACTCTCACACATCAGAGCTTGAGGTGAATTATAATTTGAGTGCATTAAGTACTTGAGAAGGCTTCATGTTTGAATTTTTTTAAACACAATGCTGAGAATTCGCAACATATTTTCTAGATTGCTAACATGTTGTAGTAATTTTAAAATTTATAAAAAATTTACTCCAAGTTTATTAGAAGAACTTTCCCTTAATATTATGTTATTTTGGCCGGAGATTTAACAAAAACTCTTATCCAAAAAAAATTATTAAACGTCTAAAAATATCAGAAAAAAAATATCATACCGATATTTAAATAAAAGAATTTAAATTTTCCCTTTACTAAAGTTAGGAGAGCTTACAAACTTGGGCTAACCTTTTAGCAAAATCGTGTATTTATAGTTAGTTTGAGTTTGCTTTTTATTTTGTACGGAAAACTTTATCTGTTAACAGGCATATAAAACAACAAAGTTTCGAGTTTTACCTCGTTTGCGGTAGGCTTCGAGCTTAACATAAAACTGGCTTTGTTAGAAACCTCGCAAATTAAATTCTTGCTTTCAATGGCGTTTTATTTCTTTAGAATTTGCATTCTGTTGCAATATTGTTTGTCCCTGAAAAGCTCTAGAGCGTTAAGTATACTCATTATAATTATAATGAGCGAATTGTATGCTGTGACCTGTTAGATCTACCAAGCCCCCTCTTTGTGGGCCATAGGTCCGCCAACTCCTTCCATATTCTGCTCTGCTTATTGGACAGATTTTCCTAGAAATCTGCTCTGATGATGCCTCTGCAAATTCGCATGGCTGGCTTTTTTAGCTCAGAGACTCGTTAGTCTACTAAGCTCTGCTATTAATATATCAATATATACACAAGTATATAGCTATTGGAATAATATGTTAAAAATGTTTCCAAATACAGCTTCCAGTAGCTGGTTCCTTTGATGCACCATTACTCTCTCTCTCTATTCCAGGAAAATGTATGTAGATGTTCCTCTTCAGTTGCCCTCCCACTCATTTGTGTTTTCCTGTCTCTGCTGTCCATCAACGTGCCGACATGACGGCTCCTTCTTCGTTCGTTCGTTGCAGCCACCCACTTGCCACTTGACGAACAGAGTTTGTGGCAAGAACTCTTCCTTCATCTTTGGGCGTGGCTGCTTCAACACTTGTATTTCAAATAAATGTCCGCTTCATACTTTCGTCAGAAATCAGTGCTCGCTTAAAATAGAACAGGGTCCGACGTCAATTGTCTCAGTCGACCATTAGCGAATGCAATGCGTCCCAGATGAGATGACTTTAGGCTCTCTTTATAAAAGCTATAAAGTATTGCAGTTTTAGAAAATTCATTTCTGGATTTGGAATTTTTCTTGCTAGTCGGAAAATCAAAATCTGCTAACCTTTTTCTGTTATTTTTTTTTTCTGTTTTCTGAATTATATGCGAATTATGGATATATATTAGAATAGTTAATGAAGGAAATTGCATTTAAAAAAAAGTAATTATATACTTTCTTAGGATAAAAAGTGTTTTAAATCAAAAAACTTATAACTTTCTCGTAATATACAATAAGTAACATACAATTTTTAGTGGCTTGCAATCAGTGTTATTAAATTTTGAAGAATGACTGAATAATGAATGTATAAAACAATTTTATATATCCTAAAATTCATTTTTGGTTGAACACACATAGATGAAACTTCTTTTCAGAAATAAACAAAAACAAAAAATTTTGTTTTAAAAAGTGTCGCGGTTTTTAGTGGGTTTTTTAATAGTTCTATACATTGAATTCTAATTCTTTCAAAAAGAAACCACCACCCTCCTATGAATGGTAGTTACATAGAGAGCATAAAGGCCAATACAATCTCTTTGAGGTCATAGCGACTTTGTAACTACTTTGGGTTCATTCATAGCCGTCGCAATGAATGCGCGACTTGGTTTTGTGAATGCACTTGGGTTTTTGCTATTCAAAGTTGACCACCCCAAACAAATTATTCTCTTTGAGCTAATCTCTGACCGGCCTAAGATAATCCTTCGACTCAATTACTTTTCACTTACTCAACGTGTTATGTTTGATTTACTGCAAGAGAAGTCAAATGCGTGTTTGACTTTTGAGACTCTTTAGATGATTGAGAAGTCGAGGCGATAAAAATGAGAATAGCTTTGACCTCTTTGTATTCATGATTCGTATGTGTATTTAGAAAATATTAATTTGAATAATTTAAATTGAAACTAGACAAAACTTTTTGTTACTCTAAATATTTTCAGATCAAATTCTAGTGGCAGTAGTATTAATTCACCCGGAACAATAAGTACTTCAACAATGGCGAATCCCTACGCTATGGGCTCGTTATATCACAGTCCGGGAGTGCAAAGCTATTGTGGTCCAACCGATAACTTATCACTTGCGGGTCACTACACAGACATGAGAGGTTCAGCATCTTGGTATGGATCCACAGCAAATGATCCCAGATTTGCAAGTAAGTAACAAAAAAAACTGCAAAATAATTAAAGTCAGACAACACATAGTATATTTCTTATTAAATGCCATAACTTGGACGACAACTTCTTAGAGTCTACGAAATCTATTAAATAACAAGTTTATAAAAAACAAACAAATATGCTTGATTAGAATCTTGTATCTCACTCCCCAATCCCATTTGGATTTAAAGATACACATGCTGCAATGTCGAGCTACTGTCTTCCTCGGCTGTTGATTTTCACGTTTGATATTACGAATAGATGTTTGTCTGCCTTCTGTATTCACGATGACATACAAAACGAGTCCGAATGCAGCAGAGGGGTCTGAACGACTTGCAGTTATCCTGTATTTATATCTGAAATAATTTTATTTCGATTAAAGTTAAGCTCTTTGAAGTTTATCAAATATCAAAACAATTAAATAGTAATTTAATAAGATTTAACTATTTTAAATTATCGCAAGTCATCTATATCTCACCTTGATCGATTTTCAATAAGAGTTTAACTTATTTCATAGTGAGGAGTATTTCAGTACCGCATCCTTAATCCTTTCCCGATATATTGATTTTGAATAAGTTCATATTCACGTTAGCCATGCGATGTTATTACAGGGTACTACGTAGAAATCTGTATGGCGTGGACATATATGGTACAGAAACGTCATAAATGTACAAAATGTAAAAATTAATAATCATCTTTTCATTTCTAAAATAAACAATGACAACAAAATAATGTGAAATCAATTATTCTCACGCATACCTTTTTTATTTTTAAGAAAAATACAGCATTAAACAGGCTATGAAAAAAAAGAGTGTACATTGATTGCGTGACTCAGCAATAATTGTCATTTATGAATATCTTTACTTAAAAGTAAAGCAAACAGTTTCAAGTACTTAGCATGAACTGTAGTTTTCTGTTTGTGTGTCTCGTCGATGAAGTTACGACTGTATGCATGCATGCATATGTCCATCTGTGTGTGAGTGTGTGTGTGTGAGTGTCGACAACAATTTCCTAAATATACACACATTAACATACTCTTATTTATGATCTTCGCGAGAGTTACGAACTAGAAGATGCCATGTAAAGTGCGTAAATATCATTCATATTCATATGCTCCCCTATGCACAAGTGCCATCTACTGCTATTGTGCATTTTAATTGATAAATGCAAATCAACTTACAGATACCCTGTAAAGTGTGAGACAATAAAAAACAGATAAATTATAATGTAGAAATTTACATATCAACATTAAATATATTCAAAAATTATCGGAACTGATTCAAGCTTTCACTATATTTGCAATTTAAAATTGTTTTTGAATTGAATTGAATTTTTTTTTATTATTATCATAAATTTTCAAATTTAAATTTATTGAAATTAAATTGTCATTGTATTTGAAAAACTTAAAAGCAATTTTATTATAATTATTTTCACAAAATTTGAATATTTTTGCGAAGTTAACATAAATTCTTTATTTCTTTGAATATGAATTTTCTGAATTTAGTTGTTTATTATAATTATTAACTTTCAGATTTTTTTTTATTATTTTGATAATATGTGACCTTTCTACTTACTTTTTGAATTGAAGTCAACTGAATTAATTAAATTATACATTTGGTTTTTTTGAAATTCGTGAATATTCACAGACATGTAACTTGCCAAACTTTTGCTTTCAGTATCTCGTCTTATGAGTACCTCAGCGAGTGGTTCGATGGGTCACATGGGCAACATGAGTGGCTTGGCTGCATGCAGTGTAAGTGATGCGAAACCTCTACAATTCCCGTTGGCGCAAAGACGAAAGCGAAGAGTTCTCTTCACACAAGCTCAGGTTAGTAGAGCATATCCTCCATCAAGTGCTTTTTTATTGAATTACTTTTTTTGCATATTAATAAAAAGTAATTGCGAACTTGGTTTTTTCATAAGATTCAAGATTTATGTACTCACACATATGCTACATCTTGAATCTTATGAAAGAACCAAGTTCGCAATGCCTTTAAATTTAATGAACATTATTATGAATTTATTGTGGATATGCAAGAAAGCTCATTCAGTACGCAAATGATTTCAAATAAAACACAATACAAATATCAGAGCTAAAAAAAATCAAAAAAATGAAACATCTCCAAAATTGTTAACTGTAACAGGGTATAAATAAACAATACAAATCGAGTTTGGCAGTTTGCGATATTCGTTTACTCGTAAAATATGGTGGGCATTTTCATCTTGACGGTTTCGTCAACCGTTCAAATTGTCGCATTTGGGGTTCAGAACCGCAAATGATTGTTGAAAAATCAAATTCATCCACTGAATGTGATTGTGTTTGCTGCTGAGTTTGCGGTGGAAGGGCGGGGGGGAACTTCATCGAACTATTCTTATTCAAAAACTGGCGACTGGTCTGGCGGTAATTCAATTAAGTGCTGCACAAGTCATTTCCTGGTCGTGCATATTCTCGGATGTTATAAAGAATTGGACCCCCGGGATTGTGCGATTTAATGCCTCCGGATTTTTCAAGTCCAAGACTTGCGCCAACCGACGGCCACTTGAATGTTATTTGCATAGAGGGCATACGAACATAGTACATCCCTTTATATGTCTGTTTAAGTGGCTTTCCAGGGTACCTTTAAGTCAATATTGTTTGCCTTAAAACTTCTTACATAGGTGACATTGTATTAGACCTTTCCCCAGAAACTATGATACGCAGTTTTCTTTGTATCGCTGAAGCTTGGATCAAAGTTTTTGGGTTAAAATCACACTGAAGAAGCCTACCTATTAAATGATTTCAAATATGTGATGACACTGTCATTATCATTTCAACTGATCAATGTAAATTGTATAGGAACTGATTTTCTTACAAAATGTAATTCAACAATTACGTATACGCCTATTTCAACTGTCTAAATATAATCGAAATGGGCAAATAAGAGTGTAAGCTGATTGAATACAATTTCATAATAAAGTATCACATTAGATTAAAAATAAATGATTTATATATTTTAAGAGTGAGTTATAATATGCAAGAACATTAAAGCTAGTTAAATATAAAATCTTGCATGCAACATTTTCTGTTAGAAATGCCGCCGCAAAAATCAAATTTGTACATTGTTTTAATGCCATCGAATCGATCAAAATAAATCCAATATAATTATTAGTATTATATTAATCCATCTTTGGTAAAGATGTTCCTTTCTTTGGTTGCTTCTTTTTTAGTCAAAAATTATTTCTCTTAGAAAAAACACATAAATAATCAGAGGATATTGGACGACGGGCAATAGCTGCTTGAAAGTGTTTTGCTCTGCTTCAGTCTTCATTTTAGAAGAAGAATTATCAAGTTAGGCATAGAACAATGACGTTTTGTATATTGTCAATTGATATTAATACGATAAGAAAGGATACAAAAAAAAAGCATTTAGATATTTCTTTCAATTCTTGTAAAAATATTGTGACTGCGAATAATATTTTACCGTAATTTACGCCTAATCGCAGTGTATCTGCATTTCGGACAGTCTCGTTCTGCTCTTGCGCCCCTTCATGAAACAGTTGGCAATCCTGTCCATAAGATACTTTGTTTTAACCATCGCCTTAATGTACATAAATACATATGCATGTGCAAATAAATACGTACATACATACATACATACGCACAAACTGGCTTGTACATAAAGATGTGAGGACATGTACGTGTGCGTGTATACTACAAACATACTTACATACATACGTATGTATATCCAACGGTAGTGTTTGTCGAACGGCATACGCAAACACACATTTGTACAATGTAAATATACTCTCAAAAAAGGTATTTTTATTTGTTAAAGTCTTGGGCCTTTAAGTGTATTGTAAATATCAAATTCGTTTTTCATTATAGCGGTTTAAATATTTGAATTGAATTTTGCTGAAATTTCGTTCATATCTTTATGTATTGCAGTATGTATTTCTGTATGTACACAAATAACTTTATCACCCTGAGCGGGGAGTTTCACGATTCTGTGACGATTTGAGTAACGTTTTGAAGTGGACATTTTTGACCTCATCATTTTTTTGGGGAATTGTTTCTTCAGCAATTTCTATATGCTACAGAAGTTTAACAGTTGCAACTGTTGTTTGCACTTTTGGCACAACAGTTATGTAAATCTTCAGATTCTGTTTGCCGTTAGAATTTTAAGATTACATTGCCGTTGGCATGTTAATTTTGTGTTATAGGCTGTTCGTGTATCATATTGCAAATAATCTCAATTGTATCACGAAATACACAATAATTATGATAAATGTGTTAAAGCAAATTAATCTCTAAATATATTTAAGGTTAACTACGATTCCTTAGTATATTAAAATTTATCTAACAGTTCAAATCTTTCGGAGAATTGTTTCTTGAACAATTTCTATAGTCTGTAGAGGCTTAACAGTTGCTATTGTTGTTTGCACTGTTAACAAAACATCTATGTAAGATTACATTGGAATGTTAACATTATGGAGAGACTGTATCATATTGCAAATAACCTTTCACTTAACTGCAACACTAAATAAACAATTATTATGATAAATGTGCAATACCAAATTAATCTCTGATTATATTTGCGGTCTATTCAAATTTATCTGACAGTTAAAACGATGCTTACAATTCGAAAGGGCACACAAGTGCCGTTTATGTATTTATCACAAGAATTCGAGCTGCTTATTGCAGCTTATTATCATTTTTTCATGCCTGACTGCCAGCAGAGACTGAGGGGCGAAGTTATCTGATTTCACACAACATATATTTAAATTCCGAACCACAATGCTAGCCAAAGGGTAGAGGCAGAATGCTTTAACGTAATCACATGTATTGAGCCAACATTGATGTAAAGCTTAAACACCACTCGAACTTGACAGTACAGTGGGATCATAAAAATATGTACATTAATTAGGTGTCAAACAAAGTATTGTTTGATCTACGGTTGAACGCTATAATTTATTCAATTTAATTACTTGGATTTGTTCGTGAAATGCTAGGCAACTGTCTACACATTTAGAACTGCGATTTAAAATAAAAATATTATTCATTCTACTTCACATTCGAATAGAAAAAGAATGTACATATTTATATCTTGGCATTATCTGCCTGCGTCAATCATCTGAGCTCCAAATTCGGTAAACAGGTTTTCAGAACAGACAATACTTCGATAATATTTATTTTCGACACCTTTCACCTTCCTTCTACGATTCAAAAATGTGCATTGACAGCCAGACACTTCTTTCTCGTTTTGGCTGTCGACACTGCTCAACATGAAAAGTAAATAAGTTTTTGGGATGCTGCTGAAGCTTCAATTAAAAGTTACTCATCAAAATCTCGGTATTCTGTCGATCGTTGTTGCTGTGGGTTCATTATAAAAACTGTGCCAGGATATCACAATATGTACTTACTTTGACTTTTTGAAAACAATACAAGCTCCGTGATTCCATAAAAATCATCCCTGTTGAGGGCGATGAGTCGAGGCTTGAGTGGGTAAAATTTTATGCATGATGAACACAATATTTCTGCTGAAATTAAAAAAGTAAATTTAATATGTTTTTTAAATATCAACCACATTTACTTACTTATATTTTGTTGTTTACCCTCTATGTAGCAATAAAAATGTCTCTTACTTTGAAAAAGAATTAAAAATTAAATAAAAAACTAAAAACCAAACTGAAATATAGAAAAAACCATTTTATAGCATAACGAAATAAATATAATATAAGAACAGAGCAATAAATAAATATGTAATATTATCAACTATTATTTCTTTAAGGTATACGAGCTTGAGAGAAGATTCAAGCAGCAACGATATTTATCGGCCCCAGAACGTGAACATTTAGCCAGCCTTATACATTTGACGCCCACACAAGTAAGAAAACAAACCACATTTAACTCTTTCGATTACGTACCTTGTAAATATTATTTCCAATAAAATAAATAAATACAGCTGTAATGAATTAATTGAAAAAGACAGATGGAAGGATAATGCATTTATCTAATTCCGGGATAGCACCAAATAAAGATGTCTTCTACTGTTTGCGATTTAGAATAGACAATAAAGTATCTAGCCCAAGAATTTACGCATTGTGTGTGCTTTAAGAATTTGGGTATCTTGAGAGTGATGTTTGCTTTAGTAAGTGGTAAAGAGGATGGGGAAGGCGTGGGGATGACAATAACTTACACTTTAAACACAATATAATTGTCATTAGGTTAAGCAATTACTGTGCTGACAAACAGCTACAGGGGTGTGACGTGTTATAACAATAAAAATATTTGAATTGTGTATTGTCACCCTCGACGAGTTTTATTATCTGAACATTTTATACAAAAGCCTACCCGCCTAAACGGGAGTGGTGATTACCTTAGAATAATGCACATCCAGAGTGAGTGTGTGTGTGTGTGTGATGCCTGATGTGTGTAAGTGTGGAGAACAGTGGCTTGTTTTTGAAAGATAAAAACGCATTAATGAACAATGCGAAAAAATAATATATTTAAACTCACCCCAAGAATGTGTATTGAATTGAAATATGGTCATTGTTTGATCATGCTCATCTATAAAAGGGTCCTGCCATTGTGTTCCTTGCTCCATACATAAGTGTTTCTCTCGTAGTAGTCGGTAGTAGAGTAATCTAACTTATCAAGCGGAATACACATCCCTTTTCTGTAAGTACTTTCTACCTACTTAGTGTTATTCTCTACATCACATTGGCTGCTTGCTCGACTCACTGCCCCATAATAAAACGGAAAACCACAGAAAAGAACTTCTCTATTTTTTGCGCTATACCACATTTAATTGTATTTATAAAATACACTCCCAATTGTTGTCTATATTTTGTATTGATTGGACAGCATGTCGTGCGATTTCGCGGTTCACTAACACGCCTATTAGTTCCCTGTCAGTGCTCAATCATTGATAACAATTCTCAGCTAGTGATAAAAGCGTGCAAAGCCATATACAATGTGTAATGATTCTATAAAAGATAATTCCATTACATTTTACCGAACAGTTCCATTGTGATATGACGGCATCTCTGTATAGGTATTTTTGAGCAATTTTATAAGAGATAGATATTACAAATAAAACTAGTTATTTAACTACATATGTATATGTGAAGATAGAATATTTATTATATTATTATTTTAATTATAATACACCTGAAAATAAAATTATTTAATGATTGCAAATAAATCTAAGCAATTAAGAAATAAGAAAAATGAAATTGCTTTGAGCTTGGCTTAAATTATTATTTTTATTATTATTTAACATAAACTAGAAATAATATAGAAAAGAAAGAAGAGTTTATTTTTACATATATAAAGTTTTTTATTGATAGCAAAATAGTTAACATTAAAAGAAGAAGAATTAAAATACATAACATGTTTGAGGTTAGATTAAATTATTGATTTACAATCCAAGACACAAAGAAAATAAATTAATAATTAAGACAAAAATTACAAAACAAAAAATTGTTTGGGTTAATTTAAATTGTAAAATAAAAAAGTATGAAATCGACTGTCCCGCGTGTGCTCGACTGTCAGATACCAGCTACCCCTTTCTTAATAAAACCATACTCTATAAATATATTAAAAATATACCACAAACATAAACTGAAGGCTATATTTGATATATTATTGATATTGGACTAACTTGAAGTAGTATTAAAATTATGTATTCAAAATAAAATCCACCTTATTAAATATTTCTTATTTTCAGGTGAAAATTTGGTTTCAAAACCATCGATACAAATGCAAGCGGCAAGCAAAGGAAAAGGCTATGGCTGAGCAGAATCAGCACAATCAGGTAAATTAAATAAATTTTATACTATACTATTGCTACCCCATTTGAGAGAACGAGTTTTCGGTTCAACTAGCATTAAATCAAATAAATAATTAAGCCACTTGACTTTTATTGAATTTGCGTCTTGCGTTTATTTAATTCCCTTTTGCAGTCAGCAAGTTCGCCGAGACGTGTCGCGGTCCCAGTTTTGGTGAAGGATGGCAAACCGTGCTCTGGAGCCAGCAGTGCAGCACAACCCCAATCACACACAAACAGCTCGAATAATTCAGGCAACAACAGCAATAACAGCAATGGAAATGCGAACGGCGGCAACGGAACAACGGCAACTAGCGCCAATGTGCCGGGTGGCCTCAATCTCATTCCGGGAGATGCACCTAACTCACACTCACCTGATACATCGTCGTCGCTGATAGCCAGCTATGGTGGGACAGTTGGAGGTACCAATGCATCGATGTTACAGCAACCCTGCAATAATGCTCTTATGTCCAATAGTTTAGCTATGGCATATAGAAACCAAAACAATTTCATTTCGAATGGTCATCAGCAACAATGTGGAGGCTATTTGCCATTGCAAGGTCGAGCATGGTAAATGTATCATATATATAGTATATATATATATATATATGTATGTAGTATGTAGTATATCATTTATACAAACATATTTTTTCGGTTACGTTGAAGTGTACTCAATTCAGTTATGTGTGTGTATATCAGCCGATATATAGAACATACTTCTTATGTAAGACAATTTTAAAAATAGATGCAGCGATACTTGATTTCGATTTCATTAAATGAAATGATTGCTTTATATAATAGCAATAATAAATAAGTTCTTAAAAATATATATACAGGCAGGTCTCACAAAACCTCAAAAAAAAATAAAAATAAAACAAAAACCGAAAAACAAAACGTATATATAATAAGTGTATATATTTATAGATCAATGTATTATACAATAAACTGAAAACTTAAATGTGTTCACAAGTTTCCTACATTTTTCAGTTATCCCCAAGGGAGGTGGGTTTTTCCTTCGATTTGGTATCCTTAAAGTTTTAATAATTATTAAAAACTTTACGAGGATGGATAGGATATCCCATCTTATTAATGCTCTAATCAAAATTTATCAATGAGATATCAATTCAACGTATGCTTCGTGTTGATAATATCGATCTCAATGAAAAATATTAATTGTATTGTTCAATATTTAAATATCATTTATGTAGATTTGGAAATAAACGTCAGACTTTATAGATTTAAATTTATATATTTATATATGTTATTTGATAAATTACAAATATTGATGAACAGTCAGATAATAGGATTATAAAAATTGCTTCTTCAAATCTTAAAAATTTAATAGCTTACTTAAAAAACACATGTTTTTTTTGCCACAACAATGCGGAATCCCCATAAAAAATTATTTAAGCTCGACCATGCACAGAGGTCAGCAAAAAGCTGCTCCAATGAACACACCAGCGATTTAAAGCAACGGCGTCGACTGCTTCCGACGGCAGTTGACAACGGTCAACAACAGCAGTCAATTGCAGTGTCAATGAAAGACCGTTAATCCTCAACGTTATCGGGGTGGGTCGTCCTCATGGTGGCTTGAATTCATATTAAAGAGATGCCACCTGAAATTAAACTAGGCAAACACCAAAGAGCAAATGCGAAAGGCTACCAGGTCCATCATTATGCATTCTAATAAATAAATGTGTATATATGTATTCACATATATAAACATTTACAGACATATGCATATACCATATGTGAGCACTTGAGGGCGCCAGAGCATGCTCCTCATTGTTGTTTGTCCCTTCGAAATTAAATTCTGACTTTTGATGAAGTTTGCTTTAATTCTAAATTAAAAGTTTTTAGTTTTTATTGTCTTTGAAGAAACGTTTTTAAAAGGGTTTTAGCAATTCACATTTTCTGAAGATTATTAGTCACATAGTTAGTCAAAGTATAATGGACTCAAAACTTGAAAATTAAATTACAAATTATGTGCTTCGTTATATTGATGATTTGTATGACAATGTTTATTAGGAATAAGTTAATGGCTCAAATTAAAAAGAAAATATACAATAATAGGTTTGAGTTTTCATCTACTTACACTTAACTAAATGATAGCTCTTAATTGTAGTTGGAATGTGTCGAATCCAACTGAATGAATCAAATTCGTATTAAATCTCAAACATTATCATTCCCCCCTCAAATAAACAGCAATGCATATTCTAAGTATACAAAGAGTACTCTCATTAATGGTATAAATTATTGACATTTCTTTGAAAAATTGTGGATGAAGTATCATCGATATTGATAAAGTCATTAGACACGGATACCAATGTCTCGGAACTCTTCATTGATTTGGAATTCTTATTTAAGCAGTCACTCGCATATAAACTACTCTCTTCATCGTGCTTCTTTTCTTTCTTGGTTCGACTTCCACAGTTGAAGTTAAACATATTCTGTTCGCTGGTTTCGTTGACATCGTTCAACTCAATTCGATTGTCCGGCTCGCCAATCATATTTGGGCAATTCTGACTGCAATTATCACAAGAGTGTTTATCAATGGGAATGATGCCTTCCGATTGATTTGAATTTGGCGACGAGGACGTCTCGTACTTACGAGGACGACCTCGGGACAAATGACGCCGTTTAATGAATTCATTATCATCAACCATCCAAAAAGAACCAAAGTCATCTTCATACCGTACAAAACACTTATGCAAAGATAAATTTGTTCGAATTGCATTCTACAGTTTTCAAGCGATATTTTACAATATAAAATTATCCGAATAAAAGGAGAGTTTAAGAACCGGGTAAGCAATTAGTAATAGAAGAAAATCAGAAATTGTTTATGAATAATGGAATAAAATAGTTTAAGTAGATAAGATATTATTTTTAATATTATTTAACTTACACGATTATGTTAATTTCATGGTAATTGAAATTTCTCAACAAAGTTTTCACTGGATTAGGAAAACGAATAAGAACCTCGTAGTTATATTATATACGTTTATAAATTAACTTTTTTTGACTCAACCAAATTAAACTGAATTTTACAGTTTATCTTTCAAAATAAATATGCTAAAGTTCAATTATATCATACTTAAGCTTGGAAAAAGTTGCAAGCTCTATTTTTCTCGTCATTAACAAATTGCGGCCAACGACAAATAATAAAATTATCTTCATTGCCATTAGTTAAATATTAAAGTTAAAAATGAGAAAGCTATATCCGACTCAATATTAAGTTTGTAATATTTGTATTTTTAATATAATCCTCGATGTTGGTTTCGATATAGTACATTGCAAATACGGACGGACAGGACTAGAACCCTATAAATATATACTTACCTTTATCCATTATTGAATTATCTTAGTACATATTCCGACTCACATACAGATTCAACACAAACACCACTCACGATGTACGTGAGCTCAAATACACACTGGTTTATTAAAAACCTGAGCAATGGGTGCTATCAATTGCGGATTCGTATTTCTTTTGATTTGATTGAACGGGGGAAGGAATCGATAATGGACAGACTGGCGGACTAGCAAGCAGACTGACAATACCAAATACAGCAATTTACACTTTCTTATGAATATTTATTTATATTTTATGTAGTTAACTTATAAAAGGAGACGTCGTCCATCCAACCGTATATACAATATAGTCCATAGGAAGCACTTAGATTTATTTTTATGTCATTGGATAATTATTATATTTTATGAGACTCGTTTATAAAATAGATTAAACACTTTTCATTAAGGCTTCAACTATCCTCCTGGGGATGAAGCACCACACACTTAGAGTTAAAATAATATTTAGACAAAAATTTCGATGACAGAAACTTATCGCAGACCCATAACTATAAATAAAGAACACTGTGATCAATCGGACAAATCAGACATCCAGATAAATAGTTAGGTGAACGACAATCGGACAAGGCAATACAAGTTTCAGAGGACTTGAAGAATAACTCCAAGAGAGTTTGCACATTAGATTCCATTTTCACATTTTTTTATACTGGTTTTCAATACTCTTATATTCCGTATGACGTTCGAGCACTCAGTATACATATGTACATATGTTATTACATACATATGTATGTTAATTAAAATAATATGCTACGAAAGGTTGTTATGTTTTATCCATACATACCAAATACTTTGAATAGTTTTTAGAGTTTACACAATTTAACCAGATTAGTGAGCAATATAATTAACGCAGCAGAGCTATGTACTCTGGGTCGGACGATATCGGACAAACATGCGGACAAGATGGCAGACGAACGTGCGGGCAAAATGGCGGACAGACAGGCAGAAAAAATGACGGACAGACAGGGTCATATACAGATAGACATAACGGAATTCTGGTTAAGGGATAGGGATAGCCGGAATTTTTCTTGTTTTAGCTCAATTCACACCATGTTACGACGTGATTAAAATTATCGTTGAATCTAATTTGCACACTTCCATCATAACAACACCGGATATAACACTTTCGAGCTTTGCTCTTTTGTTTGCTTTTACTGTTGTTTAATACCTTAAAGTTTAAAAACTTTTTAAATATACGATCTTAAGTATAACAAACTTAAAGATACTCTCTTAAAGCTATGGTTACATATAAAAGTATGATAAAAGAAAAGCATCCAGAATAAAAGTAAATATTCGCATTTGACACCCACATACCCAAAGTTTAATGCGATATAAAAATTATTATCCGTCGAATTTTTCACACCAGCCAAATTATTGGCCACAGCTGCTGTGCGTTGCGGTCTTCTCTTGTAGAATTCTATTTCATCTACAGTCCAAACGGCACCCTTAACGTTCTCAACGCGCATGAAGCATTTATGCAACGACAGATTGTGACGTACTGCATTCTGGGGGTACGCCAGTTTTAAATTTATTATTTAGTAATGCAAAACATTCTATATAATGATGTTATTGGTACTAATAAGCAATATTGTAAACTGAAATATACTTTTGCGAATTATATTTTACTAATCTCTCCATTTAAAATTTTAACAAGCTGAAATGGATTCCTAAGGAAGCAGAGCAATCTATCGGAAAAAGCTAAGTTACAAGAACATTTGAGTCGGAAAAGTACTTCATTCTAATAAACGATCTTCACTTTAAATATTAACCCGTTATTAAACATTATTCCCTTATCACCAAAGATAAAAATTCACAAATCTGACTTTATACCTATTAATACATAGGATATGTTGAAAATGTAAATACCTTCCAAGTGGCAGCATTTCTCCGGAAATAGCAAAATGTATTCTGGAACCAATTGTATATTTCATTCAGGGTCAACTGTTTATCAGGAGAGTCAATTATAGCCTAAAAACAGTGAAAAGCATTAGCAGTGACTAAAAAATTCAAAATCTTTGATAGTTACTTGTCTGATAAGCGAAGCATACGTAAATGGAGGACGAACATCAGCATTTTTATAAAATTCTCTATTCCGTTGTATTTCTGTTAATTATAATAATAAGCAATAAAGAGTTATTATGGATGTATGAGAAAAACTAAAATTAAAATCATCAAAATACAGAACAAAACTTAAGCATTTCCACTTTTTTATACCTTACTCACCATGTTGAACATCAAGTCCTGCCCTCTCTAGCATATAAGGTAGACCTACAATGTAGTACAGTTGAGTAGACAAAATAGTAGAGAAGTAGTCAAATTTGTTGTAGTAGAAGTAAAAGTAATAGTAGAGTAAATCCAATTTATAGTAATGTAGAGTATAAGTAGTAGTATTAGAGTATATATTAGAGCACATATTAGAGTAGAGGAGCATTAATAGAGTTGTAGTAGGAGTAGCAGTAGTAAAGTAGTAAAAGAAACAATAGCATACTAAAGTAGTAGAATAGTAGGTAGAAGTAGTAGCAGTATTAGAGTAATAGTCAAATTTGAAGTAGTAGTAAAGTAGAAGTAGTAGCAGTAGAGTAATATTAAAATTTGTAGTATAGTATAAGTAGTAGTAGTAGAGTATTTTGGCATTCAGTGGTAGTAGAGTAGAGTAGCATTAGTAGAGTAGTATTAGAAGTAGCAGTAGTAGAGTAGTATTAGAAGCAGTACCAGTTGAGTAATAGTAGAAGTAATAGTGCAAAGTAGAGGAGTAATATAGAATGTAGAGTATAGTTGAAGTAATTGACTTACCACCCGTTACTGAGAAAGTACTTTTCTCGTGGTTTCTTTTCTTCATTGTGGATATGTTAGTTGAGTTAACCATGGGCAGATTAACCGAATTAGGAGAATGTGACCTATACAGATTTCGAGCTACATTATTTATCACAATCGGTGCAGTTCCACCGCAGAAATTAATATCTGCCGCAGTTACATCCTATACATAAAAAAATGAGTCTCATTATTATTAGTAATGGATATAATTCAAAATTTCACATATACCTTTCTATCTGTTTTTGTTGGGGATAACAGCTGTTTGGACAGGTAGAGATGATGCATCATAGCTTGTAGTCGATCTCTTTCTTTTTGTAGATGAGATTCCAATTGAGAAACAACTTGCATTTGCACACGAGCTTGAGCTGTGGACCGATCATCTAATCCATGCTCCGAATTCAGATGCCTGTAAGCCAGGCAGGTTTATTTCAATTAGGATAAAAGTCTTACATAATATATTACACTACGAGACTCACTTGACAAAAGAAGCTATGTCTTCCAAATCCATTTCGCAACCTGGCCAGCGGCAAATGCCATGAGCAAATAAAGGATGATAATATTTGCGCACAGCAAACACATCGTGTATATGATTATATTCATTGCTGTACATATCATTCTCTTTTGACCTTAGCAGCTTTTCAGTGTCTGACAAAATATTCTTCTCTTGATCAGAAATGAAATCCGGAAAGCTGTAAAAGTTAATGTCACCACCAGGCGCCATCGCATGCATTTGTTGGTTCTGAGCCATTTGCATTTGGCTGGCAAACTCTGGGGCAAATACTGATTCTCCTGTGCTTGAAGCAGGTGAGCTTGACTTTATGACATGGGCAGCGTAGGGCATTGCATTATTTAGAAAACCAGCTTTTGGAAAACAGCTGTTCTTAATCGGATCCGAACAGATATCGGGCGATAATGGCATGTGGTATCGCGACTTTCCAGGAGCATCTTTCGGATGCAATTTTTCAATTTGGGGAGACGCTTTATTGTCTTCTGGATACTCTTCTTCAGGAATCCGAAGCATATTGAATGATCTGAAATAAGTTATTTCAGTATAATACTATGAATCCGACAACATGAAATAATTAAAAGTTGATCAAATAATTAAAATTATGAAATGCCTTAATAACACGAAAAAAAGTTGTAGCATTAACTAGGACAATCCCAGTATTTTAATTAATTCATCTCACTTGTGATAGTAAATAGCAACCCATCGTCGTATTCCAACCAATAAAAACCCAAATATATTCCAACAAAAATATTTTTTTTGTGCAAATTAAAAATAAAATTTATTAAAAGCGGCACGTTTTTAAATTACGATACACATTTTAAATCTTCTTTGTTTTTATACCCGCTACCCATAGAGTAGAAGGGTATTATACCTTTGCGCCGGCAGGAAATGTATGTAACAGGTAGAAGGAGGCATCTCCGACCCTATAAAGTATATATATTCTTCATCAGCATCAACAGCCGAGACGATCCAGCCATGTCCGTATGTCTGTTATTCAGAATGGGTATCGGGTATCTCACAGTCGAGCACACTCGACTGTAGCTTTCGAACTTGTTCTTATTAGTCGTTGACTTGATCAAATAATATCATATGTGTCATTTACTTCAAGGTCAGAGCGTCTTCTTCTTGTGCAATCAGATATACATACATATGTACACCGTACATAGAAAAATAGCTCATGTCATTCAAAACCAACTGAGAATTTTAGAAATTAACTTAGCAAGTAATTTATGTTTTACCAAAAACTAAAAAGCTTCTAACATTCATTCTGATAATTTTTAAACTTCTATTGGGAAATTGATTTTTATTTACAGTATATTTTACGAAGAAGCAAATTTATTTTTATTTTAATAATTGAAGTATGAAAATTCAAACAATATATTAACTTACTGAAAGCGTAAAGTAATACTGAGAAAAAGTCAAGCTTGGCTTACAACTTCCGACGTAAATAGAAAACTCAAAAAAGCTACAGTTAACTACTATAAAAATTGGGATTCATCGACAATGAAATATCATCAACTCTTTTTCTATACTAAATTATTGCTCTATAAAAAAAACTGCCCATTTTACAAACTCTCATGTGTAGAAGTAGATTTTGTTTTTAGATCTGCTATCCCTAACTATTTTATGCTTCCACAGACTCCAAATATACTTCACCACGTTTACATATAAAAGCAAGTTGAAATAAAATCGATCGTATTTTCTTGAATAACGATAATAACATTAACGAAGTTGCTACACATCCAAAATGGTCCATTTACGATATCCCCATGTGTATCTATGTATATGTACCGAAAATAGCAATGTACCAAACGAGATGCTGGTATTTCTGTTTCCATTTAATGTTGTAGGACTAGTTTTGTTACAAATATGGCCACTAATATGGTTGCCGTGGTTATATTTGTATTCAATAAATGTATAAAGTACATATACACAATCTGTACATATGTATGAGCAGGATAAAATTTTCGAAGTAAAAGAAGGAAATCAATTACATTGATTTTTTAAGTTTTCCTTTGTTCAGTAAGATAAATTTACTGTATCCATTAAGAAATATTTATATGTAATTGTTGCACAATAAAAGCGTAGTTTTTCATAGACAAACATTATATAAATGCTGAGATGTATACATACAAATAGCTATGCATGTTTGTATGCACAGTTGTGTGCATTGTCTACATGTACATGATATACAAATGCGAACATATACTTATAAAGATAATTGTATATGCTTGCATTTTTGCAAAGCTGCAATTATAAAAATGACGGAAATGTAACCATTAAAAATCCATAAGAGTACATAAACGTATTCTCTCTTAGATGTCTCGCAAAATATTTCCAGACTTCTTACATACATATGTATGCGTATCCTTACAATTAGAATACTTAGGGTAGCCTAATTTTATTTTTGAAGAGACCTAAAGTATATACATATGTACATATGTGAATTGCATATGCTAACTTAAATTGCTTAAAAGTAGCTAGTTGTACAAGGTTTCTACACTAAACTTAAAGTTACACTTGTATCTATGTGCATACACACATATGTATGTATGTACATACGCTTATCTGTATCTTGCAAGCAAATACATATCCGTTTATGTATGTGCTTACAGTCTTACACATGAACGTATGTTTTGTTCCTTAAAATTAAAGTACTTGTTTACATATGTAAGTTCAATTACATATGCAAACGTTTTTAAAACTAAACTATTCACAAATTTTCTTAATCAAACGTAAATAATTTTGCTGTTTTTGCAGAGAACAATTGGCAAGAGGCAGTGTAACCGAAGCTTATTCCTAAAATGGTTTTTGGTTGATTTGGTATATACCAGCATGAGTACCGTGGGTATAAATTAATCGATAGTTCGATAGCCGAGTAATTGTGTCTTGTGTGTGTGTTTTGTCATCTCTATTATTTAATATTTACTTCACAACAAAAATGGACCAAACGAGGGAATTGTTAAAATCAAACTCTAAACTTCGACGTAAAACTGAGACAAGCTCGAAGTTCATAAAAGTTGACTCGCCCCTAGCAAAATATCCTTTTCAAATCATATTAATATGTTTAAGCCTTTTTTAATTCAGTACTCAAATGCAAGCATTTGCTTGTAAAGAATTTGCACTATTGGTTTTCTTAACTCTATTTAACACATATGATTCTGCAGGTAACTTATCGTGCGTTCTGTGCAGGATTCCCATCAAGGCAAACGTATGGAAAGTACACGTGAACTCAAAGCAACATAAGCAGAATGTGGAATTGGCCAAACAAAAGCGAACTGAAAGCGTACCTGTCGCAAAGCCTACAAAACCAAAAGCGGCTGAGCCATTGGAGGAAAAGGTTCCAATAATTCCAACAGAAAACATTGTCAGAAGTGATGCACCTCAACCAAAACCCGCTCAGTCCGAGAGTACACCAGTTAATACGAATCCCCAAAATGTGTTGCCGGAAAAGTTTTTTGATCAGGAGAAATCTAACAAAAATAGTGATCACGATCCTGATGCAGAATGGACGAAGTTTCAACGTGAAATTAAGGAAGCTGATACCATTTCGAATATTATTGTTGCTGAGGAACAAGATAGTTTGAATATTAAAAGGCATTTGAAAGAAATCGACGAACAAATTGAAAACTGGAAAAGATTTGAGAAAATCAACGATAAAAAGAATAATCTATTAAAAAAGAAACGAAGAGAAAACAAACCTGTACAAATGGAATCAGAGTCGAGCTCTGGAGAAGAATCGAATGTAGACGACCTATCAGATTGGAGAATAAAAAGCGTTCACAAATAGCGAATAGAGTAATAGTAGACTGTATAGAGTAGAATAAAAATGAGATTGTAACTGAATTTCTCATTGTTGTTTAATATATATTATTTTCTGAATTTACAATATATCTTTCACTATTAATATAGTAATTTCTTGGGGATCTTAAGAAAACTTGAGACGTCCATTGTTCGTCTCATTAAATATGAGTAATTTTTATTAAATTGAGATATATCAGCAAACGATATTTGATGCTTGTCCCACGAAGATAAATTTTCACGTTGTATTGGCAATTCTATGAATTATATATGGAACAATGTAATGAAATCAAGTAATCAAAAAATTATTTTAAAATTTTTTTGAATACGAATAAAATATTACGAATGTTATGTTTCCCATGCAATAGATATACCGATACCAGAATTCTATTTGGTAAGCCCAGCATGCGTTAAAAAATCGTATCGTGTACGACAAACATCAACAATCGATAACAAATGACGTGTAAGGTAGCCCAGGCAATCGCCGGTATATTTTAGGCGACGTGTCTCAGTTGTTTTCCTGGTGGTAATTGTTAAGAAGAAATAAAATTATATTGAAAAACTGAGCACACAACACGTTCAAAAATGAACCGTAGCTCGAAAATATTCAATAGCAAAGTTGCCGGCTACAGCAGCCTTATAACATTTGCAGTGTTACTAATCGCCTGGATTGCCGGATTTTCGTCACGTTTGTTTGCCGTCATACGCTTCGAGTCGATAATCCATGAATTTGATCCATGGTTTAACTATCGCGCTACCGCCTACATGGTGGAACATGGCTGGTACAAGTTTCTTAACTGGTTCGACGAACGCGCCTGGTATCCACTTGGCCGCATTGTTGGTGGTACCGTCTACCCCGGCTTGATGATCACATCGGGCAGCATTCATTATCTGCTGCATATACTCAACATTCCAGTGCACATTCGTGACATTTGCGTCTTCTTGGCACCCGTCTTTAGTGGTCTCACCTCCATCTCCACGTATCTATTGACCAAGGAGCTGTGGTCACCCGGCGCTGGACTCTTTGCAGCCAGCTTCATCGCCATTGTTCCCGGTTACATCAGTCGCTCGGTTGCCGGCTCTTATGATAACGAAGGCATTGCCATCTTTGCGCTGCAGTTCACCTACTTCTTGTGGGTGCGTTCGGTGAAGACGGGCTCGGTCTTCTGGTCAGCTGGTGCTGCCCTCTCTTACTTCTACATGGTGTCCGCCTGGGGTGGCTATGTGTTCATCATCAATCTGATACCGTTGCACGTTTTTGTGCTGCTCATCATGGGACGCTACTCGCCGCGCCTGCTCACCAGCTACAGCACCTTCTTCATCCTAGGCCTGCTTTTCTCCATGCAGATACCATTTGTGGGCTTCCAGCCCATACGCACAAGTGAGCACATGGCTGCCATGGGCGTCTTTGTGCTGCTCATGGCTGTTGCCGTGCTGCGGCATTTGCAATCTGTCTTGTCGCGAAACGAGTTCCGGAAACTATTCATTGTTGGTGGCCTGTTGGCTGCTATCCTCGTCTTTGTCGCTGTCGTCGTTCTGACTGTGCTGGGCGTTGTCGCACCTTGGAGTGGACGCTTCTATTCGCTTTGGGATACCGGCTACGCAAAGATTCACATTCCCATTATTGCATCCGTGTCGGAGCATCAACCCACCACTTGGTTCTCGTTCTTCTTCGATCTGCACATTCTCGTTTGCGCATTCCCCGTTGGACTTTGGTATTGCATAAAGCAGGTGAATGATGAGCGCGTCTTTGTGGTCCTATATGCCATCAGTGCTGTTTACTTCGCTGGTGTAATGGTGCGCTTGATGTTAACACTCACACCAGTTGTGTGCATGCTCGCCGGTGTCGCCTTCTCTGGACTGTTGGACGTCTTCCTGCAGGAAGATGCCTCTAAGCGCGTAGCAAGCACGACTAGCTCGTTGCCCGAGACAGAAGATCAGGAGGAGTCGTTGGAGAAGAAGAGCTTCTACGATAAGGTAATGAGTTTTAAACATTTTCTTTATATTTTTTTATTAAAAGTCGTATCACATTCGCAGGCTGGCAAGCTGAAACACCGCACCAAACACGATACAACGCACGAAAGTGGCATTAGTTCCAACTTGAAGAGCATTGTCATCTTGGCTGTTCTGATGATCCTTATGATGTTCGCAGTACATTGCACCTGGGTCACTAGTAATGCCTACTCGAGTCCCTCGATTGTGCTCGCCTTCCACAACAGTCAAGATGGGTAAGCAGATATTAATTATATAATAGACTAGTTAGAAAAAAACAATTGGTTTTGTATTCTATAACCGCGGATGTGTCTTAACTTATCGTAATACGATACTTATCCTATGATTTCAGTAATGAGTAAAGATTGTAATAAGTTTCTCTTTTGTATTTCAGATCCCGTAACATATTGGATGACTTCAGGGAGGCCTACTACTGGCTGTCACAGAACACCGCTGACGATGCACGCATTATGTCTTGGTGGGATTATGGTTATCAGATAGCAGGCATGGCCAATCGAACCACATTAGTGGATAATAATACTTGGAACAATAGTCACATCGCCTTAGTTGGCAAAGCAATGTCATCCACTGAAGAGAAATCATACGAAATCATGACATCTTTGGATGTGGATTATGTCCTTGTCATCTTTGGCGGTGTTATTGGATACTCTGGTGATGATATCAATAAATTCCTGTGGATGGTTCGCATTGCTGAGGGCGAGCATCCTAAGGACATTAAGGAGAGCGATTTCTTTACTGATCGCGGTGAATTCCGTGTGGATGCCGAAGGTGCTCCTGCTTTACTCAACTGTCTGATGTACAAATTAAGTTACTATCGTTTCGGGGACTTGAAGCTGGATTATAGGTGAGCATTATCACGTATTCTAGACAAGCAGTTGCAGATAATAAAATTCGTTTTTAGGGGTCCTTCTGGTTACGATCGCACACGCAATGCTGTCATAGGTAATAAGGATTTCGATTTGACGTACTTGGAGGAGGCTTATACCACAGAACATTGGCTAGTTCGCATCTATAGAGTTAAGAAACCATTTGAATTCAATCGACCATCTTTGAAGGCGAAAGACCGTCTCATCCCACCCACCAACTTTGTGTCTAGAAAGGTAACTAGCAGTTAATATTCCAGGTTAATCATGAATTACAATTTTATATTCTTTGTTGCAGAACCTAAAACGCCGCAAAGGATTCATTAGGAATCGGCCAACCGTTATCAAAGGCAAGAGAACTTTGAAATAAATGACAATTATTTATGAAAAATTGTACTGCAATAAATAAGAAAAACAAAAGAAATATTATCAAACTTGTAATATAAGTATTTCAACCCATTTGAAATTAACAAAAAATAACAACAATTAACTGGGGAGCTAACAAAGAGAAGAAGCACAGTGAAAACTCCTCAATTGCAAAGAAGCATAGACTGTTATCTGAATATTGTAGCTATAAAAAGGCAAGGAAATGTTGTACAATTAATATTCAAATGAAAACAAATAAAAATACTGCTAAAAAATACCAACTGTAAAAGTATTTAATCTCTGCCATTCCTAGGTATCTTTTTTCATCATGCTCGGAATATGGAACCGATCACGCAGGTAAAATTTAGCCATAAAACAAAGACTTAAAAGTTCACCTCCAACAAAGTCACAACAGAGATAATAATTCTCATACATATGTACATACATACATATAATAATTATTATCACTTTGGTAACTCACACATACACACACACACAGAAACACGCATAGGATATGTATGTATGCGTGTTTGTAGAAGATATACATACATATTAATTGCGGTTTAAATTCAAAAATAGTTGGATAACCCTTTAACACATAACACAAAGCTTATTTGTTTATTTATATATATGTGCATATGTATATTCCTGTATATATGTTTTGATATACACATATACAACACAGATAAGCAAAAACACATATACGTATAAGCATGAACGAGTTTGTGTGTTTGGAGGTATTCTAACTTGCTCCCGTTTTTACTAAAGGTGCTACTGCAAAGCGATTTACAATCAGTTCATAATTAACGCTGCTCCACTCGACATGGCTTTGAAATTCTCTGCAAACTTAAATTTTCTTTTTACTGAAACGACAACATCCATATCGGAGAGAATTCGATTGGCTAGTCAAAATGGATTCAGGGCCGTAGAAATCCCATATCCAGAAGGAGAGCTTAAGGAAGCCGCACAGGCTGTGAATGATACCGGAATTATAGTCAGTCTCATAAACATAGCATTCGGTAAGTGAAAAGGTCAACAAAGGGCATACATTTATTTCATGAATTAAGAAAATACACATTTATGGATTATGTTCAACATCACATTAAAATGTAGATATGTGTACGTGTGTTTGTTAGATAGTGGATCCCGCTTTTGAATGTGTTTGTGTGATTTAAAGATATTTATGTGACAGCCACTCGTTATAAGTATTTTGTAAGTCACGAGTCACGTTCATGGTTTCGTTCATTTTTATGGGATAATTAAAATTCTAATTTTGTTATCAATCAATTTATTTATGAAATTGTTTTCGTTATAGACAAAACAAAGGACGAGCTGAAATTTGGGTCAACTAGTATCCCCGGACAAGAAACTTTGTTTAATCAGCAGTTGGATGATACGATTACATTTGCGAAAACTGTTAAATGCAAAAAGTCAGTAATATTGTAGTCTTTGAAGTATGCTTTAAAATTAATTCCTTTTGACATTATAGAGTTCACTTAATGGCTGGCACCCGCAATGGTAAATCAGAAGCTGATCATTTGGCAACGTATATTTCAAATTTAAAAATTGCCTCAAGGAAGTTACAATCTAACAACATGTCTGGAGTAATTGAACCTATAAATGGATATATTATTCCTTCGTATTTTATGAACTCGTATATTAAAGGTATAATACTTGATCAATTCATAATTTTAAAATCATTTGTACCATTAATCATATTTTTTTGTATTATTTCTCATTGACAGCATCTGCGGTTTTGAAGGAAATCAATGTTGATAACATTAAATTAATGGTTGACCTTTTCCACCTTCAACATATTGCCGGAAATTTCACTAAGACCTTAGAGGAAAATAAAAATATCATTGGACATTTTCAAATTGCCCAAGTGCCTAACCGAAACGAGCCCGATACTCCTGGAGAGCTTAATTACGATTATATCTTTAAGACGCTAGAAGCCATTGGTCACCAAGATTGGATTGGATGTGAATACAAGCCTTTGACAACGACTGTAGAAGGATTGAACTGGTTTTCAAAATATAATCTTAAACTGTAACTAGTTATAGAACTATCCCAATTTATATGTAAATAAAAAAAAAACAGATTATACTCCATTTATTGTTATTTCTTATATGAAATATCTTTACAAATTTAACAATAAAGGAAATTAATACAAAAATATGCGTTACCGTATGAGTTAAAATTGTATATACTTCATTTCGGTTTTTTAATTCATTTTAATAAAAAAAATATACATATAATAGAATAATAGCACAAGAAAACTCAACTGATGTACACAGGACATATGTTTCCTTCATGGACATTATTTAATTTGGGTGGGAATTTTTTTGTAATAATTTGAGTAACTATATGAAAAAATATAAAATTTATAAATAATAATCAGCGAAAGTAAATTTATATATTTCAGCTTTCACACAGTGTTGCTTCTCAGATCAATTCGGTATTTGTGTTCCATTTCAATGTTTCGCAATCGTGAACAACACTCGCTCTTTTATCGATAACGATTTCACAATGTTAGACAAAGGCCAGCGTCTATCGATTGCCAAACTAGTTTATTGAACTAAAACAGAACGGGAGCGTCACGAATTGTATGTGTATAATATACGGCCATTACACTTTGTGACTGTGTGAGGGTGTTAAAATTGTAATAATATACATAAGAAGAATGTTTGTTAGCTGGGTTTAAGTAGTATACCTCATCTCCATGTTCTCGGCTAGTAAATTGAATTAACAGCAATCCAGCAAATTTTCAATTTCAATCATAATTGATGTGCAAGCAAAGCAAAGCAAAGTGCAAGCGCCGTTCTTCTTTGTTCAGCTGTGAAAGAGAGTGTAACAAAAGTGTGTAGTGTTAAAGTAAAGTAAAAAAAATTCAATTAGAAAATTAACATTCCATTTGGTTTGGTGAGGCACTTCGAAGTAGAGACGAAGGAGTTATGTTTAGCATTAGCGAATTATGCTGCATGTTCTGCTGCCCGCCTTGTCCCGGACCGATTGCTGCCAAACTCGCTTTCCAGCCACCTGAGCCAACATACAAATTGACGCCAGCTGATGACACAAACATCAAATACAATTTACAGCTATATGATCGCGCAGAGTGGCAGTACTCGGAACGTGAGAAATCCAAAATCGAGGCGTTCTTCACCCGCACATCTCGGGGCAATTTGATAACATGCACCTATGTGCGTTGCAGCAAGAATGCAAAATATACGCTGCTCTTTTCACATGGCAACGCCGTCGATTTGGGTCAAATGAGTAGCTTTTATCTCACACTCGGCTCGCAAATCAATTGCAACATCTTTGGCTACGATTATTCGGGATATGGCATGAGTGGTGGCAAACCCTCCGAGAAGAATCTTTATGCAGATATCGAGGCAGCTTGGCAAGCAATGCGAACAAGGTAAGGTCCTAACTATAAATAAAACCAGAATATAATCTTTAGTGACAATTGCTGTCTTTTATAGGCTTAATATTAGTCCAGAGACTATCATATTATATGGCCAAAGTATAGGCACAGTTCCCACTGTGGACTTGGCATCACGACATGAAGTCGGCGCCGTAATTCTGCATTCACCATTGATGTCCGGACTGCGGGTTGTCTTTAGAAACACAAAACGAACGTGGTTCTTTGATGCCTTTCCAAGGTACGATAATAATGAATTGAATATGTCGCATATGCAATCAAAAACTAATCAATTTTCAACAAACAGTATTGATAAGGTGCCGAAAGTGAAATCACCTGTTTTGGTTATTCACGGCACTGATGACGAGGTCATTGATTTTTCTCACGGCATTGGCATTTATGAGCGATGTCCCAAGACTGTCGAACCATTTTGGGTGGAGGTGAGCTCCTCACTCTTTCTTACTTATTTTCACCTAAAGTAACATTGTCTTTATTCTTTTAGGGAGCTGGACATAACGATGTGGAACTGCATCCCCAATATTATGAGCGGTTGAGAAAGTTTCTTTCCGTTGAACTGATCAAATGACAATTAAAGAATAATGTCGTCGAGGCAGGCGGTCGTAGCAGTACATCTGCTGATGGAGCAGCTGATACAAATCTAAATATCGCAGCTAGTTTGAAATATAGTCAAAAAACGCCGCAGACATCAACAACAACAGCTTCAACAGCGACCGAACGTGAATCTAATATCAAAAACAATAAGCCAGACGACAACGATGGTTAGTAGCAATATCAAACAATCATTTAAATGGCACTCATTATTTTACTCTTTTTTTATATAAATCATTAGCATTAAGTTCTCTTTTCTGTGTGGGAAACATTGTTGCTAATAGTTTAGATAAGTAAGCAATTTTGCGTCATCCACTAAATATTATTATAATACCATACATATGTAAATATAATGTGCGTTTTCATTTTACTGTCTTTAATAAGCAAGCAAGCCCCATAACGAATTTAAACCCTAATAAGCAATATCGCTGACAAACCTGATAAAAAATTGTTGCCCCGTTTCCGGTCTGTGTGGGAATAAACGATTAGAATTTATCAGTGACTCATCCCCGCCCCACTTCATGGAAGTTTGCATTCGTGTGTGTGTTCATTTAATACAAAATCCACTGACAATAAGTCTCAAGTAATTTATCAAAGTGAGCAATCTAAACCATAATTTTTTTTAACGGCGTCGAACGTGTGTACAAAGTACACTTTTTACGACTTCTTTGGGAGGAGTTTTATCTCAATTCAAATGATATTTGAATAAAATGGCCTTACGTTTTACAAAATTAAATTAGTTGAACTTCAAGTTACTTGCACGCTAGTAGAATTAAAGTCTGACTTAGATCCATTTGCAATCATTTGAGTTCTCTTTTTCTTTCTTAAGAATTGGATATTAGTTGTATTGTCAAGTCGATGCATTGTCTAGAGCATTCTAACTTGTTACTTCATCTAATACCACTTCTAATACACTTCTTTTGCAGGATATACAGCTTCCGGTTCGATTTCAATTAAAGATCTTGCAGAAAAGTTTCTCTAGCAAAAACAAGCCTTGCTCACAATTAATGCAGGCCATAAACTTAACAAATTTCAATATTTCACAAGGATGCGCAAGCCATACATAGATACCGAAACATCTGGAAAATAGTTTATTGATTGAGAAGGAAAGATTGTCGACAAATTAAGTGACAACATCATCGTAACACAACACACAGCTCTCCCAATAAATACACTGTCTCTTATTACACCATTCTTATATTGCCGATGCCGAAGCATTCGAATTTAGTATTCCAATATCCCGCACAATACTCTTCTTGGCCAATATACATACTTATATAAATAATTTATTAGCTTAATACAAAATCTGTTTAAAAATCAATAATGGTACAGAATTTTAAGAAACCTTCAGTGATAATTAAAGATTTACAACCATTCCATGAACATGTAGTGGTAAATGTAGTCGTAAATCTTATGAGAATAAAGATTATAATAAATAAATATCGTATTCACTTAATTCCAAATCCCAGTTTAGCTGTTCCCGAGCTTCTAATTGAAAGCTCTTGATAATCTTATTTTATCTGATGATAAAACGAAGCAAAACATAATAAACACGTAGATTATATGTAATACTATAAATGTTATTCAAATATGTCCACTGTCTTGGTTGCAAACTTATAAATTTCTTTGAACTTATTAACCTTTTTAAAATATAATTTTATATAATGTTATAAAGATATCAACTTTCGGATCGGTCTTCTAAAGTCATTAGAGTTTTGATGGCTAAATCAATCTGTCATACTGAGTAACAAATGAGTTTAAATTCAGTCTGAAAAGTTGGGTATTTTGTGTTATTATTTCCCTTCATTTTTATTTTAATTTCTTTTATATTATGATTTGATGCTATTTTAAGCATTATGATTAATTCTTATTTTTGATTTCGCTTTTTATTTTATTTCTAGCGTTAGATGTTTAGTATGACTTGTTCTGATATTATTGTGATGTCCGTAAAATAGTTTTAATTAATTTGGTAAGTGAATCGAAGGGGAAACTATTTTTCTCTTGTTATAACTTAGGGTAATTTTATGTTTTTGCACCTTAAACTTTAAAAAGCTAAGGGGTAACACACATCTTTCGTAAATAGAAATGCTTTAGCTAATATACGAACAAATTCTTCCTATTAAAACTTACCCAAAAGGTAAGTATTTATATTCAGAAAAATAGTTATTTGATCTATTTTCGTTATGGGTCTGTTTTATTGATTAGAATATGATGTTTTAGTTGGGAAATAAATATATATATTTTTTTTTTATAATACCAAGTTGCTTAATATTACATCGTTTAATACGTTTCATCCTATTTTCAGGTGTTTCAGCTTCCAGTTCGATTTCCATTAAAGACCTTGCAGAGAAGCTGCTCTAGCAAAAGAAATCGGGCTCAACACCGGCAGCCCAAAATAAATCAACACATCCATCAAATAGCAAATATTCGAAAGGATATGAAAACGTAGATAGCAAAGAAAAGAACTTCAAGGAAAAAACACGCAACAAAGTAATAAAAAACCAAATGAAATTTCTGCAGCTACTTCATCAAAGCAACTTCACAATGCTGCTCCCACACTTCCTGTACATTCTCCCCACTCTCCGGTACATCCGAATTCTTACCCAAATGTCCAGCATAATAAACTCTCTGGTCGCTATATCTACAATAAGAAACCACAGCAGAAATCTGATAACAAACTATTCAATGCCAAGCAGTTGGCTATCAACATAAATGATTTTAGTGAATCGGAAAGATTTTCACCAAGTTACTCGCCCATTACTTGCAATTGCATTAAATCGCCCAATGAGACAATAACCCCAAAGGAAAGGAATTATTTTGATTTTAGCCACAGTTCAGCAACAAATAAGACGATCAAAGAGCAGACATTTAATGTGTCCAACTCTCAGATATATCGTAAATACAACAACCATGATCATTTACTGCCCATACCACAAAGCTCATTCGAAAAGATGTCGACAAGTGATTTAAATTTAAAAAGAATAGCTAAGAAATCGCCCTTAATTTCTCAACAGTCACGATATGAAAAGGCAAATATAACAGCATATGATAACTCACAACGACTCGGCCGACTTGCGGCACATCATGACAATCAGAATAAATACCATTACGCATTCGCATTCAGTAAATCGGAGCAAACATCACCAAATAATATAGATATAAAGAAGTCAACATTTGCATATGATAATAACGATCCGAGAAGTGCAAGTTCTTTGCTCTACGTTTCATCCATGGATCCGTGGACAAAGAAAAGTGAGTTTCAAACGGATGGACTTAATCAATATAGCGAGAATGCGGATCCTTGGATAAAACGATCAACCGAATCCCAAATAAAATCGCCGCGTATGAAAGATAAAGCACAAAATGGCCAGATAAAATCATTTTCTTCGGCCAAACGGGAACTTTCCTTGGATACATATAAAAAAATCGAATTATTTGCAACCAGAAGTGCAAAGACATCAAAGCTTAAGAAATGGGGGAGATTATGTCCTTTCCGCTCCACCTTCTCCACACTTTTTGAAAACCTCAAATGATGCTTCTTGTATTGTAATTCGTTCGCCCAACGAAGCTATTCAAACGAAATCTGCCAGCTTTTCACCAGCTAGAGGTAAAAAATTTGCTTAATCCATTCGGAGATATTGCTATTTGTGATGACAACATCACGCGACATTCTTTTCAAACGCAAGCTGCTGCTAAACCAGATCCATTAAGGCACACCGAACATTCAAATTGTAATTTAACTGTTAACAATTCCAAACGATTGCAGAATAGACATAGCTTTTCGTCTATATCGGAGCAATCGAAAGAAGAACTTCAGCTTAATATCCGTCGTCTATCCGAGCAAATGAGCCAACTGTCATTGAAGAAGATATTTAAATTTTCATTAAGCGATTGCAATGTGAACAATAAAGGAGATTCTATTCAAAGTTCAGACCAGCAAACACAAACTACCGACATCTTAGCAAAAGCCCAGAAGCATGGAACACACGACACGGGAAATAATAAAGGGTGTGGTAAGGAGATTTCAAAGTGCAAGGAAAGCTTCAGCCCCAAAGTTTCCACAGTTCTTGGCAATACTAAAGTCTATGCTAGCTGTCAAAAGCGAAATCCAATGCAAGAAACCACCTGTTGAATCTATTGTTCAAAATTAAAATTCAAAAACGTTGCAAACGTGGATATTCATATTCTACATATTCGAATCAAAATAAATTACATAAGTATACAAAATAATTAATGAAATTTGTACTAGCAGCTTATAATTTAAGTCTGCAAGTTTTACAGTATACATGCATTTATATTTAAAAACAAAAACAAAAAATGGGAATGCCTATATATTCCTACTATGTTTTAAGTTCTAGGTTTAAATACATTTGCAAGCATTAACAGCACCTATTTTCTAATGTATTATTTCATTTCATTGTACGCATATAATTTTTTGTAAATCCATTTAATTGATTGTAATAAAGTCATATATCACTTCTAAAATCGTAAACATTTAGTAATTTATATAAGTAAATTCTGCAGTTCTTATATATAAGTATGTACTGGTAATGTACATATGTATCTAGAGTTGAAACTACTTACCTATCAAAACTAAACAATTTTTAGCTTCAGTCGGTCAACAATATACATAGCTTGCTACATAGTGAATGAAAAGAGAAGCTAAGAACGCAGTCCAATACTCTGTTACTTATTTTGCTATAGTTGCTCGCTCCTGTTACATGTTTCACCAATTTGCATTTTTTAAAATTTTGCGGCAGCCTATTATTTCAACAATAAATACTCGATTTTATTCGATTAATGGCGGTAAGTAATCGTTTAGCTTAAATAAATCGATTATTTGCAATAGTCTTTCGATGTCTGAAATTCGATTTCAGCGATAGCTTTGCGGTGCCAATGTTCAGAGGAAAACAACGTTTTCTAAATTATAATTTAATTGATAATTAATAGCACAAAATTTATATTAATATATGGATGCTTTCCAATGCAAATCGATGTTTCGATATCTTACAAAAATATTTATGCATCGTTAGTGTCATCGCTGTTTGCCCATCTCTAATATACGTACTTATGTACATCGTGTAGATGAAAAGTAATATTTGGACAATTTCTTCTAATTGAAAATGGGAGTACCGGCATTCTTTCGATGGCTCAGCAAAAAGTATCCTTGTGTTATTATAGAATGCAACGAGAACAAGGTATTACAAAAATTGCATATATATTTGGAATTGTACTGACTTGTATATTTAGCAAGTAGATCCGGATACGGGCAAAAATATTTACGAAGACGCCACTTTACCGAATCCAAATGGCATCGAATTTGACAACTTATATCTGGACATGAACGGCATTATACATCCTTGTACGCATCCTGAAGACAAGCCAGCCCCCAAAAATGAAGAAGAAATGATGGTTGCCATCTTCGAGTGCATTGACCGACTATTCGGCATTGTTCGTCCCAGGAAATTATTGTATATGGCCATTGATGGAGTTGCGCCGCGGGCGAAAATGAATCAACAGAGATCAAGACGTTTTCGAGCCGCTAAAGAAACCACTGAAAAGCGGCTAGAAGTTGAAAGAATTCGAGAAGAACTCTTAGCACGCGGTAAGTCTATTCTATTTCATACATACAAACACACATACACAAGCAAACACACATGTGTGATTGAAGGCACGTGCAAGTGTGTTTCCCATACACATATACACATTCAAAATGCCGCTTATCTTCTGTGTTGTGAAATACATCTTGAGTTTACAAGTTAATTTTATTTTTTTTAGGCTGTAAGTTGCCACCAGAGAAGGAGAAAGGAGAACATTTCGATTCCAATTGCATCACGCCTGGCACTCCGTTTATGGATCGCTTGAGCAAATGCTTGCACTATTATATACACGATCGTCTCAATAACAATCCGGCCTGGAAGGGCATCAAGGTGATTCTATCAGATGCCAATGTACCCGGTGAGGGAGAGCACAAGATCATGGACTATATTCGCAAGCAGCGTGCGCAGCCCGATCATGATCCTAACACACATCACGTGCTTTGTGGAGCCGATGCAGATTTGATTATGTTGGGATTGGCCACCCATGAGCCGAATTTCACCATTATTCGCGAAGAGTTTCTGCCGAATAAGCCGCGTCCTTGTGATGTTTGCAATCAGTTTGGCCACGAGATGGACAAATGTGTGGGGCTTGGAGCTGTTGGTCCAACCACAAGTAATTTTACGCCTGATGTGCCAATTGGGGCGGAGGTGAAGTTTATCTTTGTACGATTAAGTGTGCTTAGAGAGTATCTGAAGAAAACGCTGGAAATGCCCAATTTACCCTTCAGTTATGACTTCGAGAGAGCTCTGGATGATTGGGTGTTTATGTGCTTCTTTGTGGGCAACGATTTCTTGCCACATTTGCCCAGTTTGGAGATACGCGAAGGCGCCGTTGATCGATTGGTTGAATTATACAAGAAGTGCGTTTATAAAACCAAAGGATATTTAACAGATTCGGGTGATGTTAATTTAGACAGAGTGCAATTAATTATGACGGATTTGGGAAATGTCGAGGATCAGATATTCAAAGACAGACAAAGGCGCGAACAGCAGTACAAGGCCCGCCAAAAGAGGGAGAATAACAATTTTAAAGGCATGGAGCAGTCGGTATTTGGACCCACAGCTGTGGGACCCAATAGTGCCCCAGGCAACAAGATCACCAACTATAAACAGGAAGCGGCTGCATTGCGCATGGGAGCTGGTGGAAAGCGCACGAGTGCCCAGGCTAATTTGGACGATGAAGAGGAGGACAATGACGAAGTGCGTCTATGGGAGGAAGGATTTAAGACACGTTACTATGAATCGAAATTCGATGTGACGCCAGAGAATCTTCAATTCCGTTATGCTGTTGCACTGCAATATGTGAGAGGACTTTGCTGGGTTCTGAAATATTACTATCAAGGCTGTGCTTCATGGAACTGGTATTTCCCTTACCATTATGCTCCATTCGCATCTGATTTTGTAAATATCCAAGGACTGTCGACATCGTTCGAAAAGGGCACAAAGCCGGTAAGTTGGTGCATTTATTTACTTTAAGAAATTTGAGATTTTATTGAAATCGGCTGCTAATACAAATATAACCCTTATAGAAATTCCAAGTATTACGCCCTTAACAACTAACAATAACTTAGTTTTTCCCTAACAACCAAGACTTGCAGCAAATTTGAAAAATAGGCGGTATTGATTTTTCAAGATATTCTAATGAATTTTTTTATTTGTATTTTTAATTCTAGTTTAATCCTTTGGAGCAGTTGATGGGCGTATTCCCCGCAGCGAGTAGCTCCCATGTCCCGGAGCCTTGGGCAGAACTAATGTCTAATCCTGTAAGTAGAACATACTTTCTTTTTTATTAAGTACTTTGAATTAACGTTGAATAGATAGAAGTGGAAAAGTACCTTATAATTTTTAAATTGAAAACCGTAAGTGCTTAGTAGGATTATAAACCACGAGTTTTTCAATACAATTTAATGAAAATGATATTTTCAATTTTCTTTTGTTTTTATAATTCAAAAGCTTTTCAAAATCACTGTCTGGGCACATATTGCATAGAATAGGCTTTGGGTAATATCTGTTTGTAGATTAATTAGTTAATCAGGATTGTATTGCATTGTAAATATAAACGTCAGCTTGTAGTAATTTTTTAAATCAATGCTCTTTAAAGTGTAAAATTTGAAAATAGACTACAAATTCAGAAAACGTAATTCGCGGGGACTAATTTTTTATGTAGAAACAGGAAAAAACAGGCAAGCAAATGTTAATAAACAACTGAATAAAATATTTATATCAAGAAAAGTTTATATCGTTCATAATGCCAGCAAACTGTTATAAAATTGTTAACAACTGCGTTTCTATTACTTAATTTAATTTGATTTAGGAATCTAATATAATTGACTTTTACCCAGAAGACTTCAAGATTGATCTGAATGGCAAAAAATTCGCCTGGCAAGGTGTTGCATTATTGCCATTCGTGGATGAAAAGCGACTCTTTAAGGCCCTTAAACCGCTTCATGGCGAATTAACGGCAGAAGAAGGTAAGTAAATTTTGCTCTTAAATCACTCTGAATTATCCGAAAAGTAATTGGCATTAATTCTAATTAATTGAAAGTCACACTTATTATAAAAACCATTGATAAAATCACTTTTAATTCGATTTTCAGTCAAGCGGAACAAGAGAGGTGAAAACAATCTGTATATAAGTAAATCAAGTCCCCATTTCAAGAAGGTTCAGAAATTATACAAGACAGCTGACAGCTCCGATAATGAGAATAGTCCCATATCATTTGATGGCATGAGCGGAACAATATCAGCATCCGAACTTAATACGATCTTATCCGGGTAAGTGGAGAAAACACGATATTTAATAACGATTAATTTAAATGGCTATATATTGGCTTATTATTTTGATATCCTGCAATTACTATAAAAACGAAGTATTTTCATCGTTACAGGCATTTAAAGTCGCCCATACCTGATTTGCCTGACATTGTCGATAATACCGCAATAACGGCTGTCTACAAGGATCCAGAGTACGATGAGGACTTCATCTTCCTGGCCAAGAGGCTGCCCAATGCAGTGGACCCTCCTCAAGTTATACAAAACGACAATAGTCATAAAAATGGACCTGTTATCGGTAAGCCTAATAATTAAATAATTGTGCTTATTATTAAAAAAAAAAAGCATCTGCTTCTGATGAATTTATGGTCAATTTCCTACTTAAATACGATCATTTTTAGACTTATTCATGCAATTAATTTATTTGTCCGGTTTAGGTTTCGGCAACCATTCGCAGCGAGCTTATTTACCACCTGGTGCCCATCGGATGGTTAACGCTGGAATGCGAAGAAATGATAATGGACAAGGTGGTGGTGGATATCAACAATATCACAATAATATGGGAAATAATATGAACTATAACAATTATCAGCAACAAAATCAAGGTAAATATTTTCTAGGTGCAATAGTTGCATCTATATTCACTGGTCTTCTTTTAAACAGGAGGATATCATGGTAATCAGAACTACAACAGATCGTACAATCAAAGAAATCAGGGTAACAATTATCAGCAACGCAATAACAATTATAATGGACCCCGGCATTCCAACTATCATCAAGGCAACTACAGGGGAAATAATAATCAACATTCAAATTATAGAAGATTTTAAGTCAACTGACGTTCTTCATCCATGTAACTGATTAAGTGCAAAGGAGAAAATACTTGGAAGCCAATTATATACATACACTAATATGTACCTACATATAATCTTGATGTACAGCGGCTTTTATTCGGTTTTGACATAATTGTGCCTAATCACAAATATAAATATGTCTGATATTTCTAAGGAAATTTTACAATTAAGTTTGCATTTGTCACACAACAGACAGAAATTTCAAAATAAAAAACCTTCAAAGCTATAAACATATTCATTTATTTGGTCAATTAATCATTTTTGCTGGGGAAATTTACCTTTCAGGTTGTCCAAATTGGTTTGATATTAAATGAATTCAGGCTACGCGGTATCTTTTCAGCTTGAATCATTCCTTGTTTAAGCAGAAACATTTCATTTATTGGTGAGATACCTTCTGATCATTTCATAGCAAAGAAAAAAATTTCAAAACATTTAAATGTCTTTGATTTTTAATTTTTATAGCTGTCCAAATTTGTTTATACTTGTTCGGTTAAAAAAGCGACGGAAACTACGACGAAAAGTCACGTCGATTGTTATGGATATTTTAGAGTGTATGTTAATTTACTGATATAAAGTGAAACATGAATTAATTGGTCGTTACGTTTGTCCTTGATTTCATAAATTGCATGTCAGGTTATTAGTCAAAGATTGTGTAAGATCTTCAACAAAATTTTCAGAACTAAATAACAGTATTTAATGAATGTGTAAAAAAATATGATTAAAATTACAATTATTATTATTATCTGTAAAGATATTTAAGAAACATGATGCAATACCAAACAGCTGGCACCTGCTAATAAATAAACATAACTTTCTGGACATGTAACTGATCAATTTCATTTGCAAAATATCGATTGATTTGTAAACGAACACAAATATAGGTAATATGCATATATAAAAGTGTTATACTTCAATTCGCAGGAAGCAGTCGATGTACCAATTATACTATTTTAATGGCTCAGAAACATGGCATATCTATTTTCTCAATTCAAATACATAGGTTCTTGAAAGTATGTTGATTAATTGAAAAGTCAGCAATATAGTTAGCGCGGAATTAGGCAAGGCAATTGATTTCAAAGGATTCTTGCCCAATATAATTACAACAAGTAAGAAAGCTACAGTCGAGTGTACTCGACTGTGAGATACCCGCTACCCATTTTGAATAAAAGCAATATATTTTGCGGTATTATTCTCAAAATATACCAAATATACTGCAAAAATACTGAAAATATACCGAATGGTATTTGTGGTATATCGATAAAGTACCACATTCAAAATATTCCACAGTCGGCTCAATATACCAGATTGTCAGCCAAAGTAACTAAGACCCCTTGTAAGTAGGCGTTTTTGCCCATACAAAAGTATTTCTTTAATAACTTCGACAATTTTTATCTGATCGCAACCAAATTTTCAGGAATCATAACTACTATAGTTATTATTATATATACCAAACTCGCAACTCTAGCTTTAAAATTACGCTTGTTATTCGATTTTTTTGATTTGCGGGGGCGGAAGTGGGCGTGGCAATAGCTCTATCTCTCGTAGTCTCTGAGATCTAGGTGTTCATACGGACAGACGGACGGACACACAGACGGACAGACACACAGACGGACATGGCTAGATCGTCTCGGCTGTTGACGCTGATCAAGAATATATTTCCTGTCGGCACAAAGTTATAATACCCTTCTACCCTATGGGTAGCGGGTATAAAAATATATATATATAATATATGTATATAATAGATTCAATGGATACTTACGCTGCTCTGCGATTTTTCTAAACACATGATTAGTTTCATTTCTATTTAATATTCGTATTTATTTTCTTCAGACATAATAATTACGTTGTAACAAAATGCATAATAATAATTTATTGTAAAAAACTAATATATCACAAAACGAGTTTAGTCCATTTAATTGTAAACTTATAAAAAAAAAAATTCATTTTTCTTAGTTTGCTGTCTAACCCGCTAGCCATAGGATTCAAGAATGTGTTGTAATAGCAGATCCAAATATCGATAGGTTAGTTATATAGATTATAAGAACTATAAGTATGACAATTTTTTTTTCATTCGAATAAACATTGTTAAATAAATTGTTCACGTTACCGTTCGCCACAAATCAAATACTCATTTTGAAAGATAGAGCAATACATTTAAAAATACATATGTACATATTAGCAAATGATCTGAGTGGTTTTGAAGCTTTTTTTGCGATGGGATAATAAATTTTGAAGGTACGAAATTTGTTTATGGAGCGCAAGTTATTCACCTAAATGAGGTAAATTGGGTTAAGATCGTATGAAGAAATTTAATTTTGTTTAGACCAAATATTATTTACTTTTTAATGTGGTAAAGAAATACTTGTATTACGTTAAAGTTGATCACACTTTAAAGGTGTTTAAGATAACGTTTTATAGGTCGAAAGATAGTCATACTTAAGGGGCGCTATTTGGTAACGATCGGATGTTGAGAAATATTTTATTAGGAGGAATCTTGATACCTTTGAAGGTATTTACGAAATATTTTGATAGGACGATAATTGATGCACACTTAATTGATTTCTATTCACTGTAATGGGCAACGGGTATCTCACAGCGTCCTTAACTGCAGCTATCTTATGGTCTAATTATTAGAATATTGAAAGCGAACCATTGAAATGGTTTCGTAGGTCATGCAATTGCTTGTGCTGATAAATGTACATGGTGTTTAATGTGTGCTGAGGATTATACAAATAATGTGTGATTAATGGCAATTGGGTTTGATGATGTGTCATTAACTGATTAAAATTTGCTTGAGCAAAGTTAGCCGCTGCCGCTGCATTGGCAACATGGGGAATGGCCTCAATGCATCGACTACTCGTATTGAGTAAAACTTGCTTTCGGTGCACGGCTTGAGCTATGGTTCGTGCATCATGAACACCACTTCTCACTAAACTACTACTGCTACTACTACTACTGTTAATACTATTGCTAGTTTCAGGAGCAATCAGACTCTCGATGGTGAATGCGCGCTTGGGGCGCGTAGGAATGCTATCGACCAAGTCGGTCACACTTAATGGAACTGCTGGTTCGACATAGTATTGTTTTTTGTGTTGCGTGGAAGTTTTGTAGTTATCATTATCGATGAGACTCCAGTCGGCATGTGAATCAGCTCCGTTAATTTGTGCAGCAGCAGCGCTATATGCGGATATTGCGGCCAGGTCCGAGTTGATGATGTCCTTTTCCAATTGCTTGACGCGAAAGCGTTTCCGTCGCCTCAACAAACTGCCATTCTCGAACATGCCTAGCGCCTTTGGGTGCAGCGTCCAATATGATCCTTTGCCGGCTTTGCTGATGTTGCGCGGCACTTTGATGAAGCAATCGTTGAAACTTAAATTGTGTCGCAGAGAGTTTTGCCATTTTTGCATATTGTTACGGTAATAGGGGAATTTGTCCATAATAAAGCGATAGATTTCACTCAGCGGCAGCATTTTATGCGGCGAATGCATAATGGCCATTGCTGTTAATGAGATATACGAATATGGTGGCTTCTGGTCACCATAGGTAACTTTCAATGGACGTGGCATTGCGGCGCTCTCTTTATTATTACAATTATTTATTTTCACGTTTGTTTTCGTTTTTTTCACTTATTAGCTCGTTTTTTCTTTTTTTTTTCTTTTGGGCAACAGCGATGCGCTCTCGACGGCATCAGCGTGCAAACTGACAAGAATGTGTTCGAAGACATGTTTTAATGAATGGTATTCTTCGGCCGCTGCAATGTCTTTCGCGTGAGCGAGAGTGAGACGCCGCCATTGCCGCAACGTCCGCTCCCTGTTTTACTCATACACAGCAATACGCAAGCATGCGCGGCATCTCACTCTCTCGCCAGGGCCAATCGCATTGCAGGGTGTTGCCAGGTACCGCTTGTAAGCCATTGCTAACCAATCCCAAGTTAAAAGTGTGCATCGAAAACATAAATAAAAGCGTATGAATATGATAAAAATCAAACAAATTAAATTGTAGTTTCGCATTAGGGTGCTCGCCTTTATAATATAGTATATGTGGGCATAACATTACCATTTGCAAAATATCTCGACACTTAGCTTAAAATTGTGGGTTTGTTTTGTCGAAAAAAACAATTGAAAGCTGGAATTGAATACCAAGCGCACACACAAAGCGCTCGACATGCAGATACCCTGCAACGGAAATTGGACTTCTCTTAATGACAGACACATACATTTAGACGTACATATCGACACATTCACAAACTGCAATTAAAGCACTTTTGGGCCGTTGGAAAAGCGACTGTTTTCCCTGCTTGGAAGAGCGTCTGTTTCCTCTGCTGACAGCTCATTTATGGCAAATTCAATGATTATCATGGCTTCATCCTGAACACTCTTTCCATAGCCACACATATACATACATATATGTATGTACATACATAGAAGAGCAGTAAGAGCGAACTGATAAGAATAATTAAATAAAAATTATATGTTGTGCTAGAGCAATAATTGTATGCTTTACAATTTTCTTGACAATCAACGAATCCAATTAAATGATGTCAACCTCATGTATTTTTTTTTAATGAATAGAGCAGAGTTAATTGACACTTCATTCAAAAACAATATACTAAGCGAAGATTTTAATGTGAATTTAAAAATTTACCTTAAAATTTACCATTTATAAACAATAATATATATCAAACTGTATCTACTGGATTTTCTTTAAAATATTTTTGATAGAAAATAATTAATTAATAAAATAATTAATTATGCACTCCATCGCAATTTCTGAATGTCATTCTAATTTGAATTTCTACAGTTTTCGGTTTATAGAAAAGATATAGCTCGGAATTAGTCGCGTATACTCGCCATCACATGATTCGTGGCCAACTAAAATGCGCAAGCGAATGCACTGCTTGCACAACCATGCACACGCGCAGCAAGCAGTGCTATTTATGCAAATGCTTTCCGTGCTACCCTGAAAGGCAATAAAGAGAAGAAGCAAGTATACTTTTATGTACATACATGAAATATCGATGGGATTAACATTTATGTTTACGACGCCGATTGATTATGACATTTCTAGAGTAGAGAATTGCAATTTGCAACAAAGTTGTGCAATCAATGTTATTCTTTAGTAAATTGAAATATACACATAAAGTATGCACCGGATTTATCTAACTTTGTAAAAAAGACGCATTCAACTTTCTATTATTTGTATTTAATAAATATAGGTTTTTTAAAGTTAATTTTGAGTTAAAAGGCATGAATGATTTTCAATGAAGATGCAGATATGGGCAGTATATTTATCATAGATATTTATATTAATAAACAGAGACAGTTTTACTATGTTAATATCTTTTATGATATTTTGTATAGTCGAAATTTGGTAGATAACTCTTCTGATTCGGTTTATTTGAATTTACGTGGATAACTTCCTTAATCAAACCTGATTAACGGATATATAAATGAAGATGGGCGTTTGTTGACCTTGATTAAGAATAAATACTTTATGGGATTACAAATGTCTTCTGTGGGATTATGTAAAATTATCTTCCCTTACTAAGTCATTACCTTGTTTCCAAGGATGCTAATGCAAATTAGCAAAATTGCTCACGAGCGTACTATAAATTTGTTGGGTCATCTTCAAAGATGTTCAAGTCTAATAAATCACTCAATAAAAAGGGAAATGTGGATAATACACTATTATTGTATTTATTTAAGTAGAATAGTTTCAAACAGTGCACTGTGACAAAATTAATAAATTTTACTATATAAACTTGTATTACTAACTTTGTGAAATGTATTAAAAAGGTACGCATCCGATGCTACAAAGTAACAAAAATATTTATGTTTATACTCAGAGTTTATCAATGTCCGCGAGTCCATTTTTATACATATATATGTACATTATAAATACGATAATCAGATGGCAAATGGTAAATATTTTGTTAATAATAATAAGCTGCGGCTATTTATTATTTGATGTGTTGGTATTTTGTCTGCGCTGAATCTGCTGCTCATAAGAAATAAATATTTGAAAGCAACAAGCCGCCAATTTATTGAAGGGTAACACACTAATTTCAGAAGTTGAGTTGTATCTACCCCGAGGATGTATACTATACGTATGCCTACATACATATGCCTACGTACACACACACATACACATACTTATGCATGGACAGATTGTATGTATGAAGTATCTTTCATGAGTTTACCGTGGCACTAAACTTAGTACCCAGTTGGAAATTTGCTGGTAAACTTTGCAAGTATGCGCTAATTACATTCATGAAAGCACTACAATAAAAAGATAAAATAGTTCCACAAAGGTAGTAAAGCTCTTAAAAGTGAAATTAATTATAAAATCTGTTTAATAGTAGTAGTCAGGCATCCGCTTTGCAGTAATTCAACGGCAGTTTCCACTGTCCCTGTGGGGTAGGCACGGAGATTGGAGAACAGACATCGAACACACTGCACCACGAACACTGGCCATGTTCATCGTTATAGTGTCGACGAGGTGAGAACGATCAGCGTCAACTCTTCCCTACAGCGAGCGAGAATCATTTGCACTGCTTTCTTGAAAATATTTCAACACGAGGATCGCGCTGCGAAGTTTGTAAGCTTCGGTTCGGTTGCGTGCATGAACGGAGGTGTTAATGATTGAGGATCTGGATGGTCCAGGGATATTATTTTTTCTTGTTTCACTTCACATTGAATCGAAATCAAATTAAAGTTGGTGCTGTATCTTTGTATATGTATATGACGAAGGCGGAACACATTGTGTATTTTGCGATTTGAACATCCACAAGTTGCGGCATCCAGTCTTTTATGGTGAGCGCGCGTGAGTGTGTGTGTATGCGTGTGTGTGTGTATGGTGTGTGTGGTTATACTTATGTATAATAAGAGGAGTGTTCGGACATCAGACTAACAAACAGACCGCGCACAAACAGCATACAGTAAAATCGCTTCGATGGAAGCCATAATGACTTTAGCTTCTTTCTACGAACCGAGAAATGACTACCAATTTGGAAATACCGCTTTTGACTTGCGAGACAGTGTGGCGATTGTTTCGGCTCGCAACACATCTGCATATATACACACATTCGCATCGATATAAATACATATACATACATATATACAGCTTACATACAAACATGCTGCACGAGGATGCGATAATATGAGCATGTTGAAAACTTTGATGCTGTTTGCTTTAATCCGCAATTCGCAAGTAAGTCTGTTTGTCTCTGTGTGTGTATGTGTGAATACCAATTTACTACAGTAGTTATTCTTTGTTAACTAATAGCACTAGACATAGTCCTAAATAATACCTGATGCCACAACGAGCTCGGAAAAATACAGTAGTCAATCATTAAGTAGCTCAACATTTCATTTATTTCCATTGCCAATTGATTCAAAGAAACAAAATAGTTGAATGAGCTACTTAATTTTGTTTATAAAATATTTACTGAGTAGTTATTAGGTGTTAACTAATTGCGTTAAACTAAGTTTTACACAATATCTGATAACAAAATAAAAAAATGCAGTAGTCAATCATAAAGTATCTTAACATTTTATTCATTTCCGTTTATTCGATTTGAAGATCGATCCAAAGAAACAAAACAGTTAAATGAGCTGTCAATATTTACGTTATTTCCATCCATTCCATTTGTTGATCGATTCAAGAAACAAGATTGTTTAAAAATATAAATATAGTGTGAATGAGCTGCTAAATTTCGTTTTTTAAATATTTACTATGTAGTTATTCCGCGTTAACTAATGGGAGTAGCCAAAGTCTTTAATAATTTGATGCAATAACGAGCACCTAAAAGTACAGTAGTCAATCATGAAGTAGCTCAACATTTAATTTATTTCCATTTTCATCGGCTCTGTTCTCATTTTTCAAATTCTACCCAAAACGATTCTACTCGTAATGTGTGAAAAATATCCGCATAAATGGTACATTCCTATTCTGACTGCACATAAACTGGTTTCTGAAGCCCAACACGACTGCTAATTAATTGTTTGCTTTACCGATTTCTTCAAATCCTCTCCCACGGCTGCAAAGTGTGAAGAGATAAAGAATATTAAGCACTGAAGTGAGCTTTTTAGTGGCTAAATAATGAACGCCACAATACTGAACTTGACTCCTGTTTGTGTTGAAAGTTTCCACTAGTATACGCAATAGTAGTAGTATGTTAGAGGTAATTTAATTAATTTAATTAATTTATAAATTTATACTCTCTTATCTGCATTAAAGCAATAAGCGCTGTACGCGAACAGTCTGTAAATATGTGTTTTGTTATCAACACACTTTATAGATGCACAGATATAATAAACAAAGTAAGCTATATCCTAGTGTTCTAGCCTGTTAACAGAATCGTCCAAAATATATAGCACAAGATTGATTTTCATTATCTGAAATACCTTCTCTTTAAGAAGCGTTCTAGTTTTTTGTCAGGTTTTAATCAATGGCTTAAAAGAAAAAATCATTCGGAATATGTTCTGTGCCATTAGTGATAAAATAAGTAGAAGCATTTTACGAAGTAAGTCAGTTTGACTTTAACAAAACAAAATTTTAGTGTTTTCAACTTAAATTTGTAATGGATTTCACAGTTTACTATCGGAATAAGACTCATGCAAAATAATTATTTTTGTTATTATTATCTAAAATCAAGCAAATTCATGTTTATACGAACTTATTAGAATAAAATAAAGTAGTACTGAGACCAGATTTTAAATCTTTTTTATATCCGCTACCCATAGGGTAGAAGGGTATTTTAGCTTTGTGCCGGAAATAAATCTATGTAACAGGCAGGGAAACCATCTCCGACCCAATAAGTATACTTATTCTTGATCAGCTTCAACTGCCGAGACGATAGCCATAACCATCTGTCCGAATGAACACCTAGATCTCAAAGAATATTAGATATATAATTTTTTTTCGATAGCACTTGTTTGTTTTAAATTTTTGCCACACCCACTTCCGCCGCCGCTAATCAATAAAAATCGAATTACGAGCTTAATTTTGAAGCTAGAGTCTTGAGTACATACAATAATAACAACAGTATAGTTGTCGATGTTGTTAAAAAAAAAATAATATTTGTATTGAAAAATTCGGCCACTTAATAGACTTCTAAGTGGCTTTGGCTGACAATCTGATATATTTTGCACTCTATGGTATATTTTGAATATAATACTGCTACAATATACCGAATATACCATTTGACACATTTTTACTATTATCTTGTCTATTTTAAAAATAATTCAGTTCTGTTTGGTTTTATTCAATATGGGTACCGGGTATCTCATAGTGGAGCAAACCCGACTGAAGCTTTCTTACATGTTTTATCAACTATCTGTTGTTTTTATTGAAGTTTGGTATTAATTTTTCAGCAGCTTCTAATTTTATTATCTGTCCATATTCATCGAAAAAATGCATTGTCATTGTTCCTTGATAAAAAATATTAATGTATATTTCTGTGCTTCTCTATTAAATACGCTATGGTCAGTTGACAAAATAGTATTATTATATACATACATATATCTTTTACTTACTTGATACAGAGCAAGATATAGGGTATATAAGGTTTTCTATACCCTCTACCCATAACTCCTTCTGCATGTTACATACATTTCCTGTAGGCGCATAATTATAATAATTAATTAGGAAAAAATTGTGGAAAAAAAGCTCTATGGTATATTTAGAAAGTAGTACTATAACAATAAGAAAAAATTGCCTTCGGTGAATTTAAATATTTGTTCGGAATATTATTTTGTTATATTTTAAGAATAATATCATACTGTTTAACTTTTAATAGAAATTGATAGCAGGTATTTCACTGTCAAGCACACAGAACTGAAAATTAAGATTTTGTTTATTTACAGTTGAAAGTAGAATTTAAGCATCTTCAGTCTTGAATAAATAAACAATTGCAAATTGGCCTTAAAAGATTGAATTCATCTGTTAGGGAAACACTTCATTCAACACAAAGGTAAGTATAACAAATATGCAATGCCAACAAAGTGCATCAATTTGTCATGAATAACTGTAGTACTTAAATCTGGTTTATTTGAGTTCATCGGAAATATTCATAAGAGTAATTACCACTTTGCAACATATGTGCAAGTAATGCCGTAATAAGAAACCACAATCAAGTGAACACGTGACACTTGCGGTTTCCGAATTATTAAACGGAATGCGAATACTGAGTAACAAATTGCTTAGACCCATTGCGGCTCATTAACTCTTCATGGCAATTTGATGGCAACTGAGAGAAAAGTGGCCACAATGAACTCACTTCCTCGGCTCCTTGTCGAGAAGAAGAAAAAGAGAACAAAAATTGATGCAACTCCGCATCGAGCATCGAGCATCAAGCATCGACCATCTACCGTCTTCCAACACATCGCATCCACCCCTTATTGTGCTTATATAGGGCAATCATTTCCTTAATGATACACAAAAGCTACCCCGTCATGACGACCCTTTTAGTTGGCCCGAAGAAGGCTCGAAAAAGGCAGAGAAGGTCTTTGATTTATTATATCATTATACCGATTTACAATTTTGCACTTCGACTTGCATCGCACTGAGAATGACTTCCAACATTATAATTATATGAAAAGCTGTTTATTTTGAAAACTTTTAAGTATTCTTTTGTATTATTTTTATTGCCGACTTATTGTGTACAAACTTTGAACAAATAAATGCGAACAATTGACCAATTTTGTGCATTGTATCCAATATGGCTAATAAATGTCACGTAATAATGCAATATATAATAACCATGGAAGTGTATTCAACAACTGAATGCTCTGCCATAAACTTGGTTGGAAAGTAATGGGTTTAAGGGATAATACAATTCTTTCGTATTTATTTGTAGCACTTTTTCCCATATATAATAATTTAATATTTATTTAATTGCTGTTGGTATATGTTGATAAAATTCAGATCGTATTTTTGATAGAAACTGTGTTAGAAAATATTCATGAAATAATTAAAATATTAAATATATATACTATTATAGATATATTACTTGTTCTTGATTCTAAATCACGTAAGAAGAATTAATTTAATAATTATTTTTTGCTTAAAACTTTATATAAAATTATTTAAAATTTGATAAAGACGTTTTAGGTTTGCCTGGGTATTAAATCTTACTTTTCTGTGCATGTGTGTGTTTTTCCTCAAGCAGTGCAGATACTCTTGATAAAAAGTTAAGACAGACATATGGATGGCGTGTAACAAATTATACAAAAATTATATGTATTTATTGCGATGAAACGCAAACGAAAATTAATGGAAATTGACTTTGATCAAAACAGAACCTGATACGGTAATGAATTCATATACATATTTTTATTTATTATTATTTATTTATAATAATTGATATTACTCAACCAAGGATAGTGCAGTTAATGTTTGGGAACATTAAGAATTTTAATCAAACCTTATTCTTTGATTCTCTTTGAAATTGTTCCTTTTTATTTCGCTTCCTTGTGTAGAAACAGGTTACTGAACCATAAAACTTGTGTTGTTAGTTTTTAACGATCTTTTAGCTTAAGCAAATAAGCTCATATATCAAGTAGACATAACAAAAGATGCTAAATCGGCTCATATGCTGAAGGTGATGCATAAATTAAAATATGCTAACCCAGTTTTCTTTTACTTAGAACTTAAGCAAGTCCTCTAATATAGGCTTGCTAAGTATTGAAAAACCTAAAATAATTCACTACTATTAATAGCATCGTTTAACTTGTGACGATCAAATATACAACTCCCTAAAGAAATGGTTTTATTATGCATTAGTTTTTTTAATAAAAAATTAAATCCATATTAATTCAAATTTACCTATAAAAAAAAGAATATCGAGTATTAATTTATGCAATTACTTATTAGAACATATTTTTTTAATACCTAATAGTAATAATATCTGGGCTTTTGGCTTGATATTTGATGATCTCGAATAAATTGCTTAGCCTCGAGTATATAGTTCTGTCTTAATACGTAGCGTCAGATTTAGATGCAGCCAAACGAGAATATTAAGCACTAAATTACCCAATTAACTACAGAAGCATAGAAGCATTGGTGAGAAACATTGCTGACAACAAATCGCGTAATCAATCCAAAGAAACCAAACAGTTGAAATACATTAACTGAAGTGGTCATTTCAGTTTTTAAGATATGTTTTTGTTAGATAACAACGTTACGTTTGATGTTATTAATAATCTACTAGTTATTCAAATTTAGGCGATAAATGATAAGTAAATTGAAAGAAATTAGTAATCATTCAAAAATATTTAGTGCGCCTGTGATACAGCATATTTTTATACCCCCCTACCCATAGGGTAGAAGAGTATTATAACTTTGTGCCGGCAGGAAATGTATGTAACAGGCAGGAGAAATCATATCCGATCCTATTAAGTACATATGTATGTATTATTGGTTAGCGGCAACTGCCGAGACGATATACATAGCCATAACCGTCCGTCCGTCCGTCCGAATGAACACCCAGATCTCAGTATCTGTAAAAGATAGAGATATAATTTTTTTTGACAGCACTTGTTATTAAATCAACAAAAATCGAATAACAAGTGTAATTTTATAGCTAGAGTTGCAATAATAATATCAGAATTTTTCATTCTTGAAAGTTTGGTTACGAAATGCGGAAAACGTTTACTGAAGTGGGGTCTTGCTTGGTTGCTTTGGCTGACAGTCTAGTATATTTTGCACTCTATGGTATATTTTAAATGTAGTACTGTATCAATATACATCAAATAGCATTTGGTATAATTTTACTATTTCTGTGGTATATTAATATGGTATATTATAAAATTAATACCGCAATAATTTTCGTTTATTCAAAATGGGTAACGGGTATCTTAAATTCGAGCACACTTGACTGTAGCTTTCTTACTTGATAATACTGATTTGGTAGCCCGTGTTTGGAAACAATTTTGTGTAGTTTAGTATTCGAATGAGGCTATTAAATCGACATTAAAATAAACAGGAATTATGTTTTTATGAGTTTTGGTCAAGGTTTCGGATGTATTCATTAAGTTTTATTCAAAAAGAATCACTCTGAAGATAATTAACATTATTAAATATTTACTCTTTAAAGTGTGCAGAAAGATTTTACTGCTAAGGTATAAAATGCTATGACTTAAAAATAGTTGGCGAAGTTCTTCAGATGGCTCAACATAAATTACTTCAAGCATATTATTTAAATTGTTTGGGAAACATAACTTAATTAACTTAAAGGATTTTTATCAACATATACATAAATAAGTTCTGTTCACATATGTATATATACATATGTATGTAGTATATTCTTAGGAATAAATTAGGCATTTCAATGCTCATAAAGATCGTATGACAGAAGTAGAATTTCAACTCATATTTCTTCGCTGTAAAAATATAAACTTTCATCAAATGAGACTGTGAAATACCCTGAACAACTGACTTCAAATCAGTTCCATTCTCTCCAAGCAGAAAGTCATTCCCATATGCATAGCAGGTTCTAAGATGCATTTGTTTGCTCGTTTACCAATTGGCCTTTCCCCACAAAAGAGAATACCCTTTGTGGGGGCAAGTGCGAGTACGGGGTATACTTGCACCATCAACATTCCCTTTCTAACCCACGGGGTTTAAAATACATATGAGTTCAAGCAATTATAACAAACAAAAGAGAAACATCACTTCCATTCCAAGCGGGGGGTAACAAAGATGCTGCGCTTAAGCCTTTCATCTGACCGCTAATTTCCTATTCCAACTGGTTATAATGGTTATGGATGAATTAATAGCGTGTATGCCAAAACAAATACAATTAAATAATGAAGCGTTAAAAACTGAATTAATTTGTGTGCGGCATGTTTCATCATTATTTATCCAAATTAGGTTTGAACGCAGCCAAAACGATTTAGTTAAACAGAATTTTTTCCTCAACTTCAACTTCATATTCATATTTGTATGGGAGTGTGTTATATGCGTGTAGATGTGTGTGTAGACAACGTGTTCACGTTTTGGCCACAAAAGATTCAAAACAGGCTTAAGGTAAACAAGCAAGAATGCTGCATTCGTCAAGGTAGTTGCAACACCTTTGTTGCAGGTTTATCTTATTGTTTTCCCTACTATTTATTTTCATTGACGGCAACTCGATAAAGAAACGCTGCCGAAACTTAAAAACACATATAAGAATATTGTTATATTATTTTGATTTTGTAGCGTATCGAATGTGGATTCTTCTCTTTCAAAATGATAATTTGAGGTAGTTAAAATAGTAAATATACATTTTAGATCTTTGTTTTGCAAAGAAAATTCAAATATTAAATTCTTGCCCCATTTAAACAATTTAAATAAAGCAGACGTTTCCTCTAGTTCCATATGGCATAAAATTCACAAAATACAATTAAAATGCTAAAAGGATCAACTTGTTAATGTGATTAGTTGACAAGCCAATCACTGAAATAATTGATCTTTAATTTAAAACGATAAAAACGCCTGAAATTTAAATTGTGGTTGCGCAATTCAAAAAATAAGTGGAGACAGAGAACTTTTTCTGGTCATGTTCTAGATATTATATTCATGTTCTAAAATAAATAAATTACTAATTGCATTTAAAGTTCAAAAAAGCGTTCGACCTTTGCATTTATCTAGTTAATAGATTTCAATGATTTCGCCCGATAGTTTCGATTATTTTCAAATCGTTTTATAAACAATACGTATTTCCTATTTATAATCTTAATAAAAATACCATAAAGTAAACAAATTAAATGTTGAGAAACCTCTTGAGCGATTGCAGCTCACGACTGCTCGTTATTAGACGATGGCGAAGGCGAAAACGAAGGCGATGCTTTAACCAGCTGAGCCGGCTAATGGGCCAGTTGGTCGTCGGATGCTAAGTGTTTTACTTACCTGTATACGTTATTCTTTTACCTGGTTGGTTTTTACCTTCTTTAGACACAACACAAATTACATTCAACACTGCCATTCTTCCAGGCCTTTTCAACAAAAAACAAGCGAAGAGAGCTGGTGTTGAAAAGTGCACGACTTGAAGATACCCTCAACGCGTATGTGATGTTCTATAACAAGTATACGCATCGTCATTGTAGTTTCTAATATGTTCTATAAGTTGCATTATATGTAGAGCTCTACAAATCTGAAAGATATCTCTGTCTATATCAGCATCCAATTTATTTATTTTTTAACTAAATTTATTTGTGGTTGATGATTGAAAAATATAATATAAATAGATACAAAAAAAACTTGTTTTTTCCACTATTATATTTGTATTTTTTTTTAAAGGAATATGCTGAATAGTTGAGATTAAGAATATTCGATTTTTTAAATATTTAGATTGATTTATAATATACTGCAACTTTGCTTAGATATTGAAAAGTTGTTAAAGCATCTCCGGAACTATGAAGCGAAATATGTTTTTTAATTATGCTAATATTTATTTACAGAGCAAGGGAAAATAAATAATCCCAATTAATACATGTATAATGGTTTGTTTATGGTACGGTTAGTTTAACGCGTCGAGAAGCGTTGTTCTTTTCGCGCCGCAGCGGTGTAGATGAATATACATAATTGGACCGAGGCAGTAATAACATATTTCGGCTGCTTTAAAGAAAAACCAAACGTACGCTCATTCGGCGGGGTCTTCTCCATCTACTTTGCCTCCTCCTGCGCTTCTCTGCTCGTTTCTCTCTTTTTTTTCACCGACATCAGCAAACTGGGCGGTGTATAAGCAAAGCTGAAAACAAGCTAAAGGAAAGAAAGAAATAAGACGAAAACACGTAGCAAAACAACGAAGTGCCCACACTCTGCTGAGGCTGCTATCGCTTAACATTGTCCGATCGACAAGTAAACGATAATTATTGTGCATCTTTATCGGCTGTCGTACATACTTATCGCTCAACAAAGTCTCGCTAATTAATAGCTTGGCCATTCAAGGGGGGTGTTGAGTTGTAGCTAGGGAAAGGGTATCTGCAGGTGAGTGCAATGCTGTGACGCAGCCCTGCGTATTTCTGTTGAGTGGCGACGGAATGTCTTTCGGTTAAAGCAATTTGGTGAATAAAGCTGGTTATCGCTGACGGCTGCTTGAGTTTAACCTAAGTTACTCATTGCTTCGCTAAGGTGTTGGGTTCGGTTATAAAAGTCAATTATGTTGGATATCAGGATATCAGTAGGATATGCTTCGAACGTTTACGTTTCCTCTGCATTTTGTTTTCGCTTTTTTATATTGTTTTTACGTAATCGTCTTCGATAACGATATGAGCTTGTATGAACGAGCGCTATGCATAAATAAATTAACATAAATATACTAGCTCGAAATAAACTATTGCTAAACTCGCTGGCATTCATAAAACACATTTATTTGAAGACTTCATTAAACAATTCATATACGATTCTCTCTTTGTCTCTCCCTCTCTCTATCTCTCTCTTGATTGTTGTAACTCCTCACCTATCACACTTAATTATTGCTATTAATTATAGTCAGTAATTTATGTAACTGCCAGTTGCAGGCATCTACATCTGCATCAATAAACAAGTCTCACAACTTAAATGATCCAAACTTTATACGAGCTCGAGCTCTGCAATTTGAGTGCATTATAAAAAATTAAACACCTCCTTTACTTCGTTTAAGTTTTATGTTCAAAGCATACATATATGCATTTGGAGCAAATATTTCCGACGGGGTTTTATCGTGCTAATCTATGCAAATGGATACAACAAATTCCGGGTTTTTGCTTCTATATAAAGGAGATCAAGTTTTTTGAATATTATATATGAATCTTTATATTTCAATGTCGGAAATAAGTAGTTAGAAATATGAAATAAACCTATATAAGTTAATTACGCAAGTTTTAGAAATATATTAATTTAGATATGTATGTGTTGTGTTAGCTATATTATATCCTGATCATCGACAATTTAAATTAAGCGTATAATTTCGTTATGTGAAAGATGGTATTGCTTTAAATTAATTATATTTAAATATTTAAAATAAAAACTACTATAAATAATTACATTATGTTATCATTTCGTTCATTAGAAGTTAGAACTAAAAAGTCGAAAACACAAATAACTTTTATGGGCACACTAGATGAATGATAATCGGGGAGCTGTTTTGTTTCTCCCATTTTGTTAAACTTAAATAATTATGTATATTTGCTATCGTAAGCGTCGGCAATGTTGCCAGCCTCCACATGATGGGCGCATGCTCCGCCCACTTCGAGGGTGAAGCCCTCTTTGTTATGCAGACTTTGCAAGATTATGTTGTATATTTATAATAAAACGAACAATTACAAGCTGGTTTTACACGGTTCCTGCTTGTAAGTTTGAAATAAAGTCAAATGTGCACTTTTCTGATCCATCATGTGCTCCAACCCCGTGACCGCATTGTTCTATGCACTCTAATTTATTTGTATCTATCTCGTTTGTAGATGATTGGAATGAAGTCTCATTTCCAACTAGACTACTTGGAATTAATTGATTCGGAATTGAATTGAAAAATAATTAACTTTAAATTCATAGGCAAAATTATTGTATGTTATATAAATTTAATTTTTAAATAAGGAGAATATTATGTTTCCTTTCCTTTCATTACGAAATAAAATCATCGGAGTCCGCCAAAGTTATGTTACGTACGTCAAATGAAAAACATTAAAATCAATTTTTTATCAAAATTTAATTGCGTTACAGACATTAATAGACATTAATACGGCCTATGTAGTCAGATCTAATTTTTATTTTCAGATATTTATTAATTTAGAATATTTTTACCAAAGGTGTTGCTCGCGAGAAATGCAACACAAAGAATACTTAATTGGCAGGTGATTCTTTTTATTTAGCTTGACTTGATAAAAGTGATTATTGAAGGGAACAAATTTCTACACAAGGTTTATTTAAGTATGGAATTATTGCAAGAAAATTACTAACACAATTTTAGATTATTATTATTATTATTATTATTATTATTATTAGTAGTGTTTTGAAAATTCAGGAACATTTATATTTTTTCAATTATTTAGAGTAATTTTGTAAAAAATCATATGTAATCAAAACTTTTGAGAAAGATTTTAAAATCAAAAAGAATAATTATGTACGATTTAAGATACAGCTTTTGCAACCATGTTGCCTGTAATTTTATATGAAGTGTGAAAGATTGAAAATCCAAAAAATATTTTTTAATAACAGGGTGTAATGAGAACCGTTAATACCCGATCATTCGTATTGAATTTCGAAATGGATCTCCAGAAAAATCGTATTCCGCGGAATTATTTTACAGTGTACGGGGACAGAAATGTCTTACAATGTAAAATTTGCAAAAAAAATTATGCGAAATTATCTGTGTATATAAAAAAGCATTGATTTAGTGATGGCATCAAAACATCCTATAAATGTCTTGGATTTTAAGGACTTAAGGCTCTGACATATCTTTATTTAATTTAATTAAAAACAACATAATTAATGCTCTTCAAAATCTAAAATTTTTTTTGGAAAATTGACACTAGCAAAAAAAAAATCATTAAATTCTCGGCGGTTATGTATGATATACTTCAACAATAAATATTGGTATTGATCGAGCTGAAGACTTTGCAAGCATCGAAGAAGAATCTTTGCAGTGAAATTAAGGGACGACTTAAAGAAATTAATTAAAAAGTTAAGAAAAATCATACATAAAAATATATTTTTTATTATCTTTTCATCAAAATTTATGATTAGTTACGATTTACATTAAAAATTTTCATAATAATTATGATGATAATGGATATGAATAAATAATTATTGTAGTGCTATCCAATTCTTTAAATAGAATTTCTAAGCGTTAATTTTTTCATTTAAAAATCGCAACACAATCACATTTTTGGCGGTTCTTTAATTATTCTGCTGGTTGAAATGGCTTTTCATCTAAATAAAATAAAAAAACCTTCTTATATACCTATAAAAAGGATAATCATTATAATCGCGATTGATTGAAATAAAAAATGTTTAAAACTCCTGGAACTTTTCGGCAGTGTACACACAAATAATCGTAAACCAATTAAATATATATTCTCTTTATTTCGCACAACATCATACAGTAATTTTGTAAGTATTTAAATTTTGAATGCTCATCTCTTATATCAAGTAATCTCGATTAGAGTGCTACTGTTTAAATTTTTATTTATTTTTAATTTTTTTATTCTTTGAGAAGAAAGTTAAGGGTTTCAAGGATTCAGATATCTTTCAAAGTATTATTTTTGGTATTGCAAAACTAAACAACTAAATAAATAAAAAAAATTAAAATTCTTAAAATTCTTCCAGTTAAGGAAAAAAATACGAACTTAAAAAGTATCTGATCAATGCGATAATTGCACATTAGAATTCTTAGGCTTGAGGCAGATGTGTGCTGTTATGTAAATCAATCTTGTCTAGAAATTAGCACCCTTCAATAATGGCCGCTAATTATTATCAAGCTAAGCTATTTAAATAGAATCTGCTGCCAATTATGTATTCTTTCAGTCATTAGGCGGGAGGCGTGTTGGAAGTAGACACTACTATGGAATATTTATGAATGAATAAGTTTTGTGTTAAAAAAACGTATATCGTACATCACATATTCCATCCATCTGCTGTGTCTTACCTAATATTTATCTACTTAGGATAGATAACAATTTTGATAGTGTAGTCGACTATATTTCTAAAGGGTATTTCGTGGTCGAGCACTATTAAAGCAGTTGCATACGTTAAAGCTGAGATTGCATGGAAACTGACAGACGGACATGGCGATATGAACTCAAGACAAAACATGTTTACTTAAAGGGGCTCAGCAAACTCCTACTTTAATACGTTACACATTTCGTGACAAACGTATAATACCCATTATACATACACACAGACTTACACATATGTGTAAGTATGTATGTTTTGTACACCGTTCATTCGCTTGCATACAAACAAGAAGCTAATTCAAGTAACTACCTATTTTTGCATGTATCGTTCGTGGGGAAATGGAAGGGGGAGTTGGGAGAGAACGCGAACGAAGCAGCGGCAAACGACAAGAGCGAAATACAACAACAACAACAACAACTAAAGACGTATGCATAATACATACGCGTAAGGCAGCAAAGCAGTATACCAGTTAACTGGCATACGCGGGTGTAGGACGGCTTTGTCCGTGTCTTTTGCCTTGAAATAGAGTTCAATTGCGGAAACGTGTTTCTACGATTTCAATGTACTTTCAATTGAGCGTAGCCAACTTTAAATAATTTTAAGATATTCAACAATGGATAAATAAGATAAATACGATCCAAGTAATTGAAGTAATTGTTTGAAAATAACAAATTTCCAATGCGTTTGATAAATTTGCACTAGTTATTATTGAATTATCAAGGGAACCACACCCAAGTTTTAACAATATAGTATTTGCAACATTAATTTCAATTTGAAAAGTCAGTTCTTTTGCCTTTAATAAATATGTAAATGGAAAATAAATACTTGACTCTATATTCTGTACTTGACTCTGTTTCTGTATTTATTTGCAGATCAATATAAATAGTTTTTCATGGATGGAAGTTCCCTTACAATGAAGCGAAACTTTATCTTTCGTTTTTATTGGAAACGTAAATTGAAAATCAAAGAAAAACATTAATAATTTATTCCTAATTGATTGCAAAGGTATTAGTAATCCATCAAGATCTTGGCTAAGTTTTAAGATCTAAATTTGTTATATTCACAGTGCTGAATATAATTATTTTTATTTGACAATTTTGCACTTTAAACATTGCAGCCGCCTTACAATCTCAAATCAATTAATTCATTCGCTAAGTTATTTTAAAGACTCGAACACAAGTTGTTTTTGTTTTTGGCAGTTTTTTTTTATTACTTGTATAGTTTTGCATATTGTCTTAATTAGCTAATGCGAAGTTGATAAATATATTTTGACATTTCTACTTGTTGCATAAATATAGTACGTACTTATAATGCGAATATTCTAGACAAACATATCAAATAATTCATTTACCTATGCAAGTATGTACAATGTATGTAAATGTTTGTACACAGAGAGAAAAATATTTATCTCAATTTAATTTATTTTTATTTTATTTAAAATCAAAATGGATATTTGTAAAAGATATTAATAAAAACAAATGAAATAAATGCAGATAATTATATGTAGACATACAAAATTATATGTAGACAAAAAAATATAAATTAAAGATAGCCATTTGAATATTACAATTTTTTCTAATAATTTTGATTGCGAACGAAAATTATTTTAAAATTTCTTACGTTAAGAAAATAATTCCTTTTTAACTATAAGGATTTGAATCGAATGACTTTTTTATTGATTTGATTTCACATTAAGAAAAGTATTGTTTTGTCAAAATATGTAGATTATAATTAAAAATCGAAAAACCTTTGTATGAAAAACTTTTCCTGTTAAAAAAAGTATTCTTTTATGACATGTAATCGTGGAAAGATCAGAATCGAAATACATTAAGAGGTTTTTCCTGTTAAAAGTATTCTTTTTACATAGTTTGGAAAATGATATCAGTAATTCAGAATCGAAACAATCTATAATTTTGATATTTTAGGCTATAAAGAATATTATTTTTGAATCAAGCTTGTTTGATCTTATATCAGTTAGTAGTTCGGAATAAACTATCATTTGGATATTTTTTTTGCCGTAATATTAGTTTTTAATTCAGAATGGAAACAATCTATATTTCAGATATTTGTAGTATTCAGAAAAGAATTCATTAATTTAATTTTGTTCTTCGTAGTATCAGTTTATAACAAATGGTATTGGTTAAATCAGATTTTCTTCTCTCTGCGTGTGTTTTTGTGATACATTAATAAATAAAGGGAGTGTATACATATAGTCTAAGTACTCGTATCTCTAAATGTATTTGTATTTCTATTTGTATTCGATTGAGTGTTTAAGTATTAGACCCTACTACTGACGAAAGGAACTACGTTTATATGTACAACGACAAGATGATCGTTTATATCGTTCGCATACCAGAGCTTATTCTACTTTGAACTTCCGGTCCTGGTCCTCGATACGATTGCGGCGGTGGTATGATAGGAAAATTGTTGCAGTAGCTGCTGTGCAGGTTGCCAATTGGCGTCGACATCATCAGCAGCGGATGCGTCATCGCCAGATCGTAGGATGTCGCCGATAATCCCCCCGCCGCGGATGACGATTGTATGCTCCCAGCTCCAACTCCTAGACCCGAGACATTCACTCCGGCTGCGTAGTGCAGGAATGGCAGATGCGCCGAGGCGGTGATGGTGTGCAGAGGCGGCAGGGGGCGTTGCCGCTGATCCTCGCTGCGAATCGGGGGCAGAGTTATCGATAGACAGTCGGCGGATGAGGTGCGTGCTGGATAACAACTGCTGGCATTTGTGGTATAGCTGCTGTTGCCGCACTCGACGACATCGATGTCGGTGCGATCATCGTCGTCATCGTTGTCCTGGTCCTGATCCTGATCCGGATCGATGTCGTGCTCCTGCTCCTCCTCAGAGACTTGGTCCGGTTTGTCGGGCGTGATCAAGCTCTCGATGGTGAATGAACGCTTGGGTCGATAGTTACTCGTGCCCTCCACATCCAAGTTGGTCGTCGTCATCGTCGTTGTTGTGGAGCGCAGATTGAGCAGCGTCATGTCCTCCAGATATCGCGCCTGCGAGTGCTGCAGGCTGTGTCCTGGCGTCAGCGGAAGATGCGTGGCAATGGAGGGCGAAACGCGACTTGCCGCTTGATGTGGCATCATCGCCGCCGCAGGTTCTACGCCCAAATCCATGGGCGGCACTTGAGACCCGGAGCGTGCGGTGAAAATGAAGCGATTCAGATTCGCGAGTGCCGTCAGTTCCTCGTTGAGCAGATTTTTGTCGTTCTTGTGCAGCTTGAAGCGCTTGCGACGCCGCAACAAACTTCCGTTCTCGAACATATCGAAGGCCTGTGGATGCAGTGCCCAATAGGCGCCTTTGCCGGGTCGATCCGGACGTCGGGGCACCTTGATGAAGCAATCGTTGAAGCTGAGATTGTGACGAAGTGAATTTTGCCAGCGTTGCGTATTCTTGCGATAGTAGGGAAATCGATCGGTGATGAATTTGTAGATATCGCTCAGAGGTAGCATCTTTTCCGGTGAACTCCAGATGGCCATGGCCGTCAGCGAGATGTACGAGTAAGGCGGCTTTTGATCGCCGTACGATTCTCGCGAGGGTCTTGGCATTATATTTAATACTTTCCGATTACGATCCTATGTATTTGCACCAGCAATTGTTGGTATTGTTATTGATTTATTTATAGAGTTGCACATTTAGCGTAAACACAAAATACTTGTTATTGCGAGTTGGCAAATTGATTTTCATTGTGTGTGGAAATTGTTGCAACATTGCGACGGCGAAGTTGGTTGTGCAAATAAAAATACTTCGACGTATTTGGATAAGACGTAACAGGAACAGCGAAAGGAACAGGAACAGGAGCAGGAACACGGCACACGGCAAACGGCAATCGACGCACGGCGGCACAAAAACACGGAATGTGAAAAGCGCTCGCGCTCTTTGCGAATTACCATCGAAAGCTGAATACGACGAGGCCGACGAATACGTGAGACGTGAGCAGCGGTGGCAACTTTTGCATTGAGGTTGAAGCGAAGATAACGACAGACCCGAAGCAAAACAAACGAAACGAAGAGCCCGACTTCACAGCACAACACCAACAACAATAACAACGACAACAAGAAGAGCAGGCAACACCAACAACAGCAATAACGAAATCAGTGTGTTACAGGCAGAGCCAGAAGAGCCCCAGACTAACAGACGGCGTGTCGGTTATTGTACTAAGTGAGCAATGCAGTACTATAGCCATACTATAGCTAAAGCTATACACACCAAACACCAAACACTATACACAACCAACCACAGTGAGCAATGCAATCAAAATATAATCACTCACATCATTGCCCCCGTGCTCTCTCCCAATCACCGCGATGCCAATGTATCATCCCTCTAAAACGGCGAAACTTCAAAGGAGAGAGCCCGAGAGTCAGACACAGCGGCAGCAGAGGCCGCGACAGCGGCTGAGGCAGCGACTGCGACAGCGGCAGCGGCAGAATCAGAGATTTACTAAACGAAACGAATAAACTGGTTTGTCCAGACCACACTATGCTTTGGGTACTTGGTGGACTATTGCAAACAAGACGATGGTATAGTGTTGTGTGAGGTGGGGAGTGTCTACACACACACACACTGGCATAGCATAGCGACTACAATAAACGGACTGGCGACTGCGACGCGACTGCACAAAAGAGACCAGCCGCCCGGCAGCTGACGACCCAATATGAGCGCGAGGTGTTGAAAAAGAAAATTACATCCACTTTAGCGATTTACTGATTTTACGTTTTCATAATCTTGTTAGTTAATTTGGCTGCTTGAGAGCAAAGCCAAAGCTGTGCAGCGCTTTGCCTTTGCTTTGCCTTGCGCTGTGTGCGCTTTATTCGCATTGTGTGTTGTTGTGTCTTGGGTATTGTTGCTAGGGTTGCACGATTAAATTTGCACTTCAACAACAATTGAGCGCAGATTAACTATTAACTATTGTAGATCGAGCACTAATAGTATTTAACTTCATAGTGATCTACATTTTTATATGCACACTAAAAACAATAAGACACATACATATAAACACACTAGCCGATATGTATGTATACTCTCTTTCTCCACCGATATATGTAAACATATGTAACTGCTGTTAGTGTCCAAAGCCATTACAAGCATGTAAAGCGTGCACACACACTGACACAAACACACACGCTCAGCGTATTTGTAAATACAAACAAATTCAATTTCTAGTTAATTTGAGTGTTCATAGAGATAACAAGGTTCTCAACATCGAAAAGTAAGCAGCAAGAGCAAATCAGCCTAAGAGCCCCGCACGTCAACAACGATGGGAGAGCGCGGCTACGACAGAGTCCACAATCAGAGTCACAGAGTGCGAGAGCAATGGTGTGAACGAAATACCAGTTGATACAAATGCTAGAGCGAGTCAGCTAGTGTAGCTACCATGCAACACCAGCTGTTTGCACACTTATTGGATAGAAGAGCGCAGCAATACACAAAACGACAATGTCAGACATGGTAGTAACATCCACCTTGTTTACCTCTCATTTGCTTAAAATAAATGTCCATTTTCATTGGTCTCCTTTCATGCATGCATCTTTATTTAATGGTGGGGCGGAGCATACAGCTTATTTTAACAATGAACATTGAAAATTAGCCAAAGTCACAATGATAATAATTAATATGAAATAATGTTGATTTACTCATATTTTGTAAATAAATGGCATATTAACGTATGCATACATTAAAACTGGAATATGCTCATTTGCGGTTTGTATTAACTATTATTTCATAACTATATACATTCATAAGCATTCCATTTGTCTGACAAAATATTTGTTTGAGGCCCGTTATGCCAAAAAACTTTCGGACATAAAATAGTTAAGTTCATAAAAAATAAAGCTGATTGAAATTTCACAGAATTTTTCATTATTTGATTGCATTTTATAGTTACAGTTAAAGTTTATAGCGGATTTTTAGTTTACTTAATTGAAATTAAGTTTTCACGCAGAGAATTAAATTTTTTTGTTATTTGTTTATTTTTTAGGAATATTTCCAATTAAAAATAATTTCTTTTTATCTATGACTCTGCTCGCTGCTCTTATTTTTATACAATTTAAGTACTTCGGTAGCCCAGATTTTTCGAATGTAATATAAAAAAGTAGTTTAATGAGATCTCAAAAGCAGTTAATTATAATATTGATTTTTTTTTTTAAGTTTTGAAAAGTATACGCAACAATTTCAACTCTTATTTTTTATTATAAGACCTGGATTATAGATAAATTATCAGCATTCTTAAGAATGTATAATTTTGGGTTATTAGAAAAAGTTTTTCTATTAGTCGAAAATAATTTTAATTAAACGTTTTTTTATACATAGAAAACTTATTAATCAATTATCCAATGTTTAACAAATTGAACTGCTTGTATGAATTCAAATTATTTTCACATCATTTACTCCCTTGATTGACCAATTTTGTGTCATTAGTAATTGGGTTTTAGATAATTTTTGAGAAATTTGTTAAATAGAACAATTTAATTAAATTGCCATCAACAGAGTATTTAACCTAATTAAAAAAAAAACATTTTATTATAATAGTTAATTTTTGGCACACTCCAATTCTGAACTGTAACAATTTTTAATCATAATCAGTAACATATGAATTGATTGCGGTAAATAATGCGAAGCTCGGTTCGTATTCCTTGAAATATTGTCGGTGCATTTTAAAAACAAATGTAGATATTAATAAAGTTACAAGTATAAATTCGGAAACAATGAAATCTATATGCGCTATATTGATGGTATTTCTGTTAACGTCCAACAAATAAATTTAAAATTACAACATGGCTTATAGTCTATTTTCTATTATCTATTGAACACCACGTTTATTAACACATTCTAAAATTTAAAGAACTCAAAAATTTGAATTTTAATTACAGGTAATTTCTTAAGAATGACTCAACTTTACTAAAAAACAACAATGTGCTTTATAGTAAATGCCTTGCCGAAAATAAACTCGTGAGAATCTCGTATTTTGATAATTTTTTATGTTTCAAGGCTATGTGGTGGACGCGCTAAGTTTGCATAGAATCTATTGTAAAATGGAAATAAAATATTGAATATATTTGTTGTGCACGCTTTTCTTCATAATTCAAATTTATAAATTTACAATATGCTGTAAGGGAATAGGGAAAAGTGTGGCGAATGCCTGACATCGAATTCCTTTTTGGTGGCAAATGGAATTTTGTTAACATTTTTATTGCCTGATGAGCTATGGTTCATTAATTGTGTGCTGTATGATTTTATTGTAATACGATGTAATCACATCCACAATCACAACAAATTTCACGGCAAACAATTTTAGCACAACAACGAGAGACAGACAGACAACTGAAACCGTGGAACTTTGCTTAGCGGAGGGTTAAATTTGCCTCTGGCATCCAGGAGGCGGTCATAAATCTCTTTCGTATTTGCCGCCTTATTGTTATTGTTACACTTACTGGATGGATGCTCTGCCCAAAAACGTTTTGACATTTGCCTTCTAATAATCAGGATTTCCGACTTTGTGTGAGCACACAGACGTTGTCGGGATGAACGCTTTAATGCTATTTGCTTCGGTACACGGTTTACATTTGTTACAATTATCCATTGTTTGCAACTCGGGAGCACAACCAAAACACAAACCGAAACCGAAGTCAAAACCCAGACGAAACTGAAACCGAAACTAACCCCGTCGATGTAAACACAGCATTAACATCCAAACGGAAATAAAATACAAATACCGTTAAATTAAAATTAAAAATCTATTTAATTTCTTGCACACGCATCTATTTTTTAGCATTTAAACCCCTTTCCGCATTCTACCCTTCCCGTTGTTCAATTGCAAATGGCCCAAAAATGGGAGGTATCTTTGCGTGCATCAAGAATATTCTTCATCTGAATCTCGAGGGATGATTTGACAAGCTCGTTTATTAAAAATATACATATCTATGTGTTTAACCATTCATTAAATCAAGTAAGTAAATCAAGCAAGTCGTTTACAAATTCATTCTTTTAAATGATTTCCGATCGCATCTGTAACCGGTAGAGTGAAATTTAGATAAAATGAAAGTCTGGATAATCAATGCCCAATTATTAAGTTTATTCAAAGCCAGGTCAAAGATGTAGATGCGTTTGATTTGCGTTTTATTAAATTGTCTGATTTACAACTTTAATGTAATTCTAGATAACTTCTTCCATGTCAGCAGAGTTTAGCATAGCTTCATAAATGAGATACAACATTAAGGAAGTGCATATAATTAGACGACCTGAAGAGAACATATGATAAATATTTCTAACGAGGTGTAATCGCTTAATTTGTGCTTTGGATTTATCTACAATGTTATTATTAAACTATGCAATAGTCTGAATCTACAGATATGGGGAATTCTCTGGTAAATGTCGCGTGCGACCAGCTTTACAGTGACAAGAAAACACATAAACTAAAATAATTTTAAAAAATAAGTAAAGGTTATTCTTAAAGCTTTGGATAAGCACTATTTTTAGAGCTAAGATTGATTTTAGGAACTTGTTCTGTTTCACGATAAAATATATACTATAAAATCATTCATTTTTTGGTTTTGCATACGAATTTGTTAATTTTTGCAATTATCAGAACAGAAAACGAAACAGAAAAAAAAATTCCAAAATCATGCTTAGCTCTAATTTAATTACCAATCTAAAGTTATAAAAATAACCTTTTCTTATTTTAAAAATTGTTTCAGTTCATGTTTTTTTTTTTTGTCACTGTAAAGATGGTCGCACGCGACATCCCTTAGAGAATTATCCATATACTTACTGAAATAATACTATTATTTTTGATCATTTTTAAACAGTTTTAAAATTGAATAGTATGACCAACCATTTCAAGACTTCAACTGTTTCTAAAATGTAAAATTTCATTTCTAATAACCAAACTGGTTTTATTAAATCCAATGTATTAATCCTGTTTGCAAACATTACCTTTATCGTGCACTAAAATTATTCAAATTTAAAAGATGCAGGCAACGCGGAGTACGAATATACATTTGAATTGTGGACTGCTTGACAATGTATGTTCATTAATGCAAGCAGTGCTGAATTTTTCTATATGGAGGCTTACAAAATTGTATATATCATAAATACTTATGTATAATGTAGTTCTTACTGGTTTATAAAATAAAATAAAATTTATGTTATAAACATTTCATTTAGTTATTATTATAAAACACTTTTATTATATTTCCTTGTTTAAAAGTGATTGTATTTAAACTATACTAGAATAGTACATAAATTTTACAATTAAAGTGCATTCAATTTAGTAATACTAAAATTATTTTGAAAAGTTAAGGAAATTATTAACATTTATTTTCATACGATCGCCATTTTCAAGTTATGATAATTTTGAATTGTCATAATTTAGAAATTTATACAAGAATTATTTAAAACATGTGTATCTAATAACAGCTAATAGCTGCTAATGTAAGAGGGTTCCGACGGATGACAGATGTTTAGACTTGTTAATGATTAAACTAGTTAAGCCTAATTTTGTATGTATTTCAATCGACATTCACACATTCTGGAGCCATACGAGTATTTTTGAAAAACATAGTTAGCCACATAAACTGTGACGGTGGCCTGCTGTTGCACCACCTGTCGCATTAAGACAAACAATTCCATTGCTCATCGTTTCCAATTAATAACAAAACCCATAAATTTGAAGAGGAAACTGTTACACATGTCTGTTGTCAGAGGTGTAGAGATAATTAGAGATATTGACCCTTAAGTGTATAGTATAGCATGGCAGTGTAGGGGGCACGTTTCTTCACTTTTGACTTTATACTTTTTACTTACCGACAACATAGCGGCACGCCTCTATTTCGGGCGCTGAACCGCAAAAAAAGGTGTTAGAAAAGGCGATCCTAGGTAGCTGCACCAATACAAGCTCACACATCACTGTTGTAGGTGTGAATGTCTGCGTGGATGAATGTTTGTAAATTGGTCTTTTTAGTTGCATGTGTGAATGCCGTGTTTAGATCGAAGGATAATGGTTGTGCCGGCCGGCATTGATACTGTTAAGCCTACAGCCACAACGAGTTTGATCAAATACAATGTGTATTATGGTGCAGAAGAAAAACCAACATCCTCGATCATCGTCACTTGCCTCTTTGTAAACTCAGCCTGTGCCGAACAATTAAAACCAGGGCTTCATAAAAAGACAATTGATTCCAGTTATCCTATTTATTGGCGCATTAGACATAGTGTGGTATTAGCTTAAATATTTATTGGTTCAACTTCTCTTGGGTTGCAAATATTTAATAAACAAACCTAATATCTAAAATGTAGAAGAAAGGAGATCTACTTGTAAAAGTAAAACAAGTTTTGAGGAAATTATTCATGAAAGAATTGTAAAGGAAATATTACTTTTAGCCAAATTAAACATTCAAGACTCTTGTGCCACTTCATTAGCAATTCATTCTTTAACTTAATTGCTATTGTCAGCTGTAGTCGAAAAAACTAATACACTTAGAATTTAATATTAAAATTGTCAAATAAATTAATGTTAATTAATTAATATTTTTATTTCATATATCCAAAGAGGTCAAAGTGGAACAGTGTTTTAAAAAGTTACAGACCTAAATGAACTTGTCAACGTCTATTGAAGTATAGGTTTCATCTAGCTATTATAATCAGTTTTAATTTACACTACATTTTATTAAAAAAAGGTAGTACAATTAAATCAATACCATTCTACAATTTTACTAAACCGATTTATTCTTAACTTTTCTATTGCTTAAGACGAAATGTTCTTTACTGCGGTTATAAGCTTAACAAGTAAGAAAGCTACAGTCCAGTGTACTCGACTGTGAAATACCCGCTACCCATTTTGAATAAAATAAATATATTTTGCGGTATTTTTCTAAAAAAAAAACTGAATATACTGCAAAAATACTAAAAATATACCAAATGGTATATTTGGTATATCGCCATAGACGGCACAATATACCAGATTGTCAGCCAAAGCAACTAAGACCCCTAGTAAGTAGGCGTTTTTGTCCATACAAAAGTATTTCTCTAATAACTTCGACAATTTTTATCTGATCGTAACCAAATTTTCAGGAATCACTACTATAGAATTAATTTGTATATACCAAAATTCGCAACTCTAGCTTTACAATTACGCTTGTTATTCGATTTTTTTGATTTGCGGGGGCGGAAGTGGGCGTGGCAAAAATAACAAATGCTGTCGATATATATATATATATATAGCTCTATCTCTTATAGTCTCTGAGATCCAGTGTTTCATACGGACAGACGGACAGACACACAGACGGACAGACGGACATGGCTAGATCGTCTCGGCTGTTGACGCTGATCAAGAATATATACACTTCGGGTCGGAGATGCCTCCTTCTACCTGTTACATACATTTCCTGCCGGCACAAAGTTATAATACTCTTCTACCCTATGGGTAGCGGGTATAAAAATAAGTGTAAAACTCATGAATTACGAGTTATGTATTTTAAATTAAGACTACGGTAGATTAAATTAATTTCCTTTTTTTAATAATTTGATAGAATCAATCTGGATCCAAAGATGGGAGTTGTCATTAAAAGCTGAGTTGTCACTGTAAGTAAAGATATAAAGTAAGCAGTCGGAGAGTCCTAATTGCATCTTTAATTTTTATGCATAAAATCTAAACTTGAAATTTACAAATTAAAAATAATATCTTTCTTCACGCACTTCAAATGATTCAAACGATATTAAGATAAGAATATTAAAAACGCTCTTCAATTTAGAATATCGTACCTAATTAAAAAATGTTGTCTTGTTGAAGTTTTGACACCTCAAATTTTCGAATCAAGAGCTAAAGTTCTTGATTTTTCACTCAGTATACATTTTGGGCATAAATTAAATAGTTGTAAATTAATATAAAAAGCGTAAATGCTTCACTGTGTCTTAGTATCGTCAATGAGTATTATATTTTCTATGTGGACCTTAAAAAACCAAAAATTAAATATGTTTTTAACATTTGTACGTAAAACACATTATAAAATTATGTTATGCGAGTAAAATACGCAGTACTCAGTAATACACAGGGCAATGTTTTTGGTTAGATCAGGCCTTTTGTTTTTTTTATTTACTTTATGTTTGTAAAATTATTTTATAGTCTTCTTATTGTTATCCCCTACACATTTTGTTAGGGAAATATGAAATTTAAATAGTTAAAAACCAAAAAATTTTAGTCATTCCATAGTTCTAGTAAATACAAAAGAAATTCCATACTTGGCTTTTGGATTCGATAATCGATAAGCTTTCAAAAAAATTATTGAAAAAAAAAAATAGAGAGATAAGAAAAATAAAAAAACAAAAATCATGAAAATAGCGAAAAAAAATTCGTTAATCTCACAATCGAATTATTTTAAATTTAGTAATCTATAGAAATAAAGTAATTTTCATACATATAAATATACATTAAAGACTTTTGTTACTATTTATTTATAATTTCAATTAAATAAATAATTAATTAAAAATGTTTGATGGTGAACAGATGGACATGGTTAAATGGTATTTTTAACCACCAAAGCGTAAACACTGACGTCAACCATTGCAAATATCGATGTTTGTTACCAACGGACATCTCGCTCGATATATTATTGTGTATTTGCCATCTCACTCGATATATTATTGTGTTGTTATTACGATGTATTTCAAATATGGCGTCACAACGATAGCCAATCGATAGCTTTGAATCATATCGATTAAGTAATCGATTATTGATAATTTGAAACCGAATAACAAAGACTGTTGAATACAAAATGTATCGTTCATTCAAAAATGTTATTTTCATTTCGATATTTCATACTCTTTTATTTTAGCAGTAATTTCTTAAAACAGAATTTTACATTGATATAATTTTGTTTCCGAAATTATAATGTACTTCTAGAGTAGATTTAGATATGCAGAAGTTTGTGCAAAATTATTATTCCATAATAGAGTTGCCAAATTCGTTTTTGTCCAGTTGTTGTCTTTTATGGGGAGTCCAATTTCTAACAGCGGTCCACAGACGTAGAGATATCAAATGATATTCTATATTCTAAACACTAAGCACTTTTGTTGCAATGTTTACCAGATGAAGCGCTCAATGCCCTTTGTTGGAAATATGAATATCTCAAATTATTTTTTACAATGTCAAGTTCTATAGCAAAATTAAAATGAACAAACCAAAAACAAAATTGACATAATTTCAAAATTAATTATTTTGTAAAATAAGTACAATTACAAATTTTCTTACATTTAAGTCAATTAAAATGTGACAATCGAAATTTTCTAAGTAAAACATTCTAAATTGCAATTGCTTTCTTTTATTAAAAGCGTGCTATTCTAAAAACTGTGTAAAAGTTATTCACAATTCTTCTATCTTTTAGTTGTTGTTAGTTAGTATTTTAATTACAATGTATCCAAGAACGTTTCTTTGTTGGTGGTATGCAATTTTTGTCGTTTTCGATGCATAATTCACAACAAATTTGGAATTGAATTTAATAATTAGTCATTACAAAATAAAGCTATATGAAATACTTTTCAAAATTAATTTTAAAAATGATTGCTTGTCTGATAGCAGATGTAGCATTTTTCACATTTGCATACTATATCTACACACACAGTTTTAAATTTAATAAACATAAATTGTTTTCAATTGCGGCTTTAGCTCTGGAGGTATCACTGGTGCTGGTTCCGGTTTTCGGGCCACCAATCGTTTGAACCGTCCACTGAATTGCTTGCGGAATCCTTTAAAACTGATTTTGTCATTAGCTACCAACAGTTCCTAAAAAATAAAAAAAGTACTCATTAGTTAAAGGGTAAATCAAATCATAGTTGGGTAAAAGTAAAAGATTATTTGAATTTCCCGCGCAATAGCGTTTTGTTGATGTTTCGATACATTTATCGAAGTTGAAATGGTTTGAATATTGAAAAACGTGCAACAAACAATGGAAATTGTTAGTAATTAATTAACTTCACAAAAATTCCATTCTAAACCATTTGTTAAAATTCGGATTAATCCATTCGACTTTATCTTTGAAAGGAAACACCCATCGACAAAGATATTTTTAGTGTTCTAAGTAGATTGGCCACATTACTGATTACTTGTTATCTTAGGGTTTTGTTGTTATGGCAATTTTAATCAACGCCTAAAATTGGTTAAAATTTATACAAACTCATAAATTTCTTGACTTTCATATGCCATTTGTAGCTGTGCAAAAATATATTCAATATATTTTTAAATACTATAGGCAAGCATATGCCCATGTTGGCGTCGATGTTAGTTGTAATTATAGAAATTAATTGTCGCTGGTTTTAATTGTTTGTTTGTCTTCCGATTCAATTCTATTTATTTGTGTTTATACGAATGTATTACAGTCTGTACACGTTTCAATTCAAATCCATACTATGTATGTACATATGTACATACATATGTATGTTTTCTGCATGTATGGTATACATATTATTTTTGCATTCATTTTTAACTTTTATGACACATTTTGTGGTTTAGTAGAAATACGCGAATATCTAAGGCAAATATGTTATGTTGTTAATATTTTCTTGTGGTCTACGTACCGGGTTAATATGGTAGATATGTGGAACTGGCGCCTTAGGTGGAAACGTCCATTCAGCAATGGCAGCAGTCACTTCCGCATGCCCAACAGTTTGTTGAGCGGAGACGCCGCTCGTTCGCACAAAAGTAACATGTTGATGGTCTTTCATTGTCGGACTGCAATTGTTGGTGGTAACCGATGTCTCAGTGTTGCTGAATGTTACTGTCGCACGCGGTCGGTCATCCTCATTCTCGTGGTGATCCTCAACTGCAGATACAGATACAGCTACAGCACCAGCACCAGCAGCAGCGGTAGCAGCACTAGCAGCGTTTGTAGGCGATGCGCTGCGACGTTCGTCGCGTTTGCGTAATTTGCTTCGGACGAGACGCATTGTGAGAGTCCCAGTGTTACCATTTACCATTTCAGAACCAAAATGTGTTGTGTATAAATATCAGAATTTCTGATGCCTCAATTTGAGATACACTAACGACGTCCCGATTATATAATTTCAATGCCGAACTGTATACACTATAGAAAGGTGTGCATGTGAATGTACATATGTCTGTATGCTTGTCTCATCCAGTGTAAAACTTTTTGCAAAACTGCCAAAGTGGTCAAAAAATGTTTGACAGCCAACAAATGCCACTACTATACACACAAACACACACACTTCGCTTTGACTAGAATTAATATCGATTTTCTAAACGTGGGCTGTTGTTTTTTGGGTGGTTCATGCTCCTGCGTCTTTGCGTCGTAGTATTTACGCTAACTTCGCTGTTCGCTTTTGTATTGTGTGATATGGTACAATAATTTATGGTATGTTTCCCGTTTATGAAAATTTTTTGTTACAGCCTTTCGGCTGCAATAATTGCTAACTGTACGCCACAAGATAGTACATTTGATTTAACAATTTTATTCTGCCTATTGTATATGTAGTAGCACTTTAAGTCTTCATAAAACAAACGTTTTTAATGCCACTTTCACAATCTTTACAGGCAACCTTTATTTGTTAGCATGCTAGCGCGTAAGGCAAGCATTTTTTTCAACAATGTACCACGTACACGTGTATTTATATGTATTTTGATAAGTTATTGCAATTATTTAGATATACATTTTTCACTATTAACCAAAGATGCAAAATATTTGACTTCACTTTAGTTTACGCAGAGTGTATCTGAACAAAGCTAAGTAAATATTAATCGACTCGCATACTGTATGTCAGCAAAACCTCAATACCACCATACGAATTGAGTCTCTCGTTTCCTCTGTCTCTCTCTCTTCCACTACGGCTTCCCAGTGGGAATAGCCATGTATGCATAGACTTTGGCTCTCATAAATAAAGTGTCGGTTGCTTTTCATTAATTTTTTGGCAAATATAAAACTCGGACAAGTATCCCATATTTTATATTTAAATATTTACTATGTTAATTTTAGTATATTAAAAATTGATAGTATGCAATATGGTCAACCTTCTGTTTCCAAGCGCACCCAAAGTAGCAACTTGGCAGTGAGAGAGTCATCAACAAATTTCCCACTGTGTCTTTTGCAAACATATTTATAAAATATCGCTCTCTCTCGCTACTAACACTTAGAAACTACTGACGTCACATTCGCGTGAAAAAGTTCGTGTATTTATAGGGTAGATACACACATGCATATGTACTCGTGTACGCACACATTGAAACAGCTTATAAGAGAGCGTCTCAGAGTTCAGACTAATGTACTTCATGCACGGCCATCATGATCATGAACACGTCGAATTGCAAGTGTGTGCGTGTGTATCTGTGGAGAACCTTCCACCGAATATAAGAGTGAGCGAGCATTCACCGAGAACACTGCTATGCTTTGTATAAAATTTTAATAAACTAGGGTTTTTTCGTTTTGGGATTTTTTTATACGAATGCTAAAAATAAATGCACATCAAGAGCATCGTCGACGACATTAATGACGCATTAGGAAATTTAGCGAATAAACAGAAGACGACGCTGTGCTCATCTTGATGCCAAAGCGTTGATCAACTTGTATACGCAATTAATTCTGCCGTGTATGGGAGCTACAAGACCATATGTAGTATTCGTTCCATGAATTTTGGAACTAGTGTTGTCAAGTCTCAAGACAATTCAATCAATCTATTAAACAATCTAAGCGACTATTCTCAGGCTGGCTAAAAATTCTGGTAATTTAGCTCTACGGAGATATATAGTAATCAATCTAAATGGTTTTATGTTCAGTAAATATCGATATCATTAAATATCGATTTATCAATAAAAGTAAATAAAATACAAATAATTCGTTAACAAGCCAATCAATCAATAACTTGGGGCATCTCAAGTGCCGAATTATTGCTTCTATGTATAAGAATAGAAACTGATAAACAAATGATAAATTGAACATTTAAAAATGACTTATGAACTCACTTTGGGGAAGTTTTTATATTGTTTTAAATCAGATGGTTAACATATATTTTTATTTAATTATAGAAATTACATTCGAGGTTAAAATAATAAAAAAATTAATTTAATGGCACACCATATTCCGAGTTATCGTTCTCAAATGGCGATGAAGTAGAAGATACATTACTATCCATAGAAGTAGTATTATTTACTGTATGATCTTCATTGTTGACGGGCATTAAATCGAGTATTCTATCGGTCTTATCATCTAAGGAATGGTTTAATGGTTCAAATGAATGGTTTGAATTTTCAGATCGAAGATCAATTCCATCAGTATCAAATGATTCGGGGGGATATACCTTGTCCAAAATGGGTAATTATTGATATATTGGGGATTTTATTGTCAATAGTGTCATTCGCTCTTAAATTGTTTTTAACGTCATTCCCTTGAGATAACAAGTTGAACAGGTCAGGAGACGCAAAGCTAGGTCTTATTGTATCCGGCGATGTTTGGAAATTGATGTCTTCTGGTGAATCGTCGTTCGTTGAATATTGCACAGATGGAGGCGGAGTTGTTTTGAGAGTTACGTGGTGATAATGATGGTGAATGTGCAAATCGGGGACATTGTGAAACGTTGTCGTTGGGTTCGATACAAATTCGAGTTTCTCGGTGACTAAAATGTTATTAAAAGTTGTTCGACTGCTATCTGATGAATAATGATACTGCTCAGATATTGGCAAATTCGATTCTATATGTTGCTGATAATTATCAGATGTTTGTATATACGTAACGGGAAGATGTTCGTCTGGTGATTTCGAAATGTCATTCATTTCTTCAAAGATAACCGTATCTTTTCGGTGATCTACAATTTCGCTAGCGGTATTCCCGTGATGTGGTTTGTTGACAATTCGACCGATCGACTGGGATTCAATGAGTTCAGCGATTTGTTGTGGTTCTGTGTAGTTCAAGCTTAAGCCACAGCATTGTTTGCTTAGAAATATAACTCCAAGTCCGAAGAAAAATATCGTACGAAAATAAGAAACTAACATTTTTTGTTTGAACACTTTACCGAAATCACAAAACAAATTAGACTGCCACTGAGCTTGAATTTGACTCGTATTCGTGTGTTTTTACATAAAAATGCATATGTATAAGTAAATGTAAAAAGAAAGTAAAACTGAAAAAGCGTTGATGGAGAAACGGCTTTTGAATACCCTTCTCCAAACGGCGTTAAGCCAAAGATTGTCATAAATTAGTTTAAAAATAATACAAACTCAAAACCAATAAAAATACTGCATCAATCTATCAAACCGTAGAGTATTTAATAGCGAAATTGCCTCACTTGCTTGCTGACGAATCGCAAACAGGTGAAACTGGTCTTGAGCAAGATTGATGTATCATAATAATACCCCGCAAATACGTTCGAAGTGATGAGACACTTGAAAGTCAATTTAAACAAACAAAATTTTCTTGACGTAAAGCCAAATTAAGCATAACAAGTACATTATAAATTATTCATCATTTTAATTATTCTCTTTTCATAGACTGCTTTCTTAGTTCCTTTTGTTGTCTGGCAAGCGTAAGCAAAGCAGACTCCAACAAATCCGATTGACTGGATTTCTTCCGTATAATTTCTGGAGATGGACAAAACGAAACTTTTGCAGAGGGTGCAACGACTGCTTGCGTATGATAATTGAGAGAGTACGCAGTTTGACTCGATCGTGATGGCGCCCGTCCCTTATAGACATATGGTAAAAATATCACAAAAGCGGATTAAAATTGGAAATCACTTACATATCTCGTGCATTTAATTGAGCTATTTTCAGCACAACATAGCCATTCTGTGCTCGCAACAATTAAATCTTCTTTCCGTGGCTTGAAGCATTTACAAAAATAAATTGCTTTAAATAAATAACAATAAAATCTTATTAAATATATTTTCTTTTTTGCACTTTATTAAAATAAACACTAATGTACGCTTACCCAATAAAAACAAGACCATAATTAATATAAGAAGCGCTCCGATAGTTTTGTAAGGATCTAATGATGATGATTGAATATTCTTGTTGTTATTTTTTGAGTCCAATGAACACAAGTCATTGTAGTCATCATTTAAGGGACAATTTAGTTGTAATCCTGCATCTTTTTGTGTTTCATAACTCATTATTTGACACACATTGATATCGCTATGAGTTTCTATTTTGCCTATACAATGACACCGACAATTCCAAACGCAAAAACATCTCGAATAAGTTTCTATTTCCATTGATCTTCTAGATACAATCATAACACTTGAATCTGATGATGTTTTTCTTTTCGGATCCAATTCGGTGTTCTTCATTTCATTAGTTTTAACAATCACTAAGAATTAATAACAGAAAATATGAGGTGTACATTTTAAGGTAATTATATAGATTGTATAGGTATAGGTTCGTATTATAATGGAGGATTCTAAAGCTGAACGTAAATTTTGTATATGAGTAACTTCACACCGTTTCTTGAAAATTCAAATTTTAATATTTTAATTTAGAACAACGCTAGTGATTATGTGTACGTTTAATTATCACTTTCAACAGTTTGAAAATATTTTTGAATTGAACAATATACAATTGCTCCTATTGCAATTATCAAAGCTTAGAGACGTTTGCAAAAAAGACATGGATAACAATAAATTATGTGAATTAATAATTCACTCCTATATATGAAAAAACGAGATAATTAAATTAACTAATAATTGTGGAATTGATAAACTGGAAGATTGATTTTCATTATTTTTACCGTCGCAATTATACTTGACATTTTTCTTTAGTCCCATTACAAAAGGCAGTAAGAATGTTATTGTTTCAGAAATATAGGGAATTAGTATTTTTGTCACCGTTGTTGATGCCCTGGTTTCAGATAATGGACAGCCATTAATACTTATTAGAAATTCATGAGCTTTTATTCCTTTATTTATCACATCCACAAAAATTTGTAAAGCATCTTTAGTCGTGGCATCAGTTACAATTCTTGAAATTTTGACTTTCAAAGCATCTTGTTGTGCAGCGTTTTCTACAAATGGCATTTTTATTTTGATATCAAATGCTGAAAATTTTGATTACAAATATTACTTTATTTATTTTTAAAAGCTCTTACCAGGGACTTGATCGTCTAAGACATTTAAGCACAATGCATTTTTATTATCAGGACACTTCGATAAAATTTTAGCTGGAGATGAACTGAATCCACGATCATTATTTCGGGAAAGTTCATTTTGAACATTGAGTAAATTTAAAAACTTGCTTGTATTATTATTTAGAAATTGGTGAAATATGCTCTTATAAATTTGTAACCCATTTAGTTTATCAGAATTCACAATAAAGCTGCTTGGAATTAAAAGCTTAAAATTTTCCAGAAATTTTGGGTCCTTTTTGTCTAGAATATCGTTGTGAGATGTCAACAGTGCTGAAATGTTTCCATTTACATATGTTCCAGACAAGTTATTTAATCTGAAAATTATTTTTGTATATTACTAAAAGATAAATTATATTTTTGATATATGGAAATGTCACATGTCTTAAGAATTGAAAGTGAAAAATGAAATGCAAAGCGGAAAATAGGCAAAGGTACCTTATTATTAATCACTAGAGTGATCGCTCAAAAATCTTGAATTTTTATTGCAGATTGTTGAAACTTACAAAATTATTGGAATAATCCTCCACCATATTGTTTTTCTTTTTCTGAAAATTCGTATTTTAGCTGTTAAAAATGGATGTGGTATGCTTAAATTAAAGATGGAATATTCCTCACTATCACAAGAAAATAAAAGTAATTTAAACATTGAAATAAAAGATTTAAATTGTATGTAGACCCACTCTGTTGGTGTTGGGTGTATTCTCGATTGGTCACAAAATTCAGAAGACTTCTTTCCAATATCATTAATATTTGAGTTCTCGATTTTAGTATTCTCGTTCTTTGTTGCTCGAAGACTCTGCTCTGAATAATTCGATTTATTTTCAATTATTTTACCGTAAACATATATATTCTCTTGCCCAGGTTGCTTCTATGAATTATAAAAATAAAACTTGACTTCCTTTTAGCTTAACTACTTACTATATTAAAATTATTTGAATTTGTCCACTGAAACATTAATATTTGAATTGAAAATAGACAAAGCACAATATAAATAACTCACACTTGAGGACTTCAGCGGATAAGTAATTATTGGATCACTTCGAGTAACTACTATGATATAAGGTGACATTATTTTTAAGGATTGACGTGTGGAGGGTTCGTAAGTTTCATCCAGTATTAGAAGCTTATACACATTATCTGAATTTAAATTGGGAGCAAAGACAATGTTAATAATCAAATGGGGCACACATGGCTTGTCTTCATGGATATTATCTGAGCACTTCAGCAGTATAGCGTTAAGAGAATCTCCGTTACTTTTTGTCTTGGTATAACTAGGCATTATTATTATGATTATGCACATAATTACGAATATGACAAATTGATAAAACATAGTTAATAAGATAGACTTTGGAAGTAAATAATGTTTTTGATATAAGTATCAAAGCCGGTGTAGATTACAATACATAGTATGCTAAAATTAATAAACAGTATAACTGACAATTCAAATTTTACCGATTTCAGCTAATTTAACCGTTTGGCGCCAGATACTCCATAATACAAATACATTCCCCTATGCATTGGTTAAGAGAAAATGAGAACAAAAAGCTTTGGTACCGCGAAAAGCTTTTGCAGGAAGCTCTTTAAGCTCTCGCGAACTATTGTGATAGTACATTGAGTATGTGAAAGGAAATAAAAACAAATATTATTTAAAGCAGCACAATTTTGTTTAATATTTGTAAATTTAGGTTGCAAAAATGTTTTTACAATTTTAAAGTGCTGGAATTTTAATCAGAGTACAGAAATCCAGGACCAGGGTATGCGTGTAAGCAAGTAAATGTAGTTCGAGGACTTATATACGACAACGACAACGACTACATACCTACATACACATGTACATTTGTGATGTTTTTGTAGAAATATGTATATTTATTGATTTAACGCTAGTAAATTATTCAATTTCCTCATGTGCTGAACGTGGACTTCTGCTGCAATCCTCCATCTAGATAATAGCAATAAGCAATATATTTAACTGAAAACTGTTTTGCAAAGCAAAGCTAAAGTTAAACCATGACAGCTGAGTTTAGTACGCGTAATACTTTTCGAAAGAGTGGAGCTGCCGGGTTAGGCAATAATGCTCGCAATGTGATTACTTCGGCGAATCCCTCCGGCGGCAGCAGCGCGTCGCTGCTCCAAAAACAGTTGTCATTCAAGACCCCAATATGCTCGAACCAATTCGGCAAGGCGGATGAGGTTGAGATGATTGAGAGCTCCAACACTGATAACTTGGGCGGCAGATATAATAAGGTATATATTTCGATTTGGCTATTTAACATAATAATTATTATGATTTATTATTTTCAAGAATAATATAATTGGCTGGATATGTTGTGCACCCTGCATATGGTTGCGAACTTCTGCCGCAGTGCACAAAGTGGCCATAACATCGGCAACCCTGTTGGTGACAACCCTGCTGGTGGCATCACCGATCTTATTTTTAATCAGCACAGCTCCGTCGCCGCTGCCGAGGGATTGCTACATGGAGGGCGATGGCTGCTCACCCACGAGTTCGTCCCCTTCGGAATGCACAGAAGCCATTTGTGAGACAGTCTCGTCAAACATTCAGGCTAGACTCAATTGGAATAAGGATCCGTGTTCGGAGTTTAAAAAGTTTAGCTGCTGGCGCAGCAGTCTCAATAAAAACATAACTAATCAGATCGAAATGGGGAATTCACAGAAATCCGTTGACATTCAAATGCAGAGTGAGTAGCCAATTGTTATTCACTTAAATCATTTAATAATATTCACTTATTTCAGTACTGCTTCAAAATTCGAGTATGAATGGTCCTTTTAAGAAATTACATAGTTTATTTGAGAGTTGCTTAAAGCTGACAACGAATTCATCGGCTATACAACGCGTCTTTGCCACATTAGGAGGATACCTCACTGTAGGCACTTTAGGTCCCTCGTCCATTGCACCGCTCGTAGCCAAAATATATGATCTGGGCCCGAGTCCATTAGTAGATATTTATTATGATCTCAGTTATGGAAGAAGACCCCATGTGCTTCTTATCATTAGCGGACCAAGTACCTCGTCTATTATCTTGGAGGTATTTACAATATTATGTTTTCATGATATCATTTAAAAACTATTTATTTCTTTATAGAATAAAATTCGTTGGATGAGCCCGAAAGCTCCGCCGAATCGTTTACGGCAAGGAATCCCCAAGTTGTTACCAGATCTAATCGATCAGTTTTTACCAAATTATTTATCTTATGCTCAACGTATCTCTGAAAAAGATACCATATTGGAGTTTGTAAAGGATCTCAATAAGGTAATTATCCATTAAATTATCCAAAGAAATTAAAAACTCAAGTTTTGCTGTGACATTTTAGATGCAAGTTGAGCAATCTCGTCGAGGTTTTTGGGATAGCTCTGTGTTATATAATATATCCAGTTTGCAATCGATGTATCCAGTGGTATGTTAAGGCTTCAAATTTCCTAATATTTTAATTTATTGTGACCAATTTAATTTGTATTTCAGCTAAATTGGACTCTTCTTATTCCAAAAGACTGGAGTGGCCCTATTGTTGTGAGAAATGCTGATTATCTCAGAGCTTTACAAGCATTTCTGACCAAATATCCATCTCGAGTTGCGCATAACTCCATGTTATTACTAAGTGCACTTGAAATTTTACCAAAAGATTATCCTAATCCGGAAGTATGCACACGCTCGACAATGTGGGCTTTACCCGAGCTAGCGTCAGCATTATATATTGCTCAGCACTCGACAGAGGATTCAAAGGACATCATAAAACGGGTAAGCAGAATTTTTAAATTAATCCTATTGTCCTTTATTCTTAAAGCTTCCTCTTTTTAGGCGGACATTGTTTTCAAGTCGCTGAAAGCGCACTTAAAAAGAGCTCCTTCCTTAAAAGGGGCAGCACTCGTGAAACTATCAGCTTTAAAAATTCAATCCCAAACCTGGGAAGGATTTACAAACCTAACGCAATTGATGAAATCACAGGAAGCACTTCAAATTAGCTCAGATAGTTGGCTAGAAAATATTCTAGGGATATATAAAAGGAATAAATTAGTACCAAATACAATTAATATGGACTCCAGTTCCCATGATGCGTAAGTATTAGAAAATTATATTGAACTGCAAAATTAATTTCCTAATTTAATATACTATTTCAGATGGGCCTATCCTATCGTATCGACTATATTTTATGACACTTTGAGCCATTCAATTGGTGAGAACAATGTGTACTCATTTTTGTAGCCATATAAAAAACTAACATTTTATTATATCGTAATTTGCAGTGGTTCCGTTATCGGTTATCTTGATACCCTATTTCAATGCACGATTGCCTCCATATTTGCATTATGCTTCAATTGGCGTTTCCATTGCTAAAGAGATTTTGCGGTCAATAACGAAGAACTTCGATGACAAAGCAATGCGTTGTGTACCGCATTCAGTTAATATATTTTCGAACTTTAGCCGCATGGATATTTTAATTCACTCCGGAGGAATGCAGATCTCGTACCACTCTATGCTTTCCCTAACTGGTCCTATAAAAGGCATGGCACGTTTGCCGGGATTGAACTTGACTCCAACACAAATCTTTTTCCTAGTCTCTGCTCAAGAGCTCTGTGCTGAATCAAACTACATGGGAATTGACACAAGCGCTTCTGAGTTCGACAACATGTAAGTTAAATTACTTTATCCTAGTTGAACCGGCGATTTAAAAGTGTTATATATTTCAATTGATTGCCCTTTTCAGATTGGGTTGGCTCATTGCACAAGGAGGTAGCGCGACTGAAGTTTTCAAATGTCCATCTGGTTCTATGATAAATATTCAAAAAACCTGCAATGTTCTTTAAATGTAATTTGTATAGTGCAAAATAAACTACTGAAATTTTGCGGATGTTCTTCGTTTGATTTAGGAACTCAATGTGAAACAACAACCCGTCGAAACACTACTTTCTATCCGATGTCAGCGACTATGCGAAATCTAGTGAATAGAAAATACTTCATTATTTTCTACATATTTATTTACAAATAAATATATTATTTTGTGACAATTTAAGTATTTGTAGAATAAATAAAAGTTGTCATTTAATTAAATATTTTTGCATTTTTATGGGCTGGGGGCAATCCGCATAATTATTTTTCAGCTACTGTTTTCGTCAAGTAAAAGGAAATAACCTTCCTACTAGAAATTATATTGTACATACTTACCTATTTTGAAGCCATTTTTATTTACCGATTGCAATATAAAAAAAAATAAGAAAGCAAAAAATAAAAATTGTAAAAATTCTTTGTTAATTTATTAAAAAGTATAAAAAATATAAAATAAAAAATACAACACATTTTGTCTTTGTATTTTAAATACGTTTGACAATTTTTTCTTAAACAAAATAATTAATCTTGTAAAAAACTTTAATGAAATTTGTGAAAACATAAATATTAAAAGGAAAATGTTTGTAACAAAACAATTGAGCTAAAAGTAGCATGTAAGAACTGTGAGTTCCACTATTTGGCTTCGTGTTAGTTTTTTCTTGGTTTTTGTTTATCCATAAATTCGCTTTTATATCCTATACACAATTAAAAATTGTAATTTTTCACATTTTATTAGTATTTAAATAAATTAATAAATATATATTATGGTAAGGGTACTGAAGATGAATAGGACCATATTCTTTGAGGTAATATTGAGAATAAAAGTTGAAGCGTACATCAGAATTCTGAGGGGTAATATTAAGAAACTCGTTGCATATTCTTTAAGGCCCCTATTGAATCAAGCGCGATATGCAAAGAAAATATGGGAAGTGATTCTTAAAGACGTTACATATTCGAATTACTTCCCAGTAAAGTAGATAATTTGCCTATTTTCGTGACTACAAATATTAATTTAAAAGCAATTTCAGTTTCTAGACATTTTTTAAGGCACACTACGCTCCAAAATTTTGCGCAATATATGTCCGCGATTTGGTTCCGTCGAAACCCATCCAATCTAAATCACATTTCTTGACCAGCATCAGTTTTAATATATCGTACAACTGTTTTAAGAATGAAGGGTCGAAAAATGAGTTGTTGCCTGATGAACGATGTAAAATGCAATTTATGCTAGTTTGCATCATATAGATGCTGACTAAAGTTTACCAAATGTGGCCTACTATATCACACAGCTGTCATAGGAACTAGCGATTCAAGATTAGTTCTTGTATTTTAACATTTTGTTCTTTACCTATCTTTAAGGTTCAGTTCCGTTCATCTTAAGCAAATTAGATCAAATTACTTAAAATTATAATATCTTCGGCTGGCCAAAGATAGCTTTTCATACTTTTTTATCACTACACACAGAATTTGAAATACTCTTGTAGAAAGCAATGCAATTGAATATCCAATAATAAAAAATATACTTAATTTGCCAAAATAATACTTGATTCAATTTTGAATATTTTGTAGAATGCCGTTGAATACTAATATTAGCAAACTAGTATGCATAATAAAAAGTCTTATATTGTATTTTATTTACTAGTATTATAAGCCTATTCTGAATGCGAGAAATTTTGTAATCGAAAATCATTGGAAAAATTGTTATGTCTTAAGCTTATAAGTTGTAAAAATTCTTATTTGGAATCCCTTGTGCTTCTCGACCTTAATGATATATCTTGTACATTTTCACAATTTTTATCGCAGTTTTTAATATACCCATCATACTTGCTAACTTCTCTTGACATTCCATAAGACGTCACCATTGCTGGGAGTGCTCTAAGAAAACCATGTAAGCCGGACGGAATGGGGGGTGTTGCTGGAACTGATAGTCCACATCGGTTATATAAAAAGGGCATAATCCCTGTGACATTCGTATGATGTGTGAGGACTGCCTCCAAGTCGGATTCTTGAGCGTGCATTAAAAACAGGCTGTAGGCGTTGGTTGGTATCATGCCAAAATGGTCAAACGAGTCAATATATGCCTCAGTATCTCTTCGGTATAGTTCGAGAAAATCTCCCAACAATTTCGCTACCATGGCTGAGCGAGCCTTGCTTATGTTTTGAGAATTCTTAAACAATACTGGTGGTTTTACACCTCCGCCATATTTGGTTAAGAACTTAATTATGATTTTCTCATGACTATCTTTTGGGTCTTGGGTTAATCGTCGTAAAACCGACTCTAAATACAAACTGAAAGTCTGACGCGCTTGAAAATGTGTCAATGTTGAGCCACTGGTGATTTTCTTCAACATTTGTTTGCGCAGTCGTCTGCCTTCCTCCTCACACTTCTCAACGATTTGCTTCTTCAGAAAAGGAATTTCTGAATCCGTTTCCAAAGCGCGCTCGTATTGCTTGATTCGATTTTCCTGAGAGTTGTCATCCTTCGCACTTCGTGGTCCCGAACCGAATAGGTTCGAGTGCAGCATTTGGTTATAATTGTGTTGTGTGACTAATGTTTGGAACGTTTGGCCTTGGACATTTGGTGTGGATATGGGGATACCATTGGCAGGATCCAAGAAGTTTCCATAACGTTGCATAGTATCGTCAGTTGGGAATATGCGAACAAAACCTCCACGTCGAGTGTACTGTAAGCGGGCACTTCTCAGAATGCGCTGCTCCTCTTGTGTTAATGGAATCACAGGTTTCTTTTTGGATTTTGTCGATCGAAGTGCGGATTCACTTGTATCTACTTGTCTTTGACAGCTTGAGCTCCGAAGTCGTGATGATTTTCCATCGTAATGTGTCCGCATTTCTGGTGTGAATGCTGGGATGCCGACACAAGTTAACAAATCAGTAACAAGACAGGCTTTTACCTTCGTATCGAGGGGACTATCAACGCCCATAGACGGTGATAGATTCACTTCCAATAACCATGGTTTAAGTGTATTATCAATCAAAATATCAAATCCATACAGCTCAAAGCAGTTGTTCACATTAGGTACAAACATTCGGCACGCGGAAATGATTGTTTGGGCACAGGCAAGAACCGCCTTAATTATCAAATCCTCAATATTTAACATTAGCAGATGAGTGTCGCACCCCTGAAGTTTGAGATGTCGTAAAAGCGCCGACAAGGTCCACTTGTGACCAACATCTTCGTCTTGTGCATCCGATGATCGTATGTAATCGGAATGATATTTGTTGATGCTGTAGTTGCAAAGATGCATGCAAGGATTCCACAAGTTGTCCGCATTCCTGTCATATCTAACAGTTGCCAATCGCACAATGCCCTCCTCATACAGATAGATTATAAGGGGGTCAAATGATGTTACCAAAACGTAAACTCGCAAGTCGCATTTGTGACCATCAATGCAAAGAGGATCCACAATATATTTCGATACTAAAACTTGTTCGTCCTGTGGAATTTGATCGGGCTGCAAGCAAAATTTATACTTATTATTATATATAATTCAATAATTATAATAGCTAATCTTACCGAATTGACAATAAAGATGCCACGTCCCCTACTGGATGCTGCTGGTTTAACAATCCAAGGTCCTCGATGTTTATTATGTGCAAATATCAAATCTCGAATTTCAAGAGGTAAAATGAAAGACTGAGGTACTATGTCGAAGTGTTTCATTCCCCGCAAGTGCTGCATGCGCTCAATATTCTTATAAAGTCTATCTTTTCGGGTTAACTCATAAGACCTACATTGAGATAATAAGGTATTAATATTGAAAAATTCCAAACATACTAATAATTACCAACTTACCTCGGAAAATGATTTACCCGCTGATACAAGGCCAAATTACGAAGCGTATCAAGTTTCATATGAACACCTGTCCACAACAAATTAAAATTCGAATCACCTTGAACTTCGGTTAATCCATGAACATTGAATATTTTCCGTAGCAATTTGGTTTCGGTTTGAATGAACTTATACGTGATTTTCAACTGATGCGCGGGCATATTGATTCCACATTCGTTGTCTTCCTCACTCGACGCCTCATGATCTTCTTCACTAGTGTTGATCTCGGTATTAGATTGTGATGTCGTTGCAGACTCATAGCCACTTTCCTTATTTAAATTGACCTCTATTTCGATGATTGACGTATTTTTACTTTTATGAGGTTTTCTCGATTTAGTTTCGTTGTATTGAATAGTTTCATCCCCATCGCTGGAAACAGATGCGTCGCTTGACGAGAATGCATCTAAAGATTTCTTAATTGGATTTCTATGATTAACTAATTCTTTGCAATTTGCTACTGTTTTTTCCACGGCCACAAATATTTTGCCTTGATTTGTATAATTTGATTGTGTTTTACTGACGGTTGGTGAGGATGATGTTTTATGAATTGTTTCGTTCGGAGTAGATACAGCACTGGGGCTATCTGCCCCTGTCTTCGATTGTTGTGGTGCTGCTTCAAGTATCAATTTTCTTGTCTTTGGATTTAAAATATTGGTGCGGAACACTAACACAGCTTCACGGGAACCAATCTTTCCACTTGTAACCCATTCATCAGAGTTTACATACTTAAAACACCTTTCGCTAAAAGGAATCACAAATTATAATTTTAAGAGAAATCTAACTTTTGTGTAGATTATCCAAATGCAACTTTTTTAAAGAAATCTATCCTCAAAAAATGAGTAAAACAGAAAATTTGAGCTTACAAACAAATAGAAGGAAATAATAGGAACTAAACGGGCTAAATTATTAATTTCTTCCGGTCTATGTCTGAAGTTGATAGTTAAGAAAAGAACTTACGTTGAATTAATATGTGAAGATGCAGGCATGGCAATTTCTGGAATAATAAGAGATATATTTTATAGAAATTGCGTTCACTATATTAGGTCTTACAAATTAGATAAAAATCAAGTAGTTCCTTCAAAATACACTCTTGGATCTTATTTATTTAGAGATTAAAAACCGAAGGTGTCGGTAGCGATAACAAATAATTAGCTATGAAAAACACAGTCTCATGTGGTCGACTGTAAAATACCCTATACCCATGTAAACTTAACAAAAATTTGATTTATATATAATTATAAACTTTATTTAAAATATTTCATATATATTATGTTCGCTCCAAATCCAGATCATTTTGTTAATGTATTGATGGTACTGTAAATCAACAAAGAAAACGTCTTATAGAGTATATTAATTCGCAGAAATTAGAAACTTGAATAAGTTTCTTAAATGCAAAACTTTAATTATCCATTTTTTTATACAAGCATGGGATTTCTGCATGACCATGTGGATCGAATATCGAGACTAATTAATCACACCAATTCTCTATTACAATTCATACGCATATTTTAAGTAGTGGCGGCCCTGATGATCATAGGATGCGATATGGATTCCAAATATAAAGTGTAGATAAGGCGTTATAAGTAGTTTGGCTTGGTCTTCGAGGGATCCAGGCGGGATCAGTGATTAGTATGCACAGCCGAGAAACCACCAAATAGCATACTACATATTTTTTGAGAGATTTCTAAAGGATTGATTGCGTTGTGCCATTACTAGCCATAGATTTGTATGATTAAGCCAAAAATAATCATAGCAGAAATAGGAACAGGTATCCAAGTAGATCGTCATTAATTATCTCTTTGGCGATCTTATGTCGATCATATTGCTTTGTTGGAAGTCGGAGTTATAAATTTAGTTATGGACACCTTACCTGGAAGCCATCTTTTCTGCGTTACATCTCGTGGACTATATATTATTATTTGTGATTAATCCCACACAATTAATAAACAATTATATGTAAACATTCATTGAATTGCCGAGGTCTATAGAGTTGTACATCGCATTCTAGCGAGATTTAATTCCAAAAATTCTCCGATATTAAAATGTACTTAACGTTCTTACAATTCTAAAAGTTCATATTCAAAAAAATACTCTTATGAAAAAAAAGAAAACTTAATTGGTAATTTTACATTGTTCATCATATGTTCTTCTTATGACATATTATTTAATATTTTATTTAAGTTATTATTACAAAATGTCTCAAAAATTTAAAATTTTTGGAAAACATTTTGAACAATGTTTAAATACAGTTTCAAAACTAATTGTATGTTTACATAATCACATACATATTTCATTTTCTTCCATAATGATATATTTAAAAAATAATAACTAGCATTACAACAAATTGTATTTGCAAGGGTTTCAGATCATAATCAGCATAGGGCACATCAGTTTACATCCAGTTGCGTCTGTCTCCGGTGTTGTTATTTGACGAGCCAAAAGGATATGTCCGATTTGCGTACATAGATGAGGGATTCCTATTGTTATTAAATTGTCCACTGTCATTGAATTGGTTATACTGTTGATCCGGCAAATCGCTGTTATTGTATTCCATAGCGTTTCCACCATATGTGTTTTTATTGAAAATTGTATTATTTGTTTGAGCCATATTTGCAGAGAAGTAATTCGAACTAGTTTGCATGTTTTGCATATCGCTTGTCATGTTAGAATTCATGAATTGATTTTGATTTGTAAATGTTTGACGATCATGGTTAGAATTTGAGTTATAAAATTGTTGATTTTGAGCCGGAAGTTTTGATTTGGGATTTTGTTGGGCGGAACTTGCATTAAACTGATTCCGAGTTGGTACTGCAGAACTTGAATTATAAGATTCGCGATTTTGTGCTACAGGATTTGAATTAAACGAATCTCGATTCTGTGTGTCAGCATTCGGGTTATAAGATCCACGATTTTGTGTGGCAGAATTGAAGTAATAAGCTTGTTCTCGATTTTGTTCTGAAGGATTTAAGTTCAACAACTGTTGACGTTCGCTAGTATTGCTACTAAATGTAATACTTGATGAGTTAATACCAGCGTTCGTTGTGCTTGAAGAAGGTTCTTGAAGTTTTTTCTGCTCGATTAGTGAGTAAACTTGAATAATTTGCTTCAACTGTTCAGGGTTAATCTTTGTTTTTCCTTGTGAGATCAATGATGAGGCTAATTTGGCAGCCAGTTCGGTTTTATCAAATTGATCTGATATTTTGTATGATCCTGTTGACTTTGTCTTTTGAGCAACTTCCTGATTTGAGTAAGAATTGCTCAGAGAGGGTCCGGCGGTACTGCTGTTTTCAGTAGTTTTCGCGTTTTCATTTGAACCTTGAGCCGTCAATTCAGCAGCAAACTCCAGCAATGCTTCAGTATCGTTGACTGCCTTTTTCAGTGCTCGCTCTTGATTGCCTTCCAGCATTTTGGAAATTATTAGACCCGTAAATTTTTCCTTTGCCGTCTCCAAAACGACACAATTTTCGGGTGAGAGAATCAAACTGTTAACCTTGTCTGGATGCACCTTAGAAATCTGTAGAGCTTTGGCTAATAATTCCGTAATGCTGGGGCCTAAACTTCCTAAGTAATCTTCAAGTGCTGTTAAGAGTCGAAGCACATGAATTGCATTAACTTCTTCTCTTGCCTCTCTGGGCTTTGGCTTGGGTTTGGGGGGACTTGGCTCTCGCCGATGTTCAATGGGTTCTCGACGATGCTCCACGGTATTTTCAATGTGGGCCGGTCCCTGAAGTGGCTCAATTTCGGGCTCATGAAGATAATCAGCGACATTTACGTGATATTTGGTGTCAGTCAATTCATTATTGGTCATTGGTAAACACAATCTTTCACGGCACTTAATCTTAATATTCTCAAGATCTTGATTGTACAGTTCTTCCAAGCGAGCATTAAAGAACAGAATCCATTCGCCTTGATAATTGTAAGTGCGGTGGTTAATACCAGAGGCTATGAGTTCATCTTTACGTCGTTTCCAAAATTTTTGCCACTCGTCCTTGTATAGCGGATGCTCCTCAGGATCTGATTTGTATACCTCAAAGGATGTATTCAATTCACGCACACTGTGATCAACCATATGTCTATAAGCCTGCCAGATATCGCCGTCTCGCAATGGGGACAATGATCTACGCTCCACATCCCATTGAGATGCTATTACCGGCGATGAACGCTTTCTCTTTCGCTCCGGGGATGGGGTTCTGGATCGATTGCGTTTCGAAGTTCGAGCAGTTTGGCGATGGCGTGACGGTTGAGATTGTCGCGTATCTCTTAGAAAATTTTCAACCATTCGTTTGTGAGTCTCATCATCGACAGGTGCAACATTATGTGGTTGGTTGTTGGGTTGACGCGAATAGTCATTGTTATAGTTCTGAATGAGTGGTTGTTGACTGCGATACACATCACTTGAGTTTTGCAAAGAAGTAGGATATGCAGGCTCATTATTTGGCAACCTTATGAAACCATCTATTGGTGGATCGACCTTGTTGTTTGCATTTTCAATAAACATCTCCACCTCATTTGAATCTACAACATGTGTAAATGTTGGACCAGTCTGCTCTGATGCGTGTCGGCGATGAAACACTGTTGAGAGTAAGCTTTTCTTGTTCTTGTTGAACCAGTATTCATAACAATGATAGGCGTTCTCACGACCATGATGCGTTTCAATGGCAGTAGCTAATTTACATAATATAGGCGTTAATACTTTGAACACTTGGTGCTCCGGTACGTGTGAGATGAGCTGTCTGTATTGGCGAATGGCTGTTGGAAAATGTTCTTCGCAATACTTGAGACGATGATTGATGCTGATTAAATGGTTATGCATTGATATTTCATCTGCACTAATATCACATAAGCTGCAAAGAAATCTGGGAGATCTATCACTCATACTGCGCACAATTTTCAGAACGTATTCGACTCCTATAAGTCCCAATACGTCTGTCATGTTTTTAGAGTTATCAAATGTTGTATTAAAGGATGGTAAAGATTTTAAATCCATTGGATTTGGGGTAATAATCTTTTCCCGCCCTTTATTGTTTTCTTGAACATTCTTACTGGAAGTATCAATTTCAGGTTCCAATAAAATAACTTCGTCATCATCATCATCATTGTTATTAACGACTTTGACAGTTTCTGGATTATTTTCCTTTGGAGCTTCAGCAGTTATTAGTTTTGATAACGGTACACAAGATATTTTTCTTTTTTTAGCTTCTGCAGCCAATTTTGCTGGATTTTTTACAAGATTTAACTGTATTGGACGTTTTGGCAAATTAATTTCAGATTTCTTTTGTGATGTAGCAGAATTTTCGAAATTATCTGTAAGAACATCGACAGCAAAATTTGGTTCGTCGCGTGGTTTCTGCATCTGAACGTCATCTTTGGATTTCAATGTTGAATTTTCCACATTTTTTTGCTGCAAAGTGTTGGAAGCTTTTTGAATTGAAGAGATATCACCCTGAACCTTTGAATCAACTGAGATTATTTTTTCATTGGCAGTTTCCGAGTTTCCATTGAGATTGACAGCAGGTGCAAGAGTTTTCTTGATAATTGAAGGTTCTGCATTCGCACTTTTGGCTTCTATTGAAGTTGGCTTTGAGACAGATTGCAATGGAAGTTTTATTGCAGTTGACTTTGAAGCCAATTGAGCTTGTGCAACTGTTTTTGCAATGCATTCTGCTTCAGATTTAATTATAGGTGACTTTCTTGATGTCGATTCAATTGACGAATTTGCTGAAGTTGGTTTTGCATTCGATTCAACGGAAGCTAGAGTGTCAGATGGCTTCGTGGAATCACCAGCTGCAACTTTTGTTGCATTTGGCTTTGTAGATCCAACTGGAGCTTTTAAGCCAGTTGAACTTGAAGTAGTTTTAGCTGAAGGATTAGTTGCAACTAGCTGACCAGAAGCTTTTGGTTCAATTGTTTTCGAAGTAGACCCAACTGGAACAGTTGCTGCATTTTTCTTCGTAGTAGTAGTTGGAGCTGAAGGATTAGACGAGGCTGCTTTTACAGGCTCTTTTGCCACTATTGGTTTTGAAGTAGATGCAACCGGAGCTGTTGTTGCAATTGGCTTAGGAGTAGTTGCAAGGGAAGGATTAGCAGTAGCTGGTTTTGGAGTCGCTGCAACTTGAGGTTTAGTTGCAGTTGGTTTTGTTGCGACTCCGATTGGAGGTTTAATTGGTTGTGTAGTCAATGTAGATTTGTTTGTGGTCTTTGCCACAGTAGCAGGTGACTGTGCATTATTTACTGGTCCTGTTTTTACTTGCGTATTAGGAGGTCTTTTCATTATGTTCTTGAAGCCAATTCCTTTGGGAAGGCGAACATTTTTTACAATTTCCATTTTACAAATATGTTTCTTGCCAGAAAGATGACTGTATAAATTCTTATCTCCATACTGACAAACAGAGCATACATTGCATAAATACATCTTCTTACTTGGCTCCTTGCACAAAACCATATTTTCCCATTTGGTATGGCTGGCTATTTGAAACTCAAGCACCATGACGTCTTTTATGGACAGTGTTGTTAGTAAAGCTGAATACTCCGAACTATCAAACACTTCTTTCTGTATTTTTGCCATTTTCAATTTTATGCGATCTTTTTACATTCACAAAACTAGAATTACTTTCTGCATATGGTAAGCTCTTAAATATAATTTATATATTGATTGATACAAATTTAAATGTTTGGCTTTAATGTTCACATTTATTGTTGCTATAAAATTGAAGGAAAAATATTTTTATATAAAATTTAATCAAATTTTTACTGAGAAACTACTTTTATTTAATTTTATTATCTTAATTTATTAGAAGTATTTTAAAGAGCAAGTAGAATTTAAAAAATCGCGATATCGTACAAGTATCAATGTAGAGCGCATGAAATACACTGAATGTATGTGAAACTATTGCAACAAATGGGTTGTTGTATAAGAATCACATTTAAAATATTTATGACTATGTATATTGCTTAATTAATTATTAATTAATTAGGAGTTAATTAAATATTAAATTAAACCAAAACCTTAAGACTCTCTTAAAGGGGTTTAAAATAAAATAGCGATATAAAAACTTAGGAAATAACTAGAAACAATATTAGCTGTAAGTTAGCACTAAGCTAGGTAAACCTTACGTTAGTATGTGGAAAGTTGACAACAATTGTACAAACGATTCTTTTATGAAGAAATATAAATAACTTTAAAACGGTTTTCAAATCATTATCAAGTCAATTTCTTCCAACAATACAAATGATTCTATATATAGAATATATAAAAATAGAATACAAGTGATTGAAGTACTTGGTGCAATTGTAGTACAATTGCAGAACAGTTTCAGACTTCCAAAAACAATTTACCTTTTTAAAGGAATCGGATATAATAACTACAATCTTCAAAATGTCCCAACATTTCGACTACAACATAAGCTGTCAAACATCGTGACTTTCGTTATATAATTCTCACCTTAACTGTGACACTTTGCGCGATAAACGAAAATACGGTAATAAAAGTTCTAATTGTCACAATTCAATAAACTGGATACTTGCGAACGAACCCTGCCAATGTTCTCAAGTGATTGTCGTGCCGAAAAACAAATATAGTATGTGTGGTGTGTGCCACGAAAATAAACTACTATAGTTTGCATAGAAACAGACATTAGTTATCGTGACAACATTACAAAAAGGACTAAAGAACCGGGTATGCACACGAAAATTACAGAATATAACGTGTGTTAGGGATATGCTTGGGAAAGCGCCATATCACAACAGATGGTCACGAGAGTCCGGCTTAACCCTCTCCAGGATTATTAATATAGCGCTTGTTCAGCTCATTTATTTAACCCTCTTCATGAATATTAAAATAACGCTTATTCAGCTTATTTATTTAACCCTATGCAGTCCTATTAATACTACACTTACTACGCTACAAGTTGTAGTTTAGTTTTAACGCTCCCAGGCCTAAGAACATAGTAATCATTATGAAACTGCATACTTAACTTACTTAACTAGTAATACCGAACATATATAAAAACTTGCGAATTTTGAAATATGATAGATATTTCACATATTTTTTTTGGCTGTAAACCTAAGAAAACTTGAAAAAAGAGCTAAACAACAATTCGATTGCAGTTATAAACAAAAACCATCCAAGGGGAATATATTTTTTTAAAAGATACCCTACGAAACAGGTTCTTAATTTGTAATTTAGGGACTGCGCATTTTTTTACTTTTGCTTTTGTTTAAAAATTTTAAAAAATAATTTGCGCAAATTAAAACCAGAGAGAAAGCGATTGAAGCTTTTCGTTTTATTTCGACGGAGCTTTTTAAACTTTGTGAATTATTTATTGGGCGGTTGATCTATCGATTTAAGAAAGACTCAATTTATTTTTACCCGCTGCAAGTATATATCATATATACCCCATGAGTGTGTTTTATTTTAGGCAACTAATGTTCCATGTGCAAATGCAAATATATCTATCTGCACAAAGTACAATATATGCATAGATTATACAAATGCAGCGCATTGCAGACAAAATGTCTTGAAGTGCATATAGAATGAACTATTTGAGAGGTAATGTGTGTCAAGGCAGCGAAAGTGTTGCATGTCCCAAAATTACATACATATGTATTTATGTATAGTATGTGTGTGTCATGGAGTAATGCTTAACACAATGTTGCTACGCATCGTAGCAATGCGATATTGTTAAAGCATGGTTAGAAACGCATAAAGCATGAGGTCATGCAAGCATTGATTTTTTGACTTTACACACAAAACACACATGCACATGTGAATGTACATTTTGGATGTGTGTTATAAGTCCACATATTTGCATATGCTAATTCTCAAACAGTTTAAACCCCCGATACACAATGTTTTTTTTCGAACTTACCGGCATTATTTAGTTACTTAGTTGTACGGAACGCGATGTTCTTCAACCGGTTATTAAGACCTAAATAACCCTATATTCTTATTAAATACACACTTATCTAAATATATTTCACGGACCTACATATACATATATAAATGGATAAATAATAAATATACACACTTAAAAGCATGCCTTTATTGTTTTACTTTGCTACTTACTTATCTTGTTCCCTCCTTGCGTCCTTACACTCAAACAAATGCACAAACAAACACGCAATTGTTCAATATGTATTTCCAATTTCTACAGAAATTTGCAATAAGTAAAATTTGTTATTTGCACTAGGACGAAGACGAACTGAGAATTTCGATAACAACGAAAGAAAATGGAATGTAGTGCAGATGGATTTCACATCAATTTTTAGTGGTGGACATATTAACAAAACTAAACTAGAGCCGGGCAAAATAGTACATCGATACATTTAATCGATATTGAAAATCTTTTAACAATCTTTGAAACATTGCTAACGTTACACTAAATTTACAATAATTCTGAAATATTTTGTTAACAAAATATTTGTTCGGTATTACCAAATTTACCTTAGTTTCCCATAAACAAATTTGCTCATCTAAAGTAAAATACTAAAAATATTTTTAATTTATGTAGACACTTGTAAAACAAATCTAATTTATTTACTTTTAAAATTCTTTACCGCATAGTGATTAAAAAGTAAAAACAAATGGTATTGAAATATAAAAGTGCGAGTTTAAGTCGAATAAATCTATTTAAAAACTATCGGAGATTTGTAATAATAGCCCACTGACATTGTTCCATTCCACAGTTGACATACGCTTTCTATCATGTTATTCTGACATTGCTTCGATAGGTTGTTCAATTGTCAAGTCCGATTATTCCAAACCGGTTCAGTTCGACGAAGCTTTCAACTGGAAATACGGATGAAGTCTGCGAGGCAAAATTAATCTATCAAAAGCATTGTCATCATAGGAAGAACGTTGTATTTTATTTAATTTTTGCAACATGGATAATTCGGGCAACAATCGTTACGAACTCTTATTTATGGATGATGATGGCGCTGCACCAGTTCTTCCACCGAAAGTTCCCGAAGTTGTAGCCGGCAAAAAAAAGTCTGATGATCGCCCTGCACGTCAAAACATCAATAAAACCGAAAAGGAAAATAAGTCTAGCGTATTGAATAAAAATAATGCTCAATCAAAGGTTGCCAATAATGCTGGTCCAAAGGCTACCGGCAAACCCGCTGCACCAAACGCTGCAGTGAAGGAAACTCGTCCAAGGCAAAATACGCGCAATAATCATGCAACAGAGAACAACAGCCATTCGCATGGACCCGATTACAACAACGAGTTGCCGAGACGTCAGAACAGAGATCGTGATATTCGTGGTCCGCCATCGCGTTTCCGCAACAACGAGAAGTTTGGCAAGAGGGAATTTGACCGTCAATCTGGATCCGATAAAACTGGTAAGTATATATATATGGCATGCATTTATATATTAAAATGTTAGATTACGAATTCTATTTAATTAATATTAATTTGATATGAAGGTTAATATATATTCTCGAATTCATATATTTATATGATGGATTACGCATATACATATGTATAAAAAGGTCTTACGAAACGTGTTTGGTTATGCTAATGCATTGTGGTTAATCTAACAATCCGTGGTTAATAAATAAGAACTTGTTTGATACCCTTTATTACATCATTACTATTTCTAGTGTAGACTTAATAATAATAATTAATCATTTTTATTACTTTCTTTTCCACAGGAGTCAAGCCTGTCGATAAACGCGAGGGCGGTGGTGCTCACAACTGGGGATCTGCCAAGCAGGACATTGAAGACCAAAAAACAGGTGCTGATCCCGCTCCCACTACAGATAAAGACGATTCTGGCAATGAACAAACTGTCGGCGCCGATCTGGCCAACAATGTGGAGGAGGACGAGTCCAAGCAAATGACTCTGGATGAGTGGAAAGCTCTGAAGGATCAGCGTGCCAAGCCAAATTACAATCTGCGTAAGGCCGGCGAAGGAGGGGTTGAGAATGCCGAATGGAAAAAGATGATTGTTCTGGGCAAGAAGAAGGGAGGAATCGAAACTGAAGATGAATTCGAATACGATCCCTCGATGTATCCGCAACGTGTGGGACGTCTTCAGCGCATTGTTGATATCCAGTTCAATTTCAATGATGGTCGCAAAACTGGTTTCCGTAAGGGAGGACCTCGTGGTCCACCGCGTGGTGGTCCTCGCCCGGAGGGTGTTGCTAGCAATGGTTTCGACAACAACAAATTCGCATCCTATGAAAAGCGTCGTTCGGGCTCCAAGCCATTGAAGGTCGACGATGAGAATCAATTTCCCACTCTTTCCTAAAGCACAGCATTAACAATTCTTTTACTTTTTTTTACACAAGTTGATAAACATATTCCTAAGTAATTGATGTAAAAGAGATTTAAATATCATGCTGCTTGACATTCAAATTATGTAATTTACATAAGAAACACAAACAGCTTTCCAAAACTTAATTCTTAGAATTCTACGAATATAATTTGAATTTCTTTTTGGCATTTACAAATGCATTTCAAAACGGAAAAAAAAAACAAAACGAAACACCCACATACAAACAGAAAAGCTATTGGAAATAGTTCAAATTGTTGAAACAAATATACATCATTTATAACACTATATACTTAATGGCCACTTCTCTTATTTCAAAATTCAAATATTGTATGTACATAAGTACGTGTGGAGTGGATCTTTTCACGATTTAAACATTAAGGTCGAACTCCCTAATACAAAAACTATTTTTTAGCTGTAAATATTACAAAAATACCGTGTATTGAGTAAGATGATTATTGATAACAAAAAATGAATAAACAAAACAGATACAAATCAGCTATAAACAACTTAAAATTCACAAGTGTTTTTGGTTTAAAGGCGGGATTCGTTGTTTATTTCCGAGTTCCATATATAAGATAAGACTTAATGATTCATTGTTCAATTTCACTTTTAATCTTTTCAATGAAACTGTTTAACCTATCCGGCATATAAATTTTCTTTTTCTCCTTTCGAAGACTTGTACTTTGCTCATCTTTTGGTAACTGCATCTGTAATGAAAGAAATGGAATCATGAAATTGAAGAACATAGCAATCAGCGACTTACTAGATATTTGTACTCTGGAGAACTGGATTCCAGCAATAAGATTCGATTTTCTAATTTCTTAATACGATTCAGAATATTGCCATTATCATCCGAGTTAAGTCCCATATAAGTCTCAATGTTCCTTAGACGAATGCTTGGTAATGAATTGTTATCAGTCGGATTGTTCGGAGTTTCTTGCGATGCCATGAGTTTATTGAGTTCTTGTGAATAGTTTGGTCGCATCTGTGGTCCAGAATTATTATTGGCTCTCCTAACTATAGTAAACTTGTTAATATGTGAATTTATTAATATCAACCGTTCATACCTTTTAGATGGCCTTTTGATTGATGTTGCTTCACAAGAAAACTCTGGGTTCGAGCACACGATGTTTCCTCAGTAAAATCGTCTTCATTATTTTTGCAATTCGACTCATTATCGGTGGAATGTTTCTTGAAATCATTTATATTATACAGATTGATTTCATCGCGTTTTCGTTTCAAGAAACACTCAACACGTCTATTCAAGTCGGTGTCATTGACTCTGATTTGCACCAATTTATTATCAGAGGTCAGAGACTGATCCTCAATAGGGCAAGAAGAGAAATCGAAAGCCTTCAAAGTTAAAGGTGAACGTTCTATATATATTTGTTGTAGTTAAAAAATGAATTTGTATATTAAATATTTATATACAGAATTGGTTTTAGTAATTGCACATGCATAATAATAACAATCATAGGTTCTTACGAGGCCATTGGCACTCCTTATTTTCTTTCCACTCCCCGACTGGATCCTCCTCATAAATTTCCTTTTTCCAAATGGGAACTCGTGACTTTAGCTCATCGATAGCAAAGCTAACGGATTCGAGGGCAGCGGCACGGTGGGGTGCTGAAGTAGCAATTACCACGCTTTCCTCTCTAACTGGAACTGATCCCAGTCGATGATAAATGGCAATGTGCTTAAGATTAGGCCAACGAGTTCGCAGCTCAGTGCAGATTTTACTCATTTCCTTAAGTGCCATGTTTTCGTACGCTTCATATTCCAATGATGTCACCTTTAATTGAATAGTTAAATAGACATTCGTTACTTATTAGAACTGGCAATAATCATAATTAGGCACTTACTTTTTTGCCCTCGAATGTGTCACGTGTTGTGCCCACAAACATCGAACAGGCTCCACAACCATCGTCGACTATTAAATTGTGCACTTGTTGAACGTTGATTTTGTCGTTTACTAATTTTATGTAGTCCATTGTGAAGATGTTAACCGCCGCTTATGGGAGGAATCACAGCAATTTCGTCACCCTGTTGTAGCCGAATCTCTTCGTCTAAGTTTTCAAGGTAATTCTCGTTATGAGCTAATATAATACAGTTACTAATTGCGCTCAAGTCGAAGCGATCAATTAGCTGTTTAAGCAATTGACCTGTTTTAACTACAGATTCGACTGCAAATACTGCACGAGATGTTTTTGCAAGCTCACGACTTTTCGCAAAAAATAGAACGTTAATATTAATAGTTTCCGAGTTTTCTACGCTCATCATGTTCCTTTGAACATTGTTTTTACATTTGTAAATTTCACAACTTGGGATGACACTGATAACCTAAAAGTATCGGATACTCAATTGAGTATCCGATAGTTGCGTAAAGTGATTTGATTAAAATATACTTGCATTTTTAGTAATTACTTTAGCATTTAATGGACGAAATTTAACAACTTCTTTTGATTATTCTGTTATGCAAATACTAAGTAAAACTTAATATTTATTTAACAATTGCTTACTTATTTCGAAAAAATATTTGGTATATCTTGAAATTCAAGTTTTGGTCACATTCAATAAATTCACATTGTGGGCTAAAGAAAATTGTGTTTAGAATTTCTAATTAATTTATTTGCTGTTTACCTGTGCTACAATCTCAGTTAGTTGGAGGAGATAAATAAATACATGTAATTAAATACATGCATAAATTGTGCTTCGTTGCAATGTGTGAAATGAACTAAACTAATTAGTTGTCTGTCAATACTTACGCATAAATACATACATATACATACATATATGTAGGTTGTGAAATATGTGCCGGTGTCACATCATAAAAAATGATTCTTAAATTTAATATCTTGTAAAAAGGGAGCTAAAACTTAATGCTATACAATGGCCTCAGTTTTATCAAAAGCAAAATTTTATTATATAGTTTTCGCGTGGCGTCAAATTCAGCAAATATAAAAAGTAGCTTGACTTGTATACGTCACTTGCGTTAATATATAGTATTTATATATGAACAAAACCATTTCAGCAGTTAAAGTAAGTTATTAACTTTCTAATATATTATTTATTGCAGGCAAAAACTGAGATAAGCATTACGATTTAAACATGAAAACACGCTTCAATTCATACGATATCATATCTGGCGTTGCCGAGTTGCAGAGGTATTTAAATAAATTCGTTTTAAAATTATTATACTAATTATATTTCCCATGTTGATTCAGGTTGGTCGGCTATCGCGTTAATCAGATCTATGATATCGATAACAAGACGTACCTATTCCGTCTTCATGGCGGGTCATCAACAGAGAAGGTCACATTGTTACTCGAGTCGGGAACGCGTTTCCACACAACAGGATTTGAATGGCCAAAAAATGTGGCCCCCTCTGGTTTCAGCATGAAGTTAAGGAAACATTTGAAAAATAAGCGCCTTGAGCAAATTAGCCAACTTGGCGGCGACCGAATAATTGATTTTCAATTTGGCACTGCTGACGCTGCATATCATGTACTTCTAGAGCTCTATGATCGCGGCAATGTTATCCTGACTGATTATGAGCAAACCATATTATATATTTTACGGCCACACACTGAAGGCGAGAGCGTGCGATTTGCTGTTCGTGAGAAATATCCTATTAACAGGGCCAAAAAGGAAAGCACAGAGTTGTCCGAAGAAGCAATTCGCAACATAATTGCATCTTCAAAGCCTGGCGAGCATTTGAGACGAGTCTTAATGCCAATCTTGGACTGCGGTCCAGTTGTTATTGAGCATATTTTACTTGAGCAAGGATTGCAAAATCACGCCGTAAATGTTTCCGCCGAAGATGTCAAGGTAAAAGAAAAAGAACAGACTGAAGAGGAATCCTCAAAGACTCAAAAATCCAAGAAGAAAAACAAGAACCGAAATCAACAAGTGAACACCGTTGCTGTTAAATCTTTTGATGTGGAAGCGGACTTACCTAACTTAATGAAAGCCATCAAGGTTTGTAAATTATTATTTATAACATAGTTTACGCAAATAATATTTTTCTTTTTTTCTAGTCTGCTTATGATATCATTGAATTGGCAAAAAATAAGAACTGCAAAGGTTTTATAATTCAAGTTAAGGAAGAGAAACCCACGGAGGGGGATAAGGTTGAGCATTTCTATAGAAATGTGGAGTTTCATCCATATCTCTTCACTCAGTACAAGGATCAGCCATTTACCGAGTTCCCAACTTTTATGGAAGCAGTTGATGAATTCTTCTCAACGCAAGAGTCACAAAAGATCGATATGAAAACATTGCAACAGGAACGAGAAGCTCTTAAAAAACTATCCAACGTGAAGAAAGATCACTCAAAACGGTTGGAAGAACTCAATAAAGTTCAAGATTTGGATAAGAGGAAAGCGGAATTGATAACTTGCAATCAGAGTTTGGTAGATAAAGCCATCTTGGCAATTCAATCGGCCATTGCCAGTCAATTGTCTTGGCCAGATATTCAGGAGCTGGTCAAAGAAGCCCAAGCAAATGGAGATGTTGTAGCCAGTACGATAAAACAATTAAAGTTGGAGATTAATCACATTTCGCTATTGCTGAGTGATCCATACGGTGCAAGTGATAGTGAAAATGAAGATGATAAAGAGGAATCGATTGTTATTGATGTAGATTTGGCTTTGTCTGCTTGGGCTAATGCCCGACGATACTACGATCTGAAACGTTCAGCAGCTCAAAAAGAAAAGAAGACCATCGACGCATCGCAGAAAGCTCTGAAGTCAGCGGAACGTAAAACACAGCAAACTCTTAAGGAAGTGCGCACAATATCAAATATAGCGAAAGCTCGAAAAGTTTTCTGGTTTGAGAAATTCTATTGGTTTGTTAGTTCTGAAAACTATTTAGTTATTGGAGGAAGAGACGCGCAACAGAATGAATTGATTGTTAAAAGGTGAGAGAAAGAAATAAACAATTTAATCATTTTTTATTAAATTAACCTTCATTCATAAACTTCAACAGATATATGCGACCGAAAGATATATATGTCCATGCCGATATTCAGGGAGCTTCGAGTGTTATAATTCGCAATACAACTGGAGGAGATATTCCACCCAAAACACTACTTGAAGCTGGCACAATGGCAATCTCGTACAGTGTTGCATGGGATGCAAAGGTGGTTACGAATGCATATTGGGTCAATAGCGACCAAGTGAGTAAAACTGCCCCCACAGGAGAGTATTTGGGTACTGGTAGCTTTATGATTCGTGGAAAGAAAAACTTCTTACCCTCTTGCCATCTGATAATGGGCTTAAGTTTGCTTTTTAAACTGGAAGATAGCTTCATAGAACGTCATCAAGGGGAGCGAAAAATCAGAAACACAGATGATGACATTGATGAGCAGGGCGTACAGGAAACGGAAGTAACATACCCCATACTTGATGATATTAGCGAAGCCAATGATGTTAGTGAAGGTGCCACAAATGGCTTTCCTAATACTGAAGTTAAGGTGGAACACGATACTGGCCGAATTACCGTAAAATCACAGTTGTCTACTGATAACCAAGAAACTCCAGTTGTTGAAAAGATGCCTGAAAAATTGGTGGAAGATGAAGAAATTGCCATTATTGAGGCTGGACCTTCTCGGAAGAAGACTCAAGTTTCAAATAAGAAGAAAAATAAAGAAAAGGGACGCAATGACAAAACTGAGGTTGAGAAAACTCAAGCCAACTCAGGTGAAGCAGAACCCAATGCTTCCAATAAATTAAAACGCGGCCAAAAGGGTAAATTAAAAAAGATGAAATTGAAATATAAGGATCAGGATGAAGAGGAGCGTAAAATTCGAATGATGATACTCAGTTCATCTGGAAAAGACAAATTACCAGCAAATGATGAAAAAGAAGGTGAAAAAGCAATTGCATTGAAACAAGGACCTAACGTCGATAAAACTGGAGAATCCGTCCCTAAAAATCAAATCGATATTGATGAAAACGATGATACCCCGATTGGCGTTGATGCTGATTTGTTAGACTCTCTTACAGGTCAACCACTTGAGGATGATGAGTTGCTATTTGCCATTCCAGTAGTAGCTCCGTACCAAGCCTTGCAGCAATACAAGTAAGTTTAACACAAATCGATTATAATATATACTTTTTTTTATAATCTTTCGTTCTATAGATTCAAAGTAAAGTTGACACCTGGCACAGGAAAACGTGGTAAAGCAGCTAAAGTGGCAATTAATATGTTCTCCAAGGACAAAGCCTGTAACAATAGGGAGAAGGACTTATTGAAGAGTATAAAAGAAGAAGCACTAGCTAGAAATATCCCTGGAAAGGTTAAGATTTCAGCACCACAATTACAAAAGTTTAGAAAGTAAATAATTTGAAATTGAATATGAAAGGAAGCTTATTTCAAAATTAAATTAACTTATTTTCATATCAAAAAATAAGATTGATTCAACCGAAAAAGATTTAATGGATACTTTTAAATGTTATAATCCATCTATATATGTATGCAAATTCAACTATTTGATTTAATGTTTGTTGATTTCACTGTGATAAGTCATTGAATGACTTGGTTGCTGAGTGATAATAGTTGGACATGATATAATAAAAAAAAAAAACAATTCCTAAAACTGGTGTTTTCGTTAACGATTTTTAAAAGTTGGAACAAGTCTCCTTGCCCTGTTGCCGTGTGACATATTTCGGATGTGCTTTCGTCAAGTTTCTTATCAATGTCGACGAAGGGTGCAAATATTTTCGATACATTTTCGATAACATTTAAAATGTTAACGACTTATTTTTTTTATTAAGTATATCAGCCCGTCAATTTATTAATACCAATTTAATTTTTGGTATAATTTCGTTACATAAAACTATTTCAAGTTTCCCACGAAGTTATCGAAAGCACGCTTGGCCATGAACGATAATTTCCTGCGCAAGCGCTTTCCCAGCTTATTCGTGTGGAATCCAAGTTTGCATGTATTTGTTTATTGAAGTTGCTCTAGTATGGAGATGATTTTTTATACGGTTTGGTAGCAAGGCGCCCGTTTTGACATAAATGAGCTAAAAAATGTGTTCATCTCGCGTAAAGTTTCTTCGCGAATAATTTAATTAGATTAAAGTTAGAAAACGTGTTCTGCCTTAAGAATGAGGGCGTAAAATTAAAAAAGTACGTAGAGAAAAACAGAAAGGACACTGAAGACTTTTTATAAGCTTATTGTGGATTGTGTGTTACAGATTTTTTCTTAGATTCGTATGTACTACATACATATATGTATGTACATATGTACATACATACATATGTATATGCAATGAAAATAAGTGTGTGAAAATTGTCAAAATGTTTTCAATCAAAAGTATGTGAGAAATTTTCAAATTCCTACGGATTACAATGGTGAAACTTAGTGAATCATGAATTACAATATTATAAGATGAAAATGGCTACAATAACATGTACACTTGCATACATATAAGTGGAGAGATGTATGTATATGTACAATCACATACATACATACATACCTAAATAAATAAGTGCATGACAACAACGTCCTTCAAGCCCCACGCAGTCAGATGGACTTAATTGCTGTAAGTGTAAGTATGTACACACATACATACATACATCATATGTACATATGAATAAATTTATGTACGCAAGTGTGAACAATGTAAGTTTGTAAATGGTTTGTGTTGTATACATTGGAAAGATTCTGCGGTAAATGTGTTGAGAACTCAACGATTTGCGAAAGGATTGATTTTTCAAATCCTAAGAAGAAATATAGTAATTTATATTTATTTTAGGAAATATTGTCAAGTGTTTGTATTTATGGGTATGCTTTTATTTTATTTCTTCAATTCAATTTTTAATTTTTAGACATAAATGACAATCTCCATTTGATAATACAAAAAAAAAAGAAAGTGAAATTGTGGGGGGTTGAGTTTCATTCGCCCACTGGACATTACTTTTGTTATTGAAACTTTTTGTGTTTTTGGGTTTCATAAATACCTGTCGGCAATATTTATCGATTAACATCAACAATTGGTAGCGAGAGGACGTGCACAATAACAACAAAGTTGACGCAATCTACAGGACAAAACGTGTATTTTGACTTCCGCTTATCGATATTGGGTTCGAAACCAGTTTCATGTGATTACAATCGTTAAGTAATCGATCGTTTTCTATTATGTTTTTAAGCAAATTTCTCTTCTTCTCTTAGAATATTTTATTTATTTTATGCTCATTAGTGAGTAATCTGTTTGTGTACTTCGTAAAATATTACTTTGTAAATAAATAATACTTCATGTTTATGCATATTTTGTTGTGGTTTCTAGATGGTTTGATTATAGCGTGATATGACAACATGGAGACGAACCAATATTACTGCCGAGGTGGAATGCAACCGACTTCATCGCCATCGCCCATTTCCCAAACCCCTACAAACAAGATGAGCTATGGAAATAATGCTGGCCAGGATTACTTGGCCTGTGGCACAAATCAACCAGAAACGGGTTTCACTCCAAGGGATATGACACCACTGAATGGAGGCGGCAGCGTCGGGAGTGGCAACAAGGGTTTTGTTGGCAACCACAATGCTGCAGGAAGTCCATATGTTTATCCCAACTGCAATAACAGTGCTCAATGTGCAAGCAATACGAATAATGCTGGAAATTATATCAACATAATGACTGTTCCATTGGGAACATTGCAGTATAATCGAAAGAAGACAACAACCCAAGACTACCAGTAAGTGAAAAACATTTGAAAAGTATTTACATTTTAATCTGATTTGTTGAACTTTGAATAGATCACGCCTATATTATAATACAACGGATGTCAAGTGTCGGGACGATTATTATTTGGGGAAGCGCATCAACAATGACAGCCCAGGCCCATCGCAACAGCAGCAGCAGCAGCAACAACAACTTCAGCAGCAACAACTTCAGCAGCAACAACTTCAGCAGCAACAACAGCAGCAGCAACAGTTTCAACAACAGCAGCAACAACTTCAGCAACAGCAGCAACAGCTTCAGCAGCAGCATCAACAACTTCAACAGCAGCAGCAACACCAGTTGCAACACATCAATCATAACCATCAGTTGCAACACGCTCAGCAATCAACTGCCTGTAGCCCCAGCTCAGTGCTGGAGACACTCGACGATGGCTCCGAGTGTGCCATGTATTCGAATGCGGCTGCAGCAGTTGGTCGCGTGGTGGCCGCCACTCAAACGCATCTCAACAATGCGAACGTGGTGACCTGTGAGCAAACGCCAGTGTCGCTCGTTCCCGTCAATGTGCCTGTTCCACCTGTGATGTACACGGTGCATCGTGTGGTGACCACCGCTCAGATTCAGACAGCGGTCGGCAGCACCTTTGCCTCGTCGGCCAGTGTGTCGAGTGTCGTGAGTGCCGCCGGCCGCAATGATAACGATAACTGCATGACCTCGTCACAAGTCACATCGGCCATGTCGATGTCAGCCAACGATCCGCAGTGTCACAGTGGGAGTCTTCATATATCAGAAATCAGCGGAAATATCATGAACAATGCCAATGCACTTGGCCCACTGACTGGAGTGCGAAGTCCTTCCGGTGAGTGACTTTCTTTGTTCTCTCTCATAAGTGGAAACTCACTCCTTTTTATTTTCAGGTGCTTTGACAAATCTGTTGCCAGTTCAGCAGAACTGCAGCAGCAATGCCAACAGCAGCGAGGCTCAACAGAATCCTGCGATATCGAAACGAGTGCTTGGCGGCAACCCACCATCATCATCATCATCCACCACATACTCAAGTGCCGGCAAACCCAACTCTCTGGTAGCTCGCACTCTGCAGAATGTAAGTTGACTGTGTAGCACACTTCTGATATACCTAAAGTAATATTCGTTTCTTATTCTAGGTAATTCCAACATGCGTATACTTAATGTCGCGAGTGGCCGTGCACATGGAGATCGAGGGCACGGCTCAATGTCCCTCGCAAGTGATGCTTGCCGCTGCCTTGGGCTGCGAGGAGCTGGGCATCTCAAACAAGTTGCTGGCGCAAAGCATCTTCGGCTTGTGGATGACCAGTGGCTTGCTGGAGATGCAGCTGAAGGCCCATCACTGCCCCTACATTGTGCGTGTGGCGTGGTCGAGTCTGCTGGAGAAGTTTAGCAGTAGCAATCCAATCGAACGCAAGTATGACGAGCCCATGATTGTTCTCAAGCGCAATGTGTTCTTCTCCAAGCGCGACGAGGAGAAAATCAAGTAAGTATATTTAGTTACTCTAAATTAAACTCTCTTCGATAATAATTGCTCGATTTATTTAAAAAGGGATCATCGAATTGTGGAGCTGCTTTACGAGGAGGCAAAGCATTATGTGTTGACCGGCAGATATATTATGGAACCTGTGCATTCGCTTATGCTGGGCGGCATTCAAGCTAGAATTGAACTTGGACCCTACAATTCCCATACGCATACTGTGGGATTCTTCAGGTAAGTAACATCAGTATGATTGACTAGTTCTGTCAGTTAATAAAACTTTTGATATATGCAGAGAGAACCAGTCACGATTTCTGCCAAAACATGTGGCGAAGAGCTCCAATTGGCTGTGGTTGCCCATTAGCCAGAAGAATTCTGCAGAAATTAAGCTTCTGGAGCAGTTCAAGCGAGTGCCGCAAACAGCCACAACTCGGAAACTAATGCGAAAGTACTTGGAGTTCTGCTGGGCGCTGCCATTCTATGGGTAAGTTGAGAATTAATGCCAAATTTGCAATACCTGGCCAAGAAGATTAGTTTGCTACTAAATTCGTTCAAAATCTTTAATGAATTTGTATTTGAGTTAAGCCCACTTGACTTTCTGACTTTTTATACCAGCTATTTGGTAGAAGGAGATTATAATTTATTGCAATATTAACGACGGTAATAAGACAATAAGAGAAAAAGCAACATTTTTTGTACCACACTTGATATGGTTGCATCAATATCAAGTTTGGTATTTAGTTTTTACACGACCACTTCCGCTCCGCAAATTGATTAATATGTTTTCAGTGTATTAATTTTGTAAAATTTAAAATTAACACCGCATTATTTTGTTTTTCTTGAAAATGAGTAGTGGGTATCACACAGCCGAGCTTTCTTACTTGCTTCAATATCTGGCCAGGAAGATTTAGGCATTTCTCCACAGATATCTAGAGCTCAGAAACTCACAGATTTCTGCGGATAGAGGAATATTCTACCCGCTCTTCCAATTTAAAGGACGTAATACTCACATACAGTGTATAAATATTAGAAGTATAATATTTATAATTAGTGATTAAATGTTTTTTTTTTTTATTTTTTTTCCATAATCCGTTCAGCCGACTTGACTTATATACTTGTTTTTGTAGAAGAAAATTTATAATTGATACACATTTAAAATTTCATTTAATATTTTAAACTTATTAAACATCAACTGCAGTGTCGTATCATAATTGAAATATTAGTATAGTTTTAGTTATAAATTGATTTCTAATATCTGTTCTACTGGCAATTATTACAACATTTTCACAAATATGTAATTACATTTTATTTAAAACCAGCGCTGCGTTCTTTCATGGACAAATGGAACAACCTGTTAGGGGAATTATGTCGTTGGTTAACCATAAGGATATGGAGGTCTTGATTGCGGTGAACGAGAGGGGAGTTTTTATAATAGACTGCTATGAACACGTACGTCTACAAGATTGTCTTTTCTATCTTTTACTTCCTTTACTAGTAATATTATTAATTTTTGTAATCTTTTTTAAAGACACTTTTATTGGGACTCCGATATGAAGATATGTCATGGGACTATGCAAAGCCAAGTGCTAGTGATGATCCCGAGTGTCTTACATGCATATTCCTGCAGGTTAGTATTGGATTATAATATCTACATATATACATACCAACTCATTATATCGCATTTTCAGTTTGATGCTGTGGAAAATGGAATACAAATATCGAAACTAGTACAAGTTTTCTCCAAGCAAGCGGCTATGATTGATGCGCTTATATTGCATTTCACGGAACAGATTCGAAAACGGAAACAGGAAGGAAATTCTGCAGAACATTTTCATGACGGTAACTGCTTATTAACCACAAATCTATTTACATATGCTAATACTAATAATATTCTTAATTTTACAGAACCAAATCCTATTCAAAATAATGGCAATGGAGTATTATGCAATAAACTGTCGCGTTTGACATTAGCCAGCTTTGACGAAGAAGGCCGCTGTATTGGGCAAATGGGATCATTATCTATAAGCTATTAACAATTGTTATATATATAAAATTCATATGAATGAAATTGTTTAAATTAAGAATTATGATCATTATAAAAGAACTACACATATAGACACATGTATGTATAGTAAAGTAAAAGATAGCTTATTGTACATAGACTCTTGTATATACATATAATATCTAGAGTGATCATGGATGGACCGATTACAAGACAAGATTCAACTGGTGCATGGCCAAAAAACCAAAGCAAACCAAAACCAAACCAAACGAAAGTAATGCAAAGAATACCACAAACAAAACAAATATGAAATGAATGAAATGAGAAAATGAAAAAAAAAAAACAACAAATTCAATCAAATAATCGTCTTAACTTCATATGTGCGGGTTAAACTGGTTCATAGATTAAAGCATAAGCACAACCATTAAAATAGTATATAACATATATAACATACGATGATATATGCACAAAATACCGAATAAATTCAACATTTCTTATGTAAGCGATTTCTATGTCAGATGTGCACTTTTACATATGTAAGGATTCTGAAATTGTATCGTCAGCAGACTTATTTCCCAAATTTATTTGCAATAATTTGTATCCATAACCCATTTTTAATTTCCACTTATCAAAACTATTCAATTCAAAACGAGTACGTGCACAAAATATACTTGTAAACACATATTCACTGAGATGGAATGAGATGAGATGAGATACAGATACTACCAATAACAATTTAATAGTTACATTTAATGGGATTATTGCATAAGACTTAATGATTGATTTCATTTCGCATTTTATAATATCGTATATTGCATATGTAAATACATGCGAGTATATCCTTAACAAAAAAAGAAAATGGGGTTAAAACAATAAAGACAAAATGAAAACTTAGTGTAATGGAAACCAACGATGGATGGTTCTGATGATTTCAGTGGAGATGAGATTGATCGTATATTAATCTAACGTATATACTTAATTCTTAAACGTAAAATTTGAATGACATAGTAATAGCCCGGTTCCAATCTGCTGAACATTCTTTAATGTAATTGTGGAGAATATTCGACAATATTGTATAATTACTAACATAAGTTCATATGTTAAAATTCATTTGTGTGTATGTATATTCAAATTAGGTAGTTTTTACGAATTTTGTTTTGCAGTCGAATAACAGTATTAGGAGCCAGGATTTAATTGATTTGGAGACGAGTCGAGGTGTTTATTTTCATAAAAACACCCAAACTCTTAGACGAATATTATCACACTTAATATGCGAAATATTTCTGTATATAGTTTAAATTAAATAATATAAAATGAATTTCATAAGGATTACAAAATAAAACCAACGCAATGTGCAAATTATGTTTAATCTTTCAATTTAGCTCTCGACCGTGGAAGTAATCAAGGCGTGTTATTCTGCTCCTGTACACTAGATGGCGCTTTGTCACGTCTCCCTAGATGATGTATTAAAAGCCATATGAATTTTCGACGTCCTCTAAACTAAGTTTGCATTCATTATGAAAATATAAAATATGGCAATTTTGTGAGTATATACATATATAGCCAATCCAACTTATTTTCGTACGTCCTATTATTATTGCGATAAACCACGATTTTCAAATTTAACACCACACACCAAGGAAAGGGAAGGTATTAGAGAAATACCGATATATCGATATTTTATGAATTGTCCGTGCTAGGCGAACTTATCTATATCGATATGTTTATGTTCAGGCGCCAAAATTTCATTTCCGCTCTAATTCAAACACAACAAAACAAAAATACATGCACTCGTTCTACTTTCTCGAATAATCATATCACCATTCATATTGTGAAATAAGGAATTATGTGATAATTTTTTAATATAACAACTTATACATATGCAAAAACGTTCAATAACATATAACAATTTGTTCAACAATAAGCCAAATAATCGTAAGCATATTTGGCAATTTAGTCATTTCTGTGCAGAGAACCTATGCAGTCTAAAAGATGAATATGAACTGAAATGAACGAATGCTATAGAAACTATAAAAAATATTATAAGTTAGCTATTTACTTTGTTTAGTTCTTAAAAGATTTAACTTTTTAAAGTGCCTTTTCTAAGGAACGCCTTAAGGTAATTTCGAGTTTTAGCTAAAGTGTAGATGATTTTTATGTTTCATTGAATGACTACTTTCAGCAGTAATTACTTTTTGAATTTGTAATCTAATGATTATGCAATAATAAAAATTTAGAATTCTGGTGCACCATCAAAGAAACGAGGTGTGGATTTGTAATATTGTCGACACTCGTGCACTTACATCCATGTGGAAAAAGTTGGACACTTGATGACCACAAGTGTGGATTGCGAGGTGAGAAATAGATAGAAGGAAACCCAAATCAAATGCATTACCAAAGTTTCTGTCTTCAAAGTTAAGAGACAGTTTGGTTGAGTCTGTACTCGTGTGTGTGAGAGAGAAATCGAACTCGATTGAGCCGTACCCAAAACAAGAGTTAAGGCGACTAAGATTTGGCTTACCTTACAATACTGTTCCCATCAACTCCTTGCAGACTGAGTTTGCGCCAAGCGAATTCAAAGTGACAAGAGTAACAAGTTGTTGCTGCTTTGCTCTTGCATTGTTCTTATTTTACGCTCTCACCTTACACAGAGAGAGACAGCGAGAGTCAGAGAGCGAGCGGTTGTGGGGTGCGTGCGTTAGTATGTGTGAGCGCGAGAGTGAGAGTGAGTAAGTGGTTTGGCTGGCAGGCGGTTTTTGGAGTCGGCTCTCTTTTCGCCGCAATCGCCTTGAACTCGCTGTCGAAGCGATAAAGCTTCGATAGGACGACGTCCGCTGAAACCAAATCACATCCTTCTGTTAATCCGAAGAGTGCACAACACTTTGCCCGCAGTCGCAATCGCAATCGCAAATCGTAGGCGCATTCGCAATCGCAGTTCACACATTGTTGCTTTTCTTGGTGCGTAAACTTTGGCGATTCGCGCGACAGCAAATATAAATTGAACGAATCGCAAAATGGATATCTCAGCCTATCAGCACATGAACATTCGCATGAGCACACGGGGCAAGCGACCGTTGCGGAATCTAACGCCAAACGACAAAGTCCGTGCCATTCAACGCATTCATAATGGCGAGACGAAAGCAAGTGTATCCCGGGACATTGGTGTACCGGAGTCCACACTCCGTGGCTGGTGTAAAAATGAGCAAAAGTTACGGTTTATGTGCCGCCAATTGGGCAGCGACAATTTGGGCCAACAGCTGGCCACACACGGTCTCGATACACCGCCCGAAAAACGCGCCAAACTAGAGCTACAGCTGCTGCCACCAAAGTTCGCCACCATGCCAGGCTACGATGAGCTGGGCGGATTCAGCGGTCTGCCATTTCCAGCCATGGATTATAGTTCCCACAACGAAGCGCTGCTCGAGAAGTTCGCCTTGGTCGAGTTTCTCAAGCGCAACGGCCTTCACACCGAAGATGTTCGCTCTGCCGGCACAGATCCTGCCTCACCAGTGACCAACAACAGCGGTGGTTACTCCACCAACAACATGGTGCATCAGCTCAACCTCTTGGCACTCTTCAACTCCAAGTTGTCACCCAAGGTGGAGCACAACACAGCAACAACTCCAACAGCAGCTACCATTCCTAATCTCAATCTCAGTCTAAATCAAAAGACGTCGGACATTCAATCGGATGAGACCAAGAAATACAATTGTCCGCTGCTGAGTGTGAAGAATTGGGCCAAGGATCCAGCCAAATCCAGCCAGATGCCATTTGCCCAACCGCCGTACAGCAACGACAGCAACAACAACGACATCGAAGGCAGAGTCACCACAACATCGACACCCACTCCAGAGATTGTTCCATTAACTGTTCCAGTTCCACCGCAACTGCAAGATGCCGAAGCCCAAGCCCAGGGACAGGGTCAGGGAGCATTGTTGGATTGGTGCAAAATGTTCAGTGCGAGTCTGAACTTTTTTGCCTTCGCCGCGGCTGCGGCTTCAATGCATCCGGGAGCAGCAGGAGCAGCAACTGGAGCACCACTTGGCAGCGAGACAGATTTGCATGGCTTCAACGATGCCCTGCTTAAGCGCCTGAGTCCTTCGGTGCACAGCGAGTCCTCGAAAGAGAGCTACTACGACAGTGAGCCAGAAGATCTATCCGTGCGCTCGTGTGCCTCAAAGGTGTCGAGTCCGGCCAACAGCAGATCTCAGAGTCCGGATAAGAGCAGCACATCAAGCACATCGATTCACAGCGATGGCGAGCAATAGTCAATTCGAGAATCTCCTCACACATTGTAGATATTTGCATAAAAGTAAAATAACGAGTATTTTTCAAGTTTCAATTGCTCAAGTTTCGGGTCTTTTAAGCGTCGTCGTACATCAATAAACTCAACTAGATTTCTCAATCATAAAACCTATTTTAATCTGGCCAAGATAGCAAATTGCCGCCAAATAATTGAGTATACTACTCTTCAGATTTTAATCAAAGCAATAAGTATTCAAATAATAAACAACAATAACAATAACTAAAACTAAAACAAAAAAATGGAGAACAAACAACAAGCAACAATACTAATCACGTTTTAATGTCATACCTAACTATTAACAACCATCGTTGACTGTGTATAATTAAAACAAAAAAAAAGCCAAATGCAATAAAATTTAATTAAGTCGAAACAGTTCTAGTTGTATTTAAATAGCTAATAGCTTCAATTTTTGGCATATCTGTAAACTAATTTATTAGATTTGTTTCATTACGTTGTAAGAATTAAATATCATATTTGTAATTGTAAGTAATTTAATAATTAACTACAACTAATTAATAAACTAATGAGATGCAAATATACATTCATGCGAGTATAGTTCAAAATAATCAACAAACTGTTTTTATTACTTAATTGGTATTAACATTTATTTCAGTTCAGCGATTGAAATATTCCATTCTCAATATTTTCCGGCATTCTATATAGAATTTAGATGTTCCATAGAATTCCAAATTGTTCATAGTTTTTTTTTGTTTCTATAAAACTATTTGCAGATTTCTACCTTAGTTATTATGAATGGAATTTTATATCTTTCATTAACAAAATTTAAATATCATTTTCAACTTTAATATACGAGTCTTGTGAGCTTCAAAATTCATCATAAGAATATGAAAATATTAAAATCGAAGGTTTAGAAGGGATATCTTATGTTTGACAAGATTTTTTAGCCTCATTATAATAATTTGTGATTATTTTGTATTAAAGCAATAACACAGTCACTGTAATCAGTTGTGCAACTATTTCAATATGTGTGATACGCCATTAATCATTAACGAAGATATACCAAATTTGGAATGAAGTTAATTGTTTTCTTTTTTATAAGTTTATAGTTTCAATATTTGAGATAATACAGTAATTACACGTTTTTCTTTTAAATCGGAAGTAAGAATTATTGTTTTTCTTAATATATTTTTTTCGAATTTTTTATAATTATTTGTTTAATTCTAAGGCTTTTTGTTTAGTCTGTCTACAAATCAATGAATACCAAAAGCAGAAAGCCGTTGCAAGCAGTGTACTGCTTGTAAGGCGAAGGTCTTTTCTTGCAAGCAGTTCAAGGGCATGAAACCTTTGAAATGCAATTTCACTTTCCTGGTTTATTTTTAGCAATCCCGCGATCTTAGATATTAAAATATGTTACAGTAGCTTCAATGGTTTCTATAATTAGTAAATATACTTGGACCCATGATATTCAAATCTTGATAATTCCGATAGACGAACTTGCCCCGGTGCATGTCGAAGTTGCCTTCATTCGAATTATTGCGAGTTGGATGAAAACGGTGGCGGATGAAGTTGGCGATGACCGTGACACGTAAACAGGTTAAGATGGTTTTTTGGATAATGGGCTCATCTAGTGCATGGCAAAAAAAAAAAAGTCTAGGTATAAATTTGCCTGCAAGAATGTGCAGAAGTTGCAACGAAATTGTCTGCAGAGTGGCAGCATCGAAGTGGCAGCAACAGCAGTTGCCGAGCTGGATTCGAAGCTGGAGTTGGAGTTGAAGTTGGAGTCGAAGTCGAAGTCAGAGCCGCAGCCGCAGACGAATTATTGGTTCACCTTTTGGTAAAATTAAATATCGCGTGTTGGTAATTTCCGCTTGGCTTCTCGTTGCTGCTGTTGCTGCTGCCAACTCTGCTGCTGCCGCTGTTGTTGCTGCCAACGGTTGAAGTTGAAGTTGAAGCGAATTATTACGATGATTACGCGACTGACAATGCTCCCATGCATTCATGTCGTCCATCCGGCCATCCAGCCATCCAGCGATCGAAAGCAAGCGAGCTTTCTATGCATGCGTCGACCATCCATCCACATTGCATGCGAGCTGCTCGATCGTTGCTTTTGCTTGTGGACATCTTCGTGGCATTCTGGATGAGGATAAAATTACTTAAAAGCGAACCTCTGGGCATATCAATAGTATTGGCATCCAACCGCTGTCAATATTGTGACGCCTCGTAACCCGGCTGATCCGTAACCGATCACCAAAAAGGAATCATTATATTTAGGTGCACATTATGTGCACACACACACACAAGTACATTGAACGGGTACATATAAAGTTACATACATACATACATTGTAGTGGTAATTAAGTTGGCAAAAGACCAAAGGAAACGAATTTTATGTTTGTGGTGGTTCACAGTCATCAACAATTTGTGCTCTCATTCATATTACCATATGTGTAACAATGTGAGTGTGTGTCGAGACTCAATTTGTCTGACAAACTCGCAGCATATGATTGACAATTATAGCAGGTTAACCGATCGCATTGTCTCGATTCCGCAATGCAGCCACGTTTCGAACCAAACCGAACCGCCATCAACATCACCATCGCCATCCACTACACCACGCTCACCATCACCGCCACCGCCACCGCCACCGCAACTTTACCGGATGGCCCCCTGTAATTAAAGTTTGCGTGCCGACGGAATAAATGTTGCTGATATTGTTGCCATATGCACGTGTTGCACATATGTACAATTTACACAATATATACTTGTAAACTGAAACATTTATGTAAAGTATCTTTATAATTTAACAAGAATGTTGCCGTATTTTTAATATAAAAAAATATAATGATTTATTTACTTGTATTTATGTTAATTATTTGCATTCAGCATATGTCACAGTCTAATAATTTTAATATGCCTTCGTTTGCCACATTTGATACATTTATACAAAAATTTGTACATTCGATAGTTTTCAGATGCAATAATTTGTATTAATTTGCATTCTTTTATCATATTTTGTATACTCTAAATATAGTTGGTACATTTCATTTGCATTGGTATATCAAATCATTTAGTTTGGAAATGGTACATTGCTAAATTATTTAGCACAGTTTCGAACACATTTAACAATGCTTATTTATTTAGTAAATAATTTGCTATGTAGGTAATAACATTAAAAATGATTTGGTACCAATTATTGCAAACTTAAAATGCTTTTTAGTATATTATTGATTGGTACAATTGAATTAAGATGAGTTCGATTGGCGGAAAGAGCGCACAGATTAGGCTTATTTTATTAGTATTATACTTATACTTGTTATAAAATATCATATCGTAAATGAATAAATAAATAAGTCATAAAAATAACTCTTTCTTGCATAACCTAACTAACCTCTTTCCTACACTGATTACTATTGAGGCCTCCAGCAATTGTACATTAAACTCAACGACTTTCCAATAAATAATCTTTTATCAAATATTCACACTTAAGTGATTAAAGCTACTAGTTAATGTTTGAGCTTATGTGCTGTGTTTTGTTTTTGCTTGTATGTGAGTGAGTGCAAGGACTTTTATAGCCAATTTATTCTCGATCGCATCTCGATCGCGTTTGAATAATTGGCAGCAAAAGATACGTTTGCCACTTTTGAGCAGGCTCGACTGGCTCTCTTTCTGCGTTTTGCGTGTTGAATGGTTTTTCATTCTCTAGCATGCAGCAATTACAATCAGATTAGTTGCATGTCTCCTTTGCCCCGTCCTCTCCTCCATGCACCCCTGGGGCGCTTCTTTGATGCAAGCGTGAAATCGCGTTAAGAATGCGACGCGATGCTGAGGTTAATCGCTCATTAGTTTCTTCAAAGATGTTGTATGTTGCGCCTTTTGTGTCACTTATAATTTCAAGTAAATACAAATCCAGGCATTTAAATTTATTCAGCAGCAGCGTAATGGGCATAGTATAAAGCTGAGAACTCTTGACTGAAGAGTTCTTACTTATTATTTCTGATTTGTTTGTATTATATTCTATACTTATTAAAATCTAGGCTACATTTATGTCCTTTTATTGTGGGCATAAAAAATAAAAAAAAAACGAGAAGAGGAAACACAAAATTTGTAGACAGACAAAGAGTTTCGCACAATGTTGGACAAAAGTTTTCACAATCGTTCTACAAATTTATATACAAACGTACATACTCGTATACATAGTACGTATGTATTTATTTTTATTTTCTTCTTTCGTTTAACAACATGGAAATGGAAACGGGCATCTTTCGCAAATAATCACTTTTTTGTCTTTTGCTGGAATTGTGTTTTTGTTTTCATATTTCTTTTTCTAGTTCTCTCTGCTGTGTATTGCTCTATTACTTCTTTGTCCTTGCTAAACATCAAAGTCTATCTTTGGACCTTTGTCATCATGGTGTTTTCACACCCTGCGCCAAAAGCGTAACAAGTACGAATAATCCAACTCAACATAGCTCGACTAGCATTATGCTCTGCGAGGTAAAGGATTAAGAATATATTTATTAAAATCAATACAAGTGTTAATAGATACCAGTTTAAGATTTGCTCTCTACTAAGTTTAACAACTTATGCATTAAAATCGTTCTAACCACTTTTACAGTTCTATTAATTGTTGTACTTTTTTATAGATTCAGATATTAGGTGAAACTTTTAAGGTAAAAGAGTCGTGAGAAAGTTCTTCGACTACATTGGCACTAATCTCACCATAAAATGTTAATCTTATCTGAGCCAACAATGACATATTACTTGAGTGTCCTTTGTCAGAATGACACGACGCGTCTGGAAGTTTGGAGCTTATTAGAATAAAAGGGGCAAGCCTTTAAGGCAGGGGAACAGTGCTCTACGTTATCCTTGACAATCGACTCATACCAGCAAACACTAAATAAACCTTTGTTGAGTGGATTCTTGTAAAGAAATCATTTTGCTGCAAATCAAATGGATGTCATAAGAGGCAAAACTTAAGCATTATACATTTTAGAAGGTTGGCAAATTGTTTAAATGTTAAGAGTTTATCAGATAGTTGAATACTGTCCTCATAAGAAATGACAATGTTTGACTTGAGTACTGTTGTGAGTTGTAAAGATATTCGCATAACTCAATTACACCCTCTTGGAATGGGATTGAGAACAGGGTATAAAGAGCGTAAAACCAACGCGACAATGTTTTGTGTATGCAAACAAAACATTCTCATACTTATTTTAAAATATTCATTATAAAGCGCGCGTCACAAGGATGTTGTTGTCATGTGTAAGTAATACAAAAAAAACTAACCCTTCTTCCCTTCCCTTTCCCTTTTCTTATTCTTGGGGTGCACTTTCTCCAATGCATACAAAACCTTGGGTTGGTAAACAAAGGAGCAAAGGTCACTCTAACGTAGATTTCATCAACATTCGGCAAAAGCGTCAATGAATTTCTGATGTCCGGTCAGAGAATCCGTTAGCAGGACATCACAGTTGCCCATAACAAAATGTTTCGTGAGAAAAGGGGCTTATTATCTCCCAATCCTTCGCTTATTATTATTTCTCTGGTAATTTGTGTCCGGTTTGATAATGGAAAGACAAACATACTATGTGCGTTTGACGCTTGATAAATTAAGGCTCGATACCGGTTGTGTTTTTATTTTTTATTAGACTGTCACCGAAAGTGATTTGAAAAATTAGGTAGTCGGATCTGCAGGATATGAATTCTTAAGCAGTCATTTGCGTATACCAGCATCTAATCTTAACAAATGACCCAAAGTGCTGCTTCATCAGTGACGGCGCCAAACTGGTCTTCGGTATCAATCGGCCCATAACGGAATATCCTTTGAGAGTGTCCTGCGACTCTACCTTACAACAACATGTTTGTAACGGGATTTCAATTAGACGCTCTTTCTTATGCTGATCACTAATCGAGCAAGCAAGCAATATACATATAAATTAAGTATATGTAAGGATTTTACAATTTTCGTTTTGGTTAAAAACTTTTGAATACTGTTGCTACACAACGATTTGCTGATATATTTCAATGATTTCAAAAGGTGTTGGTTTATCATGCTTTATTATACTCTTCAGGTCCGTGTTTTCAGTGTCCTTATAAAGTAATGCAAATTTTGTATTACAAAATATATTCGTTTAAAAAGTTGATACACAAATATATAGTTATAACTAGTTTAAATATAAGTTATTGTCACATTAATAAATCGTTCTTTAGAGTTATGAAATATTGAAACCATGTATGATTATTGTCAACTTTTTCATCTACATCAAAAATTTCAGAGGTCAAATCCTTACAATAACCGATTGCTCCTTTAACATTACCAATTGCGGTAGTCAACTTTGATGATGAACTTTTTTAATCGTTGTTAATCTCCTGCCTTTTTCGGTCAATACAAATTGAATTGAATAATATACTTGCATTGTTATTATATATGCAGAGTAACTTCTTATTGTGGACATCTCTATTTAAGGGACCTCCTTTAGTCGGGCACTAATTTTAGTGAATTCTTTCTTACATACGAACTTTGACAGAAATTGATGGACTAAGAAAATAATAACAATTTTATAGATTACAATTTAAAAAAGGTTTAAGTACAATAAAAAATCTTGTGTGTATTCCTCATTGTTAGTTCCTACTTTCTTAGGCAATTACTTGATTTTGGTATAATTTATGCTAGGCATATTGAACGTACGTAGTATGTATAACAAGTTTGCGTATCTGCGTATAAATGTATGTTGTGTTTCGGTAAGACTAATTGTGAGTTTTTGGCAATAGTGGACATGAGAAGATTCATTAACTATTTTAATTGGTCCAGAGAGTGGCAAACGAAATGTGCTACGAATATAATGAAAAGTTTTTCATTTTGTTTAAAATGGTTTACGCTTTAACGGCCAGGTTGGTCCACAGCAATATACACGACTGTATGTTAGTGTGTGTGTGTGTGAGTTGGTCATTTATAATAGCTGTGAGCACATAAGCATATATAGTATATATGCTATATATTATGTATATTATGTATAGGGGTTTGTGTGTAAGTATATAGGATACAAATGTCAGAAAGAGGCCTAGTTTTGTGTCATGTGCGGAGGTGGCATTAAAAACAAACCCTTTTACTAAACTTGTTGTTAAACAAACTTGCGATGTCTATTTCAGCACTACACACACACACACACACACACACACACACTCGCATACACGCACACCTCATAACACAGATGGTGTCCCGGCTCCAAAGTGGACAGAATTTAACGTGCCACCGACTCGTTTAATAATTGCTCAGAGTGCGGTGCGATTTGGGTATGCGCGTTAGAAACTCGCTGGACCATCAGCCTTGTCGTTAGGCCTGTCAGCTCGACCCAAAACCGGACTGGTCCAGCAAAGGGGAAGTGGCAGGGGACTATGACCGGGACCGGACCGGACCGGCTCAGAATGGACTAGAGCATTTGCGAGCAGCTCAAATTTGTGATAGATGCGGTTTGTGGAGGCTGGACAAATGTTCGCGAGGTGTTTGTTGTGCACAGCACAGCACACGCACACCATTCCACCTCGACGACGGTCCGTTGTAACCCCAAAGTGTCCAGAAAAGGGATGAAACGGCTGAAAAATGCTTACGACTGGGTTTTTGGAAAATGTTATTACGAATATATTATGCGCATACACATACATATCAAACACATATATACATACATATATATATATATATTTGTATGTCTGTATGTAGTGCGTGAACTTTCATTAAAAATACATACATAGACACTTATGCCTATAAGTGTATGTACATTACATAAGTGTGCGTATATACAGCTGGAATAAATAAGTAGGTGTTTGTTGTAAATGAAAAGCGTGTATCATAAGATGCGTTGCTATGTATGTAAATATTTGTGCAGGTATGTACTACAAAGCACGCCGAGTATATTTATGTACGAATATGTGTGTACCCTTTACACACTCGTAAAACTGTAACAGTGGTCAACAGATTGGCAAAGGTTCGTTAAGCCCACGAACGCCAAATGTCCGTCCTGATAGAAGGTTATTCTGCGTCGCGATAGCGATGGAGATGGTCCTCGAAATGGAAATAGGAATGGGAATAGCGATGGTGATGGCGATGGCGATGGGGTTCAGCGGCGGGCAGGATATTATGTTTAGTTAAATCTAACTTTTCTCAAAATAGGGTTAGTAGTGTAATCAAAATGCCACAGTGAAGTAGTAAAATTTGACATAAATTTTACAGCTCACACGTGGCAGCGATTGATGCTGAGGTGATTCCCGCTGGACAACAGGTCACTACCGTGCTCTTTTCTGCTCTCTTCTTCTGCCATGTCCTGCCGTGGATGAATGTACTAGGATGGGCTTGGGTAATTACGAGTACATGAATTTTTGTTCATCTCAACACAACTCACTAACTCTGTAATGCGTATAAAGGGTTTGATTACAAACTTTTAAAGTCTTTGTCCAAACGTCCTTGCAAAATTTCATTTGGGAACATTGCCTTTACTTTTGAGTAAAATAAAATACATGTAAAAATATAGAAACACGAAAGGTTTATTTTTATATATTCATTAAAAGCGTTGCTCTGTTATACACATACATATATTGTAAATTTAGTATGAATTCTTGAATCTAAAATGTAGTTTTTGTATCTATTGGAGCGGTTCAATACAATAAAGTATACGATGAACTAATAAAATTGCTCATTACGTTATATAACAAATGAAATGCCTTCTTTAAAATAAACTGACTCTTACACAATATAAGAACAATTTAAATTTTTAGATATTTAATTCAATAAAGCTAAGAGTCTAGAATAGAAGTCGACTAATAGAATCCCACTAGACCATTAAACGTTTTCTTCTATTCCCTAATGAATTTCAGTTGAAAAAGAAGGTAAATATTTCAAATGCTCAATCATCTATTTTTTTATAAAGCTCCACTCATCTATTTTGTATAAAGCTTCAAGGTAAATTAACTTTATCGGACAGATTTTCAAAATTAGTTTTGGATGTAGGGTATTGTACACATTTTTAACTTGCTTGAAATAGAAGGTAACAACATTACTACAAAAGTATAATATATAACAGGTAGGAGGCATCATCGATTCCATTAAGTATATATGTATATGCCGCATGAACGACTTATTCTCAGCGACTATAACAGGATTTGTTATTATTGCGTGCAGTTCACCACTTCTGGCAACGCAAATTGAGAAAAATCATATAGCAAGTGTAATTTTTGATACATACAAATATAACTGAAGTCGTTATGATTCCTAAAAATATAGTATGGTTCTGATCAGGCAAACATTAAGGAATTTACATAAGAAATAGTTTAATATGGCAAAAAATGGCTGTAGCTTGACTCTGGTGTTTTTTTCAATTTGGAATTTAAAAGTATATTTTGAATGTAATTGTATATCGATATACCATATATAGTTTTCGGTATACTTTAGTATTTTTCGGTATGTTCATTTGGTATACTTTTAGAGTAATAGCGTATTGGTTTGCTTTTATTGAAATTGGGTTGGGACTTTGCTTTCTTTCTTGTTTTCAGCTAGTTTCTAGTTCTTGTTTCTAGTTTTTTAGCTATTGGGTTTTAAAATATTTTAGTTTAAGGTTACTAGTAATTATAAAATTTGTTGAATTCTTTATATTGCATTCTTAATATATGAAATTTATTTTCTTAATGAAATATCTTTGATTAATTAAATACTAGATATTATAAAAATGATTAACGTAAAGAAAAATATTGATAAAATATTATAAGATAAACTTACATAGTTATATGTATAACGTCTGCATTTTTTTTCCAGTTGAATTCAATGAATGATATTAACATAATTAAGTATTAATTCAGATTTATTATTCCTTACTTAATAATGTTGATCTCACAAACATATGATAGCTATCCAAATGTGGTTTCTAAAATGCTCCAGTATCCTTATGGAACTTTATTTGAATAGCTTCGTAGCAAATATATGTGTTTGAGTGGGTTTATGGTCTAAGAATCTCCAATAAACTTAATCTCTAAAATTTGCGTATAAGAATAAGAATAAAATCCTTTGACAGCAATCTCTCTCAAATTGTATTATTTTTTAAACAATGAAAATTTACATTGTCATAAAATACAAGTATCCGCAGTGTTCGCAGTATTATAGCCAATATAGTTCAAAGATTATTGAAGTTCAATAGTTTAAGAAACGTTTGCTATTCACGATTTATTCATCTGTAAAACCTTTTGAAAGAGAGGCCATAAGAGTTAGCAATTAATTGATGCCGATGACTGTGCCTAATTTTGATTATGTTGGTGATATTTAGAGACTATAAAATACAAATTATTGAATATTTACATGTGTGTAAGGAGTCGAATCTGGCTGCGAGCATTTCAATAATGTTTACTTTTGCGCTTGTTTGAAGACTTTTACAACTGCATCGGAGAGCTGGAAAGCTGTGCATAGAAATTCTTTATTTACTGACTTTCAAAACTTGCCGAATGACTGAAAAGTTTTCTTGACCTTGTAAACTTTGAGAGACTTACACGAAAAGAATTTAGCCAAACCTAGACGTTCGAAATAAGTTTTTCTCTCATTCTCATTTGGGTCGTTGAAGGCGAAACGCATTAAGAAGCGGTATATATATAACAAGATGTATATACATACATAGATAGGTGTGTATCAACAAGTGGGTCATTCTATTCAACTATTCAACTATACAAACTATATATATATCCATTTTATTTAAGTTCGTTTTTTATGTAGTAGCAAGCATTGATCAAATGCACTTTTTAGCATCGTTTGGAATTCGGTAGGGCTTCATTTAGGACTCCTTTACTCCTTAGCTCCCTTGACTTCCTGCCACTGCTCTTCAGAGTCAGAGTCAGAGTCAGAGTCAGATGCATATGTATCAGTTTCAGTGCTTTTGGCAGCTGTTGAATGGCCGCACTTTTTTTTCCATATTCAATGTGTGTGCCCCGGATGCTTCGTTGCCAAAGGTGTTGCATTCAAATCGCAGCGGCAAAAAATTCACTTTTCGAGTGTTTCGCGAAGCTAACAGAAAAAAGAACAAAAAACGAAAACAAGAAAAGAAAGCTGCCATGAATAACGGCATTTTTGGGTTAGCACGCATCAAAATTGCACCATATGGAAATTTAGTTGGCAACTGCCGTGATATCGTTGACGCCGAGCAATGGACGCAAAAAAGTGCAGCTGCGATGCGAGCGAAGGTCAATCAAGTGACTCCGTTTTTTTCGAGTGTGTGTGGCCAAGAGGCAGCAGCAGCAGCAACAGCAACAACAACAGCAGAATGGCAACTGCCAACTGCCAAATGCCTTTCACCAATGCGCCAAAATTGCGGTAAAACAAAAACTGCGGCCGTCACACAGCTCACTAAGCGCTGCGAGCCACGGGCATAAAAAAGCGCCGAACAACGTGCAGTCCAAGTGGACAGACGGACAGAAGGACGAGGCCGCGCCATTTAAGGGGATTAGGCAGTCAGTTGGAAACCGCTTGTTTGCCCAGTGGCATGCAGCTTGATGCACTTGACTCTTTTTTCAGCCGTTTCTGTTTCTGCATACACCGCTACCACCGTCGCCTTCTGCTTCACTACGTCTTTGGCTTGGCTCGGAGTGCAGCAGAAACAGCCAAAGCGCCACTGGCACATGTGGTCCACAGTCTTTAGTCCTGTGTTCAGCGTTCTGCGTCCTGCGTCCTGAATCGCGTTCGATGTGGCGTCATCGTCATGTGATACTGTCGCCGATTAGGCATGTATGGACGTGCAAAGTGCTTGTGATGTGTGTATTTTGGATGTTTGTTGCTTTTTGACACGACGACCACAGCGGCTAAAGGCGGAAAAAATAGTTTTTTTCAGCGTTTGCATTCCACGATTTTCGGACTTGACTGCAGGCATGTTTCTATTTGCCACAGCTTAACAGTTTAATTGGACAACATTGTTTTATAGGTCACAATGGAGATGCAGTCTGCACTTAGCAATCTAATATTTCATCGCTGGAGCTCTACTAAAACTATAATTAGTTTTGAAGATCTTTGATCCTTGATTTATTGAGAATAAACTAAGATGTACATGGGCTTAACTTCTTTTATTGTGTTCTTTTTAGTTGATCATTTTATAATACGAAATTTAACGAAATTTAACGTTATATAAAATTAACATTATAAAATAAAGAACTTAATAACGTAATTCGTATTACATTTGTTGGACTTTATTATATCTCTTATTGTCCGATCTTATAAGACTTTGTAGATGGCTATGATAAAACAAGGTGAATAAACAACAGCCATTCATGGAATAAATATTAACTTTATATAAGTTTAATTATTAGTATAAGCATACACATTTTAGATAGACACTTCAATCTATGTATATGGTTGATCAAAATAATCAACAAAAATTTAATTGTATATGGGTAATTCTCTGGTAAATGTCGCGTGCGACCAGCTTTTCAGTGACAAAAAAAAACATAAACTAAAACGATTTTAAAAACAAGTGAAGGTTATTCTTAAAGCTTTGGATTAGCACTATTTTTAGAGCTAAGATTGATTTTAGGAACTTGTTCTGTTTTACGATAAAATATATAAATTTGTTCATTTTTTGGTTTTACGTACGAATTTTTTCATTTTTGCAATTATCAGAACAGAAAACAAAATAGAAACAAAAATCCAAAACCATTCTTAGCTCTAATTAAAGTATTAATCTAGAGCTATCAAAATAACCTTTTTTTATTTTTAAAATTGTTTCCGGTTATGTTTTTTTGTTGTCACTGAAAAGCTGGTCGCACGCGACATCCCTCAGAGAATTGCCCATATGCTTCATACCTCAAACATCAGCTCAATATGAATATCAATCGAAAACGTTTTTGTTAAAACACGTCAATCCATTGGCTTAAATAACACTTTGCTTACATTACACATACTATAAACATACTTTAATATTCTGGTAGTTTGATTTCTAACAATTTCGAAACTGTTGAATACTTTCCTATATAAGCGAATATACATAAGTGGTACTCAAAATGTAACTTTATCTGAGTAATGAACTTGAAACCAAACATCAACAAATATATAATATATAATATATACAGCAGAATCCGGTTATAGCGACTTTTAAGGGAACGATGATTTTTCGCCGTTAAACCCGGAAGACGTACTAACCAAAAGGAGCAAAAAACAGTTTTATTTGTTTATTTTATGGTTGCCATGATCGTAATAGGGTTTCAAAATAAAACAAATTAATTGTTTAATCAAAACAAAAAATTTAAAAAATGCAATTCAATAATATGGTTTTTTCATAATAAGTCGTATAGATATATGCATAATTATAAGCATAAGCTATGGCGACTGCAAAAACTAACAGAGATAATGTATGTTAAGAACCTTCGTGTCGCTGTTACGCACACATATATTTCTCACAGCATCGTTTGATGTTTAAATGTTTTGGCATGATTTCACTGCATTTTTTTTACGTCGCAATATCCGGTTGAATTGTGAAAAATTTTGACGGTATAAGCGGTTTGTCACTAAAAGCGGAGACGTACTAAGCGGAGGCCCTCTCATATAAATTTTTATGGGGACCAACCAAGCTATCAAGTTATAACCGGATTCTACTGTAATTTGATGGATTAACTTTATTATTATACAATGTGCCGCTACCAATTGGGTAGAAGGGTATTATAACTTTGTGCCTGCCAAAAATGCATGTAACAGACAGAAGAAGGACTCTCCGAACCCATAAAGTATATATTCTTGATCAGCGTCAACAGTTGAGTCGATATAGCTTTTTCCGTCTGTCCGTATAAAGAGCTAGATCTAAGAGATGCAGACTTAAGTGTTTTCGACAACATTTGTTAAGTTTGCTGTGCAAACTTTGCACGTAGATCAAGTTTATTTAAATGTTTACCACGCTAGAGTCGAATTTTTTAATACAATAATAACTTAAGTATTTATGATTGCTGAAAATTCAGTTACGATCAGTTAGGAATTATATTTTAAGAAATATTTTGTATGGCATACTGAAATCGCGTGTAGTTGTTTTGGCTAAAAATTTGGTATATTTTGTACACTCGAAATAAAGCTTTGGGTATATTTTAGTATTTTTGTGGTATATTAATTCGGTTTATTTTTAAAATACATTTTTATTAAAACTGGATAGTGGGTATCTCACAGTCGAGCTAACTGGTCTGTAGAGTTATTTCTTGTTTTCCATTCAGTCAAGATTCCATTGATTGATGAGACGCGTTTTACGTGTTATATAAATTGATTTGCGATATGTAGCAACTGATAATTTAACTTATGTAATTTTAGTACATATGTATAGAAGTTAACTATTGAATAACTACAACGAGACTTTTGGTACAATTGTTTTTATGGCTAATACACGATATCACCATATCAATTTCCTGTTATTCTGGGCTTACTTTTATCAAAGGATGCATATGAGCCGAATACAAAGCTAAATAAATCAAATAAATTGTGTATACCTATACTATAACTTGAATTTTAATAATCGGTCTAATATGGGAGTTGTTTTTAGATACACTTTCAAGGATACTTTTATTGAATAGAGGTAGGAGTAGGTATTTTCATGATCCTCCAACCAACTTTATTTAGCTATTTTGTTATAAGAAAGGTTGCTTCAAGGAATGTTTCAAAGTGCGGTTGGAGACAATTTCAATTATTGGTTGCCTTCGCCATCTCAGTTCTGTGTTATTTTAGTGCAGATGCCTTGCGAGTAAATTGAGAGAGAAATTGCCAGACTCAGCGTAGGAGTATATATTTAATAAGGGAATCCATTGTAGGAGGTGTCTTGTTTTGCATATGGTTGTTCATCGAGGAGTTTCGGTCTCTCTTAGATGCGAGACGAATAATTGCTTGCGCTTTGGTGTGGAAGATAACTTGGAGCAGTTCTTGGCTAACGAAATGGAAGCCCGTCTTCAGCCAAGATGTCGGACTCAGGGTAGAGCTGTCCACTTGCAGGACGAACGATGTCCTGCCTTCATATAGGCGGCGGCTATATTCATGTGCGCGTATCGTGGGTATTTGAATTCTCCCAGTTTGGTATGTATTACAGATATGTGTATATATATATATTGAAATATGAAAGCGTACATATGTGTGTGCTTGTGTGTGTTGTTGTATGTGAGCTAGGTCCTGTCAAAACTAAAGCGCGCCGTTGCCAGAGACAGACATGCACAACTTTTGCTCCATACAATATCAGCAATTTCCTTCGTTAGTCATTCGTTTCCTTCGTCTGCCTTGTGTGTTGTTATGGCTCCCAATGTCCATCTAGGACGAGAACTAGGACGAGCAGAGCATGAGCTGACGTCCAAGCTGAGGCTGAAGCTGAGGTTCTGGTTCTGGTTGAGGTTGAGGCTGAGGCTAGTCTTTCTACTTTGATGTAGATGTGGAGACCTCCGAGTTCAATGCCTAGGACCGCATCGCATCGCATAGCAGAGAACTGGACTCGACTCGACTCGACTCGACTGGAGCGAAGAGAATAGCACAAGCAAGCGACGTTTGGACATGTGGACATGTGGACAGCTGGACATGTGGACGTCTCTGGACAAGAGTACAAGAGGACATATCGCCAGCAGACGGCGACCCACGTATATTTCTTCTCCCCCTCCCCGCATATCTCACTCTGTTATAACTTCTATACGGTCGAGACTCATGCACACTTAGCCATCGCCATCGCCATCGCCATGGCCATCGCTATGTTACGAGTAGTAGCCAAACGTTTGGCCATGCTAGGTAGAGTCACACATGGACACATAATGTAAATGTCCGCAATTTCTTTTTGGGCATCTCTTGCTGCTGTTGCTTTTGCTGCTGTTGCCGTCAACGTTCTTGCCATTTAGCTTGAATGCGAATCCCTTTCGCCTCGTGCGTCGCCTTACTCTTGACTCCACACACATACACACACACATATGAATCTAGAAGCAACTTGCGGCCCAGCGCAGATTGCTTCTGCCATCGTCGTCGTAGTCGTAGTCGTCGTCGTCGTCGTTGCTGTCGCCATCGCCACGTTTCCATCATAGCACCCAACCACCTGGCGCCAGGGGCGAGTCGATCGATAATTTCCATAGTTGACCACTGCTGTGTATGCGAATTTTGAAGCGGACATCTGCACAAATACAAGCAAACCTACAGAATCACCCTCTCTACCAACTACACACACACACGTACAATACACACACACATGGACACACACTAAGCATTTACTCTTAGAAGCAACGACGACGACGACGACGACACACGAAAACGTTGCTGTGGCTGAGGCTGAAGCTGAATCAAGCATCGAAAGCAGCAGCAGCAACAGCAGCTTCCACATCCACATCTACAACATTCACATGCACATCCATATAACGAGAGTGGTTTGAGGGGGGAAGCAGAGGGGGAGGGCAACACGATGGTCAGTGCCCACAATAAGTAAGGGTCTGCCATGAAGATAAAACGAAGACCAAGGAACGAACTGTTTCTGCAAAATGTTGTTTGCATACTACTTGCGACATGTGAAAAGGATAAGAGTGAGTCTCTCTCTATATGTATATGTGTATGTGTGTGAGCTAAATGTGTGTTAGTGCCATATAGCGGACGATGCCGCAAATAGTACGTGAGTGGGAGTTCGGCGCGATTGGGGACCGCCGGACTCGTTGTGGGCAGTTTGCCACGGACTGACGTGGAATTGTGACTCGACTCGGGTGTGAGCTTGGGCTTGGTCTTCTGCTTCTACTGCTGCTGTTTCTGTTTCTGCTGCTGCTGCTGCTTGGGTTTTCGGCTTGGGCGTGGGCGGGACGAAGGCGAGGGCTGAGCATGGGGTTCTGGTCAAGCAACGCGCAACGTTGCCTGGGACTGAGACGGGACAGACGACGACTTGATGGTTAGCTTGGCCATGGCTATAGCAAATGGAAAGTGGAGTGGGGAAAGGGGATAGAACGGAGAGGGGGAGCGTGGGAGGGGAGGGTGGAATGTCCAGGCAACGGGCAACATCTCTCGAGCTGATGCTGCGTCGTGGGAGCAAACTGGTAGATGGAGGTAAAGATGTGCGCTAGGCGATTGTAAAATTTCACATTTTAGAGAATTAGACGTTTTCTCGAAAGCAAACATACACATATGTAGCGTGTGAGTGTATGAGTGTGTGTGTGAGTGTAGGTATACACACACCGGACAGCTTGTAAGCTCACACACACACACACACACACACACACACACACACACACACACACTCGCACATACGCGTTCTTAAATGTATAGATATATTTTACTTATATACAAATGTATGGAGGGTATGGTATATGAACACATACATAGCGTACACTCGTACGTATACTTGATATGTACATACGCAAGATGAAATTTTTGTATATAGGCAAATTCTGCTGTTGTGTTTTTTTATGTGTAAGCGAAAGCCAAAGAAGTGGATGTTTAAGCAAAATTTTGATATTTTTGGGCATTTTGCATATTTACGATGTGAGCGCAGTCCGCAGTCAGAGTTCCGTCCAAACGAAGTTTGCTCCAAGTTTTCTCTTCTCAGTCAAGCTAATGAAATGTCATGTTGTATTTTAGATACAAGCATCGAACACACGAATACTTGTCATTCGATATGCTACACCCTAATTAGACATATTATTGTATGATACGTATTCCAATCCATAGCTATAAAAATGCTTTAAAGTAAGAATGCGCCAAGTTGAGTGTAGCTAAACAAAACTGTATTAAGTATACGTATACATAAATCAAGTAGAAGGAATAATTACTTAATAAACACTATATTTAAATGATTTACTTTGCATATCGTAAAAGGAATCGGCAAACTATCCATTAACATAACAGTAGATAGCAATAATACCAATGACTTATAAAAACGTGCAGATGAAAATTAAACAACAGATAAACATTTGAAAACAAATAGATAATATTTTTGAAAATACTATATATTTTATGTTTATGTTAAAATAACTGTTACAAACAAGAATACATAAGTATTGACATTTAATAATCTTTTGGACAAACGCATTTCAATTTAAATCACATATGTATGTATAAACAAATTTTATAGTTTCAAAAAGAAGTTCTTAAACTTAATTACTATTTACAACGCAATCATGCTGCCTGAAGAAGTATTTAATTTTTAATATATAAATTAAATTTGATTGCTATAATGAAACGATTGTAGAAAATAAGAAAAATAAAAGTATTTCACTCTTTTCAAATTTGATAATAATCATAGCACGTCATATGCATAGGAACTATGTATAAAAATATAATTTAATCAAATCTAAGAGCTTATTGACGAAATTTCATTGTCATTGGAGCAGCATAATAAGCTGATAAATGAATTCAGAACTGAATGAATTCAATACCTTACAAATAAATATCACTACGCGTAGTTTTTGTAAACCTATTTCTATTACTCTAATATGTGACAACAAAGATGCAGCGCTAGCACCATTTAGCGTGCAGAGCCGACGGCGATTAGAATAATTTCTATTCAATGAAAAAATATGTTTGCTCATTGAGGTCAACAATTGAAAACTTTCGATTAAAGCCTTCCTATGTTATAGAATATATAGAATAAAAGTCTGAAATTGTACTTGCATGCAAATGTATCTTTTTCTCAGCTGTGCTTTAAGAGTACGTTTCACCTCATTATTATGCATATTGTAATCAATTGTTTTTCGCACAATCGGACGTCAAATGTGAACATGACATACATATGTATACTTGGGGATAATTATATGCAAAGTGTACTCAAGTTCAAGGTTATGTTTATTATGTGGCTTCCCCCCGTACATATTTACATACATACATCTGCAGTTAAGTACATAGGCAGTGCATTAGTCAAAGTAACATATCTGCTTACATTCAGCACACATACTTAAGTACATATGTTTGAAGACACACGCACATACACATATACAAATGCATGCACAATGTGCAGTTGCAATCGGAATGAGCTCATTATAATTAAATAGGCAATAGGTTGACGTTGCCCTAATTTGTGCAGATATGTGTGTGTCTATGTGTGTGTGTGTGTGTTTGAGTGTTTGGCTGTTGAGTATTTATGAGCTGGCGTCAACAGACACGTGCACATTAATAAGCATACATACATACATAATTATTGTCATAATTATTATTATAATGATGCTCACACACACACTCGTCTAGCCTGAAATGGCAGCCACATAGTGCACATTACGATTTTGCATATATGTATGTACATATTTATGCACATATCTATACATACATGTATGTACATAAGCATGTGCAACTGTGTTTACATTATTAAGCATATACTTAACTGGAGTATGTACTTATTTATGCGCAAATAAGTACTAAGTGCGTGTGACATTGCAGCGGTGCGAGTGACCTCTAACCCCTAACCTCTAACCTCTATGTGAAGCTTCATTTCACTGTGTAGGCATTCCGCATATAGAGGTCAATGTCGTATTTAAATCATCCTTCAACACTTGAGCTACTTAATTATATGCCTGCCGTCTTGGCTGCGTTTCACTTTTATTCGTATTTGATAACTGCATTCATTTGTTTTATCTTTTTCTTCTTAACATAACAGAATAATGTTGCGTTATCGATGGTCACTTAACATAACAGAGATCAGTGTACAGAATTGGCTTGGCATGCGTTTACATTTAACAGTTTAACAAATCGCGTTCACTGTTATTACATTTAGTACATTTAAACTAGGTTCGGTACATTTTATTGGTACAGTGAATTACTTGTACATTCTTGTTTGACTGGGTAGGGTACTTTTGAAGCCCTGTGGTATGTATGTATGTATGTAAGTAAGTCTTTATGTACGTAAGTAAGTGCTATAATTAGAAGAGCGAAAGCATTAACTCAGATTTAATTATGCACATATTTTTATTTTGTATTATTTTTGAAATATAATTGATTTTGAGAAACTTACAATAATGTGGAATGTTTTAATTTGAATTGTAAGATATTATTATAATAATAGAGATTCTCTTTTACTTTAGAAAATGACCCTCTATTAAATATGCACACATAGAAATTGAATTTAGTCCGTTTGCCATGCAAATATTCTGTGTTTTTAGTTTATGCAATTATTTAAAGCATGTTTACACATTTTGATAATTAATCTAATAGTCTAGTGTGAATAATGCATTTATTTTCGGAGCTAAAAATTATTCAGACCATGCCAGTTATTTATTGTGGTAAATTATCATATAGTATGTGCTATGGTAAACATGGTAGCCCCAAAATAAAGCATAAAACTAGATATAAGCGCTGTGGAAAAGTACATATATTTATAAATGTTACTTAGTATTGTCTATTACTAGAAGTGCCTACCTATTTAATGAATGTGCAATAGGAATGTGAGTAGTTCTATTGCCAATTAATTGCCAATAAATTTATAATCACTGCTAAGTAGCCAGTCATAAAGAGCATTAATGCTTGCAAAACCCGTATGTGGAGTCGTATATCTTATTGCAGTCTTTTCACGCCTTCTTTTAGTATCAGAATTTATGTGTTACAGGTACTGGACATAAACTGCTGAGAAGTGAGCTATTAATGTGGCAACTGCGCACAATAGACTCAATCGTAAACCGAGGGCATCGACATTAACGGACTGAATCCCTCAATTCCCTGCACTCCCTCCCCATCCCCCATTGCTCACTTTTCATGTCAATCGTACATGAACTTGTCTGTTTGTTTTAGCTCATAAAATTGAAATAAAAATTTTACTCTCGCTTTCGCCGGCTGGATAAATATGTGCTCCCTTAGACAAGGAGTAGAAAAATTGTGAATACAGTTAAAAAGCAAGACGCGTGCCACATGTGGCACGTATGCATGTCTCCACGAGTGTGTGGGTGTCGGTGGGTGTGTAATAAAATCAAGAAATTCATTGAAAATGTGGTAACAACCACACCACAGATTTGTTATTGACTTGGCTTTTATGGCCAAATATCATTTGTTGTTGATATGCTAACATAATAACATAATAGTCGTAATTGGCACTTAATAAAGATCGTTTCGTAGCCATGTTGCAACAAGTTTGAACGATGTTCAGACTTTGACATTGGTTTTATGAAAGAATTGTTGGTGGAACGAATATAAAAATTACAAGGTGAACTGGCTCCATCTAGCGCGAATAAAATGAATTAGAGTGTCAAATAATACAGGGTATCTGTCAAATTCCTACAACTTCCATTACACAGGAAAAATCATTCGTTCCTATTTACATAACAAATCATCTGGAATAACACACAATAATGCAATCAACACAATGCTTTTAATTATGTCAAACGAATCAAGCTAAATGCAGAGAAAAACAGAAATGGAAAGCAGACTAAGGCAAAAAAAGAAAAAACGCAAAAATAAAAGAAAGAAAACGCAAAGAGTACAACTTTCAACTTTTCACTTTTGTGATGTTTTTAGTATTTTTATATTCTTTTAACAAAAGTTCAAAGTCCAATTGAATGAAATCGAAAGTGCTCTCGCTCTATGTACACTATATAGTATGTCTGTATGTGTATGTGTGTGTGTGTGTGTCTGTCTGTAAATAGTAGAGAACTTACATACATACTTAAGAGTGCATGTGTAGCAATAAAAATGTTGGACTTAAATTATTGCTGCGAATCGAGCCAAAAGCGGGCAGCGTATGACCGCAATGGCATGTCTGGACATGGACAAGGATTGCAGGGGATGTGATGGGGGATGGGACTGGGGAGTGTGGTGGAAGGGGGGACCTCCCATAACCTAGTGTCTGTGTGGGTTTTATCCTGTTGTAAGAATAATGTGATTCCTGTCCTTGAATCATAAAACCAATTTTTTCCACTTCTTTTCTGTCTATGTGTAAGGATTTCTTTCTTTTTACTTTTTTTCTACTGCTGCTGCTGTTTTTTTCTGTTTTTTCTTTTTTGTTTGCACTTTTTCGAGCAGACTTTGTCTACATAAAAATATATATTGCATGTCGTATGTTGTGTGCTCCTTAGTCGTTGGTCTACTCAAAGCCAGACTGGTGTCGAGGTCGAGGTCGGCTAGGGTTGGGGTTGGGGTTGGGGTTGAGGTTGGGGGTTTGGTGCCGGGATTGGCATTGCGATTGGAATTGGGGTTGGGGGTTGGTCACTGGCCATAGCCGGCATTTCTTTCTCTGTTTTTTTTTTTTCCTTTTTCTAGGTGTCTCAATGCTAGAAGAAAGAAAGTGGCCCTGCATACTTACCAAAAACTATATATACCATATACATATATATATATATTTATATATGTGTATGTACATACTTAGATATTGACCAATATTGCGACTGGGTAAGGTTAGAGGAGAAGGCGTGAAACTTTTATGTTTGTTTTTATATTCAATTCACAAGTACCTAAGAGTGCGACTTTTCTTTCTCCCTAGCTGCCCCTCTCTCTCTCACTTCCTGTCTCACTCTGTTTCTGAAAGTGGCAACTCATTCGCTCACACAAACCCAATTTGAGGGGGGTTAAAGTCTGAGAGAATGGCTTGCCTTAGTATTTATCTGTTGCTCTTCCTGTATTCTTTTTAAACATTTTCGGATTATTTGATACATAATCCACACTAATGCATGCACGTTTACGAGCCTGCTGTCTGACTAATATTTACAAAACTTCCTTTATTAAGAAGTGTGTGTCTGTGTTTGCGAGTGTCCTTCACCCATCTTAACCATACACATACACATATACATATACAAATACAAATACATGCTTATTAAATTTTTTATGTATTGCTATCAGACTTGTAGTAAGTATGTTTGTATTCATTCGTAATAGAATGTGTGCCTTTGCCTTCTGCCTGTAACTGAACTGAGTCTCTCTTTTTCTGTGTGTCTGCATTTGAGTACGTGTGTTTGTAGAAGTGTGTGTGTATGTGTGTGTGTGTGGAACGATACTATGCCACATTCAGAGTTTTTATTTCATTTCTTTTGTGAGCTAAATAACATGAAAGGCATTAGGCTAGGTCAGTGTCAGACTATTTAATGTGATTTTTCTGCTTTATTTTTCGTAGGGTGAAACTTTGCGAAAAGTCAATTCACAAATAATAGGGTGAAAGTTATTTTGCTGCACACTGTTATACTGTAATACTGTTATACTGTCACATACGCACATAAAATATTTCCACCCACTCTCTTACATATACTTTTATCCACTTATTCAATCGACCAATATCTTTAATGTTAATCAATTGTGCTGAGTCTTTAATATCATATACCGATTCAGAATGCTTTAAGAAGCCGTCGATGTAATTAATTGACTTTTCGATACAACGTTATTAAATCGATGTTCAGGGTAAATAAATACATAGTATTTCTGTGAGATGATTGTTTTATGGAAACGATTGAAATTAAAAGGATGTTTTTTTGTTTCTGCATTAAAATTGGGCTATATATTTAAATTTGCTTATTCCTTTTCATTTTGATTTTAGTATCTCGAAAAGTATAATGAGTAATGTTAATAGTACACTGTTGGTCTTCTAATCTAAGACGCACGCTTACGCGTTAAAATTTATGTAATATTCAATTGATTATTCAAATTAATATGCTACTATTAGATTAAACTTGATAATAATCATATAATTGCTATTACTTTATAAAGTAGCTTTGGATAATTTGGCAAATAATATTGTATTGTATATTATATCGTATAATAAGCTTTAATAACTTTGTTTCTTTTTCATTACCTTTAATAACTATTTATTTTCTTAAATAGTTTATTTTGTACTATTCAAAAGGTAATGTCTTAACAACACAGCCATGGATCTCATATATAAACAAATCCGTACAATCAAGACAATAGTAATTAGTATTGAAATACTCTTTTATTCTAAAGCCCAATCCTTCTTAAACCTAGGCATTAGGATATAGATTTTAGAAGTTTACATATACTTAAGTAATATATATATCTTTAACACTCTAGCACAGTAAATAGTTTCACTTTTTCTTATAGTTATTAGTATCTTAATAGGTATTGAATAATTTTTTTAATACTTAATCTTAAATCCAATTGTCTAGCAGCAACAGTTGAATATTCAGTTATACAATTTTTTGTATTTAATATTGATAACATATTATTCATAATTCAGAATATTATTATTATTATTAAATGAAATGAAAGGCGCTACAATTTTATTGACCTGTGGTGTGTGTTCATCTGCAGCTCACCTCATAAATCGGCGGCGATTCAGCGAGATGGGGCGCAGTAACTAAATACTATACTATCGAATACTCGCTTACTCGCATGTTATAGTGGTGCAAGTGCGCATAGGTTGAATCAGTGAAACGCGACATTAGCATTAAGACCGAGTACCGTTAAGGGTAGGGTCCCCGTCTCGAAGCTCGAAGCCTGTTTTCGCCGGCGACAAATTAAGCACGAAATTAAGCGACATGCTGGCTTTGATCGAAATTCGATATTTTGTCGCTTCCTGAGGAGGCTGCAGGCAGTCGACTGCAGAATGTTTGTTGTGTGTTGTATGTTGTATGAATGTAGACTGCAGGCTATAGGCTGCAGACTGTGTCGGTTAGACAGTCGCCGTTGGGTAATTAGATCACGCTTGATTTGATGTTCCAGCTCCTGTAGATGTCGTGTAGTTCAGTGCCAAGCTTGGTGGCGGCCAAGGATTAAGTTCATTTCTATGCTGGTAATAAAAAAGATGGGCAACAGCAACAGCAACAGCAACGGCAACAGCAACTAAATAAAAAGGCAAGACAAATAACAAGCATTTTTATTTTAATACCAACACTTAATATAAACTTGATGGAGCCACAAAATCACGCTCCATTTGCTCAAGCGCCAACTACAGCTTCAGCTTCAGCACCAACAACAAGGGCGAGGACACAGAGAGAGAGAGAGCACACATAGATGGAGGAGGAGGTGCGGGAGGAGGCACTCCACTCCTTTCTACGAGTAGCAGCAGACGAGTCATGCACTTGTTGATTTTTATTAAATGTTGTAATAAAATAACAGTTAAGTTGTAACTTTGAGTGGGGCACTGAATAAAAAAGAACAAGCAAAAAAGCACTTGCAACAGGAAGAACAGAGCAGCTAGCAACTAGAGATAGAGAGTGAGAGGAAGCGGGGTCAATTCAGTAGTAGAATACCATAGAGAAATGGAGAAAAAGTGCGACGACGATGGGAGAAGTTTTACGCGGGAATGATAGCTCGGCACATGAACGACTCCGACTCCGACTCTGAGTACGAATAGAAATAGTAAACGCTCATGAATGAAATCTAGAATGGATGAATAAATATTTTATTCTTTCTGCCTTTAAGCATTTGCTTCACTTTTTTTTGTGCTACCCTCTCCCCCATTCTTAGTCTCAGTTTCTGTCTCTGTCTCAGTGTGAGGATGAGTCGCACAAAGAAAACGTAAACACGTCGTATAAGCATCAGCAAACAGAGAATAGAGCGGCAGGAAGGCAGGCAACTAGTAAATGGCAACAGAGAACCAAACCGAAAAGAGAGAACACATAAAAGAATAAGAATAAAATAGAAATAAAAATAAAATAAAGCTGACTGTGGTACTTCGCACTCGGCGAACTGAAAGTGGAGCAAAGCGCATAAATTATTATGCCCATCCGTATATGTTCGTTTGTATTTTTATGGGCCACTTGTTGGATCCTCCTGAACAACGGGACTAGGTTAATCCCAATAAGATGCCCAGACGTCTGCATAGTTTTGTTCTTCTCCATTCTCTTCTTCTTGTTTCTGTTCTTGTTCTTATGTTTTGGTGCCTTCGATTAAAATAAAAGTCAACAACAATGGTGCAAATCAATAGGTTATCATAATCACATAATACTTTTCCTTTTGCTCTGTTAACTTACCTCTAACTTGGAGTACATAAATGTCCTTTCTGCTACATTATTTTACTTCTGTTTAAACTGAGTGTAATGGCATAGTTTCTATTGTGAACTTTTTTTTCTTTAGTAGAAACAAGTATTTAAATTCTTGTTTTTAGTGTGTTTTCCTTTTTGAAAATTGTACTTAGTTTCTTTCGCTTGATATTTTGAATGCAATACAATTTTAATTTACTTTACTTTGTTTTATTGGACAAATTTTTGTTGTTGTACCTTTGTTTCATAATTTATTTCATTTCTGATTGTAGTTATTGTGTTTTAACTTTTTCCTTTTCTATTTATTTCATGAACCTTTCTTGCTGTTAGTGTGATTTAGTTTCAAATTTATTTAATATTCTGGTACTTTTATTTTCGTTAATGCTGTATCCACTCAGTTATTCTTTTTTTGCTATATTATCTGATCCAAAGTACTCTTAACATATTGTCAACCTTCTTTAATTTTTAAATCACTCCGCTATATACTTTTCCAATTTCTACCTGTAACTGCAAAATAAAAAAGAAGTAAAGCGAACCTAATTTAATTTGAAATGCGATTCCAAAATCGAATTCTATATCCGATGAACCACAAGTTTCAATACGCTGACCAGTCGCTCAGTCATTGAGTATTCGCAATCTAATAATCTCAAGAGACACAGTCAGATAGACTAGAGATAGAGATTGAGAGAGGAGTGATGTAGATGCTGGAAGCCAAGACTCGCCTATTGCTGTAATGTCGTTGCCGCAAAAGGCAAACAAAAATATCTGTGGACTCGGGGCACTTGAAAGAGGTACAAATGAGTTAGTTGGTTGGTTGCCTGGGTATGGTAAATGCGGCGAGGCTAAAGAATCTGCTACTACAGTTTACAGTGCGAGAGGAGGCAACGAGTATAACATCGGATGGTCAAGTTAATGCATCGATGAACACGCAGAACACGTCCGTCCTCTTGCCTTCCCAAGCAAAAAGGTTGCTTGGCAGCAGCGAAAAGTGAGGAGGGGAACGGGGAAGGGGGGACTCAGTCTCTACTCTGATTCGCCATAGACGTTGTTTCGTGTTTAAAACTTGAGAACATGGCCATGTGCCCGGATCAAGTTATCGGTATCAGCGGCCTTTAACTTGACGGCGCAAATTTTTGAACACAAGCTCCTCACCCCCAAGGGTGGGAGGAGAAAGGGAAGTTCAAGCTGCCATATACTAACTTAAGCACATATATACACGACGTATACACATGCATGGCTTTCTTGTTTTGGCAACTGGCAACTGGTAACTGGCAACTGGACTGTAGTTGGCGTTACCATGGACCAGCCGTCTTTGACTTTGCCTGCCATAACTAAAACTGGAGGCAATAGCCAAAGCACTAGATGTCGCATAAGCAATTTCTGGCCTCCTCTCAGACCCTCTGCGCCTCCTCCTCCTCCTACTCCTCCGCCGGCACATCCTGTGGCTCGCAACGACTTGCGCAACCCACTCGCCTATTTTGAATGGTCGCTTGGTCGAATGGAGACCACCAGCAGTCGCAGTCGCAGTCGCAACAGCAGCCTTTTGATGTGCCATGGGGGCCATCTGAATGTGTGGGCAGCATGTGCAGGGGAAAGGGGAGAGTTGGTTGTGCTATAGAACGGCTGAAAAGACGAGAGAGCTGGGCCAAATATTTCCGCCGAATGCTTCACAAATGCAGAGTAGCTCTAGCTTTCATTCCTTTTGGTCATCGTCATCTCATTCTCATTCTCGTTTTCGTTCTCATGCTCATGCTCATGCTCTCGCCTCAGACTCGAACTCGGCCTCGTCGATGTCGTTGCCGTTGTCGTTGTCGACGTCCACGACCACCGTTCACGTTTCTAGTTCTCGTCATCGTCATCTCTTGGTCGTTAGAAGGGAGGCAGAAGCTTGACGAGGAGTTGCAGCTGGAGACGATGGCTGATTCATGTGTGCAGGCAGCAGTGGCATGCTGCTGTCGCTAACGTTGATGCCAACTTATTCTCGAAGCTCCAGCAACATCAGCATAGGCAACGTGCAACGCCTTTGCAGTTGCCTTTGCCTCGCAGTATGTTGTCGCTGTCGCTGTCGCAAGCATTGCTGTTGCTTTTGCTGTTGCCATCGTATTCGTAGTCGTAGTCCCTATGCCAATGCCAAAATCTATCCCTAACCCACTTCCCATTGCAGCCATCTCCGCCTTGGGTGATGCTGCCGCCCCCGAAATCCGTTGAGGCAGCAATAGAAGCAGCAGCAGCAGCAGCATTGGCAGTTCGTTGGCATAGAAGAGAAGCTGGGCTGCGTGTCCATCATGAAGGTGGTGGTGGTGTTGGTGGTGGAGCTGTCTTTGCCGTTGCCGTTGCCTTTGCCTTTGCCGTTGCCGTTGCCTTTCGCCTTTCGCCTGGCACCGCATCCATCGCCCAAACCACCTGACACCAAAAGCAAGTCGATCGATAATTTCCATAGTTGACCACTGCTGTATATGCGAATTTAGAGATGCGAACATTTACACAAACACACGAGGCGATGCCATGTTGTTGTTGTTGTGTGTGTGTGTGTGTATGTGTGTGCACATTCACATACATAGCTCGGACATCGCACAGGACGCAAGAAGAAGAAGAAGAAGATGACGACGACGACGAAGGAGCAGCAGCACAAGCGATGGCATAGGCAAAGCGAATGGCACGAAGGAAGCCCCCAAACGAAGGAGGCAAGCAAGAACAGCACAGCACAGCACAGCATAGGACAGGACAGGACAGGCTGGACAGCAAGGACAGCGAGGACAGCAGGACAACAGCATAGAACCTCCACACACAGTTGCTGTGCAAAATGTTGTTTGCATACGGCTTGCGATTGCTTGCTACAACGCCGTCAGACGCGGCTGGTTGAATGGCTCGAGAGCAGGGCGAAGACGCATGGCGAGGACGAGGCATGGGAATGGGAATGGATAGGGGAAGGGGAAGGGCAAGGAGGTGAATGTGCGAATGCGAATACGAATGGGAGGAGCTGCCACTGGTCCAGTGCGGCGTGTAATGGATATGAAGATGGTGGCTATGTGGGCTACATCCTAACCGGCTAGGTCACGTTTCGTTGCGTCGGCATCGCCATCGTCGACGTCGTCGTCGTCGTCATCGTCGTCGTGGCTGAAGTTGAAGTTGAAGCAAAGGCCGAGGACGAGAAGAAGAGCAAGCAACAGCAGCATTCGTGGCAACAAGAGCAAGCAAGGTACTAGCTGTAAGTCCACGAAAATGGAGGCTCTGAAAATTCGACTTTTCAAGTTGCTACGAGGCCAGCTTGGGCAGCCTGGTCAACTTGGTCAGCTTGGCCAGAGTTTCCGCTCCTGAGCGTATGCGTGAGCGAGCTAGTGGGAGGGTAAATGAATACACAAACATACATGCAATTGACGGGAGACGACGGCACTCTGAGTTGGGTATGGGGACAATGGTTGGGGGATGCAGAACAAGCTCGAATGAAAGACGGAGACGGTTTGCGACAGCAAAAATATACGGCCTTATATATGTGTGTGTGTATGTATAATAGTTGGCTATTTCACGAAACCCGCCGACGTCGCACTGTTGACCAAGAACGTGAAAGAGTGAATAAGCCTTGGACATCTAACAAACTAACCCCTTCCCTTCTCTTCCCTTCCCTTTCCTGTATGTCCGTCATTGGCAACCCCAACTCTCAACTCGATTTTCTTCCATTTGCCAGCTTGCGTAAATGTGGGGTAGTTGGCATTTGCATATAAATGTGTGTATTGTATATAACAAGCGAGCAAGCAAAGCAAGCAAGCAAGCGGCCAAGTCGTGGTAAGAATCCATTTGGCATTACATTTTAAAGTCCAGAAACAGGACTTTCTAATTGCACTGCTCGATTGCCTCAGCTAACACAATCCCAATAGATCAGGTTCTCTTCCATATTCATTCGCTTCCTATCGACCACATCCCATTCGCTGGTTCTTCACGATGTACTTGCTGTAAGTTGAACTTGTGAATAGAAGTCATACTTCGAGATGATTAGCAGACGAATGTAATAATCTTGGGAATAAATTTAGATTTTAATATTCGACATCATAGGATGTTTATTAAAACTATTTCAACGGCTCTAAATATTCTAGTTCTGTATCCGTACTAAAAATTGAAATCTATCTAATAACTAGAAACTTTAATTATTGGCTTTTATTTTAGCGTCGTTGTTATATTATTTGGCAAATATGTTATTTGTTTTTAATTAACATGTTTCCAAAACTTAACTTGTGTAATACATCGAGAAAAATACAACTTAGAGATCAATGTGATACGTATAAGTTACAAAATTAAATTAAATTACTATTTAAGGTATTTATATTATAAGAGAAGAAATTATTTATATTAAAAGTGATAAAAAGTAACAGTCGTCTTTAGGAAATCTATATATACGTATGTAAGTATGTTTAATTAACTAATCGTAGGGTTATTTGTATAAATATGACGAGTTCTATCACAAGTTGATATTTATATTTAATTAAGCTCTTATTGAAAATCTTATGGTTTAATAAACGTATTTTTATACCCGCTACTCAAAAGGGTAGAAGGGTACTATATCTTTGTGCCGGCAGGAAATGTCTGTAACAGGTAGAAGGAGGGATCCCCGACCCTATAAAGTATAAATATTCTTAATCAGCGTCAAACCGAGACGACCTAGCCATGTCCGTTTATAATTTTTTTTCGACAGCGTTTGTTATGTTTGCACGCAGTTCAAGTTTGTTTCAAATTTTTGCCACGTCCACTTCCGCCCGCAAATTAACGTAAATCAAATAACAAGCGTAATTTTAAAGCTAGAGCCGCGAACTTATACATACAATAATAACTATAGTAATTGTGATTCCTTAAAATTTGGGTGCGATCAGATAAAAATTGTCGAAGTTATTAAAGAAATACTTTTGTATGTGCAAAAACGCTCTCTGGTTTATACCCAAAATATTAGCAATAATATTTTGTAGTTTTGTTTCTAAATTTTCTTTTGAAGGAATGCAGGCAGAAACAAAATAAAGCGAATAAAAGTGTAGTGCAAGAATCTAAAAGTCGCAGGAAAATGCAAATTATTCTTTTTATATTTATAACTAGCATTGTTAAGTAAGAAGTCTAGAAATTTGATTTGTTTAGATTGCGTTATAAACTGGGTAGCTATTAATGACAAAATCCTAATTATCATTTCAGGTATATGCAGTGTTGATGACCAAGTTTTGTTATTAACATTTTATGTTCTTCTAAAAATGTTTACCACTATGAATTAGGAGAAAATTAATTTTGCATTCTAATAAATGGGTAGCAAGTAACTCTCAGTTACAACAGTAACTTTTTTGCTTATTTCTCATTTTCCAATAACTATTTTTACTTTTTTTTACTTTTCGAATCCAATAGTCGAGTTTTATGTAACAAGGTCTGCCAATATGATAGTCTTTCAAATTCTAAAGTAAATCTGCATTCATAGTAATTTCTAATCATTTTTCAACAAGATTTGAAGTATTATTTATTATTTTTTATTAATCAGTAACAATGTTCCTTCTTGCTAATATAAGGCAGATCTATATATATAGAAGTAGCCCGCAGTCATTATTTATTGAAGCAATTGTTCATGTTGTCTTAATTAATTTAAGAAATTATGAATTATTTTGCTTGTTATTTGTATTGAAACTTTGGTCAAATAATCAGACTTAGATATACAATAAGAAGTATTGATCGGTCTACTCAACGCTCAGAATTACCATTTGTGTTGACCAAGTGCAGGAATACAATATTTTACTCTAAACAAGTAAGAAAGCTCTGAGTGTGCTCGACTGTGAGATACCCGCTACCCATTTTTAATAACAGCAAATATTGCGGTATTTTATTTAAATATACCCAAATTAATATACCACACGAATTCCAAAGAATATACTAAAATGAATATTTGGTATATTGATATGGTACTTGCTACACTCAGTATAAACTATAGAGTGCAAAACATACCACGTTGTCAGCTAAAGCAATTACAAAAAAATTAAACCAATTTTTATCTGATCGCAACCAAATTTTCAGAAGACTATAGTCATTATTGTATATGCCAAAATTCGTAGCTCTAGCTTCAAAATTATGCTTGTTATTCGATTTTTGCCAATTTGTGGGGCGGAAGTGGGTATGGCAAAAATTTAAAACAAACTCGATCTGCAGCAAACATAACAAATTATAGCTCTATTTCTTATAGTCTTTGAGATCTAGGAGTTCACAAACAGACGGACAGACAGACAGGCGGATAGACGGACATGGCTAGATCGTCTCGGTTTTTAACGCTGATCAAGAATATATATACTTTATGGGGTTGGAGATGCCTCCTTCTACCTGTTACATACATATCCTGCCGACACAAAGTTATAATGCCCTTATAATGACAAGTGAACTTCTAAAGATAACAATATTCCTTCTCAATGTGGAAAATATATACATTTGAAAAATTCGGTAGTATTGAGTGAAATATAATTGTTTTCATAGATAGTGGCAAAACAAAGTACCAAATTGTTTAGAATTTTCATCTCATGTGCTAAATAAATGCTTATTTTATTTTACCATTATGTGAAAATACATATAGGTAATAATCTAAATACATAATATAGAGCTTTCTTCAGTTTAAATATGGTTTAAATTCGAAATAAATATATTTGAATCTTTGCTCGAGAATCCTCTTTGAATGACAAGAGCTTACCCGCAATCTATTGAGTAGAAGATTATTATAAGTTTGTTTGTCATTTGCGACCCCATAAAGCATATATATTCTTGATCAACGTCAACAGCCGAGATGATATAGACATGTCTATCTGTCTGTTTGTAGGTTAGTCTGTTCGTCCGTATGAAACACTGTTTCTATAGGAATATAAGTGATAGAGATATAATATCTACAGCACTTTTAATGTTTGCGTGAAGATCAAGCTTGTTTTTGATTTTTTCTTCGCCCACTTCCGCCCCTGCAAATCGAAAAAATCAAAAAGCGAGAGTAATTTATAGTACATGCTACTTGTAACTATAGTCTTTACGACTTCTGAAAATTTTGCTATCAGATAACGATTTTAGAAGGCTGTTGCATTCGAATCTTATTTGCTTTGGTTGGCAATCAGGCTTATTTTGTAATATATGATATATTTTAATTGTAATAGGCTGTATGCTATATATATAGTCGATGTAATAAATGGGCAAATCCCACGTGTCGCACGCTACATTCGCACGATTTTAGCTAATGAAAATCAATTTTTTGGGGGGTTTTTTAAAGATTTGTTATGTGTTTAGAGTGAATTGAGAGTACTTTCTGAGGGTATAAGATTCAATTTCACTGGAGTCACTGTTTTGAAAATAATTAATAAAATTGTGACGTGTCGCACGCTACACAAAGTGGAAGTTAGTTTCAAAATTTTCATTTCAAACGCAATTTTTAGAGAATTCTGCAAAATAAACCCTATGAAAGTTAACATCTTAAAGAAAGTTAAGAATATTAGAAGACAAAAACCGATCGTTTGGTCTTAATAATGTTTATAGATTTTTAGCAAAGCCGTAAACCCATTGTGTCGCACGCTACACTTTTTCCGCTAGCATTAACATAAGACAAAAATCTTCTTATTTAAACTAAACATTATTTATTATATTCATAAATGTGCTTCACAATTATTTCAACGTGATTTACTTTTGATTTGTATGTGAGCCCAACCAGAGGCAAAAAATTGTGAAGAATACAATAGGGATTTGAAGGTGTGCGCAGAGCACGAATGTAAGTAAAATTATTAAAATTATAAATAAAATTGGGTTTGATAAAAATTTTTGCATTTATAATGATCGAAATTTCTTTTTTTGCTTTAAATTCTTAAAATTCGATATCAACTTTAATGTTCCATATAAAGAAACATTGCAAAATGTGAAATTTAAAAATTGGTCGCTGGTGGACTGTTTCTATGATTTGCCCATATAGCATTCGATATATTTCGGTATTTTTTCAATATATTAATTTAAGAATAATACTGCACTGGTATGGTTTATTGAAAATGGGCAGCGGATATCTCACTTTCGAGCACACTCGAATTTAGGTTTCTTAATTGTTCTATTCAGTAAACTTACCTATGTATTGCAAATGTTGAAGATTTCATTTCATGTATGAATAAAATATTGTTATAATATTGTAGAAGTATGAATAATATAATATTATAATACTGAGGCTGTAGAAAGGAAGGTTCTTTTTCCCTGCAAAATGTTAAATTAAAAGGAATAAGTTGTATTAATTAAGAAGTTTCCACGTGAAATGGAGACCTTAAAGATAATAATTCATAGGCTGTATATATTACATTTTGAAATATACGTTAGTAAGAGGGCGAAATCTTTGCGTTTCTCGATCCTTCGATAGCCAATGATGAAGTCCCGGGCAAAAGGCGCAAATACATGCGAGTCTCTACATACATACTTATTATATAATGTGATTGTGTATATGTGTGTGTGTGTGTGTGCATGATAACATGTACAGGCTTTTGCAATTTAATCTTTGCTGAAGCCGCCCGAGTGCTTAATGTATGGCCAAAAAGATGCAGATGCAGAAGCAGAAGCAGCACGCTGAAGTCGATGCAACGAAGAAACAAGAAGGACAATGCAAATGCAACAGCAGCAGTAGCAGAAGCAGGCAGGAGCAGTAGATTTTCTGGCACGCCAGCTGCTCGACTGCCATATCAAGACTGTATATTCTAGCCACCTGCTCACCATATCAGCTTAACCCACACACAGTGTAGTCCAGCCATGTCCAGTCCGAGTCCGTGTCCGAGTCCAAGTCCAGCCCATTGTGCGTCCGCCTGCTGCTGCTGCTCGGCAACGTAAGTTTTGCGCAAAACTTTCAGTTGTTGGACATTAAGGACGCACATAGAGCGGCAAAAGATGCATACACGCTTACGCTTATGCTTATGCTTACGTTTTCGCTCGCATTCGCATTCGCCAAAGCCAAAGCCAAATATGCATATTGTATATGAATTTCCCAAAAAGTATACACACACTCATACACAGCTAGGAATTTAAGGAATCGTTAGTTCGTTCGCATCCGGTTGCATTTGCATAAATGCAATTGAGTATGTGTGTGTGTGTGTCCATATGTGCAGTGAGGTAAATAAAGACACAACACACACGCATAGATGTATATGTCTTAGGTATTAAGATCACCCATTCCCAAACACATCTAACAGACGGACAGCTGGACAGCTGGACAAGCTTTTGCTGTATTTGCTGCATTTGTCTGCAGCAAGGAAATTTCGAAAACGATTCTTTTTGTTTCAGCCAACTGGCCTCAAGTAATTTTACTTTAGAGTGGACAGGAAAATGAAACACAGCCGTCGCAGAGGAGAAGAGAGGAGAGCAGAGTGCAGAGTGCAGAGAGAAGAGCTTGCAAGACATCGGCCTAAGCAAAGTGCACAAGTGCGTAAGAATGTGAGCGAATGTGCATCTGAGTCTCGTATACAAGTCATGTATGTGGCATTATACATATGTGTGTGTGTGTGTGTGGCTATGTATGCTGAAGTCTTCTTATACTTCGTCCATACATATTTGCATTGTGCGACTGTGAGCGTGTGTATTTGATATGTTATTGCACTTTTAGTTAGAGCAACGTGGTTGAGCACAAATTAAAATTTATACACTCACGCACTCACGAATACATACACACGCATACCAGCGCACATGATAAAGCACTTGTGTAAGGACACAAGTGTTGGCCGCACAATGTAAGAGCGAGACAGCGAGATGCATTTTGCTGCAAATTTGCTGATTTTAATTTATAATTCTTTACAGACAAATGCACGCAACACGCAGCATTCATAAGACTTTGGCTATGCATTCTCTCGAGTTCACCACAATTTCATTCCATCTTATTTGCGAGATTTCATTATATTACGTAAGTATATAAATTTATATATATATACATATCCAATTCAACGTTTCAAATATTCTGTGCAAGCAACAACAACTATATATGCATAAATATCTGATGCGTATATCAGTGTAATCGCCACACAAAGGGAAAAATTGATCAGCCTCGAGCATCTGTCTATTTATCACACACAAGTTAGCTGCTTTCTTCTTCCAACTTTCAGCATTCGCTCGCTTGGTTCAAGTTAAATTAAATGAATTTAATATTTGCTGGAATTATAAATTCATTTTTCTACTCTACTATGAAATCAGTTTTATGAGACTGTTTAAATAGCCAATAGGCCATTGCAACCATTTTTGTTCAAATTGTATTGATATTTATATGCATTGAAAATGGGCAAATGAAGGTTTTTAGGTCTTAAACCAAACATCTTCAGTATTAATGCAATTATATGTCATATAACATTAACTTTAAAATATACTGCCTTGCAAATTCATGTTCACATGACGTATACTTGATATTGCAACAAGATCAAAGCTTTGCTCGGAATTTTAACATGCCATATATTCAAATGTATTTGAAGTTGGCCAATTCAAAATAGATGTGTAGAACATTAAAATAAATGAATAATAATGTTCGCCAATATTGAATATGTAGTATGAGAAAAGTATTTGAAGCTCTCTATTTGGAAAAGATATTAAACAATTGAGAATAGATAGGATAACAATATTTTTTATACATAAGACAAATTCATAGAATTATAGCTATTAACAACTTGTTAATGAATACATTAAGAATTTTCATGAATGCTGATTAAACAAGCTTCACATGCCATTTCAAAATTTATTAAACACATTTCAATTCAGAATAGATACTATATCTTTTAGTAAATTGAGTAGCAGCATTATTACCAGAAAACCTTGGAATATGGATTATCATTTCAGTAATGTTATTCAAAACATATTTTTTATAAAATAATATAATATATATACATATACAAATAATATAATATATAATATTATATATATTGATTTTGCAGATGAGTAAACTATTGAATTGTTAAAATCAACTAAGGGACAAACTCTTTTCTTTACTTATTATAAACTTTATAACTCAGCGGATACGATTGATTGTATCAAACGTCGATTGCCTATTATTCTTATGTTCTTTTTATTTTAGATAGTGAGAGTTAAACTCTTTTAATCGAAAGTACATTTAGCAAACCTCAAGTTCGAATACTTGTGTCTGCTTTGACATGCATTTGCCTCAAATGTGATGATTTTACTAGTACATACTTAGCCAGTAAGTATGTAATGTTTAAGTATTTACCTGGGATTCGAATGCACCTATACATAAGGCACATCAGAAGCTGGCCAACTTTAATAAGAACACTTTCGCTATCAAGAGAATGAAGGGGGAAGCAGGAAGAGGAACAGGAACAGTACAACAGACGAGGAGTCAAGCAGTCGACGGCAACACAAACCAATGTATTTACCCATAAATAGCTCATTATCATTAAATTAGGAAAACAAGTTGTTTGGACTAAAGCTTGTGGCAGTTTGGTTGGCATTTGCTTCACATGCCTCCCCACACACACATACACACACACACACATAAACACTCACACATACGTATGTGCAGTCATAAATAAGCGTATGTACCTATTATAATGAGCTGAAAGTCAATGTCAATGCAATACATAAGTATGTACGCACTTGTACATAAGCAGTTAAGTGTGTCTGGCAGTGCGACAACAACAACAACAACAACAGCAACAACAGCGAAATGCAAACATTAATCTATGTACATACACATGCATTAGGGCTCTCATTGTACGTGTATATGTACGTGTTTGTGTGCATATGTCTGCTGCTCATTATAACACTGGTGAAAGTTTACTGAACCCGATAATCAGGTTACTAATGCTCAAATTAAATGATTGTCATTGCCCTGATACAAGCCAATTGATTGCACACACGCACTTCAACAACATCATGTTTGGCATAATTAGAAGCCTACTTAAAAAATTGACACATTAAATATTATTGTTGCAATGACCATGAAAATGAGCTCTTTAAACTGATTACCTTATGGAACTTTTTTACAAATACTTGTTGCCTTAAATTATATCTTATATATGTATATAGTTTTTATAAAATTGTAATTTCTTAAAGTGTGCAATTTTTATATATATTAGGTCATATAAAAATACGTGATTGGCAACAAATAAATGTTCATAAATTTATTGTTTAAATGGCTAAATATCCATATATGTACATATTATACAATTTAAGTGTGCAAATTTAGGCTTTAAAAATACATAAATCTGAATATTTCACATTTATTTTTAGCATTATAAGCATTATTTTATATTAATAATCGTCATTAAGGAATTAAATTCATTTGAAAAACCTATTTATTAAGAATATTGCAGCATAAGTGATGGTATTAAATGCACACTTATACAAATAAAATTTAAATCGATGTTCAGAAGCTATTGCTGGATGTTGCACATAACTATAACGAATATAAATAACTAATAAACTGCAGTTCTCGATTGTAAGATACCCGTAGCCCATTTTCAATAAGACAAAATAGTGCGGTATTAATTTTAAAATATACCACATTAATATTCCTCAGAAATTCTAAAATATACCTTAGGCTATACTGATATATTGATATAGTGTTACAGTCCAAATATATCATGGAGTTCTAAACATACCAGATTGTCAGCCGAAATAGAAAACAAGTAAGAAAGTTACAGACGAGTTTTTGTACATATATTTAAAAAAAAGGATTTATCCATTAATAAATTAAAGCGGCGAAATTTTTTAACTCTATATATTTTATTTATATTCTAATTTGCATACAGATATTTAGGAAACTGTAAAACTACTTTCTGGAAGTAGCTACCGCAAGCACTGAGTTTTTGGAGTCAGACTAAAAATGTTAATATAGTAGAATTGAAGAACTTACTGATGCCATACTATACTTTATCTTAGTCAATGCTAAATAAGTATATGAATAATTATCAATTAATTAGTCTCTTGGCAAGCTTTAGTATTTATTTGCTTTCTTTTGCTTGGATGTTTACAAGTGTGGCTGCGGAATCGGTGTGCACACTTCGATTGTTAACTTGGCGCAAATGTGCGACAAATTGAAAACTAATTTGGTCGCGTGCAAAATGAAACGTGAATTACATACATCCATCCATGTGAATGGCCAACAATATGGGCCATAAAACATTGAAATCAGTTTGCTTGGACGGCTTGGCATCTTCAAGAGCGACCGCATCATGGCTCATAAAAATTTATTGACGCCAGGACAGAACAGGAAGAGGGCCAGAAACAGGAACAGCAAAAGCAAAAAGAGCAACAACAGCAACAAGAACAAGAACAGGACTCACGGTCAGGCTGTGTGCTTGGGATATAAATAAAAGGAGTCGTAAAAGGAACTTTAAGCTGCAGTAAACACATCATCAACATATCAACTGGGCACAGATAAGCACTTACCAGCTAAACTTGCCAAGACGGGGGCAATTAGGGCAATAAACAGCGACTTCGAACGCGAAAGAGGCGTCAAGAGGCGAGTCAGCATTAAAGCCCAACCAGTTTGATGGCATTAAGCCCAGCCACAAACACAACAATTTCGCATACTCGTTATGAAGACGAACCAATGGGGCAGGTACCACATTACCACACTACAACGTTACCACACTACTGCATTACACATTTGGCCAACTGTCGTTATCTCGCGCTATAATATATGCCTACAATCGTTAAACAGTTTCCAAAAGGATCTTCCGTATTAACTCTACATTTATCACAAGGCATGTGCCATATTGATAATATGATGCATTGTAAGTGATTTTATGAAATAAGTAGTAAAGAGAAGAGGAAACTTTTTATTCTAACACCAAATAACATCAAAATGATCTAGAAACCGACATTGTCAGTATATTTAATATCTTGTGGTCAATTTTAGTAACTGTTAGAAATTAAAGTTCGGTTCATATAATTTATGTAATCGATTATCAATTAAACAGTTTTCAAAATTATATTCCGAATTAACTCTGTACTTAACACAATGAATGAGAAGATTTATCTACTGATTAAAACAAGTAAGAAAGTTACAGTCTAGTGTGCTCGACTGTGAGATACCCGCTACCCATTTTTAATAAAGGCAAAATATTGCGGTATTATTTTCAAAATATACCGAAAACACTAAAAAATACTAAAAATAAACCAAGATGTATTTTTCGTATATCGATATAGTACACCATTCAAAATATACCATAGATGGCACAATGTTCCAGATTGTCGGCCAACGCAACTAAGAGTCCTAGTAAGTCGGCGTTTTTGCCCATACAAAAGTATTTCTTTAATAACTTCGACAATTTTTATCTGATCGCAACCAATCAGGAATCATAACTACTACAGTTATTTTTGTAAATACCAAAATTAGCAACCCTAGCTTTAAAATTACGCTTGTTATTCGATTTTTTTTGATTTGCGGGGTCGGAAGTGGGCGTGGCAAAAATTTGAAACAAACTTGATATGCGTGCAAACATAACAAATGCTGTCGAAATATAGCCCTATCTCTTATAGCCTCTGAGATCTAGGTGTTCATAAGGACAGACGGACAGACACACAGACGGACAGACGGACATGGTTAGATCGTCTCGGCTGTTGACGCTGATCAAAAAAATATACATTTATAGGGTCGGAGATGCTTCCTTCCACCTGTTACATACATTTCCTGTCGGCATAAAGTTATAATACCCTTCTACCCTATGGATAGCGGGTATAAAAATCTTTACTTTAGCGAACAATTAGTGGATGTAGCTGATAGAAGTAAACATCGATACATACCCTTCCCTTAAGTTGATGACCATCAACACAGCAGTCTATTAATAGTGTTGACCATATATCCATATTTTATATGGAAGTTATTTGGACTTGTTATGTTAATTAATGTATTGAAATTCGAAAAATGGTCTAAGTTATGTAATTGTCTTATAAATTTAAAGTGAACTTTCGTTCTAAGTATAATTTTTTTTGTTTATTATACTTATACTGATATCGATTAGGTTTAGGAGAACTTTCATGACATTAAAAGATGAATTGAAACATAAACATAACAACATTTCTCTAAATACAAATTTAGTAATAATTGACAGAATGTATAAAAACATGCTAATTTCGAGGACTACTTATTGTACAAAATTATTTTGTAATACTCAAATTTTAATGTGGTTGAATAAGTGCCTTTCTTAATACAGATATAATGGCACTAAAGGTAGTAAGTAGTCTCTTTAAAATATTATCTATCGCTTTTTTATCGACTTGTGTGCGAAATAAAATGAGTATCTGTCAGTTAAATGAGCTGCTGCTCCGTTTCAGTTTGTAGCCCTGAGTTGGAGTTGTATTACGATAAGAACTTTAAAGATTGTTTATTGAGTTTTAGCGACACGTAATGCAGGTCAGCCTGTAACTAAAAATTTCATAAATATGTATGTACCAAGAAAATATTATATAGTAAATGTAGAAGGGAATGAACATACATATATAATATATAATCGTGTATGGGATATTAGGGATGTATATACACACATGTGGACGAAAAATAAGAAAAAAAAACGTAAAAGTGGAAAAAAAAGAAGAAATGTTTTCATCATTATACACATATGAGAATATATACTATACGTATGTGTGTGTGTGGGAGAGTGAGTGGGTGTGAGTGTTTTGTAAGTCGTGCACAACGTCGCGCAAATCACCCAAGTGAATTCTCGCCATTTTTCAGTGTCCGTCCCTTTGTTCGAGGCGAAGTGAATGCCCAATACTTACAAAATACGAGTACACATACACACACACATATACGACACTCACACACACACACATGGCAGACCCCTGGATAACCCTCAACTAACCGTCGAACCGTCGAATCGTCCAGTCAGCCGCGTCCCATCGCGCCACCCCGCTTCACCCCGCCCTCCGCATCCCGCCCGCCACCATCAATGCTTCTGACACGTTCGGTGTCCGATGCCCCGCGTTCGAATACAAAATAAATATCCAATATATGCCCATGTGAGTGTGTATCCTGTTTCTGGCATATATTATAAGTGGAATAGAAAAATAAATGCGCCGTGATAAAAGTTGTCCCCAGTTCCAACTCCGGCTACAGCAATGGGCCACCCCGCCCCCCTCTCTAGGACGTTGCTTGTAGACCCATTGCGCCCGTAAGCCATCGTCGTGGCCCTCGTCTGTCCACCGCTAAACAGCGCGCCGTGACGCGACGACAACACGTCAGCAGCGACGGCAACAGCGACAGCGACAGCGACGGCAAACAATAGCAACAACAACGAGTTCGAGAATGAGAATGAGAATGAGAACAACGAACAGCGAGTAGCTCAAGCAGCAGCCACAGCCACAGCAGCAGCAACAGCAAAAGCAGCATTGGCGCTGGTGACAAAGTCCGTGTCCACAAAGGGCCGCCTTCGAGCCCGCTCATCCTGCAAAACGGACGCGTCACGAAGCACGTTTGAAATATTGAAAGAAGGACATTTAGGACTAAAATGAAAGGATCGTACAATAACCCTCAGCCTTGCCCGTCCATCCCACTCGCACTCCCAACTCCCAACTCACACTCCCCCACTCCCATTCTAACGTCCCATACCGAAAAACACAACACACGCACACACACACACATGCCACACATCCAAAGAGGCCGGCGAAACCCTCCCGCCACCATCACATATCCCATTTGCTTCAACAAACACACTCGCTCACACACACACACATGCTCACCGTACATCTGCACACACTTATATATGTATACATGGACACGGGCAAGCTTGTGTGCAAGTGTGTGTCTGTGTATTTCGCGTAAATATTGGGAGTCCTTGACTACGCGACGCGCACGATGCTGATAAAATACAAATTCTTGGGCCGCGATACTGTCCGCTAGAAGTGTATTTGCACAACTGTACTTACGCCAAGCTGGACACTACCCGGGACAGAGGCAGCAGCAGAAGCAACGGAGGCAGCAACGACAGCAGCAAACGACGGCGACGACGACGACGGCGACTGCGACAAAGGCCTTTCTGTGTGGCCCACGGCTCGCCAAAGTAAGCAGGAATATCTGGCGCTTTGGGGGTCGCGGGCAGTGCAAATGTTACTCGAATTACACTCGGCGAAATAAAAGGGGCAAACTACTATTCATGTTACATATATTAACAATTTATCTAATATGTTGTTGCTTATTTGGTTTCAGAATTACGATTCTACTCACTATTTTGATTATGCTTATATTTTACATCTTCCTATTTAGCCTTATACTTTAAAGTCTAATCTGAGCTTAGTCTTATACTGTACAATAATCTTCTAAGATTGTTTTACTTTTCTTCGTATTTAGTCTCCTACTAAACAAAATATTCAAAGTTTTATAATTGTGCTACATTTCCTACATTTACATTTGGTCAGAATTACATAAATGTAATATTTAAATAATAATTCTTAAACTGTCTTAATTTCAAATGTTATTTACTTAACCGTTTTCTTCTACTACTAAGCACTTATACGTGATCTTATACTCCCATCCCAACTAAAGTATAAGTTCACTTGTACATCAACTGAGTGCGTCTAAATTGTGCGTTTACTTCAATGATACAAAATAGTTGACTAAGCGAATGAGCTTAAAAGTTACTAGTTCAATAGTATTAAAATAAAATAATAAATGAAATTGTAAGCATAGTAATTTTAATAATGACAAGTATTTATCTTAAAAGTTTAAAATATGTACCAATAAGTCGCCCGAAATTTGTTGCAGTGCATACAATCTCCTTGTCCAGTTAGCGAACAAAAATCTGCGACGAAATTACGCCACATGTGTTCATGCCACGAGCAAATTTTCAGCGATGCTAACGGACGGTTGGCGGACAAGGGACAGCACTTTCATCTTAGGACGATTCTTTCAAGGGACAAACGCAATTTAGACGCCGCCGATGGGGGATGGACGGACACTGACATCGTATATGTAAGTAAGTTCGCTTCAAAGTGTGCGTGGGTTGCTAGATGTGCGCTGCGAGCTGCGAGATGCGAGATGTGGGACGTGGCCGTGGACATGAATGTGTATATTCTGTGTGTGCGAGTGTGTGTGTGTAGGTAGACGGTGGGTGGTTTGGGGTTGGGTTTGAGTATAGCGCCAAAAACGGACAACCGTCGAGCTCAGGCTCAGACTCAGGCCGCTCACACATGTGCTTATGTGACGTGCTTCGCTGCGACAGCGACTGCGACTGCGAGTGTGTGTTTGTGTATGTGTGTGTGTGTGTGTATAAGAGAGTGAGAAAAGCAGAGAGTCGAGGGTGTGAGTGTGGGTCTGTGATGTTGGTGTTGTTGTTGTTACTGCCTCCGGCTATGTTTGTATGCCTTATTGTATGCCTTGAACCCACACACATGGCCGCGGCAGCCACTTTGTCCAATTTTCAGACGGTCACTTTTGAAACGAATTTTCCTCGCACTCACACACTCATACACTCACTCTCTGGCAGTCGAATCTGCTTTTGCGACGACGCTGTCCGCGTTGCTGTTGTGATGCAAGACCATGAAATTGGCATTCGCATTTTAGAATCCACTTAAACATACTTTCTTCAACCCCCATCCCTTCCCCATCCACACACAGCCTCCAAACCCACCCTATCCACTCCTCCATCTTCTCCTGTTCGAGTATCCGCTACCGTTCGACATTTATCCACGCCTACGTCTGGACGCAATATTCTCGCGGTGGTGACTTGCTTGGACTTTGAATGCTAAAACGAAGGCGAAAACTAGAACTGAGAAATATTATATTACAGCACATATTATTCTAGTCTATTAAAGTTTTTTCTAGTTGTTGTTGTTTATCTAGACTTTGCTCAGTATTTAGTCTACATAAGATCATCTTATGCACAAACTGATTTACACCAATCGTAACTTTTTTCATTTGTTTTAACTTTAAGATATTTTTTATTTTGCAAAACGTTTGATATTTAGACTTATGATTTACTGTATATCTTCAGATAAAAGACTATACTCACCTATCAGCATTATTTGACAGTTTTGTAAAATAATTTATTTCTATTAAGTTTTTAAGCTATATCATAGAATTTATACACACATTTTTCTCCTGTCTTAATTGTTAAACTACCTTAAGCTAATATTTCTATAGCATGGGTAAGAAAATCAAGTTTAATTATTTTTATTTGAATTTTAATTTTCACACGCTGCAAATAACATTTCCCAAATCTCAAACAAAATTTTCTTATAAGCTTAAGAGTTTCTCAGTTGTCTTAAACTGATTTAAAAGTTTTTCAGTCGTCGGATGATTTTTCTTCTTCTCCCTTTAGATTGAGTCGTGGATCCTTCAGCAGGGAAGCTTTAACCCACTCGTACTTCTTCTGAGAATCCTGATGTGTCAGAGTCAGACGCTGTTGTACCATACGTTTTCTCAATTCCAAGTCCTTGGCCTGTTGTACCAGTCGATTGTAGTCAAAGTTGTCGAATTGATTCTCAAACTTGTTGAGGAAACGATTCAAGGACTTTGCCTCGCTGGTCAGCTGAAAAATCAATATGATGTGTGAGAATAAGTCAAAATAGGGGTAAGTTCAATTGAAATATATTACGTCTTCATATTGTCGCTGCAGATTGTTGAGTAGAACAACAAAGCGAGTTTTCAAATCGTTTAGACAGGCATTATATGCCCCCATGGATTGTTCTTGAGTCAACTGCTCCTGGTCCTTGTAAGGTATCAAATATGGAGCCAAGAAATCTGCTGGCTTACTAGCCATTTCTTTCTTATGCTGCTGTTCCTGCTCATACTGTAAAATATAGATAAATATATTTAGAATCGTTGTGTTAAATAAGCTGAAAAGAAGAAGTACCAATTGCATTCTAATTTCTCTGGCGGCTCCATTGCGAAGTGGGTCGAAAAGACTGAACTTTAGCTTGGGCTCTTGTTTTTCCCATCGTCGCAGATCAAAGATGTTGTTCACATCGTCTTGAACCTTTTCAAACTGCTTTCGTATTTGATCCTCTGCCTGCAGTTGCTCCAGCAAAATCTTGTACAACTCGAGATTAGTGCGAACTGGATCCAAAGGATTCGCCTGTAAGAACTTACATTAATAACCGGATACTTTACTGCTATTAGGACTATCGCACCCTGTATATTTTTGTTAGCTTCTCATCATAAATCAATTCCTTGCCATAATCCGGTTTGGGCGGCTTTGTAAACTCCACTGTGGTGGCAGTCAAGGCGCCAAAAGTGTAATGGAACTTGAGTATAATTTTGTTCTGCTGAAACAGGAATGTACGACTAGCGAAATCGTTGGTGCCAATATCATTTTCCTCGTTCTTGTGAAACCTCTCAAATACTTTCTACAAGTATAGAGATAGACAGAAGGAAATAAGAAACTCTAAGCATTGACAATATGCAATTTTATATACGCACTTTAAGCACTCCACCATTGGGCTTAAACTGGAACTCTTTATACCAGCAATTGTCAGAGCGGTCCTTATAGTGCAATATAATTAACCCTGGATTCAGATCCACCGTTTCCAAAGAGTCGAGTCTAGAGTTGGCGCAGAAATACAACTTCCTAGGCTGCGAAACGTCCGAATAGTATTCCATACCTAAAAGAGAATGTAATTTATTTTAAATTTTATATCCACAGAATTCAAAATTAAATTAAAATATAAAATATAATTAATAAAATACAAAAATAAGCATACAAAAAAGAATCCTTGTAGTTATTAACCAACATTAAACATTGACATAATAAATTTATAACTTACATTCTAAGCTGTCATCGCGTCCTTTTTCAAACTGTTCTTGAAACAAATCCGTTTCATAGTTATATTTAAGATGCTTCATGTGATCAAAGCGATTCTTGTAATATTCGTAGCGCATCTTGGGCTCATTGCACTGGTCATCGTCGAACACCGTCAACTGCATTACTTTGCCATCACGTTGGGAATATGGTGAGAATCTTTCGTGAATAGCTCCTTTATACTGAACCTTCTTCTCGGAGCGTGGAAAGCGCTGTTCATAGTCTGCTAATCCAATATGCAGCCTGTTAACCCAATTGCAAATGGCATCCAGATGCTTCTCATCATTCACATCGTGCTCCCCATCTGCAATATTCTCATCCGATTCCATGTTGTAGATACGCATCTCTGGCGGCTCTCCGGGCAGCATGTGCTCCCAATCGTTGAGATCTCGCAGATCCCAACGCAGCTCGCCGACTCGTTGATAGTTCTGCTTGTTCACATAGTAGTTATACTGATTCCAGATGCTGTCTACTAGGATGTATTGCTTGCAGTTGGTTTCACAGATAAATCCCGTTGAAGGTTCAATGAAAATGCCCTTGGGTGGAGCCTCCACAACATCACCGTTCACATCGGTGTAAGTTATCTTTGGCTTAATGCTCCACGGTGCATTGTTGATAATCACAACCCAAGCGTGGGAGCGACGATAGTGATATCGATCGACAGCCATCAGTTCCATTTCCTTTTTATGGAGATTTGGAATTTCAGTTTGTTTTATCAGATTGCTAAGAAATTAAGAATAACGTACCGCCATTTGCTTACGCAACTGCTCCTGCTCATGTCGGTTCTGAGCTTCAGCTCGCTGTCTATGGACTTCTGCCATTTCCTCCTCAAGATGACTCTCCAAGTCCGGCAGCGGCCGCAGCTTGTACTTGGCACTCTTCTCCTCGTTCTCTTGCTCCTCCTCAACGGCTTTGACCTCTTCGATGGGATACGGATACGGCACATTGTTCTGCTCGTTGCGTACCGTATGTCCACGTGCAACTCCAGACACAACCATTGCCGGATGACCAGCTCCAATTAGCATGCTCACCAGCAACGTGGCCATTTCATAGGAGTTTCCACGACGTTTGCGCAGCAGAGTATCCGGAGATATCAAGCGAGTGGGCTGCAAAATAAATGTATTGTATTTAAATAATATAAAAGTAATCTGCAATTTATTTCAAATAGAGATTTTGTTGTGCAGAGCATTGTCTTGATGAGCGTTTTTTTTATAACAAAAATAATAAAAAACATTAATTTCCTTAATATAATTTAATTCAATTATTGTTTTGCTCTAATATATTTGAAATGTCAATTGATCGTCTCCGTCTATTGACACGGTCAGGGTTGGAGGAAGCATAGAGAATAATGAGCACTGCTTCAACTGCTTGCATATGTGGAAGCAAGCAGTTTTTGTTGTGGATGATGCAGCGAGCTGCCTTTGCATATCTTCAATAATATAAAATTTTATTATATGATAAAAATTCAACTTTTAGAATTCACTTAAAAAAATTTATTTCAATGAAGGCAGTTAATATTATTTTATATTTTTGTTCCACAATCATTGAACTTTCGAATATTTTTAGGAAATTTTTTTTTTTTAATTTTTATTTTAAGTCTAAGTCGATCCTACAACAACTATACTTTTTATCAAATGCTCTTTACATATTTATAAATATGTACATATTTACATATATTTATTATAAAGTAAATGAAATTCCACAAAATTATTTAGAGTCCAGCGTATAGCCATGGTTAAATAGTTTGATTATTATTTATACTTTGAATATGACATTTTAGTAGTAGTTTAGTAAAGTTAAAGTGAAGCTATATATATATACTATATAATTAAATGTTGAAAAGTCGCAAACTGCGAAATATTAGAAGAAATACACTTATAGAAAGGGAAAGAGACGTTTCATTCCAGGAATTGTCGCCCGAGTTGTTGCGCAGCATGCGATTGAAAGGACACCTATTACAACTACCTAAGGAAGTATGAACCTTGGCAAAAGGTTGTCAGAAATTGCGGGCACAGCAGGAAGTGAGAAAAGGAACTTATTTCGTTTGGTACGGAGTCAAATACAGTGCGATTTCTATAAGAAACTCAATGCAATTACGAATTGAACAAAATTAAAGATTTGCTCTAGATTTATACCATAGTCGATGTATATATAGTTTAGGTATACTATATGCATAGTATAAGACGCTAGGTAATACTGTGTATGCAATATGTAGATGATTTCTACAAATTAGTTTGCACTAGCGGATGTCCTGCGGTGTGCGTTTTATAGACGACGCGTCGTGTCAGTTTGTTACAGTCTCAAGCTGCGACAAGGTTGTAAATCGCACCCATCCTTAATCCGTCCTGTGTTTTCTTATCTCCGACCTGACTGACTATTTACCTGCGCAGCTGCATCGCATGTCTCTTAGCCCTGCTGTCCTTGTCTATGTCTACCCGTGTCCCATTCATCACTATTCCCTTATAACACGGGCCAACAAACGACACTATCCAGCGATTTGCCAGAAAAATATCACAGAACACCCTCAAAGACACACACAATAGCAAGCATAAAGCGTAACGAAATAGCCAACAGCATCACTTGCGTGTCCTTCCATTATTGGAGGGTCTTGCCAGGTACCTATGAGGACATTCATTGACGTCTCTTTGTACTTCTTGGGCTTGCCAAGTGTGCGGCATGCTTGTATTATATATAGTGCTATATGTCATATAGTCTATGACATGCGATTTTCGGTGTCACTGCGTCTAATAAAAATGTCCCGTGTCGTTGTGACTATTTTTTTTTATTTTGTAGCATATCATTGATCTATGAAATGGTCTTTGACTTCAATAGATCAACGATCAATTCTTGTCATAAATTAAAAGGTTTTCAATACAATTTCTCAATTAACACAAGTCAGAAAGCTTCAGTCGAATGTGCTCGACTGTGAAATACCCGATAACCATTTTGGATACAAGCAAAACACATTCTTAAAATACACCAAAATACTATATCAAAAAATACTGAAATTATACCATATAGTACATTGGGTATATCGATATATACCAGATTGTCTGCCAAAGCAACTAAGAACTCTAGTAAGTGATCTTTTTGCCCATACAAACCACAGTTATTATTGTTTTTGTCATTTTGTGGGGCCGTAAGTGAGCGTGGCAAAAATTTGAAACAAACTTGATCTACATGCAAACATAACAAGTGCTATCGAAAAAATTATATCTCTATCTCTTATTGACAGGCGGACATCGCTATATCGTCTCGGCTGTTAACGCTGAACAAGAATAAATACACTTTATAGTGTCGGAGATGCCTCCTTATGCCTGTTACATACATTTCCTGCCGGCACAAACTTGTAATACACTTCTGCCCTATGGGTAGCGGGTATAATAAGTTCCACAGATAAATTGTTTTAACTGATTTATGTTTTTAAATGCATAATATTAACCGAGTGAGCTTAGCATCAATAGCCCAGTCTATATCATTTACCATTTACAACTTATAATTTGCAATAGACCTTCTTTAATTTAAGATATACAACCAAAAATATTTTTTTAATTTAGACAGTTGATTCCATTTTATAATGAGGTCCGTCCCATTATTTTATTATTATTTTATCACTCGTGGAGTTGGTAAATATACAAATGTAAAATGTATAAAAAAATATCTACATTAAACATTTATTCCCAAAAGTTTTTTATTTCTTACTTGTTATTATAAAAGTGTCCAACTTCCCTTGAAATTTTGTGTCTAATAATTATTTGTTAAGATAACAACATGATAATTTTGATTGAGTGTGATAATCTTCGAAAATATTTTGATTGTATTTTTGTAAAGTGAATATTTTACTAAATAAAGAAATTTTTTTTTATGATTTGTTAAATACGATTCCCTCAAATTAAGTTTTTAAAAGGGTATCTTGTTTTCATTAATTTCATTAATTTTCTTTCAATATTAGGATATTAAATCTATTAATAGAAGAACTTGATGTCCATCTAAATATTTTCGCTGGCTGGCAATATATGTTTCACATGATTGGAGTATTGAGGTTGAATAGCATTCTGTGCAAACCTTGTGAACGCGCCCCGTTGTGTGGCGTCGTTTCGGAAAGTTTATTGAAATGCAAAATCCCCGTGAAGCCATAAGAATCACAATGAGGCGTTCGTGGCAGTACAAAGTCATCACAACGGAGCAGCGGTGTCATGGTGGGGGGGGAAGAGGCAGAAAGGGAAGAAGGGAGAGAGCGAGAGAGGTGAGGGGTGCATGTGAGACACCGCGGCATTCGAGGTCAAAACCATTCCCTGGCAGCCAAACCGTCGACAGCGTCTAATTGAATCCGCAGCACGGAGTGAAACCTCTCTCCCTCTCTCCGTCTCTCTCACACACATTGTCTCTCTCTGTTTCTGTCTCGCTTGTGACTGGGCTGTTTATTGTTTACCCGCTGATGTCGCGTCGGGCACCGTTGACGGTGGCGCGAAATAAGAAACGCTTCAAGGTTATTCGAACGTGTTAAATTAGGATCAAGCCGAGTATTCGCATTGGCAACAATACTGAATGGTGGAAGGAACATGACAAAAACAAAGGAAAGCAACACACAACAACAAAAGCAAAAGCATCGTGGAACAGGCGCCTTTGCCTCTCACTGCTTGGTTACTTAACCAGGAGGGGGACACGGCTCAAATTACACAAATGGCAATGTCCATCTGAGCAACACGACAACACAAAATGCAAAAATTGTGCACCAAAAGCAGCAGAAAAACAGCACAAAAAATAACACAGAGTAAGAAAACAACATTGGCATAAAGGGTGGCAAATACTCGGCGGAAACAAAGACTGACGCGACAAAAATTTCAGTGGCCGCGTTTGGCAGTCGCTGAACAACCGAGGAGATAGATACCGAGTGACATAAGGAGGCGACGACTGCCGTCAAATGGTGCTTGCTGCTGCCCCTTAAGACAAGCACACAACCACATTGACATCCGCATCAACATTCATACACGAGTACCCACACAGCCGTATGCTAGTAACCCGAGGCGAAGGACTCACGTGGGAGGCACATCGCTTATCGGGGCGCATAATGAGCCGCTGCCATCTTTGTGAAGAGCGCATAGAAACAAAGCGGTGAAATTCAGCGCGAATCCTCGAGCACTTGCGCTTGGGAGTGTTGCTGTTGCGACCCGCGTCTTCCTCTTCCTCATCCTCTTCCTTGGCTCCCCCCATCTCTAGTTCTTAAATGAGCACACACTCGCATACGATGAAAATCAGCGACTTAACCCCTTTATGATAATGGTCTGCACGGAAGTGTTATTGTCCTCGGGACAAAAGGATGCTCGGCATAAACACTAGCCATCGCAGCAACGAGTAATACGCGTTAAACCGCCGTCGTAATCACAGGCAATGATGAAACATAGTCACCAACAACGGACATAAACCCAAATCCACACCCCAGACTCCAAGACCCCAAAAACCCCTTCGACGACCTTTCGTGCGCGTCTCTTTCTTAATAATGACATATATATTTAGTGGGCATGTGGAGAAATCCGCCAGCATGGGCCCTCTTATTATATGCGCATCGTTTTCGCCAGGCCCATCAAAAGAGTCGCCAAAAGATAAAGACGTTGGTAGTTTTCTTTACTCCCAGCAAATATTTCAGACTGCAGATTATTGCAAAGTCAACTCTGCTGGAAAGCAAAGCTATATCATTTAAAGAAACAATTTTAATCTAGAAAACAAATTGTGTGAGTTAAAGTGCATTTTTTTATTTAATGTTATAAGATATTTGCTAATTTAATATATTTTAATTCCTACACGGAGAATAAAAAAACTACATAAATCCATACATATGTAAGTAATTTTAAAAAGACAAATATATATACTGCAAAACAAGTAAGAAAGCTACAGTCGAGTGTGCTCAACTGTGAGATACCCGCTACCCATTTTAAATAAGAACAACATATTGTGGTATTCATTTTAACATATACCAAAATAATATACCACCAGATACTAAAAATATTTAAAATGGTATATTTGGTATATTGATATGGTACTACATTCAAGATATACTATAGAGTGCGAAATGTACCAGATTGTCAGCCAAAGTAACTAAGACCCCTAGTAATAACGTATTTCGACAATTATTATCGGATCGCAACCAAATTTTCAGAAATCCCTATAGCTATTATCATATCTATCGTAATTTGCGACTCTAGCTTTAAAATTACGCTTGTTATTCAAGTTTTGTCAATTTATGGGGCCAAAGTGGACGTGGCAAAAGTTTAAAACAAACATGATCTGCGTGCAAACATAACAAATGCTGTCGGATAAAAACTATACTATAGCTCTATTTCTTATAGTCTCTAAGATCCAGTATTTCATACGGAGAGGCGGACATGGCTAGATCGTCTCGGCTGTATGAATATATATACTTTATAGGGTCGAAGATGCCTCCTTATGACTGTTTTACATTATCTGCCGGCACAAAGTTGTAATACTCCTCTACCCTATGGGTGGTGAGCATAAAAACATTCAATAGGCAATTTAAACAGATTAAATTATTGAACAGTAAAATTATTTCTAATGCATTTTTCTATTTGTCCTTTAAATATCATTGCTTAAGTTTTTTAATCCGAAGTTTTGCTATGTCGCGAGGAGATGGATAATCTTCAAGACTATCGTTTATTGTAGGGTATGTGCTAGCATGGACTTGGGGTACGCTCAGCTAAGAAAAAACTTCATTTGTAGGTTATTGGCGAAATAAAATAATGAAATGTGAGTATATGTGTAGAGTATATTGTTGTTGGTTGAAGAGTATCTTTAGGTTGTATTGCGCCATCAAGCAATCAAACATATTTGTCACGTTACGCCGCGTTAGTCGACTCCATCATGCGCGATTATATTACGCTACTAATGTGAAGCACACTAATTCCCTCTGAGAAGGAGAAAGCAAGAGCAAAATGCCAGAGACACAACGTGAAACCGGATGGGATGGGGTTGAGCTAGCCCAGAGTGAAATATCCTTTAAAATAAGGACACACGTATGGCTCATATTGATGGCACTCGCGCATTTGAACATTGCCATTTCTCCTGCCACCGGCATAGTCGTCGTCATCGTCATCGCCATCGCCATCGCATCACCTTCAGTTTCCGCGTTCACATTCGCGTCACAGGACAGCGTCGGTCCTTTAAGGGACAAGGGGGTTGAAAAGGAGACGTGCACCGAATGTGCCTCATTCGCGATGGCACGGAAATGTCGCGACGTAAAGGGATCTCACATATGATGTTTTGACCCATGCAAGGGAGTAACTGTTGGGGGTGCCGTCTATGGCGTCGATGCTGCTGATGATGCTGCCTTGGCTGCCTCTGATGGCGGTGGTGGTTGTGGTGATGGTGTTGCCTTAGGGTGTGGGGGTAGTTAGGGGCTGGGGTAGTTATTGCTGCTTTAAAAATTGTCACGAATGCTGCGAGATGAGTAAGCTAATCAAGCAAGAAACAACCGCTGCTAATCCATAACTGGAAACTTTATAAGCACAGCGTATATTATTAATAGTAATATTACTTGTATGCTAAAAGTAGAGATTAATAGACCTTCCTTAATAGACCAATCCTTAAATATTAATGCAAATACTAATAATACCAATAACAAATTGGAATAATATAGTATAAATACTGTATTAGTAGGATGTTGGATTTAGTCAGTATTATGTGACTTATTGCAAATTTATTTAATTTCATATTGAAGGTAACTAATTATAATAGACCAATTTACTTTTCTTAAAAGTCAAGGGACTAACTATTTTATTATCTACCATTTAACTGCACTAACAAAAATGGTAACAAAATTTTATTTAACAATTTAGTTATTGGTTCTGTATCCTCAATCTTAGCGTGTTGTACCACCTAAACGATATAATATACCGAATATATCTTATTTTCAAATTTTATTCACTTTTTATATCTCATATATATTATAAACCATTTCTTATTATGAAATTTGCTAACTTTATTGATCTGTGATCTTATAAACTTAGCTGTCGCTAAAACAATCAATAAGTAAAGAATCAATATATAGTATTAACAATTTTAGACTTTCAAGAACATTATTAGGATATTTCGCAAGTCCGCCTAGAATTTGAAGCGATGCGTCGGCGAGTGCAAATGATGAGAACGCTGATGCGGTCGCAAAGTCGTCGAGTGTTTATTCAAAGCAAGGAAGGAACACATAAGCAGGCGAGGGTGTGAGGATTGGCCACACGGTGAACGGAGTCGGCGACTAGTTTACTTTGAGTCCGAGTGATGTGTTTTATCCGCGCCGACTGGACATGCTAGCATGGCAAAACAGGAGCCAAGTGCCAGAGGCACAACTCAAACACGAACCAGAAACAGCAACAGAAATAGAGAAACAGGAGCAGCAACCAGAACCAGAACTAGAACTGAAGCTTATGGGCAGTGAATCGTCCTTAGCTCGTTGCTCCTTCCTACCAATGGCTAAGTTTTTTATCTGGCTGGTGAGGCTGAAGGAGTCGCCGCTGCCAGTTTGCCGGCGAGTCTGCGAATCGGCGAGTCAGCGAGAGGTCTTTCTTTGTGCCAATATGACGCAGGGCAGGCCAAGCGATAGCCAAAAGAGGGAGAAAGGGGAAAAGGGCTTTTGACGCAAAATTGCGGCACTCTCGACTTGGCTTGGCTTGGCTTGGACCAACTGCGATGGTCTGCGATGGCGAGGAGAGCCGTCTGGTCTGGGGCTAGGTTACTCTGAACCACCGCGTCTGCCACTTGCTCTGATCTCAAGTGGGCTGCTCTCTATTGTTCGTTTGGCTTGTATGAGGTGCGCTGCCTTCATTGCATATGCACATAGATGTACATTCACATTCACATCTACATTCACATCTGTATGCGATTGTGTGTATGTTTAAGTGTGTGTGGCAGCCGTATCCGCAACGTATTCTACGGTCCGTCAGTCAGTGTCAGTTCTACATACGCTGAAAGTCGCGATGCCTATGCGAGATGATGGCGTGATGCTGCAAAGGACGAAGGACCAGAAGTGGTATGGGGTACTTTCGAGGATGTGTGATGCTTGGCTGCGGCTGTGGCTGCTGCGACGTCAACGTCGCTATTGCTTTGCCGCCGGGTGGCGACTGCGGATTTTAGCTGAATTGGCGCGGGGTTGTGCTCTGATTGATGCCAGGGAACGACGGCTGCTTGCTCCTTCTGCTGCCTTGAATCTCTGCCTTGTCTTACCCGCCTGCTGCTCTCCGTCTGCGTGTCTGTCCTTTCGTCTGTCCCTGTTTGTCGCAGACGACGACGACGCTGCTTTTCGCTGGCTGTGGCAACTCTCGTAACTCTGGCAATGGCAATGCTGACCGCGCGACATGTTGCCCCTTCTCTTTCCCCTTCCCCTTCCGAGCGTTCTTGTTCTTCTTCCGTTGCTGCTGCTTTCTATTTCGATGAAAATTCGCGATTGTGTGCGTTCAACCGGAATCGACAGCGAGTTTGCCCCTTTCGCTGCAAAGGACACATCGGTTGTCCTCAGCAATTTTGTATTGCGTTTCACTTCAGAGTGACCCTTCCACATGCTCCTGCTCCAATCCTCTGGTTCTCCCTCCTACCTGGGCTTCGACGAGACTAGATACACAGAGAGGGGAGACTGAGAAATTGATGTGTGTTTTTCTATTGTTAATTTTATTGATTTGCCAGATAAATACAAATTCATAATTAATTATTGATTGGTGTCGTTTTCAAATGTTACACCCCATCCCTGCACATTTTCCATATCCTTGCAACCTATCTAGCACATACACTCTCTAGTTCTTTGGCTTCTCCTTCGCCTCCTCTGAGGCGCTCTTAATGCGCGCCAAATCGCGTTTTTGTGCTTTACATCGCTGCCGCAATATTTCCTTGTATTTCATTGTCGACAAGTGCAAAGGACTGCAAAGGACACGACACTCGAGGACCCCTTCTGGCATCCTCTTCCTCTCTCTTCCGCTCTGCAGTGTTTTGCCGTGTCGCCAACTTTGCTCTACCTGCAGTGCAGTGCAGTATCGATAATGAAACAACAACAGCAACAATTACAATAAGAGCAACAACGCCAAGAATAGACCCAAGAAAAAACCCTTTCAAAATCTATGCATTTCTCCCTCTCGTCCTCTCTCTCACTCTGTCTTTCTCTCTCTCTCTCTCTCTCTGTGCTAGGCCAATACAAAGGCAAATTTTTACTTGTCTGGCTGTAGCACACTCATCTCAGCGAGCGAGTGAGTCTCTTCAGCCGCATCGACTTGTCGGCAATTTCTGGCTAAGGCAACAATCCCAATGATGCAGCGTCATCGCGTTTCGCAAATCCCAATCCAAGTACTTCTATACACTTTCCTCCCTTCTCTATGTGTTCGTCGCCCTCGGAAATCGGGTGTGAAAACGAATGAATATCGCAAAACATCATCGAGACATCGAAGCTGACGCGGTTTCGGATTTTGGTTTGCTTTTGGTTTCTTCGACGATTTTAAAAAGAAATATGAGAGAAAAGCAGTCATTCTATTCAACGACGATTAAATACACTGTATGAAATACAGTAGAAATATTTATTGCCTAAGTTCATATTTCAACAGTACACGATTAAAATATTAAAATATAGTTTGATATTTTAGTTATTTAGTTTATAGAATTCAAGTCATAAAATCGATTTTGATATGATTTTGTAAGAGTATACAAGTAAACTCACATGGGAAGTCAGAATACATTTTAATCTTTTAAAACTTATGTTCGTTCCACTTTCGAACTATTGATCCAATGATAATAATACTATAATGCGCTTATTTACATAACCAGTTCAGGTCACTTCTTTTATAGTAGAAAACTGACTAGAAATGGTAACGATATTAATAAAAAAGCTTAAGGAGTGAAATATTAGAATACTTAGAATTAGAAAGATTACAGGTTTACATCCCATTTGTACATTACATTTTTTCCATAACTTGAAATATTAATGTAATGATATTAACCACCTATGTATACTCTATATTCTAAGGGGTCTAAAATTAGTTTGGTTCAGGGTATATCTTAGTTGAGCTCACTTGACTAGAAAGTATTAAGTTGTTTTTTATACCCGCTACCCATAGGGTAGAAGGGTATTATAACTTTGTGCCGGCAGGAAATCTATGTAGCAGGTAGAAGGAGGAATCTCCGACCCTATAAAGTATATATATTCTTGATCAGCATCAATAGTCGAGACGATCTAGCCATGTCCGTCTGTCCGTATGAAACACTAGATCTCAGAGACTATAAGAGATAGAGCTATAATTTTTCGACAGCTTTTTTATGTTTGCACGCAGATCAAGTTTATTTCAAAACTTTGCCACGCCCACTTCCGTTCCCACAAATCAAAAAAATCGAAAAACAAGCATAATTTTAAAGCTAGAGCTGCGAGTTTTAGTGTATACAATAATAACAATAGTGCGACCAGATAAAAATTGTGGAAGTTATTAAAGAAATTCTTTTGTATGGGCAAAATCGCCTACTTACTAGGGGTCTTAGTTGCTTTGGCCGACAATCTGGTATATCGTACCGCCTATGGTATATTTGGTTTTATTCAAAATAGGTAGCGGGTATCTCACAGTCGAGCACACTACTGTAGCTTTCTTACTTGTTTTTAGATTTTTTTTAAAATGCGAAAGTATACCTGTGGTGTAAGGACTACTCTAAAATCTTCAGTTATGTATAAAGTAACTTTCTCATGTATAGTAGACAGAGACTGTTAACTTATTACTAATTATGAGTAGCTTCCACAATGATTTGTAAACTCATTGCAATTTAGAAAAGAAGAATATAATTAATCGAATTGATAATTAATTCCAAAAAGCATAGTCTTAATACAGGAGTTAAGTTTATCAACCATATTTGAGAACGATTAATAAGTAGTATGCCTCGGTAGATGCAAATCAGTGTAAAATTGTTTAATATATAAAATACTAAATAAAAATAAAAGTTATTTCTTAACAAGAAAGCTTAGGTTGGCTTACACAAAAAATATTCTTGAGTAGTAGTTTAACTGCAATTAGGGATCAGTCGCAAATGCTTAATAAATACTTAGTTGGTCGCTATTTCGAGTACTTCTTATACGTAAACTGCATGTTGCAGATATTATTTGAGCAACGAGGTAATGGATTAGCATTGGATCTGGATAAGGCTACAAAGTTATGCAAACACTTGGCGCTGGATGCGACTGTGTCCAACCAACGTCGAGTATCTCAGTTGCCAAGTGCGAGTCCTGGCAGGAGTAATCGCATATTGCAGTTGCTCTTGTTGCTGTGTTGTTGTTGCTGTTGCTGTTGCAGTTGCTGCCAACTCACTCATCCTAGCTGGCTATGTACTGTTTTGGACGTTGTGCAATTAGCAGCTGATTGAACTTGCACATGTGTGTGTGAGTATGTGTGTGGGTCTGTGTGTGTGTATGTGTATGTGTATGAGCTGAAGTATCTAACGCCTAGCTGCAGCTACAACTCGGACTCGTATCAAGCGTCGTCCATCTTAGAGGCAAAGAATATCTTAACAAAGCTCGAGCGAATACATAAGAAGCAGGAGCTGCAACTATGAGAAGGGGGGAAAGGATACAAGAAAAACTGCATGTGTCTGCGTTATTTGCATGTGGCTCGAGACTCGAGAATGGTGAATGGTTTTCGGACGCAGGTTGCAGGACGCACTGGACGAAGTGGCAGCAGTGTGTGCAGCATGTCTTTCCTTGCTGCATATAGTTTAATTTTGAGAAGGATTCGGCCGCACGTTGCTAAGAGCTTTTGCCAAAGTCAGCGCCTGTCCCTGTCGCACACACGGCATCCCCGGGAAGCTCGCTCTCCTTCTCTCTTACTCTCTCTCTCTCTCTCTCTCGGACGGACTCTATCTGTTGCTATCTCTCTTCGGCAGAAGCAGGAGCAGGAGCTATGCTAAGCGTAAGCACGGTGTAGATGCAGTCCGAGTCGGTCAGTGGTCAGTAGTTGGTGGTCGAAATTGCTGCGCTGCGTCTGCCATGACGTCCCTCCGTTGGCGCCTCAATTGTTTCAAATTCTCTGTTTTCTGCAGCAGCAGCAAGAACGATGGCAACGACAACAGGAGAAGTGGCAAGCAGCAAGCAGCAAGTTGGATGGTGGCAAGTGGATGGTGGGCAGCACATTTAGCTTAGATTGGAAGGACAAATGCCAGCCTCGGCCAGCAACGTTTGCCTTCTTCTTACGCGGCGGCATCCTGGGCAGCAGCAGTCTGACATAGGCAACACACACACACACACGCGTATCACACACACACACACACACACATACACTGATACAGAGACAGAGGCGCACATGCGGATTCAGGTAACGGTAGCTGACAAAAGAGCTCGGACATCGGCAAGCCTCGGCAATGGTGGTGGCATCTGAGGTGGCAAAGGCAAAGGCAAAGGCACTCGCTGAAGCTGTAGCTGAAGCTGAGTTTGAGGCGGAGGCAGACTCCTCGAAAGCGAGAGAGACAGAGAGAGAGAACGAGTGAGTGAGCGAGAGGTTGAGGCAGAGGCAGACGCATTAAAACAAAGCAAGCTAGCAACTACGATATGCAAATCATAGCAACAGCAACAGCAACGGCAACAGCAATGAGCAGAGCCATGCCACAGCATGGAATAAAATGAAACGCAAGGAAAAGGATTCACGAGACGAGAGGAGCACTGGACGAACTCTGAAACTGAATATAACAACTTGCTGCTGCCGTTGCCGTTGCTGCTGCTGCTGCTGCTGGTGCTGCGGTTTTCGTCTGCTCAAATCGCCTTAGCTTATATCAAGACCAAGCAAGCCGGACACAAAACACATCCCACAGCGCCAGCAAGTGCGAGCAAGAGCGGCCAACTTGTGTCCGAAAAGGATAGCATGCTTTTTTCGGGTTACGAGTATATGCAGAATATAGTAGTGTAGTGTATTGGGTGCTTAGCAGGTAGCCTCCGACCTGAGTTCAGACTAAGTCTAAGAAGAGACTAAGAAGCCCACTCCGGATCTGCGGAGAAGGGATTAAACTATTTCTTTAGTACGTAATGCTGCAGAAGATACACTGAGAGAAACATTTGAAAAATTACGCATACGTGAAACAAAAAACATATTTATAAAATTATAATACAAAGAAAAAAACATTGAAAAAACTTTTTTTTGATTTATTTTATGATTTTTATCTAATGCTTCTAATTTGTTTTTAATTGTTACCAAATGAATTTAATTGGATTTATTTTTAACCAATTATTTAAATTTATTTATTACCTTGTTAGTATCAATTGTTGAAAATGATTAAAATCATTATGATACACCACAAAAATTTATAATTTCTTTATATAATGTGGTTATCTGTTGTTTATTTAATTATTTCCCAGTACTTTCGATTTATACAAATTTAAAAAAAAAATTTCTATAAGATAAAAGAATTAAATTTACTTTATATTTTTTTACTTGACCATGGTTATATATGAATGTGTTTTATTTTTAGTGTTATTTAAATAATTAATATTATTATTAAATATGGAGTTTTTTCTCATTGTTTTGCCTTATTTAGTTTATTTATTTAAGTATACTTTTACGAAGTGAATATTATAAGAATATGTTTTAACAATTACCTTATACATAATTATAATTTTTTGTATTTTTATATTATAAGAATATAAAATTTAAAAAGCTATTATTAATATTTATAATTGTTTAACTTTATTTTGTTTTTATTATTTAAGAATTAAATATCGGTATGTATTAAATGGTTACTAGGGAATCAGTATTACATTGAAAATCCAATATAAGCAAAAGACATTTGCGCAGTGCATTTTAGTGATTGGTTTTTCGATCTTAAGTTTTCTCTCTCTGTGTAGAGGATAAGCGGAAGGATGCGACAGGTTGAAACAACGATCGATCTTAAGCAGCTCTAATCGCACACACTTTGAATACGACGACGACGGCGAAGGTAAAGGCGAGTGCAAGTACAAGTGTGAGTGTACTCAGCTCAGACGAATGCATTCATCTGCATAGATTTGACCAAAGAAACGATGACAAAACCTGTTCGAAAGGGAAACACGGCAAACGGTCAGACATGCGTATAAGACATATAGAGTCCAAACACTGCGCTGCCTTTGTATTTCTTCGTATGTGCCATACACACACACACACACTATGCGAATACATACATCGTGTGTGTGTATATGTTCTTCGGTAGGTATAAAAGCCAGCTTTTTAGCAGGCAAACTGCAAATTTTGTTTTTAAAACTGCTATGTGAAGACAATGCGAGAAGATGTGGACTTCTCCCCAATAGTTGGGTGGGTGGCTAGATGGATGTGTGTGTGTGTATATTATGTACACACACACATGCTCAAAGATACACACACATACACATGCTCTCGGTGGCTTGGTGACCAGTGTCCTGCCCCATGTGTCTTCATCTTTCAATTCACGCGAAATTTTCCTTCGCCGACGCAGCAGCAACAACAAGGTGTGAGTGTGTGCGGAAGTTGGCAGCTGGTGGAGGACCAGGCAACAGGGACCACGAGCTCTGGCACCAGGGATGGGATGGGGGTTGAGAGCATGTGTGGTGGGGGATATGATGATGATGAGAATGCTGGGCAACGGTGACAGCGAGGCGGCCGACAAGTATGGGTGAAAGCGAATCGAGTTTAGTTCAGGACAACGACAACGACAACGTCGACGACGACGACGAATTCGTAATTGTGCGCACACACGCACTAACACCAAGCCATTTGACAGAAGGCGTTGGGTGGGCAAGGAGAAGGAGTTGGGAGTTCGTGGAGTTGGAGAAAGGACGATTGCTAGCCATGCTGGACGACAAATCGGCCGCTGTTGGATGGGCATTCACTCTGAAGCAGCTGGGCAAAAGGAGCTGCAGATATTAGAGAAAGTACACGAGACACCAAAAACGAGGAACCCAACGAGAACGAAAATGGAAAATTTTGACTTGGTGGACAATGGTCGCTTTGCTCTGGATGCTCTCGCTCGAATGGACAGCAGGACAACAGGGGACAACGGACAGGACAGACGATTGCTTGGTTGGTATTCACACAGGCTGGCTATCGACGGTGGAAATCTGAAGGATACAGACATACATATGTATGTATGTATTATGTATATATCCATACGTGACTTGCGATAAAGCAACTCTCAATTTTGCGCTGCAACGAAATTTGCGCTAAGGATGTTGAAATGTCCGTCACTCTCAGCGTGTGTTGAGTGTGTGTGTGTGTGCTTGTGTGTGTGTGTGTTATGCACACGGCGAATGAACCGAACGAATCGACCTACGGCCCCATGCCAAGAGCAAGTGGACTGGCTTTTTAGTAAGAATCCCATATATACCTTCGACTCGCACTTGTCGCTGCTCTAGGTGTAGTCCTCAAGTAAGGATATATGCGTATATGTGTTTGTCCGTACATATGCATACGAGTATTTGTCAGTTTCGAAAGCTATTCTTAGCGATTTCTCGAACTCCCTGCTGACGCTGTTGTTGCCTTTATCCTCGTTATAATGGTCAACGGCATCGCTGTCGATGTCGTTGTCGTTGTCGCTGCCTCTGAAGCTCAATCTCAAACTGAAGACGGAGCTGATATTGCATCTGAAGGTAAAGCTGACGCCGCTCTTGGTCATAAGACAAGCTGCAGTTGCGTTTGCTATATTGACATTAATATATTGTATGCACATGTTTGCTTGTGTAATCATCTTCTACCAACATGCAACTACCAAAGTCCTTATCTAACCATGAGTTCAGCACACGCATTTGTTCTTCTACATTAAAACATGAATTGTCTCTCATTAAAATGTCCCTTAATATTTATTCTTTAGTTTTATATAGAGCAAATTTAGCTACAAAATATCAATCAATCCAATAATCTTAGGTTTATACCTAGATTTTTCTTCTTTTTTTTTTTTTCAAAATATATCCGGTGCATTATGCACCTATTGTATACATTATATATAAATATCCTTAATGAACCCCTGTTTAAGTAAACAACTTTTTATGATATTTGGTAAATTTTTTAGAGCAATATGGATTTTTTTCTTGACAAGGGGGTTTTTATTATATTCGAACCCTTTTTTTTTTTGGGAAATTGCTAAAATGTAATTAAAAGACGGATAATTGTAATAATAGAGAGTGATTTTCATAACTACTTCAATTATTACTTGTTATCATAGAAATATGATTTCTGAAGTCAAATGGACAAAACTTTAAGATAGTCCACGCGAAATTCCAGAATTAGGTTGTTAAATAATCGTAAAATGTTTGCACATTTAGTTTATATACTCCATTAATAATATGCTATAATAAGTGTGTTGCTTTTTTAAACGACATAGTATTTTTGATTTATTTTTAAAATTAAACTAAAAATTTAAATAATTATCTTCTTCTAATATTTTTTCTTAAGTTTTTAGTATTTTAATTTAACAATGATATTTTTATTCTTACTTGAGCATTGATTGTATAATAGATTATTATTATTGATCAAGTGATAGTTAGTGGGAGTGTTTTCTGAATTAAAATAAGTATGATAAACTGTTAGATATCTTCTCAATTTATTGTTCTGTTAAAAGTAATTCCTCCGAAATGTATGTGCAACAACAGTATTATTTCAAGGAAGAAAATAACAGCATAAACACAAAAATGAGATTTTGTAGCATTCAAGTATTCATAGTCAAAAAAAACCTTAACACAGCCTTAATTATTTATGCTGATCGAGAAAATAAATGAAGAAGTAAAATAATTTCAATTACTGCAAATAAAAAAATAAATTACATTTTCTATTTATTAATTATTTAACTAATAAATCGAAGAATCAAATACCTAATTTGTATAACACGATTACAATATGAATATTCAAGAATGAATTCGTTTTCAATTTATCACCATTTGGTTTAGTAATGATATGTAAACGGAGGAAAGCACTTTAAATGTATGCAGGATATGCATTGGTTATATCGTCCTGCTAGGCAAGAAGTCCAGCTCAAAGGACGTGAACGCATGTTCCAACTGAGGTTATCTGCTATAAGCTAAACACAACAACAGCATCGTCATTGTCCGAATGGGAACAGCTGCTTAGTTCCCTTCGAGACTGTGCGAAATGTAATGTTCTCTCTCTCTCGCAAAACTGCGAAGAGAGAACGACTGAGAGAGAGGGGAGTTATAGTAAACAGCCGATGAAGGCAAACATCACAACAATGCGATGAAAACTTGACTTAGACCAACAGCAATAACAGCGATAGCAACCGCGTGCTAAGGGCAAATAAAAAGAAGGTAGCGGTAAAGATGAAGAAGAAGATAGACTCCTCTTCCTCTATTCGATGCCTATTGATTGGAGATTTACTTGATAGAAGACTCTATTCTAAATATATTCAAGAAGACATCATCACCAGCAATCAAGTGTGTTGCCGGTGACGTTATCAATGGAGACCCATGTTCACAGTCCTTAGATTTGCATCCCTATCCGCATCCTTTTCCTCCATCTCTTGCTCATTATTCTGCTATTCCGCCATCTGTAGTGCTTGTCTTCTGAAACTGCTAAAAAAGGGCTAAGACATTGTATCGCAACTGTCCAGCAACCCTGCATCCCGCCAACGATTTCGAGTTCGACTTCGCCTTCGCCTTCACACACACGTACGCACAAGCATGTCGCATACATAACTCGTATTTTGCCAACGGTGCACGCAGCATTCGATTTTGCTCACATTTACTCCACCAACAACGGCCAGCCCATCCATCCATCCATCTTTCAATCCATCCATCCATCGCACTGAAACAAAAAACTTACGTATACATGTACATACAATGTACATATACGAAGCATACGAGAGTGTGTCTGCACACATCCGCATAGAGCAAGATTTGAATACAAGCAGTATGACCAGAAGAAAGTAGGCCTGTCGCTGCGGCCAAGAAGGATGTGCTGCGCCTCGCAAAAGCCGACTGCCCGACCGCACGAACATTGCGTCGAAGTCGTCGTCGTCGTCGTCGTCGCAGTCGCTAACGTCGTCGTCGTCGAAGCCTATGTGACTGAATTGCGTGCAAATGTGTTTGTGCTTTTTGTGTGTGCGTGAGTGTGAGTGTCGCTATTGTGTCCAAGCGAGGCGGCTTGTCCCTTTTAGCATGGCCAGTGCTGCGGCTGCGGCTGACCGATGCGATGCGATGCGAGACAGCGAAGCAGCGAGAGACAGAAACTGAAACAGAAACAGAGCTACGTCTTCGCTGCCGTCTTGGTCGTTATTAATCATTGTACATTTGCCTGTCACCGAAAAAGGCCGCGAATACGCAAACAGCGACAACGGCAAACGGAACAACGTGAAGAGAAGTGAAGAGAAGAGAGCGAGAGAGAGAGAGCGCGCTGAGCACAGTCAACCACTCACACACACACACACTGACACCGATACTCACTAACACACGAACAAGCAAAGGCGCAAAGAAACAGCATAACGACAACAAAACTGACCATACGAGTGTAAACAAACTCACACACGTGCATCTGTTGGCTCGCTCACTTACTTACACACACTCTCGCACTCACACTCACACGCACACATACACATACACAGTCGCACGGAGCGGCGACCGCGCGCTCAGGAGAAACTGTTCGTGGTGCGGAAATTCGCCGCGCTAAAATCAAAATTCGCTCACGATTTCTGCGCTCGCTGACGCTGCTGCTGACGGTGAAGCTGACGCTGACGCTGACTCGCGGTAGTTTGTCGCCGGACGCTAGCTGTTTAGGTTCGCAGGACATTGGTGTACGGCAAAGCGATCATATCCTTTCGACAGCCGGTCGCTCAAACACCGTGTGCGTTGTCGCGGCTCATTTTCGCGATTTCATTTGACATTCTGCTCAGCTAATTGAATCGACAGATGTGCCAAAAAAAATATCCAGCGGAATATTTTAGTTTTATGCCATAAACATACATGTGAAGTGCTGTGCATCGTGTTTTTGTGCTTCCTTTAAATTTATCTAAACGATAAATAGCTTGAATCAACGAAAAAGGATTGTAACCACATTATTTAGGCCAATTAAATAATATTTAACTACAAAAACTGCTCAATTTATGGATAATAACAGTGAACAACAAAATACCTAAAACTAAAAACAAAGTAAAACATTCAAAAAACCAATAAAAAAAATTTTTGTAATCGAATCGTCGAATATATTCGGACGATTCCATAACAATTTATTTGCTGAGGTGCCCAAAAAAGGTTAGTATGAATATTCATTTAAATAAGTTTGTTTCACATTCTCTTACACTTGATTAATCAGTTAAGAAAGGTATAAGATATTCAACTTGTGCAAATGATAAGTATAATTTATAATTTATAATATTATAATTATAAACATATCAGTGAAAGTGCAATGTTCTTAAATGTATTTGAATATTCAATATTCATGTATTAAAGTTAAATAAACACATTACGCATTGAATTTATATTATATGTTCGGCATTCATAGAAAACGGACACGTGACTCACTCATTTGCATACGAAAATGATTTGATAATGTATACAATGTGTTTGAATCAGTTTCAATATGTGAGTTCTTGAGTACGTAATCGAAAAGACAGGGACTTCATAATTCCTGAAAACTACCGTGTATATATTTATATGTGTATATATTTATATTCAAATAGTCAATCTGTCGTAAGAAAATATTACTCGTTTTACGTTTCCTAAAGCAATTTAAAAAAGATTTTACAATAGTTTAGTATTTATATCTTCTGAATTATTACGAATTATTGTCTTAAAATAACTTGAATGTATGTTTTATATCTTGCATAAGTTTACTGTTGAAGTACATACGACATAATAAAAATATAAAATGTTAATATGTATGTATGTAATAATAAGTATACGTATGAGAAGATTTTAAAGTCTAATCTATTCGATGACTTGATCCGTGTCTTCAATAGTAGTGCAGTAGAATTAATTCTGTTTGCGAAACACGATAGTAGTATATACTCTACTTAAGATGCACACCACCCAGAAGAAGATCTATGTATATCTATAATCTATTCAGACTTCATCATAATTATTTGTTAAGATTTAAGTGGTCTACTGTGAAAAAGAAAGCTACAAGAAATAGAGAAGACGTGAGGACCTAACATGTGTCTTGAGATTTGGTTTATTTTGATGAGGTTTTACTAAATTTGATAAATACGATCATAGACATACAGTTTTGTCAATGTTTATGATTACGAAATTGCGTCGGTGATATTGATTTAATATCGAATTACTTATACATATCCACAACCATTGAACTTGAGAGTTATAAGCTAAATCCCGTTAATAAAGTTTGAAAAAGAGTAAAAATAAAAATGGATTGATAGTTCTACAAACATCGACACTATTTTAATATTATTTGCAAGCAAACCACGGTTGTAAGGGAAATATTTGTATTATTTATCGTCTAAAAGAAAGTTATGCTTGATCTTCAAACTATAACTATAACAAAAGTAACCTTATTCGGGAAAGCGTTAATAATATGTTGCATTCTTTAGAAATTCCATTTACACATATAAGGTTGACATAGTTAAATCAAATCTTTCTTCATTTAAAACTGTAAAATAGATTAATAATTGGTAGCTATAGAATGAAACTAATACAATTGAATGCTAGATTTTATTGCAATAATGTTACTCACTCGTTTACTGGTATTAATAAATTTGTATACTCTATATGCATATATTTATATATTTTGTTCCATACTATATTGACAAAATACCTTCTTAAGAATAGTATTTTTGGAACAAAGAGTGGTCGTTATCTCAAATGCACCTACATTTATGGATATTAACATACTATTATATAATGTTTGGCTAGACATCTCAGTTGTAAGCTAACTAACTATTGAGTATAAGTATCAAAATGGAAACATTAAAAATATGGACCAATATCGCTTTTGTAATGAGAAAGTAACTTTGAAGTATAATGAATTATTTATGGCATAGTTTTCAGAGAAATATTGGTCTTTCAACAGGTGCGAAGGTGTGACCTTTGGTCATTTGCAGTTCGCACATGTTACAATTGGCAGCAGACAATTTAAACTTGTTGTTTTTCTTTTTTATTTGGTATGACTCTTTCAGCCATTTTACTCTTTTTGCATTAACCCAAACAGAAATAGACACAAAAACACACACACAAACACACAAGGGCACAAACACAACATAGACGCAACAATAAAAAAAAGCTCATACATATCCTATATTTGAATTGTTCCCACCATTTGCACATAGATATATGTACATATATGGAGACATCCATTTGTAGATATTAGTTGACTACGAGGAGTAGTTCCTGTCGTTGACCTGCATTTACCAGACTGTCCTGTCCCTGTCCCTCTGTCCCGTTATTTTTCCCCACTCCTCCCGCCTCATGCAATCGCAGTCTGAGTCTGTGTCTGAGTGAGTTCGATACGAGGCCAAAGAGACGATAAAAATAGTAAATACAATAAAATTATAATTGTATATAGGAAAATCACAAGCTTTAGCCCCATACACACACACACACAACAACTAACAGACAGACGTAGAAAAAAATGTGAGTATGTGTACAAGCACACATATACATACACATACATATATGAATAAGCAGTCAGCCGGCCGGCCATTACAGCTATATGTATGACTCTGCGAGTGTGTGTGTGTGAGTATGAATGCAGTGGGGAAGAAGGAGTGTGTAAGGAGCTCTTGTGTTTATGTCTGTATGTAAGCAAGTGTGGCGCTTAGTAGCTGCACACCAGACACATTCACAGACGAACACAAACACACACACACACACACACACTCAGACACATATGGACAAACTTGCTGTAATTCTTTTATACACATATATTTCTTTCATCTTTTTCTGTTGTTACTAGATTTTTTCCATACACTGTCCCAGTTCGGTTCGTGAAAAGTTTAATGGCATGGCCCGGCATGGGCATGGACAGTGAAGGTAGTGGGGAGGGGTAGGGTAGAGGACACCGGACGGACACTGCTTGAAAGAGAAAGTAAAAATTCTTTTGCTTTAGCTTTTGCTTCTCTGCTGCTACTGCTGCTCAATGCTAAAAGACCTTGCAATTTTTATACAGTTGTAAAAGTTTTATTCGATATGTGTTTGGTGGGGTGTGTGTTTGTGGGAGGGGGGAACAGCTTTACAGCCGACACAGTTATTTGCCACTCCATTGGTTATGAGCTTCAATGTCTGCACACACACTCACACAAACATGCATGCATCAAATTATGTATTTACACATTGTATATAGGTTGTTGAATTGAAGGTTAAGGGCACCAAAGTGAATGGCCACAAGAGCCTTCGCTAATAACAGTAATCCTGTTAAACAATATTTAACATTGCAATAGCATTCCGTTTCAAGGCCTCCAATTGATATCAATCATTTATGGTTCTTGTCCAACATACGTTTTAAATAAACTGCTCTAAATAAAAAGTAAGAAAATCAAATAAACTTCTTGCATGATCATTCTCTGAATACTATTATTATTTGTATTTCAAATAATTAAAATTGCAATATAATTTCATTATCTATTTAATAAACTAGTCGTAGAAGGCGCACACAAATAACGCTACAGCATCTTATGAACACACAAACTAATTGTTACTCTTTGGATCCTTTTGCTATATTACTCTTAAGTTTAAGTTCTCTTTCTCTCTTTGCACACACATACACGCAAGTTTCGAATCGAGTGCCGCCTTTGCTGCTCAATCTGTTGTTTTGCATGTTGCTGTATGTGTGCGTGTGCGTGTGTTTGTGTCTGTGTTTTGTAGGTGTGTGCATACTCGAAAGAAAGAAATCATGTGTCAGTCATGCGCAAAACGTGTTTTTCATTTTAAAATCGCGTGTCCCGCTCCTTCAAATGGCAAACAGCAACACAGCAACAGCAAAGCTCCTTTGCATGCCTCGCACTTGCCAAACTGAGACGGCGACGGAGGCGGAGCATATTGTCATTCGCTTTGCTCCTAAGATACCGACGGTCTGCTGCCGTCTGCTGCCATCATCTTGAGTCTAACCTATAACCACTTAAGGCCTGAATATTGCAAGCGTCCAGTCCATGTCTTTTAGCTCAGTTCCCTCTTTCCCATTCTCTCTCCCTCTCTGCACTTTCTGACATTTTTGCAATGCACCTGCTGCTGCAGTTTGTTTTTGTTGTTGCTGTTGTTCTCCTCTATTGGGAGTGGGCAACGCAACAGGCTACAACTGATTGAGCACGTTGGATGGGGGAGGAGGGTCACCTGCTATTGCTACTGCATGGGGATGTTTTTTCGACACACGGCACTACACAGAGAGCTTCCAACGACAAACTTGATGTTGTCGTGTTGTCGCTACAACTGTTGTTGCTCTTCTTGTTGCTCTCCTCTCTGTTGTTGTTGTTCTCCCTTTTGCACGAAGGCAGGTAAACAAGTTATAAATCGTGGACATCGTACGCTCGGGTCGACACTCGTGCCACAGCCGACGACGATGACGACGATGGTGACGTTGGCGAATGGTTTGTTCTTGTTGCTTATTCGTAGATTCTCGCGGCTCTATCTCTGTGTGTGCGTCTGTATGTGTGTTGCAATTTGGAGCAGGCGCGAACTCAACGCACCAATTAGCATATTCCATTGTCTCTGTGTGCGTTTGCCCTGTATGTGTGCGCGTGTGTGTGTATTTGTGTATGCTCAGGCCTTTTCATTTTTGGCATTCCTACGACCTCGACGTCGTCGTAGTTGGCGTTCTCGTCGTGCAACGAGTTGTTAGTGGCATGGGGGCGTGCCACAGCTCATTTCGCCGTGTAAATCCATCTTTGCAGTGGTGTGAGAATTTTTGATGCTTGCGCTAGTGTGTGTGTGTGTGCTCAACTTTGAATGCGTGTACTTGAGCGCGTATCTGTGTGTGCGTGCGGTTTATTTACATCTACCTCGCGAACTGTCCGTAAAACTTTAAAGCGCGACGCGATTTTATTGGAGCTTCGTGCGAACGTGTGCGACTCGCCTCGCCCCTCGTATCTCCATGCTCGATGCTCCAACAGCAACTACCCCAGTGGCAAGTACATGGCGCGCGCATTGAGCATTCGCTCGACATCTGTACATATGTATGGGATGCATGTACTTGCCATGTATTCGCAGCTGGCGAATAGAAACGCATTATTTTCGGCTATGTGCTGTGCTGCATGCATTCATTATGTGCGTGCGGCGTGCTGCGGATGCGTGTGCATCTTAAGTGTGTCACTGCAATTAGTTGCCGATTCCTTTGCGTCCTGTGTCTCATCTTCAGCCACTTGTCTTTTTATCAAAGTCTTCGTCCTCAACTTCTGCTTCACCTGCATCTTACTATACCCACTAGCGAAAGGAAGAGAAGGGCATGATAGCTTTGTGGCAACTGACAATCAATCTAACGGAAAGCATCTGCAACCCTTTCTGGTATAAACACACAACTAGAGATCAGCGTTAATAGTAGAGAATATATTCCCAAGTCAGTTTGACTATCTGTTTGTGTTTCTGTCTGTATAAACACCTCGATCTTAGGAATTTTAAAAGTCAGAGTTTAATTTGGTGTCAAATCAGAGATCGAGGTAGTTTGAGAAAACTTCAATTCCCTCAAGAGATTCTTACAATCTTAACAACATATGTTTGAAAATAAATTAAATTTTAAAAATTAAATTTAGACAAAATAAAGAACATTTATAAAAACTAAATATGCAATCACCATTTTAATCGATACTGCAAATTAATAAAATTAAATTAAATTTTCATATAATAAATAAAATTAATTTATAAAAATAAAAATTTACAGGTTCTTATTTTAGTAATTTTTGTAAATCAAAAATGGTTGAATAGTGATCTAAAATGTCGATAAATATAGAATACAGAAGGGATGCTTAGCTGAAATTGCACAGTTTTAATAGCTTATGATTTACAAAATATATATGTACATATATTCTTAAAATATTAAAAATCAAACGCATTAGAAACTACATCAAAGCAAAAACTCCTTTAAAGGCAATTAAAAATACTAGAAACATTTGGAAGGCTTTAGCTAAATGATTAAAACTACAAAAGGGTGTCTTGCAGTCGAGCACACCCAGCCTCAAACTCTCTAACTTGTACTCACTTCTCGTATCTCTCTTGCATTCTCATTGCAGACGCCAAACTGTTCGATAACGGCTTGAAGTTGGATATTTCCAGCTATTCCCACATGAACATACGCATGGGCACTAAGGGCAAGCGACCTTTGCGTAGCTTGACCCCCCGCGACAAGATCCATGCCATACAGCGCATCCACGATGGCGAATCCAAAGCGTCGGTGGCTCGCGACATTGGAGTGCCGGAGTCTACGCTGCGTGGCTGGTGTAAGAACGAGGACAAGCTGCGCTTCATGTCCCGCCAATCGGCAGCGGACAAAATGTGCGCCGATGCGCTGGCAGATAAGCTGGATGGGGCAGCTGGACATCTACTGGGGCCACCAGAGAAGCGTCAGCGGCTGGACAACACTTCTCTGCCACTCAACTTCTCCAACAAGATGAACTTTGATGAGTTGGCGTTCAAGCGATCGCCGCTCAACGGTATCGACTACAGCACCAACAAAAGTTTGGCGGACATGAACTACAACGGGTTGCCCGTGGACTATGTGGGCTTCAATGGGGCGGCAGTGAAGAACAAAGTGTTTGGCGCGGACATCTCGCGACCTGGTCAAACAGATCCCTCCCTGAATGCGATCAGTCCGCTGTCGAGTCTGACACATCTGTCAGGTCTAACGGGCATCTCGCAATCCCCGCTTGCGATCAGCTTCAATGAGCTGACCTCCAATCTTAATCTGCTCGCCCAGCTCAATCCCGGGTTGGCGGCCATGTCGGGTCTGAACAGTTTTGCAGCCACTGCCAACACATTGCGCCAACCCAAGCCACCGGCGCAAGCTAATCTCGCCCAGATGCAGAGTCCACGCAGTGATAATGGGGAGAGGGAGCGAGAGCGAACTCCTGCTTTGTCGGTGAAGAACTGGGCTAAGCAAAAGACACCCGGCGACTGCGATCCCAAGAGTGGCAGCAGCATCAAGAGTCCCAGTCCATCTTTGGCGCCCTCGCTCGTGGGTTGCGTGGCCCCATTGTCCGGGTTGCCCGATGATCCGCTGCTTTACTGGCTTAAGTCGCAGCAGGCGATGCTGGGGTTGAACAGCTTGTATCCGCCACCACCGCCAGTGACTTTGGGTGTCACCAGTCCGCCCATTCGCTCATCCACGCCACAGCAGCAACTCAATCAGTTTGGCAACACGCCGCCCATCCCTTCGGCGCCGCTGACGCCATCGTCGACGCCCTCGGGCAGCTTGGATGACAAAAACACCGCCTGGTACAATTGGTGCAAAGCCTTTGGCGCCAGTTTGCACTCACTCAACCCGAACTTGGCTGCTCTTCAGGCGAATTCCCTGCAACATCAGGCGGCAGCTAGCGGAGGAGATGCCACGCAGCTGGGGGACATTGCCAAGCCGCCATTTGAGAACATTCTGTACTCACAGCTGACCAAGGAGACCGTGGGTACGCCCTCCGTGCGCAGTTTGTCCTCCAATGAGCAACAGCACACCGATCCCGAGAATGATGCGGATGCTGATGGCGAAATGGAAGCTGAGCCGGAGACGGAAAACGAACTGGAGGCGGAAGCAGAAGGTGAAGCGGCCAGCAAGCCTGAAGATCTCTCAGCCAAGTCCGTGAAGACAGCCAGCTCTGCCACGCCCAGTCCCACACTAATCTCCCCCTCAGCGAGTCGCGATCAGAGTCCCGAGCCAAGGGCAGCGTCGAATCCACATCCTCAGGCCAACATAGGGGATGCAAACAGCGTGGGTGAGGATTGTAAGAGTGTACTGAACAACATCATATACAAGATAGGCGGCAATGCAGCCACATCCACGCCCCACAACACTGAGCTCGATTCCGAGATGAGTTTCAACAGCGATTCGCATCATCACAACAACAACGATGTCAGCGAGAGCAACAACAACACACACAACAACAACAACAATAACTCGAATAAAACCGATGAGGAGGAGCGAGCCAAGTTCATGGAGATGGACAGCGAGGACATCGAAGAAGTGGTGGCCATCAAGCATGGCGAGAAGTTTCTGCAGTGGCTGGAAAACTGCAGCAATCCTCGCGTGACTGCTGTGCAGTTAATGCAGCTGAGATTCCTCATCGCTGCCATCAAATCCTCGAGCAGCGAGGCGACAACAACAACAACAACAACTCCAGGTGAGCTCCTCTTGGGTGAGAGCGAGGACAACGACGATGCGGCAAGCAGAAACAAGTCGCGTCGTCGCAAATAGGACAAACCGAAGTTGGCGCTTGCGGAGCCAGCCACGGATACCTCGACCCTCAACTCAGTTGGAATGTTGGAGCAGCAACAAAAGGTTATAGAACAGTTCTCGCCAGCTGTTTATCAATCGTCGGCCACGCTGCTGAGCTCCCTGATCTTTCCTCCCTACGAATTTGTACACTGTGACCTCGATGATGATCCCGACGACTGCCAGATCACGGGCGAGTATCAACAGCAGTCCGACGATGACAGTTCCAGCGATAGCGATAACGATAACGATAATGATAACGATGGCGATGATAATGTACAGCATGACTTTGAGTAACCCACTTCTTCCATCTCCCCCAACAATTATATATAGTATATATCTGTATATGTAAATCTCTGTATTTGTATCTGTATGTATGTTTTTTAACTATAGTCTAAGCTGATCCTGAGCATTATCCATTCACAATTTGATTGATATCTTTGTGTTCTGGTTTCCACTTTTTCTCTCTATAAAATAATTTAGCATATAAGTAAGGGATAATAATTGTAAATACTTCACCCACACAAATGATTGATTCATTTATTTTTTTCGATTACTCGATTATACTTGGCATTATTTTAACTTTTACTTATTTCTTGATATCAAATTAAACAAATGTTTCATGTTTTTATTCATACTAGAAAAATGTTAACGCTTGAAGTTTTTAGTTATAGAACTTATCTCTAAGAATTAAAAAAAAAAAAACAAAAACAAAATAAAACCGTAAGCAACAGACAGACAAACAGACAGGAACTGAACTGAACTGGAGCGAGTCAATCGTATTGATCGGATTTGATATTAGAAACTTTTTATTAATTAATTCAACTAATCATGCAAATATTGAAACATGTGCTCATAAGAATTTTACCAATCTGAAATCCATCAAATATTCAAATAAAATGAATTTATGAATTTATAACAGTAGATGTATTCATTTTGCAAACATGTTTAATAAAACATTCGAATTAGACAATTTTTATGAAACCAATTGACTATTTATTTTGAAGAACACATTAAAAAACGGTAAGTATTTTCAGGAAGATGGCAAAATATATAAATCGTGGGGATATATGTATTATATAATATAATATATATCAGTCTCAAAACCTTTTAAAAGACTATGCCCATGCCGGAGATCTAAACAATTTTTGTGGAAGATAATTGAATTATGCTCAATACGGAAATTTAACAGAGAATCCTTTAAGCACATTCTATGAATTTCCATCATGATTCTTATATTTATGAAGTTCATGATTTTCTTTATAATGATTTTTAGTAATTTTATAGAAATATATATATTTTAGAAGTAACCATAATTTTTGATAAAAGATGATGATGATTTTTATATGGAATTTTATTTTGAAAAATTAAAATTACAAATCAAAGATAGTTCTTCCCACAAAAAATTGGTTTGTAGACTTTATACACACATAAGATTCCAATCTTAGTTGTCTTTGAATATTTCAAAAAAAATGAAAAATTAATGTGAATGTCGTGATTCTGTTGTTTTTATCAAATCAAAATATAATTTTCATTGAAGGCATAACTACCCACAAACTTTGTTTGTAACCTTGAGCTAATAGCTGAATGGAATTGATATTCATTTGAGGAACAAAAACAAAAGAAACATGTATGAGCATTCAGCCCATCTGCAAGTGAATTCAAATTTTAATGCTTCAAATTTAACGCTTTAACGCCAACAGCAAATTATTTATATCAATGACGACAAAATTTAAAAAAACAATCCCAACTTAAATCTAAAAATGTGCATATATTAAAAAAAAATTTTAGAAGGGAGTAATTCATTTCTAAATTAAATTGTCTATGCCTATGATTTATAAAGTAATTTGTCACAAAAAACTCTCTAATACGGTATTCATTACACAAAAAAAGTGAGATGTAAAAGTGAGATGTAATATAATATAATAATTTTCTTATAAAACTGTGCCTAAACACTACTGCTTGTTTGATATTAGTACTTTATTAAATAGAAAAGTTATGGTTGCGAAATAATATTTACTTAAAAGTTATCATAATCATAGTACAAAAAAAGAAACAAAAAAAAAAACCTTTTGAACTTAATAAAGTTATGTGATTTTGTGTATTGTGTTTAGAACAGTAGATGTATTCAGTTTGTAAAAAAGTTAAATAGTTTTATGAAAACATTCAACTATTTTTTTTTTAGAGTACACTTGGTCACCTAGAGATTCTAAAAAAGTCGTTACTTGCAAAGTTTATAAATATGACTTGACAATGACGCACATATAAATAAATGCATTTTTTGTATAAGAAATTAATTAGATATCAATGAGGTTTGTAGCTGTTCATGATATACAATATTTTTAACAAGCGAGGTGCCCATAACTTTTTCGAATTTTCTTTTATTACTAAGTTATTGAGTCTTATTAATTTGAAGAACTCTTGTTCATATGATTTAAAGATTGACTTATAATATCAATAATATTAATTCTTTCGTCGAATGAAGTTCTATTATAAGTGAAAGGAAAAATTATAAAAAATATAAATAATAAATGGGTAAATCTCTGGCGTAAATGTCGCGTGCGATACTATCTAAAGTGAAACAAGTAAGAAAGCTACAGTCGAGTGTATTTGACTGTGAGATACCCGCTACCCATTTTGAATAAAAGCAATATATTTTGCGGTATTATTCTCAAAATATACCAAAAGTACTGCAAAAATACTAAAAATTTATGAAATGGTATATGTGGTATATCGATATAATACCCCATTCAAAATATACCATAGACGGCACAATATACCAGATTGTCAGCCAAAGCAACAAGTAGGCGTTTTTGCCCATACAAACGCATTTCTTTAATAACATCGACAATTTTTATCTGATCGCAACCAAATTTTCAGGAATCATAACTACTATAGTTATTATTGTATATAAATTTGTAACTCTAGTTTTAAAATTACACTTGTTATTCGATTTTTTTGGTTTGCGGGGGCGGAAGGGGGCGTGGCAAAAATTTGAAACAAACTTGATCTGCGTGCAAAGATAACAAATGCTGTCGAAAAAAAATTATTGCTCTATCTCTTATAGTCTCTGATATACATTGTATTGTATTGTATGGTTAGTGGTTCTAATCTAGAATAGTGCTAATATAGAGCTATAAGAATAATCTTTACTTATTTTTAAAATGAGTTTCAGTTTATTTTGTTTCACTAGAGAATTACCCATATGTGAAAATGAAGTATTATTTTATTGCCGAATTATTAGTTTTGGTAATGCATAAGCTCAAGGACCTTTTTCAATTTTTTACAACATGGACTTCTAATGGGATCGACCGGTTTACTATTATTTTCTAATAAATATAATGCAAGGGCACCACGATACACGATATATCAAAAGAAGTCCCTAGACATATACAAATATGTGTTTTTTTTAAATATTTGATATGAGTTCATGCAAACTGGATTTTCAAATGCATTTCATAGGCAGTTCAGACTAAATATTTGAATCATAGTGTTGATCATTTTTACGAAGATGCTCAATAGCGAATATCTTCATTTGAAGAGTAGGCTACTTTCTAGATATCGTTATGCAAGTAGGTTGAAGTATGGAGAAAAAGATGGGGTTCTTACCAGATTTATGGGATCCTCCATTGGCTCGTACTGCACAAAGTCGGCAACGAATTTAGCAATTTCCTCTACACTCGAAATGAGCTCTGAATAGGCGAATGCCGTCGGTCTTATTGTAGTGCAAACAAACTTCTGCAGGGGTAAAAAAAATGAGAGTAATTTCCAAGTTCTTTTTCCTACTTTTTCAATTTACCTGCACATTGCATTCATTAGGAGGTGCTAGGACCATGGCTCTACGCTTTGGATGACCTAGAACAAACTGTTTGCGAAAGTTTTCCGCGTAGAGCAGCAAAAGACGTTCCTTTGGAGACAATGTGTAGTAAGAAGGAGGAAAACATTGAGGGCTATTTTGAAATTCTTCGGTAGTCTCCGGGAAGGAAAGATCTATTTTGCCAATTTCCAATGCTGGCTCTCCTTCTGATAAACTCATTTCGGTTTCCACGCCCTCCGAGCCGGTCTCTGCTTCTTCCATTTCATATTCATATTCCATGGGATATGAATATTCGCCATCTTCACTGAGGCGCTCCTCGATTTCCTTCAATTTGGCAGCATGTTTACTCGGATCTATATTCCCGGAGAACTTTTTATATTTTTGGAATAACACTTTCGGCATTCTGCGACTGTTAAATTCGTCTTCTTTTGTGTTTTCTATTCGCAATACAATTTAGTGCTGTTGCCTTAACAACCATGGAAAATTGGTGAATTACACAGTTATGAGTATGTTTAAAAATGAGTAATAAGTAAAACACTTAATTTGACGAATAACTCAAAGAACGTGTGGGGAAATCTAAAATTAAACTTAACTACTCACCACGTTATTTTGGTAATTCTGAAAATAAAAATATACTGGATTTCCAGTTTCACAACCAACAAATTAAGCAGCTTTTGAGAGCGTGAACAATAGTTAAATATAAATTTATAGAGGGCGGTAGTTGTATGTCAATACAAAGTTACTTGCTATATATACATTAGTGCTGTGCAATATCGTAAATGGTTTCAAGCTGATTAGCGCGGCATTGTTTATCCACTTTGGTTTTAAACCAAACTATGTATACATAGCAAAGAGCAACACAGTTTTAGAGCAATTGGGTAAGTTTGAATTGTACCACAGCTTAGTTGTTTCCAGACTTCATTCTCCCAGGCCATAGATGGCGTTTTATCCCTATACAAAATATTTAATAGGGTGGCCATAGATGGCGTTTTATCCCTATACAAAATATTTAATAGGGTGCTGCAATTCATATTTAATTCGCAAACACTTTTAAAAACACTAAACAACTATATCGTCTTGTTATCTAAATTTGTACTTTAAAAGACGTATGCTTTAAATAGATTCCCTTGTCAGAATATCATTCGATTGGTAGCAGATATTAAAATAAAGCAGTTATCCCTACACAACTCATAGAGCAGTCCAGAAGAAATCTTGAAAGCAGTGTAAAGTAGCTCATGTGTACACTGCTTGAAAAGCAGTTAACCATACAAGTACTACTTAGCAAGCAGTAATTAAACAGTAGCTACTTGACGCTGTTTTCCTCATTTTCGCTCTGCTTTAATTTAATAGCCAGAGTGGTAACTCCTGTATATCAGTTTGCGAATTATGATAGCTATGATTTCTAGACGCTAAACTGGTATACAGTAGTCGCCCACCCTATGCAATGATTGCTCGTAGGATGATCTAAACAAGTCTTTAGAGTTTATATTTCGTGCTACCTAATTTTTATATTTTCTGTTAATCTGGATTAGCGTCGTTTTAATGGGCTGACTGCTTTGGTAGTCCAAATAATTATGTCAGCAATAACCTTATCATGTTCTAATTCAAATTGGCTGTGTTATACCAGGCTTTGATTTTAGTTGCTTAGAAGACTTGGAACACTAAAGTGTAAATCTGTTCGAATTGGAATAGCTGGAAATGCTATGCTAATATATAATATTATTTGTATTTATTTTGTAATTTTGTGAAATCTAATAAATCAAATTACAAATTTAATTATTCTTGTTGAAATTTTGTATACCCGCTACCCATGGGGTAGAAGGGTATTATAACAGGTAGAACGAGGCATCTCCGACCCTATAAAGTATATATATTCTTGATCAGCTTCAACAGCCGAGACGATATAGCCATGTCCGTCTGTCCGTCTGTGTGTCTGTCCGTCTGTCCGTATGAACACCTAGATCTCAGAGACTATAATATATTTTTATATATAACTATAATTTTTTTTCGACAGCATTTGTTATGTTTGCACGCAGATCAAGTTTGTTTCAAATTTTTGCCACGCCCCCTTCCGCCCCCGCAAATCAAAAAAATATATTTTGGTATATATAGTAATAACTATAGTAGTTATGATTCCTGAAAATTTGGTTGTGATCAGATAAAAATTGTCGAAGTTATTAAAGAAATACTTTTGTATGGGCAAAAACGCCTACTTACTAGGGGTCTTAGTTGCTTTGGCTGACAATCTGGTATATTGTGACGTCTATGGTATATTTTGAGTCTGGTACTATATCGATATATCAAATATACCATTTTGTTTATTTTTAATAGTTTGTAGTTTATTCGGTATATTTTGAGAAAAATACCGCAAAATACATTTCTTTTATTCAAAATGGGTAGCGGGTATCTCACAGTCGAGTACACTCGACTGTAGCTTTCTTACTTGTTTCTTCTTCTCTTCATTGATAGGTAATCACCTTTCTATATGGTACATTGTATAATAAAAAACTTGCAATTCGAAAAAAAATTGTGTTTATATTTTCATAAAATTAATTAATTAATTAACAATAAATCTATAATAAATCTATAATATTCAAGAATTTATATAAATATATAAGTAGCAGAATATTAGCAAATAAATAATTAATAGTTATTAACAAAAATGTTTCTCTTCTTAATCGAAACAGGCCCAGTTAAAGCTGATGAGTATTGACCAAGTGATTGATGTTCAATGCCAGCATATGAACAACCCTTAGAACGTATCTAAATGAAGTGATCATTGCTGGTATTATGCAACTTAGTCTCCTCATGCTCACGTTCCCATTCATTACGATTCGCCTGCAGAATTAGGTCCTGGAACGAACCGTATTCCAGGTTGCGGTTCATCTTGGCCGTGAGACCAACATCTCGTTCATCGTCGTACAGATTATCATATTCGTAATCGGAGTCGGGATCGACATCGGATGATGATTGTCGTGGAATGTCCTGTTCGCTGTAATCGCCCTCGTCTTCGTTGTCCTGGACAATTCGGTCGTTATAGTAGTCGGGTTCGGGTTGAATGTTATGCTTCTCGTAGAACATTTTGATCAGATTGTCTACGTGTTCCGAGGACATGTCCGACACCATCTTGACGGCAATCTTGCGTCGGGGTCGCTTTAGGGACTTCAGCGGCCTGTCGGCCAGTTCGAAGTTAAAGGACGTTTTCAGCATGCGGTTCGAGCTCTTCAGGTTCTGGGCCAAGGCTCGTAGAAGTCGTTTGAATTGATAACTTGGTGGCTTGATTGCATTAGCATTAGCATTTGTCTTTGTATGTTTATTTTTGGTCGCTGTTAGGTACTTGGGATTCTCCTTGATGAAACGGTTCAACAGCTCCTTTGTGCCCTGTTGATCTTTTTGTGACTTGAGCAATTCCACTGCAAATAAGATGAAATAGCAGGTTAGTTTGATTGTCGGTTTGGGGTTGTTGAGTGAAGGAAACACACCTTTTTCTTGGGAGAGTCCGAGGGTATTCTGGATTGCGCCCCATTCATCGTTGCGTTGACTTTTGATGGCAGATGCAGTTTGTTGTTTTGTCGGTGACGATTCTTCCGTCTTCCTGATGTAATATCCAAAGCAACTCTGATGTGCTGTCAGCATCAGAAAGACGAAAACTTTAATGTTTGCAACCATGTTGAGAGACACTTGCTGTTCCTTGAGCAGTTCACTTCAAAATGACACACTCCTCAGAGTTGTGCCTCCTTAAATACTCTGGCCGATCCTCGACACGAAGTGGGAGTCAACCAGAGAGTAAGAGAGAGACGCTGAGCTGTGCAATCGTAATCGTAATCGAACAATGTTCTGGCTTTGTTTTTCTTAGTAACACTTAGCGCACTTTGAGCTAGCAGTGGCAATTAAAAGGCAACCGAGCAGCCAAATTAACGCTTATGGTCTCCAGTCACAGACACAGGTAGACTCGTCCAGTCCAGTCGAATCCAGTCCGCCAATCCGACAGTCTGCGACTGTGATCGCGACCGCGACATCGGCTGCGACTGCGACACGAGCTGAGCCGAATCAAAATGCAATTGTGTTTCATGAATGTAAGTGGATCTTGCAGGCTACAGGCTGTAAGGACATCGGACAACAGTCAGCGGCAGGTAGCTGCTCGCCTTTTTAAATGTGAAAGGAAGTGCATATAAATCCTAGCGCCAGCCATAAAGGGATCAAGCGCGCCGATCTCTCGCTTGTCAGTCGTGTCTTGGTCGCTTGGTTCACAAATGTGTCGCTAATTATGCCTGAAAATGCGTTTTATTGATGCAATAGAAATAATGCAATGTAAATGCGATTTGCGGTGCAGGACAATGCGACTCTCTACCCGACGAGTCTATAATTATCCGGCGCCTCTAATGATAAATGCCACAAACCAACCAGATGTGGCAACTAAATGGCGAGCTTAAGAGTTTCTAACCTCCTCGATTAGATAATTTGAATATAATGACAGCATGAAGGGGTCTCTTCAGGAAGACTTGACTTATCGACTGAGCCTCTTCTATATTTATTCTTTTCGAATCTGATCTTTTGCGGCAATTTGATATTATACTATTTAGATCGACCAAAAGCATTGATAAGACTCGCACTCAACACAGACGCCATTAGATGGCTTTGTTTGCTTTGCGACTTAACCAAGCAGACGGCTGTCGACTGACGACTGACGATTGATGATTGAAGTCCCATCGAAATACGACTGACTACGGAGTAAAGATAAAGACGCATGTCATTTTGGCCCAGTCAGCGTTGCAACGTCGCGTGCCTGTTTGTTTGTCTTGTGTTTAAAATGTCGCGACTACTCTTTACTTGTAGCCAAGTTGCTGCTTTCCGCTGTTTTGATAGAGCGGAAGTGGATTTGGCAGCAATCTTTTTGTTTACACTGCCAAAGGATTAAATATAAACTATTTATGATTTTGGGAAGTATTTTTGTACCGATCCCAAAACAATCGACTTTACTTCGGCTGTTCATAATATTATAAAGCACAGTAACGAATACAGAAAAATTGTCATAAAAAAGGTGTATCAAAATAAAAAAATGTTATATTTCTTATTCCCAAAACAGAATTTATTTGTGTTTTGAATTCTGAGTTAAAAGTATAAATTTTTTCCAAATTTATCATGACATTTTGTCAAAACTTCGATTATTTTATTTGGATTTCAAATAATAATTTGCAATATTATTTATTTCTCTCTCCCTCTCTCTCTCTCTTGCTGTAAAATTTTACAAGTTATTACATCTTAGTTGTTCATATAACTTAATACAAATTTAAATATATATTCATAAACTAGAAGAAACTATTTTATAGTGTTGTTAACTATTTGTAATGACTATATAAAATACAATAGAATGGATTAAATGGGTTTTCTAAAACAGAAGACATCAGAGCTGCTATAAACAGAATATAGATTGTTCGCAGGTTCGTCTTTTAATACTTCTCTTACAATATAAAGATTATAAATATGTTTTATTTTAGAACTACCCTCGTAATTTGTATCAATGTTTGCTGTAGTGCAGCATCCCCAATGAAAATTCGGTAAACTTGACAATACGGTATCTGGTTTTGGTTAATTCAACTCTCGAGCACGAGAACACTGAGTTCCTAAGGTTTTGCTTTGTGTTGGGCTCGTGAATTCGGACAACTTTTGACACTTGAAATTAGTTCTCTAGCTTGTTTGCTACTAGTGTGTATGTGTGTGTGTTAGTATCTGCATATGCGCATGTCCAATTGCCAAAGTTATCTCTCTTGGAGAGAGTGCAAGAGAGCAAAGCCAAGTTCAAAGGGTATTCATGGCAACAACTTGTCTTTATTGCACAATCATGGATTTGTTTGGCAATAGCACTAATTAAACACGCATGCATTATTCATATTAAATGGACGTATAATCGAATGAGTTGGAACTGATTAGATGTCTACATTTACTAGCTGAAAGAGGGCCATTTGACAGCATCCACTCTCTCACTATCTGCCTAGGAGAACGTCTCTCCGAGAAGGATGCTCGCTAAATATACCAAAATATACTATGAGTGCTCTATGAGTGCAAGTGCCATGAGCATTTGGGTCTAGGGTATGAGCAGAGTATGCTGTTATTGTTTTTGTCCTGGTTGCTAAGACAATAATGCCACGTGCATTCGCACACACAAAAGCGTAGTCTCTTTTTTATGAACGAGAAACGCAGAAAGCAGAACGCAGAGCTCGTGGTTTTAGTCTGTTATGGTTTTTTCACTGGAGCGTGTGTCGAGAGCAGCAGCATCAAGCATCGAGCTTCGAGCATTGCCCGCATTTGTTCCTTTAACATTACAAGTATAAATATTAATATGTATTACATAAAGACGAGCGTATTCGCAGCTCGCAATTGTGTCTGGGTTTTGCCCTCCAATCTTAAATCTTAATGTGCCTCATCCGCTTTGCCCCCTTCAACCGCCCACGAACTTGAAAGCGATGATAAAGAAAATTGTGTGAGTGTAAATTGTGTTTGTGAGTGTGTGTGTGTGTGTGTGTGTGTGCTCTGATGCGATTACTTTTTCGCATATCAAAGTAGATGCTGGAATGTAAAATATATCAACAAGTATTCATGTTCTTATAACTTATTTATTTGTTTAACAAACTATAAATACATAAATACATAAATTAAATACATCATACTATAAATATCTGTTTACATTTAATACACAAGGTGAGTAGAAGAAATTCCTCTATTCATTCGAAAAAATAATAAATATACAAAATAATAAAGCTCTTTGTGGCAGTGCATTGATCCGTGTTCGCATTTGTTATTCGATATACGATGTGCGAACAGGCCTTACAATTTCTCTCCACTGAGATTGACAATGTTGTAGTAGTTGTGGTCAGGGAAACGCTCCAATTCGATATAGTCCATTTCGGTGTGCAGCAATTTGTCGAGCATTTTAATTATTTCGGCGAATGTGGGTCGCTCATTAACATCGTGCGACCAGCAGTAGTACATTATATTGTACAGCTCCCTTCGACAATGCTCGGGCTTCTCCAGGCGATACCCGTCTCTCACCTGCAATTATTGGTAGCACACATTTAGATGGTTGAAATTAATACACGAATACCGTATGCTATGTATGTGCTTTTATATATTATGCAGTAGCTAATTACTCACCTTGCGCATTACATCGGCGGCGGAGATGCCTGGATACGGCGTTGAGCCTAAGGTCACGATTTCCCACATTAGTATGCCAAAGCTCCAGATATCCGATTTAACGGAGAATATGTTGTCATACAGTGACTCGGTTGCCATCCATCTAAAAAGAGTTTTTTTAAAGAGTTTTATTTTTAGAATATTACATGAAGGAAAATTTGTTTAAGTAAAAAAAAATAATACTCTATTAAATTGTACTTTATGAGACTTTAACTCTAATATTAAATCTATAATGGGGAAAAATATTATTCTTATTATTTGTTCAAAACAGTTAACGTTGTCGACATTCTAGCAACTAAACAAAATATTTAAAATATAGTGTGAAGTTATTTAATTCGACCAGTAATTCACAAGAAGCATCCAACAAGATTAGGGATCTGTATCAATATGGATTCCAATAGTTTGAATACAAGCTGACATCTAGAATGTGTCGCTTTAGTAAACAATGAAAACAAACTGATGTACATATGTATGTATGTATGTAGTTGGTCCGGTTGTCAGCCTATTCCAAACACTCGTATAGTTTTTATGGACTCTACTGCTTGTGTGACAACCATCAAAATTATAGTACTCTGTTAAACGAATATTGCTTTGAAGTATATATTGTGCACACATAACTTATAAATAGTACACGCTGTATAAGTTTTATGGCCTACCTTATTGGCAATTTCCCCTCGCTTTTCCGCTCATAGATTTTTGAAGTGATGATATCTCTGGCAAATCCAAAGTCAGCGACTTTGCATACGTGATCATCAGTGATTAAAATATTACGTGCCGCAAGATCGCGATGAATTATCTGCAATAAATTATTACAAAATAACAAGAAGTTATATCATACGTTAACAAAATTTTTTACTAACTGAATATTTAAAATTGTTCTAGTGTTATTTATTGAGTAAATGTTTTAAATTTTCTCATTTTAACTTACGCCACGTGAAGTGAGATAATCCATTCCTTTGGCAACTTGATACATGAATGATGTCAAATCTGCCGATGTGAGAATGTTTGACTTTCCGTGTGTATTTCCATAATGTCTGCCAATCGATAGAGAATATATTAATTTAAATTCATAGTAAGATAGGCAAATTTACCTCTCGGCTCTGGAGTTTCGCAAATACGTTTGCAGCTTGCCCCGATTCACAAATTCAAGGATAACAAAAGTCGGATCCTTGTCCGTACAGCAACCGAGTAGACGAACCACATTGACATGAGCCTCCAAAGTCTTCATCACCTGAATAAAGCATTAACATATTCAGTATAATAAAGATACTATCAATAAGAACTTATCGGATTATCCCCACAATTAACTTAATGATATCATAAGGCTTCAAAAGTCAAAGTTTCACACTGCAATAGAGTGAAAGGAAGGACTGAGAAAACCAAATGAGAGCTTACAGTATATATTTTACTGTTTGCCAATTTATTTGACTATTTGCCAGAGGGAAAACTTTTGAAATAAATGTGACTCGCTAACGAAAATTACAAAGTTTGCAAAATGTAAATAGTTATCGATACAATTGTTGGCAAGCACTCGATTGCATTGGGGAAATGAAAATAATTGAGATTGGAGTAGAATTTATTGGCTTCCTTTCTATTCCTTTCTCTCTCTTGCTTTCGCTTTGCCTTTGCAACGCAACCCTGACAGATTGCCCTTAACAATTTGAGGTCAAAAAATGGATATGAATATCCACACAGCATGTGGATGATGATGATATTCTTATTCATATTTCCCATATTCATATCTGTGCCTTTTGTGGACAAATTGCAAAACGAACGTTGGCTAATAAAAAGAGAGCTGAAAGCAAATTGGTAACTTGCAAGTTTTTGGCACATAATTCTTGGCTTGAATGGCAACTTCACGCGAACGATGCATCCATCTTGTGAGCAACAGGGGTCAGGTCAAGAGGACTAAATAGACGACGACGACGAAGACGGCGGAGATAAAGGAGTAGACAGAGGACAGACGGCAGGCAAAAGGAAACAGGAAATGGGAAGGAGTTAAGGAAGGTAGATGGCGACACAATGAGCTAGACCCAAAGCGGAACTTCGACCGCAGACCGCAAAGTTGAAGTCAAGCCGAATTGAGCACAGACAAGGATCATTAATAATTTTTCATTGTTGTAAAATTAAAGTGCAATTATTCTTGTTGCCGGGGTAATCCGCAAAACATGATATAGTATAGTAAGGCCACATCCCAGTGCTTGTGCTTGTGCTTGTGTTTGTGTTGTTTGTTGTTGCTGCGGGCGAAGCAGCAAATGCGGCTTTAATGATGAAGGACGCAACTTAAACGGCAACTCAACACTCCTCTAAGTCAAGGCATATGCCATAATACTACAATACTCGTATTCGCCCCAACAGCATAAAACAAAAAGAAAGTCACAGTCACAGGCACAGCCTCAACTACAGCCACAGCTAGAACTCTCCTAGTAATCCACATTGCCTGCGGCCAGCTGAGCAGCATTCCGATTCCGAATGGCATCCAATGCGCAGGTCCGTCCACTCAACGAGAGCAATTCGATGCGAGGATGCTACTCCATTCAGAAAAGGGACTCTGTCGAGTTGTCAGTGGCCAAGCCAGCAACAGGAATCAGTTAGTGTCAAGGCGTCAGAGCGCAAGGACTTCACTTCACGCTTCTATCGTATCCGTATCCGTATCTCGTCGCTGTCTGTTGTCGACGCTTTTTCGCTGATTCATACACAAATTTTTATAATGCGCTAACGGAAGCACGAGTGAAATTCGCCAGCCAGCCAAATCTGTCTCCTGTCTCCGCCAAAATTCATTGCTCAGCTGCATGACAGTGTCATCTGTGTTGACGACTGACAGTCGTCATTGCTCATGAAAAACCCGAAAACAATTTCATTTTCATTTTCATCAAATAACAACTGAGATTCTGAAATGGTGGAACACTTATTCATTTTATACGTTGTGTTCGTGGTGTTATAATGAAGTTTGCAATCATATTTTATACGGAAATATGTCAACAATAAAGTGCCATGTGATAATTACAATGGTTTCCCAGTGCTGACCACAATTTCAATTTATTGCCAAGGCCCCCGAATGTAATCGGAATAATAATAATAATAATGCATATAACTCTCTCGCACTTCGGCACTTTATATAAACGCACAAAACATTAACACACCGAGCGCACAATATGCTCAGAAACAGGATGAACGCATAAATTTATAATAATGTCGCCACAATAAACAATTTCAAATGGGATGCGAGTGTAAAGGTATTTACCCGAAATTACATCTATCGTTATAAATTGAAAGCTATACGATTATTATCCGACATAAAGCTGATTACATTTTATGTTTTATGCTTTTGCTCTTGCTCTTGCTTTTGCCTGCAGGAATATAAGTGGCTGGCTGGGCTGTTGGGCCGTTGGGTTTTCAAGCTCATTTCCCAATTTCCCAGCATTTCCGCAATTAATTTAAGATCAAAAACCGAGCAGGCAAATAAACATTTGTTTTTCCTGTACCACGGTTAGCCCGAGGCACTTGGTACACGGATGTCGTTGAGCCAACTTTTTAATTAATGTCTGTGTGTGGGTTACAAATAAGCCAAGTAAACAAATAAGCAAAGTCCAATAAGGTTTTTTTGTTGTTGCTAACAGGTCAACTATTGGAAGTTCGGTTTTTACTTGTTTCGAAAATCATTTTGAAGTGGAAAGTGTTCAGCACTTTTCCAACTTTACGCTGATGCATTGGGAGCGAGTCGACGAGTTTTAAAGCGAGCCATTGAAATGTGCGTTTAAATTCGCATTAAAGCAAAACAAAGCATTCATACACACACACACAGACACACATTCGACTCTCAACACAGTTGCGTTGGGAAAAATGATGACAGCTGTTCCTTGGAGGACTCTCGCAGCATCGGAGCTGGAGTGTTAAAGTCTACAAGTTGCATGCTACTGAAAGGAATTCTTGCGAAACTTTTCAGCATCGTTAATTTTCAATTTAAAAAAACTTTCCATCTAACCGAAAAACTCAAATGCCAGGCCCCGCCAACTGGCTGGCTGCCTGGCTGTTTGGCTAGATGTTTGGCTGTTTGGCTGTTTTTCTCTTTAGCTGGCAAGCTCTCAGTAACCCAGTTAACGAATGTCAGCCATCGAGTAGCAAGGAGTATGGAAGGGAAAAGCCAAAAGAGAAGTGGCATCGAGTTAAAGGAGACACGCAAAAAACACAAAAAACAAAGTGCACAGCAAAACAAGCAACAAAAAATCAGCCACTTGCCATTTAACCAATTTAAGTTTTAAATATTTTTTTCTTGCCGTAATTTTCCTGATAACTGAAATCAGTAGCGAACAAATCTTCAAGAAAGAAAAAAGGGATAATTGAGACGCAAGATGGATGATTTTGGGACTAAAAACTTGCCAAAAACTTTACCTAAAAGCTACTTGGATTTAAAGTGCATTCAGTTCGTTGACATATGATGCTTACCTCCAATTCGGAAAGTAAATCTTTCTTTTCAATTTCAGCTGCGCTCTCCTTGAGCGTTTTCACAGCAACTGTGGCGACATCGCCCGAACCTAAAAAACGCAAACGTAAAGGAATAAAAAACATATAAATTGCATGAAGCCATGAGATTCATGAGATTCATAATCTGCTTGAATCATTCATATCGCACACACTCAATCTGAGCGTGTGTGTGTATGTGGCAAGGACTTACCATCCAAGTCGGTAGCTTCGCAACGCCAAACTTGCCCAAAGGCGCCTTCGCCCAATATGTTGAAAAACTTCAATCGATGTCTTGGGAATTCCCATTGATCCGAGTTAGAGTCTGCACCAATGCCTTCCAATGCAGCAGCAGCTCTACCGCCAGGTAGTGGAGCACTCGGATTCGAACCTCCCACGGCGGATGCGGCCATTGCTGTGTCGCCGCCATTTGCGGCACTTGTTGATAGTTGCAAAGTCGACTATGTTGTAATCGCAATGGATGTTTCCCATTGTCGTTGTCGTTGTTGTTGTTGTCGATTGACGATTGACGGTCGCGTTGGCGATTGTGTTTGTGATATCGTTGTGTTTTGGCAATAATATTGCGGTTGTCATATTGGCGAAATAGAATTGAAAAGTGTTTGGCATTTATTTAACAATGTCTCTCGCATTAAGGTACCACAAAAGCTCTATTAATAATCTGCATAATATTTTATGGGAATGGCTGAATTATTGCCAAATACTCATCACTATTATGCCCAGTATTAATATTTTATCTCAAAAGGGTAAGCAAGTTCTTTACTAGACTCAGAATTGTTTTAAGTTTATTTAATCCCTCTATTGATAATTAGTAATAATATTTTGTGGGAATGCTGAAGTTATCTCTAACAGAAAATAGATAATGTATAGAAAATGAAATGAAATCGGTGTATTGAATGGAAAATCTATTCTATTTCTATTTTAAAATGTTATCTTCTGAGTCTTTTCGCTATTATTACTCTCAATTACTACTATTGCTTGACCAATCATTATGCTCAGTACTAAAATTATATTTATAAGACGCATACTTTTTATTTTCATAATGTAACTTAGAAGTATTTTAGGTTTTTTTTGTGCATTCCTGAAAGAGTTTATTGCTCCGACGAATTCATTATCAATAATGAGTAAACATAATATTTCCTGGAAAAAGTGAAGTTATCGGTATGCTCATCTACTATGTCTCATATACTGTCTATACAATTGAATTGTATACAATTTAATGTGAAGCGTTTAATTTATTATCCCCACAAACAAATTGTGCATCGCTATTGGCTTGCGTTTGTTGATAAATAAAATAAATATATTCTCTAATAATAATTTGTGTACACATACATATTTTAGTATATTATTATACTGTGAGCCTGCTGACTATTAGTTATAGGTATAGGTAGGACCGGCTGCCCCTGTTCGGGGTAAAGCATAGACTAGTGGAGGTCTGTAGCTGTACCGGTGGAGCGTATCTTCGTCTCAGAAGTCGCACAGTAAGGATGCATTTTTTGCGAAAGCCAGCAGCATCCTAGGTGGTAGCCGTGAAACGTCACGAAGATCGTTGTGGCACGGCGCTATTTCAGCCGGAGACGAGATAACGCTGGGCATCTACAGAGAAGATGCTCAAGTGCTTCCTTAACTCCGGACTCGTTGCATTTCCTGCACTGATCCCTGTTCGTGATACCCAGCTTTACAGCATGGACAGCCGACAGACAGCGACCAGTTAAAATGCCTCGCATTAGCCTCCAATCTTTCCTTGAAAGCTGCATGACGAATTTGGTTAAGTTATTGTTTATTGAAGCACACATCAGCCTTGCAGTTTTGCACGAGTTGGTATTGCGCCAGCTCGCGTCCCACTAAGTCGAGAGAGCACTTCAATTTCTCTGCCTAGAGTTCGCAGGGATATCGGAACATTGCACATGTTACCGACATCGAGCCTAATCCCCTCTTTGCTACTATTATATTTAATAAATTAATGCATATGTAAATATATGTTATTTAAATGCATGATACAATTGAAAAATGTCTTGAAATTATTTTATGATACATCTTGTCAATCCTTAAGGCCATCTCCCTTCTGTTGCTCTCATTATCTATTGATAATCAGCTCAATAATTATATGTGGAATGCTGAATTTATGGCCTGACCAATCAGCCAAATATTTATCGCAATGCCCTGTAGTAATATTGGCTTTAAGTAGGGTATGCTGTCTTTGCTCCTGCTGGAGCTTAAAAGTGTGTTTAAAAATGTATTTTGCATAAAGAGCATAATAAATTATCTGTAGCAAAATTATTTATGTAAGGAGGGATACGCTATTTCCATACTTGATGACTGCCGTCAATCTTAATTTCATATGCGAATTGATGAGGTAAAGACTTTGCGAAGCAGTCCCAAATAATATCTGCAGTTGGTATCTCGGAATGCAGCTGGATGGCAATTGATAGAAATTGCGCTTCCTTCTAGAGATGGTGAATCGGGAACGACAGAATGCGAATTTACAGTTGTGCATTTGCATATTTATAACAATGTAGGATGCGAGAAACACAGCTGCCATGTTGCCAGCTGCCTTGTGCAATGTATGTACAATGTTCGATGTTCAATGGTGCAACATGCAGCGAGCAGTGTGCAACGTGCTGAATATTGCCGCGAGCTACTCGTACTTTAGCTTGTCAATCCGGCGACAATGGATGACAGGTCGACAGCGAAATCAACGTGCAGAAACCGAAGGAAGGAACATTGAGACAGACATTTAAATCTGTGCTTCGGTATCTGTCTTTTCGATATCACATCTCTCTCTCACTCTACTATACACTATATACTATATGCCTGTCCGTGCTGAGGAGCTGACAATTCATCCCCTGAAGTACTGGCAATATGATTGTGCTAGCTTATCGCTGGATACCTCAATAAGTGCTTGTGAAATGGACGCATAAACTATTCATCAACTCATCAGCGAACTGAGAGTCTCCAGTTGAGTGTAATCATATAATTTCTTGAGACGTATCTAGGACACCCAGGATAACCAGCAAAAGTACTATTCTTACCGTCATTGCGAGCTGCTGTTCACGTTCCCAGGGCACATAACGATTGGCAAAGGCGACGGGTCCATTCCATTGCTGCATCACCATTGAGTTGCGACTCTCGTCGGTGAGTGTGCTGCTCAGTTGGCTGGGATTGGACTTCTTGGCCAATTCCTCCTTTTCCTTGGACTGCTTCAGCGTTTTACTGATGGCGCACAAGCGACGTCGAAATAGATAGCCGAAAATAATGACAACAACAGCCAGCAGGCTGCAAACTCCAATGATAATGGGAATGGAGGAGGATTTGATGGTGAACAGCGTGATGTTGCCCACGTTGCTCTTTTCCTCTTGAGTCGTTGTTGTTGTCTCAGTCGTAGGCGAAGGTGCCACCGGGTTGCCGGAGGTGTGATTAGCTACGGGTGTCAGTTTGGTGCGACTTCGAGGCGTTGTCGATGTTTCACCGCCGTTCTCAATTGCCTCGGGCTGTCTCTGCTGTTGCGGCTCCTCCTCCTCCTCATCAGGTGTGGAAGATGATGGTGGCAGAGGAGGCGGAGGTGCTGGGTAATGATTAGCATAAGAAGGCAGCCCAAAATTGCCAGCATTATTCGATGGAAACCCGGGCGGCAAATTGAGGCTGGGTCTCCTATGGGGCAGACCGTTCCTAATGGACTGCACGCCAGGCAGTTGATCAAATGCGGGCAGGAACTGTGAAATGTTCTGTACGACCTTCGAGATGGAGGGTGGCGGCCGGGATCCGAAGCCTTGGTAACCAGTGCTCTCCCGTCGTCCCAAAATATTGATGAAAACCTCATTCTTTGCCGTGTAGCGTCCGTCCGAGACAGTTACGTAAATCAGAAAATTCTCACCGGCCTGCAAAAGTTGAATAGCATACAGATTATTTGATACAATTATGAATTGCTTTACTTACTCGCCCCTTCAGACTCTCGTTGAGGTAAACGACACCTGTGTCCGGATCGATGCGAAAGGGTATCTTGGGATTCTGTTGATTAGAGCCAGTTGGATTGAGAAAGCGCGGCTCTATGCCAAACACCAGATCATCGCCATCGGCATCTTCGGCACGCACACGTTCAATGACCTGATCCACCTGCTCCTCCTCGGAGATCCGCCAATTGCGTTCACGCACATACAGAATCGGAGGTCCATTTTGTTCCTGTGCAGCGACTGAAATCATACCATAAATATAAACGATGCTTCATTGTTCAGGGACAACTTGATTGTCACGCGATACACTTTCGATTTTACACACACTTTCTCTTGTACTCTTGTCCTACAGCCTCCAGCTTGCTGCTTGAGGACCCTCGCAGCGCTTGGCATATCATATTCACACAACTACATACATTACGACAAATCGATAACGAATTACATAATGATTGAGTAAGGCTGTGTATACGGTATGAATATATGAGTGTATTCGCTCATAAATAACGTAACATGCATCTGCGCTCATACTACACTGCTCTACAAAGTTGTAAAGTTTGTCGTTACCAGAGCAGAGAAATACTACTAAACACATTTACCCAAATTAAAAGTCAACACAGTGCAACTTCCCTAAAGCGATACACAAATTTCGTATTGCATATTCCCTCTTTTCTCTGCTATATTTATCGGGAAGAGAACAACAGTTGGTCTTAAAACAAATATTAAATTTAAGAATGTAGCAAGAAAATTAAATAAATAAATTCATTTGTAGTGTAGCAAATATTCTTTTTTAAGAGCTCACTGTATGTTGAAAAACTTGTCTTGAAGCAATCACTTAAACTTGCATTTCAGTGTCGTCGGTTCATCTGAGTTATGAGTCACAGGGTCCAAAGTTAAGTAACGTTTAAAAGCCAAGTGAGAAAATGACCAAAATGGATATCCATATGTTAAGTAAGTTATGTATATCTCTTTTGGTAAAGGGTTCAAACTATTTGAAACAAGCAAGATGTTACATAAATGAAAGATTGTAAGCTATAAAATCTCTGTTTTGTATTCCCTTAATAGCCCATAACTTAGCGCAACAATTTATTTTAATTTTTAATATAAAGTAGTAAAATGCTCCCTTTATTTTGTTTCATTTTTACAACAGCATAATTTACCTAAGTGTCTAACTTAGCCAACTATAAATATTACGCATCTATCTTAGTTTGCAGCTAAACGAATTATGCCGCATTTAATGCCATTACTTGGAATCTGAGATAAATATAAAGAAAAACAAGGGAACTGCTCTCGACATTTCTGCGCTGTAAAGTGCTTCCGCATACAAACTGCAAACTGCAAACTGGAAAATGTTTCCATCTGCTGACTTCAGCATTATCAATATTATCACAACTAAGTGCCCTGCGAGTAAGTTTGATTTAAGTTGCAGATACTTTTCATGGGAGACAGACCACCACCACTAGTTGCACAAAGTACATGACTTAAGCAAGTGCGCAACGTGCAACTTGTTGACGCCTAAAGCAAATGCCAAAGTGGAAATGAAGATGGGGTTCAAGATTGCCGGGGAGCGTGCTCTGGGTGAACTGAAGTGGAGTGGAAAGTGAGGAGTGGAGTGGAGGAGCAAAAGGAGGAGGAGGAATGTGTGTGCGCAATTGAAATCCTTTTCTGACCTGCTGGAGACGCTTAGTCCCAATGATAGCGTACAAATTCACAAGAGTCTGTTGTTAACCATCCTGAAAGTACTGAGATTTCGTAGTTGATTTCAGTACGCTTTGGATTTAGTCGACGAAACGTGATACTATTTGCAACTGGCGACTGGCATCTGGTATCTGGTAGATGCCAATTGGCAAAAGCTTGTGCGTTGAGAGTTCACGTTGTCCGTGTGTAAATCGAACCGGTTATGCAGTCAACAGTTGTATCTTAGCCACATTTGCCAGACGACCTTCAGATATTCGTCGTTGTTCGTGTGCTTGAGCAGTACGCCTGTAAGCGAGCTCTCTTCTCCGACTTCGAGCAAAGTGTATTTAAATTGGCGAGAGAGCACTTTTCGAGTAGGAGATCAAAACTTTGCTCCGCTCTAGTCTCCGGGTCTGTAACCTTAAACCGGTTTCAAAACACTACGACTACTAAGTTCATTTGTTTGTTTGGGTTTTTTTTTTCTGCACGATATTGAAACGGATTTATTTACTATCAAGCGGATGCTACTGTGATTTTATTGACGTAAATAAATAAATAGTGACCTCTTTTTGATACTTTAAACATTGTTTGGACATAAGAAATTAAAAACTAATGAATCATAGGAGAATAATTTAAGATGTTTCTGGTAACTAGTTTACTTTTCTATATTCATTGCTTATAATATAAATGAAAAAATGAAAAGGTATTAAATAATAATATTTTACTGCGAATATTGCAATCTTGATTTATAATTGCTCCATTAGCTGAGTAAAATATGAGTTATTAACATTTTTATATGTATTTGAAAAATGCGACAATCGGTCATTGTTTACTCCAAACTAAGCAATCGCTACCGGGTCAATGAATTGCTTTGTGTCACAGCTTGTCGAATAATTGGCATTTGCGGCATATTGTTGGGGCGTTTTGGGGACAGACAATAAGACTGAAGACTGAAGTATTCGACTGGGGCAATTATCATTACTCTTGAAATCCCACACCAGAGACCATCGGTGGGCGATATTGATGCTGGTGAATCTGAATCAGTGACTGACTCTGTTCAAGCAATTTGCTGGAAATGAAACCAAAATCTGACATTTACCTTGACCGTGACAAGTTGTCAGCACTACACTGTTTTCTGTGACTTCGTCATCGCATGAACTGTGCCAGGTTAAAGTGCAATGCACTGTGAGTGCAGCTATTTTGTATACTACACTATGCCACTTCTCCCTCGAGTCCCATTAAAAGCAGCAGCTTGCCTGCATTTGAGTTAATGCAGCACAAAGACCTTGAGCCAATTTACCAAATGGCAATTCATTGCACGATAAGGACAAAGGCGAAGGGCTGCACATAATTCCATTAATAGCCCATAGAAAACAACCCCTTCTGACTGACTGGCATCCCAACTTGATTGCATATTCTATAGAAATGTGTGCTAATCGCCACTTAAGTCCTTCTACGTGCATCAGATAACCCAACCGAGTGTGTTGGATGCTGCTGTTCTTTGCTGGGGCTAATCGTATATACGAAATGTTTTAAAGGTACCAATAACATTTTCATTTGATTTGAGTGATTGTGAGCATAAAAAGCAAGATAACCTGTCTGCCGAATGACGAGGACTAAAAAACCTTTCGCTGTAAAGTTATTAACAACTTGTTTAGCAAATATTTTTGAAAGGATGTTTATACTATATAAGGTTTCTGTTAAGCGATAGAGTAATCTGAATTAAGCCAACTAATGTGTGTGTGTAGAATGATACATCAAATATTTGCTGTTCTTTTGTAAGGTTATTTATACTAACTGATATATAAACTACGTAGAATAAAACGACTTCATTGCAAGAAATATCAGGGTCTGGAATAACAATTGTAGGTTCAGGTATCGTTTGGTCTCAACCAAATACTTCAATGTGAAAACAAGATTCTCAGTGTTATCCACGCAAACTTTTATAAAACTAGTTTCAAAACTTAGGAAGCTCCTTCCAAAGAATAGCAAACTCGAAAAAGTAAATCAGGCTTAAGATCATCATGTTGATGTAAAATATTCAAGTATTGAATAATATAAATAAGACAAGAATATATAAGTGTGAGTAACTTTTGGTGTAAAAATCATAATACACTTTGCTGGAATCTGAACATTGAAATTTTGACGTGTAACATTTAAGTTGGGAATTTAAACTTACCTTGATGTGCGAAAAGCAAGTCGATTGTTGCTGTTACAACCACGAAGGTGAAAAGTATACTCCTCGATGTCGGAGGCCTCGGGTCTCTGCGCTTACAGGTGAAATGCCGCCCATGGGGATGATCCATTGTGTAATCAACCGCCAAAGCGGCAAGCCTGTCAGTGAAACCAAGGACACAGGCACAGAGTTGAAATTTTAATTAAAAAGATACATATACAGTATAGGGCAGTAGCATCGTAGTCGCTTTTCGAAAGCGACCGAAAACAAGACGGAGCTACTGAAACCCGAGAACCGCCCTAAACCAATCCGAAAATTATTCTTTTGGCCACGAGTAGTGCACTGCGATTGCCGCTCTTTTCATCCGTGCCGACTCTTCGACTGACCGCGACTCGTGGTCATGCAACATAACGACAACAACAACAAAATAACAACAGCAACAACTACAGAGACACAACAGCCAGACAGCCTTATGCAACCGACAAAGGGAATTTCAATTTGGCAGGTGTTTGGCCATATCAACATTGGTATTAAAGTCAATTTGGGAGGTCAGAAGTTGTCAGCCATAAATTGAATGGTTATTGAATAACTGTGCAGAGGCGAGTCTTAATGCGAATGAATGCAGTGAATGCAAGAGCGAATCATCAAATTATGTGACTCGTGAATCTGTGGCGAATAAGTCGATTTTCGATACATATTCGAATTCAATTTAATCATCGCGTATTTCGTTTGCACTTGACGTTGCTCACTGCTCGCTGTTTAGCCTTCAACCAGTTCAACGCATGAAGCTGAAAGAAAAGCCAGTTAAGCCATTGATGAGACCTAGTCGGAGAGACGCACACACGTCCAACTGGGCTTGAGGAAAATAGTCGTCGTTGCCGCAGTAAACGGTGAGAGGCGAGCGGAAAGCGGAAAGCGGTCTGACGATTTCTCTTTTGGTCATATACGGCTGCATGGCGCAATCGCTGGGCATACCCAATGAGTATTCGTTGTCGTAGTCGATGTCGATGTTGTTGTAGGAGACAGGCATATCAAATTCGTAGGCTTAAGGGAGAGGCCAAGTTTGGTTGGGATTTCGCAACTTGCAGCAAGCGACGCGTATAGAAATTACTTTTCTAATTGCACTCAAACTTTCATATTGGTTTGCGTGAAATATCACGCGGGTATCTGTTGTATCTCTATTCACTTTAACAATTATCGTAACTTCTCGCGATGACGTCACTCCCACTTATGGGCAGCATTTAAGTCACATACACAAGCACACACACATAAATTGTAATTCAAGTATTTAATAAAATATTTTGAATGCCGCTCACAAACAACGTAGATCTCCAACCACATTCATATTCACATTCACACCCTTTCGATTTGCAGTGAAAGAAATAATAACACACACATTCACTGCGAGTTACGTTTTTGCATGTTTCAAGGAAATCTCTTCCATTATATAAGATATCTTTTCCGTTTTTGTATATATTCCATTAAATTTTGTATTACATTATATGTACATATATTCTCACAAAAACACATACATTCCAGTACAAAGCAATAGAGGAACTGGTATATAAATATGTAGTATCCACAAAACTTTCTCGATGTGCGTTCCAGACGAAGTGCGTTCTACCGAATTACGAACCACGAAATTCGAACAAACGTTGCGAATGGCAGCGCAGTGCTTGGGCGACTGATTCACGATCAGTGCACGAAGCTTTGTTGGGAATACGAAAAACTTGTTTTCAACCGAAGAAACAACGAACTTTATCCCAACACGTTGCAGAGAGCGCGCGACTATGAGCTTGAGGTCTTCTCTCTTCGATTTACTCTTTGCAGATCAGTGGCTCGCACACTGAAATTCTTTGATTACGCTTTAAGAGCTTAAAGGTCTCTTTGCTTGGAAATCAGCTGACTGAAATTGCTCAATGAACTGCTTAAAAGATCAATAAACAATTCCAAGTAATTGCTTTTGTACTTTATTGGTTTACAAATACATATAAATATTAATTCGCAAATTATTCTACAAAGGTGCATTTGTTAAAATTAAATATAAATTCACAATATAATGCATTTATCACTTAAGTACTGTAACCCGGTTTCATGTAGTTATCGACAAATTCTCTGCAGTGATTTGCGCATGTTACGCATGTCTTTCATTAAGCACATAATCAATGGGTCTTCATTAATACATAGTAGATACGCATTGCGTATGCAGAATTCACCTGCAAAAATTATTCAGTGATTTCATGGTTGATAAATTATGCCAGTCTGACGCAAACTGCACAGTGACGGCTATAGACAAGTGTAGGCGAGAGAATTAAATACTGCATATTAATGCAGCAATTGACCTCTGTCGCGACAGAAATTATTGTGTGGTATATCATGTTCAATAGATTACATTGCTTTTCTTCAGCTATAGTAGATGCTACAGTGTAATAAAAATAATTTTAAAGGAGTGTTTATAATTTTAATTTATTTTATATTAATAGTGTATTTCATAGTTAAGCTACTTTATTTTATTTAATATATTTGTTAATTGTATTTATTTTAATTCGTAAATTAAATAAAATTCTTTATCTTTAATTTATTTTGTAAGATTTATGGACTTTTTTTTAATACTTATACCTATAAGCTTCTTGAAAGTTGTTGTAATAATCCTATTTTAAATATAACAAGTAAATTGATTTCAATTGCGATAGGTCATCATCCGCTTTAAATAAAGCATTCAATGAAATAATATATATCTTTGATAAGATAAATCATAATAAACTTATATACTTTTTAAATTTTTGTTTACAGGGTATTTTGTAGCTAACCACTAACACGCACAACAGTTTACATTTTAATATCAGTATTAAGTATAGCCCTGTGATGAATAATATATGTTTTCTATAAACTGCTCTAATGCATTGTCCCACAGTGGCCCCGAAGATTGCGTTGCCAGCGCAACAGCCAAAACAAATCGCCCAGGCAGTTTTTCTCAATCAGTTGTACTGTGGCAATGCTCGCTCTCGAAATCCGCACATTGCTGCCGTTCCCATCTTGTTTGTGCTACATAGCAAATTATATGAAATTGTCTACTAGTCGCGATTGTGCGAAATGGGCAATTGACTCGTTGACAGTGTTGCCAGTGCACTGTGGAGCTAAACACACACATTTCATGTCAAACACTATATAGAAGGAGCAATAAACTGAACTAAATTAAATAACATCCACTTACATATATATGTTTGCATGTTTGTATTTGATCGCAACGCACACAGAGATGCACCTGATTAGCCCACTGTACAATGACACTACATTAGTCACCCGGCGCGCTCTGCAGCGGATGAAATAGGCCGCCGCACAGTACTCCACGGTGCACGAGGCGACAACACTGCGAGCACAACTGAACTGTCAGTGCAGTGTGTGTTGTTGTGACGTAAGGTAAACAATTGATTGGCGCGAGCTGCGTTTGCATCGAAGAACTACGAGTATTTATTTATTTTGATTTGTGGTTAACGCTTTTCCGCCTGCTGATAATTACACCGAAAATGATTCCACATCGATATATTATTGATGTCAACAGGTCACAATTCTTAATAATATGCTGTAAAAATAAATGCATTCGGAATTGCAATTTCCCATCACCTGTCTGCGACATTAAGGACTAGATTGTGATTGTGATGATAATATTGATTGTATACCCAATGCAATATTGATTTAATGTTAACTACACTCACACATGCCCATTAGTGTCGGGATTTACACCTAGTGAATTACCAACAATAGTGAGAGTGATTTCATTTCAATTTCCAAATGAAAGCATATACTATGCATGCGAATATAAAGCCATACAAATTAATTCAAATGTAAATTAATCATGAACGAGCTACAGTACCTTTAAATCCGCACTCTCGCAACTGCATATGATGTACATACATATGTATACTATATACACGTATCGTTCATAAGTATGAATTAATACACATTTCAGCTCACCACGGATGCTCAACATTGACCACTTTAAGTGTTAAAGGCCTTCGAATGCAATAATGTAGTATTTACTCAGCAGATATGCACTCGCATTATGTGTGAGTGCATAGATGTGTGCAGTATGTAATGTACTCAGATTTAATAAAGCAAATTGACTACAGCTCTGCAATGGTACTTGAGGATTTATATCTATGTACATTTGTTTGCTAATAGGGTCAAACACCGCGTAGAAAAACTTTTATTTATTTACTTACATCCACTGAGGAAGTCAACTCAAAATTTAATTTAAGGAAAAACCATTTGGTTTTTAATTAGTAAAGAAAAATACACCAAATGGTCATAAACAACTTACATACGAGTAGTCAAAAGATATTCATATTTGAGAAAAACATATCGTGCTGTGATCTAATCGAAAGCTCACAAACGAAAACAAATATTTCACTAAGAAATAGATTATTGAAAAACTTGTTCAATAAGACATGCCAAACTTTATACGTAACAATAACAAATATTTGTTTTCATTTACAGATAAAACAGTTATAAATATGAGACTGTTAAGGCGATATTATACCTGATATAGCTTGAATTATTAAATGAAATGAAGGAGCATGATTATGCCCTTAGCAGCCTTTATACATTCTTGCTTATAAACTGGGTAAGTAACACAATTGCTAGTAATTTATTAACAATCAATGTATTGAAGCAAACATACATCATTTTATAGGCACAATGAATTTCCCTCAGGGTATTTTCTAGTCGAATTGTCTATGCATAGAGAATTCGAATTTGTTTGTTAATAATGATAAGAGTTGGTCGTCGTTTTATTGCACTTGCGCTGATAACATTAAGTTCAGGGGAGCATTATTTGGAATAGTAGAGAACTCCAGTTCGAAAGTGTAGCTCTCTGAAGACGCGTCGTAGATTTGTGCTGAAAACGTGTCTATTAATTTTTATTTTGTTTGCAGCATTTATATGTGTTTATTTATTGTAGTAAAGTGAATAAAGCGGTTAATGAATCATCATTAGGGTTGTCAAGTTGAATGTGATTGCTGAAGAAGGAAGAGCAATGTTCTGGGAATTCCGTATATGAGACAAAGCTTCCAAAAACAATTTCATGTACGTGCACACGCATTAATTTCCGAGCATGAACGAACTGCTGCATTATTAAAGTGTCTTGATTAAATTCGCCTGAAGACATTTCCAGATGATATTAAAACTTTGCACTACTATAATAAATGTTTATCATCTGAGAAGCTATCAAATTAAATCTCTATACAATGAGATTTAATGTATAAGTGATTAACTGTCAAATTTAATATATATATATATATGTATTTGTTATTCTAGAGCTGAAATTAGAAATTCATCTGACAAAGGAATAATCATGATTCGTACGCAAACTTACCGTTTCCGGTGCAATGCAGTTCTACTCATTGTACTTCTACAACTGAGCCAGAATTTAATCGAGATTGATGCCAACATGCAGTTTAATCAGCAGTCCGTTGAGGATGAATACTTGGTGAATGAGCCGCAGCAGGAGAAAATCGAGCAAATGGACAATGATGGAAAACTTACTGTGCGCTTGCCATCGAATTCATTACTCAAGTACACCTCCTATAAAGATGTTTCTATACTGCACTTTGAAGTTCCACCCGATTCACGAGCTGCGTATTTCAGCTTTAAAGCCTTCGAAGAATCCAAAAGTACTTTTCGTAAGTTTACACAACGCACTCTCGGTTACTTTGTGGAGCTTAATGTGTACTTTATTTCAGAGAGCAAATGCAAAGTCAAGGACGTAACTCTGCATTTAAAGGCAAACAGTTTCCCTGTGATAAACCCGGAGAATATTACTTTCCCCAAAAACTTTCTCAATTCCGACCAAAGGTAAGTTTAGTATGCAATTATGGAAATAAATTGGGTGTGAATCAAACTAAGAAACGTATCTATAATATTTTGTAAATATAATTTAGCAAATTTAAGTACTTATCTCTTTTTACTTGAAATATTATAAATTAAATTCTTAATTAGATACATATTATATTGTTTTCTTTTTGCAGATTTAAGATATACAATTTACAGTTTCAATCGAATGAGCAACAACAGAGAATTGATATACAAGGTCCACAGACCGGCAGCTGGTTTGCAGTCGCCTTCATCAGCTGGACGGATCCCAACAACGATCGCATAGAGCAACAAGGTAACATAAATGCTCAAAATCTTCTTCTGACTTGATTTGTAATTGACTTCGACGATTTATTGCAGGGCTTGCTGCATCATGCGACACCTTGTTGCTGGCCGAGTTGTCGGTGTCACGTTTCTATCCGATTATCATTAACGATGGCCAAGTGGATAACGGCAATCTGACCAGTTTCCTGGTCCCAAGTCAGCAGCAGGAGTCAAACAATGCGAACAGAAGCGGCAAAAGCCATTACATGACTGCAGTCAATATGAGCCCCGATGAGGACCCCGGTCTTAGTTTTGAGGACAGTCTGCCACTGCAACAGCCCATGCAACAAGATGCAGAGCTGCAACAACTGTATGCCGCATCGTACGAAGATGCCGGGGTTGTTCAGAATTACACACACAGCCATGCACACTCACAAAGGCACACACACTCGAGCAGCAGCCGAATGGGGTCGAGGCCAGAATCTGACAACCACAGAGATAGAGACAGAGACAGGGACAACAATGGCAACACCAAGTCCACCACAAACAATGAAATAATTTACAAGTTCTATGTGCCGGACGACATTGGTGTGGCCACCGCACGCATCTCGTTCGTCGAAGTGTGCATGCAATGTCCCGGCGTCAGCTTTCAGATCCAGGCGAACGCATTCCCGCCCAGCTTCAATGGCGGACTTGGGCCCGGGCTCAATGGTAACGAGCACAACTACATTCATCGCACGGTCATCAGCCCAAATCAGACGGAAGAGATCTCAATTGAATTTTATGTGCAGCCCAGCACCTGGCACTATGCCATTCTCAGGTTTGTTAGTGCCACTGATGAGTTCTGGCCCAGCCTGGTACCTGCCTCGATGTCTGGTCTGGGTCTTAATAAAGTGACAGTTGGCGATGCTGTCACTGCCTCCAAGCGTTACGAGGCACGACCACCACAACCTCAGCCGAAGTGGCGGCAACAGAACCGTACCGAAACCGAGGGCACCGAGGTGCACAGTGTATCGTATTTGCTGCAAATCGATTTCCAGCAATTGGAGCCCCAAGTGGATGCTTCATCCAAGACGCAATCGCAGCTGGTGAACTACAGCGATGCCGAGAATGCTTGGCGACCCAATCGATTTCGTGGCATGGACTTCTATTCACTGCTGCGGCAAAGCTATCGGGAGTTCTTCATGTTCGACTTTGATTTGCAACCGGATGCAAATGGCACAGTTCCCGCTCTGCTCAATTTGACAGCCCAATCGGCAGCTGGCTTTGCCTTCGAACTGGGCGATGTGTATGACATTGGTGGCACACTTACCTTTGCCGTGTCCATGAAGCACGAGCTGCGCTTCAGTAATGACTTGAAAGCACCACCATCGACGACTTTGCCACCATCCGAGCGAGGCGGCATTCTGGCTGAGAAGCTAGTCTCCGATCTAGATGAATCGACGCTAATCTTGACCCACGATCAACTGCATCGAGTTAATCAAAGCATGCAGATCATTGTCTGCATGCATCTTGGCGAGCCTGGTGTACCCACTTGGCCAGACAAGTGTCGCTATGGTCAGCGACTGATGCATGCCTCCAGCATAATCAACAGCACTGATCTAATGGGTCTTATACATGTACCTTTTCCTGAGAGCGGCCTCTGGTAAGTGCAAATGAAACAATGATCGCTAGATGGCGCTAGTACTGCGTTTAGTGATTTTGTACCATAATTGGTACATTTTATGTTTGACGTACATTCAAGGTAAATTTTTATAGGGCACGTTATTTCTTAGATATAATTTTAAATCTCAATGGTTCAAACACTATTATCAATAGTTACACTTGAAACTAATTTTAAAGAGGCAACTGACAATGGAACAGCGGTGTTTCTTATCCGTTTAATGTTTAATTTATATAATATTGGTGAAATCAATATTAATTAATTGAGAGAGAAAGTGCCATGAATTTGTATACCTTATAAAATTGGTTTCTGAATATTTACCATGTTCATTTTCCAATTGTTTAAATATTATAAACTATTAAAAGTTGGGAAGTTGCAAACAATTTTTTTTTTAACTTTTCGGGCACTTTTGTCAGGCTTTAGAGACAGCTACCTACAAAAAGCTGAAACTACAATTTTCGACGTCTTAAAATAGCGAGCGAGCTATATAATAACATACATATTTTATAGAGATGAAGATGCCTCATTCTGCTTGTCACATACATTTTCGTCTGGCACGAAATTCTATTGCCCTTTTTTACCCTTAGCTATTAGATGTGCTGCTGTTATGTACTTAAACCCCAATTCCACTTTGATTGCAGGTACGTGACGATGGGCCTCTACTGCCATGGGGCAGAAACAGCTCGCGTTACCATCATCGATAGTGTCAAGGAATTTGTACGTCAACACGCCAGCTTGCTCCGTGATATGAGTGCTCCCTGCTCCTGTGCTGGAAATGCGAGAGCATATGAGAGATGCGTCAGATCGAGTGACTGTTTGGCCAGAATGAATGAAACGGAGACACTGAAGGTCAAGGAATGCATGATGGACTCTAAGTGTACACCCGATTATGTGGAAATGACACGACTATTCGAGATACATCATAAGGCGGCGACGGAGCAGCACTTCGCACTGGACAACTGCAATACTTCGGTGGTCTTTTCAATCTCTTCGAGTCCATGTGTCGCCGGTCGTTGTGGTCGCTTTGGGCGATGTTATCATTACATGTCCGGCGGATTTGTGTTTTCCACATGCGTGTGCATGAAAGGCTATCGTGGCTGGGATTGCACTGAGGACTCTCAGGTGCCCTCCAGCATATCCATCCTAGTGGCACTGCTGCTGCTCACGCTGAGCAATCTGCTCTTCATTCCCAGCATCTACATGGCATTCAGACGTCGCTACTACACCGAAGGCATTATCTACTTTTTTGCTATGTTCTTCTCCATCTTCTATCATGCCTGTGACTCGGGTGAAGATGAGTATAGCTTCTGTTTGGTCAAGATCGGTGTGTTGCAGTTCTGTGATTTCTACTGCGGCCTTTTGGCCATTTGGGTGACACTCATTGCCATGGCTCATCTGCCACAACACTTTGTTTCTCTTCTGCACATGTTTGGTGCCATTCTGCTGGCCTTTGGCACGGAGCTCAACAAACAGAGCCTTTGGGTGTTCCTGGCTCCAGCTTTAACTGGCATCTGCCTCATTTCGACCAGCTGGGGATTACGTTGTGCCAAGACTCGCAAGTGGTTCCCGGCACGTCGTTACCTGATCATCTTCATGCCATTTGGCATGGTGCTGGTAATGGTCGGCCTGGTTTGCTATGCCTTTCTGCAGACTAAGCAGAATTATCACATAGTCCATTCCATCTGGCACATGGTCATGGCCCTGAGCATCATGTGCCTGCTGCCCTCTCGCAAGTCCTTTATGCCGAAGTGCTAGCATACGGATTCCTCGAAAGAACTTATGCCCACACATCAAGAGGAGCTTTACATGTGAACCCCACTCATTCTCATTAAAGGTCGATACAGGACTCGAGCAAAGCCACATGCTCATTTGTAGGTCGATAATCATGATAGCTATACAATCGCAATAAACTACAAGTAAATTCACAACAAATTATTACAGCTTAATCATAAGATATAGAATAACTTGCACAACATGCCCTGTACCCTTTAATGAACTTAAAATCATGTATATATAATCCTATCATTCCATTCACGAGAGCAATTCGATCCGGAATATTATTTTCAAACCTATTATACAGTCTAGAGGCTAGGCAAGAAACTGAATTATGAGTTAAGGGGCAAATACGTTGAATGTGTTCATGTATTTAAATATACTTATATATAATCGTACATATAGGTATACACATTATATAAATGGGGGTGAGATACAGGGTATCCGTCAATATGGAATACTCTCGACTACAGTCGGACATTTGGATTTGAGTTCGAATATATTGTAATACTAGAAACTAAGAACTAAACTAAATTAAAATTAAGAAATTGTAAGAAACTGTTGATATTTTAGATATGAATGTATAAACCTATTGACGAAGCCTTACTAATCTTAATGAATATCACTTCTTGAAATATATTCAGATTACAAACTACATACATACATACCGTTATGAAAACATACTACTGCGCAGACTGCACATTACTGTAGAACTGTAACCTAACTGTAAACTAGTTAACAGGGCCTGCTTTCTAATTAGTCTATATATACATATATGTAACCTATGTAAACATGATCACGAATTTTAGCGCAAACAATAATATGTCAAGTAGTACATAGGTTTGTGTATATACATATGTATACATATTATGTATACTTCTGCATGAGTCTATTAATTCAATTTATCAATGGACATATTAGTGAGCACACTCAATTATTTACTCTGAAATACAATTAGAATCCATGAGAAATCGTCGGTTTACTATCTATTCTATATGACACATTAAGTTCCTTTAATTCCTTTCATCACAATTGTTATTTACTAAAATACATTGTCGAAAGGAACAGAATATGTATATTTTCTATAGTATCTCCTACGAAATATGTATGATTTATATTTGTGTTTAATGGAAAAATTGCATTAAAAATATGTGAACATAAAATCTATTATTTTACTATTTAATGATTCCTTAAAATTACAGCAAATATCATGGACAAATTGTGAATAATTTAAATTTGGAGAACTTTAAATGCAGCATTTTTTAAGATCAGATCTTCTAACATAAAATACAATAATTCATAAGGAGACACCTTGTTTGGTACGTGTTTTCTTCAGCTTAACTAGTTACTTCTATAAATGCAATATAGTATTGCAGATTTTTCAAGTTTAAATTTAATCGGTTGTCCGAGACATTCACCTCAAATTTTAATGGACAGACTCGATATAATCTACTAAACGACCTTGCTAATGTTCAAAACTCGATGTGTAACTTAAAGAACGTTTGGGTAGAACAATTTTATTAAAATGAACTAATTAGTTTGAAATGACACCTCGTTGGAGTAACATCGATTTTATAAACGTACTTAGTAAATTATTTTGGTAAGTAAACTTTATTAGAGAAGAACAATTTCACAGTCAGACTTTGGATGTAATTGGTAAAAAAATTTAAATTAAATAGTGCACTCATCTCACACTCCCAGAACCATATCGAATTTCTTTTTCAAATTGCTCTGCTTTAAGTGTACCATCTATACTTTCACAGTTCTTGTTGAATACACTGTAGGCGCTCATTTCATTGGACTTCTTTGGCCCCGTTCGGGTATTAAAGTAAATTCCAAACAGTGCGGAAAACATTAAAAAAGACCAGACCAAATTTAAGTTCAATAGCTATCACATATAACGTAACCCAGAAGAGAAAGTAAACACCCCAAAGAGCGTACTTCAAGCCTTTGCTCTCCTTTCGCACGTCAGCAATGACGTTGCCCTGAGACGCCAGCTCGTCATCTTCGCTGGATGCCACAAACTCCTCTGTCTCTTCGCTGATGGAAAAGGTATCGGTGCTTAACTTTCTCACTGGCTAAAATTCACATTGATATAATATTTATTAGTTTATCTAGCAATTGTAGATTCGACTAACTTTTTTGTGATGAAATCGTATCTTGTATTGTTACCTTGACGTCGATGGAAGTGTAGTCTCTTCCTTGACTTGTCTCTGCGCCAGTTCCAAGCATCCAAAATTTACGTAGTTTGATTTTGAATTTGTCCAATGTTTCTCTTCTCTGCTTCTGTTGTCTATATTGTCGTAATTGTTCTTGAAAATCCGCCATAAGAAAGATTCTCCTATTGTTATTATAAATTTCTTTCAATGTTTTGGTTGGCAGCAAATAGAGTGACCGAAAATTATATTTTAAATAAGGTATTTTTTTGTTGGAAGTTTCTGAAGTTAGTATGCGGCTTATATTAGTAATACAGAAATCTGTCTGTGTGGTGAAAAGCAAAATTACAACTGTTTATTATTTTCCCAACTATTGGTTTTTAATCAAAAAATGTTTTTAAATTATAAAAATGTCATATATAATATTAGTGAAGAGTAGCAGTTATACATCACGTGCTATTGTGAATACCTTCCAAAAATACTGTGATGGTATTTAAAAACGAAGTGTGACCGTACTTTGAAATAAATTTGTTAATGAAGGCGCAAATTTTTGAATTAAATTTTTTTTTAATTTTGTGATATACACAATAATACAGAGAAATTATCAAATTAATAAAGCTTATTTATCGGTGAAAAATAACAAAATTTCAGCAGATTAATTACATTAAAGAGGTTATCATTCATTCATTACATTAAAAAGGTTATCATTCATTAGCAGCATTCAATAGCCCCAATTGTATTTGCTCCCCAGAAAAAACGACAGAAGATTGAATTATATTATTTTTGTTGAAATCATTCAAACGTCTGTAGTTTAGTGATGTACTCAAGATAATCGAGTTGTGCGACCGGCAAATTGTCAATTTCATGCTCTTTTAGACAATCAGGTACGTATTTATTATTATTTTAAAATGAATGGTAATAAATACTATATAAATTAAGGCAATCTAACCGTTGAAAATTGCTAGCAAGTCATAAATTATGAAATATCATTTCATTTTTTACCATTTTTAGTTAAAGTAAGTAATTTCTCCTGGGGTTGTTACTTTCTCTACGGAAGTTCGCTACATTTGTCACAAAAGTCTTGTTTACAAATGGCTCGATGATAGCTAGCCTGCTTCTTCTTCATTTAGTAATATAACTCTTTATAATTTATTATAATAATGTTACACATAATTTATTATAACACATATTACTGCTACTTGTAATCCAATCATTATAAGATTCCCTGCGTTCAACGATGAGTAAGCTTTTTTTATAAAGGAGATGCGGACATTGTAATAATTTTATTAACGTTTTATTTCCGTTTACTGCTTGATACCCGCATTTATAAACAATATCCGGACAGTAACTAGGTGAAGTAATCATCTCTTAGATCAAAATAAGTACACACATTATCATAAGTACCCTATACAGTAGCAAAGCAGTAGTTGGATTTTAGTAAACAAAAATATGTCCCAATGAGCCTGCTTTGTTTACGAGTAATTAAAATTTATGTGCTTTATAAACCATAGGTGTCTGTTTTCACACCTTAATTTATGATGGTGTAAAGCTACACTCTAAGAAAGATCATGCCTTTTATAGAGAGCTGTATTTGAATGGATTGTAACATATTCGACTGAAAAATAAAGCCAATAATTTTAAAAATTTCAGTCGACTATATTTTTATAGTCTAGATGAATGAATAGTAAATAAAATATTAAGTCAACTTCAAGAAGAAGTACATTGTGATTCCTAAGATCGGACCTTATATATTTGAACACTTAATTTGAATTGATTGAGTGCTTGTACATAATCTGTACACGTTCTTTTTGGTAGTTAGATACACAAAAATATCGACCAGTGTTTACTCTGACTCATTTAATTAAAATTTGTTAATGACGAATGATAATAATTGAGTGAAAGATTCGAAGAATATGTATGGGAGTCAAGGGTAAGTACTGAGAAACTTAGGTAGAATTGACTTTAAACTATTTGCAAATGTTTGCATCTAAGTAAGAGTACCTAACACTACCGAGAGTATGCATGTGTATTTACATAGGCGACATACTCATATCACGCATTGTGTGTTTAATGAATTGAAAAATGAGACTGAGAGTAACGCGACGTATCACTTATGACTCGATAAATCAAGCAGATGTCATCCCCAGACTTTTTTTTATCTTTATTGGGTACTGATAAATGTTGGCACCTAAGGCGTCCTCCCTCGCTTGTAACTTCTACAAACTTTAACAAATTTTATAATTTTCATATAGTACGAGCTTCAAGCCATTTCAGTAGCATTTTGACGCAGCTTTGGTAATGACAGTGAATCGGCTCCGCAAATAGTAATTAGATACCATAACGAAATGTACCAGAGAGATATTGAGTCAAAGCATGCAGACTCTACGGATAAATCCGCGAGTGCTGGCCATGAGTATGAGGAAATACTTAAGCTAATAGGTACGGTAATAACAAAACTATTCACATAAAGTTATGAAGTCCTATTAAAAATATAAATTTTTTGCCAAAGGATTTGGTCGTGTACAATGGATTGTACTATTTGCATCCGGATTTTTGCTAATGATGGTCATAAACGAGACCATGGGTATGTCCTACATTACGATTGTATCGCAGTGTGATTTCCAAACAAGTTCTATGGATAAGGCTATCATGAGTGCAGCTAGTTTTATCGGTAAGGCAGCTAAATTTCGATTTAAAAAGTTGAAGTATTAATTAATGTGTGATAATGTTATATCATATTACTTTCTTTGCTACAGGAATATTTTGCTCTTCATATTTCTGGGGTTATCTCAGCGATTCTATTGGGCGAAGACCTGTGTTAATATACACTACATTTTCTGGCAACATCATTTCGCTTATCTCAATATTTGTTCCCAACTACTGGATTTATGTCGTATTTCGCTTCTTTGTTGGCTTCTTGTAAGTAATCCATTTTTTATCAGCTTTAATATTCATCAAAACTTTTATTATGTGGGGTCCATGGTTTATCTGGAGTTTAAAATATGTTTACAGCATTGCTGGTGCGTCATCAACAACATATGCCTATCTAGGGGAATTCTTCACGTCTCGTCATCGTCCTTTAGTTATCAACTATGCTAGTTTATTTGTTGGTATTTCAACGGTTTATGTTCCTGGTAAGCAATACTCTGTTGCACATTTTTAATTACTAATTTGTTATTATTACTACTCACAGTTGTTGCATGGCTTGTAATGACAATGGATTGGCGTTTAGAAATCACGGATAATTTTGCATTTCGCCCTTGGCGCCTGTTGACTGTATTTTATTTGATGCCCGGTGTTTTGGGTACTGTGTTGCTTTTAAAACTACCTGAAAGTCCCAAAATTCTAATATCTATGGGTAAAACCGAAGAGGCTTTTGTTGCCATCAATTGGATTGCTCTGAAGAACTCAGGCAAGGAGTTACGTGAGCTCAAAGTAGAAAAACTGAAGATAGACGTAATTCCTGAAAGAGAAAATGGAATATGTGTGTCCAATTCAGCGTAAGTCTCAAACGCTAATCTCAACGCTTTGTCAATCAACGAATTTTTATCTATTTAGATCAATCGTGTTGAAGAAAATGTGGCAAGATACTGCTCCGTTGCTGAAGAAACCGCATTTATTAAACTTCAGCATCAGTTGCACAGTCATGTGTGGCCTGTTCTTCAGGTAAGTCAGATAAATATTTCAACTTTAACTTCACTGATAATTCTTCAATTGACAGCTCATCTGGCATGGGTTTATGGTATCCCGAAATATTAAATCGCTTGGGATCGACCATAGTTGAAGATATTACCACCGTCTGTCAGGTAATCGATGCCTCTATTGACCAATCGCACCTAAACGTAACAAGTAAGTTAAACTAATAATTGAAGTATGAACATGTAGTTATAAAGTTTTCAATAGATTCACAGATTTGCAACGACCAAATCAGTATCAAGAGCTACATAGACACAATTACTTATGGCTCGGCTCTCATCGCTGGCTACATTGTGATGGGCTTTGTCATCAATCGTATCGGTCGAAAGGCCTCCATTACAGGGGGACTATCTATTGCAGCTGGTTGTGCTGTAGCTTTGATCTGGATCACAGATGAGATCGCCATCGTAGTCTGTTTCTGCTTGTACCTTGTACTGCCTGGACTTTGCATATCGGTGTTGAGCGGAGCTGTCGTCGATCTGGTTCCCACCCACCTTAGGGGTAAAGCTGTCTGCATCTGCTTGATGCTGGGTAGAACGGGCAGCGTTTTTGGAAGTAATATCATTGGAGTTCTATTAGAATCCTATTGCACTATTACTTTTGGAGTATTTTCTGGTTTTGTTTTGGGTAAGAAAGTCGTTATACATTAATACTTAATTTCTTCTAATACTTAATTTTTTTGCAGTTTGCGCTTTGTTGACTTTGATGTTGCCTATTTAAACATTCTACAAATATTTCCAATCAAGACTTACTGTAGTATTTAAATTACAACCAATGCATATTCAACAGCATTATCATCAAGTGCTAAACAATTTATTATTTTCGCTAAGATTGAAAACATGTGAAAACCTTTCAGTACCCAATTTATTGTTTTTCATTCACTGCACTTTTCTGTACATTATTTATATACTATGTAATATATACATTTTTTAATGGAGGCGGAAAGAGATGAGCGTAAATAAAAGCTGTTATTGTTAAATTAATTATACATTTTTCATTCATATCAACCGATGGGAAATGTATCTGCCCAGCTGTGAGATACTCAATGTGGCAAAAGCCTTCGTAGTCGGAGATATTTATTTTTCAATTCAATAAAAAAAACTTATTACTTACTAAAGACAAACATGTAATATGATGACCTTTGTACTCTAGTAAAATTTGTTGAAAAGTTACTCAACCGGAAAATTTAATCACTAATTTAAATACTACTTTAAAACGACCATTTATATTTATTGGTAATATATTTGTTGTTTATTTGTTAGTCATTATTCGAATGGATTTTAATGAGAACAATTTAAATTTTTTTTAAGCGCCACAAACAATGAACTTCTGTTTGACATATCTCTTCGTCAAGCCCTCTTAACTAGAGTAGTACTCGTTAATATCAAAAAAACGTTAACATGCTCAGCTCAGAACGAGTTTTTGCTTACTCAGTCAGCACTTGATTCATTAAAGTAGCTCAAACCTGTGTCTCGAATCTTGAATGAGAATTAAACGCTTATAATGTGGTGTCAGTTGGTCTTGACAATCAGTTGTATATGTTCTCTCCAAGATGCAACACCTCAATACTGATGACAATTTTGGTAGAGATGCATTGGAATATGATGAGATATTGGAAAAGATTGGTAAATAATGTAGTTAATGAGTTATCAATGAATTCCATATTATGTTGATTGATTGCAGGCTATGGCAAGGCACAATGGATACTCCTGATTGTGAGTGGTCTGCTCACAATCACCTCAGTTGCCGCCCAACAGTCCATGGGGATCGTGGTGCTGGCCTCTGACTGTGAATTTCAACCGTCGCAGGCCGAGAAGGGGGTTATGATGGCGGCATGTGTGGCGGGTAAGTTGCCAACTACAGTAATTTGCATATATTCTACGTTGTTCATGAAAATACGTCTCGATCTCATTGTTATAGGCATCTTTCTATCGACATATATATGGGGATACGTCAGCGATGCTATAGGTCGTCGTACAGTTCTACTCTATGGAATCTTTGTATGCATTGGCCTTCAGTTCATTCTCATGTTTGTTACAAGCGTTTGGCTCTTCAACATTATCAACTTGATCGCCGGTATCAGGTGCGTAGCTTATTTTTGCTTTGCTAAATAGTTGCGTTCTCTTGAATTAAAACATTTAAAATGTAGTAAAAAAAAAAAATAGTCTCGTGGTTCAATTTTGTTGTCGTTGTAAGACTGAAGTGTTAAATTCATTTGAACAATCGACCGATCAACAACCTAAAGTATCTGTAGATAATAAATTAAATGGTTTAAACACAAGACAACGAGCAAGTGGGCATTTAAAATGTAGTTGAAGTTTCCGTTGGCGATCTCGTCTCGCGCATTTTGTGGTTGGTTTTGAATAAAAAGCAGTTTAGTGATTTAATACTATTGTTGTTGTAAAACTGAAGTTTTAAAATTATTATAAAAAACCGATTAACCAGCAACCGAAAGCATCTGTAGATAGTAAATTAAATAGTTTAAACACAAGACAACGAGTACATTTAAAATGTTGTTGAATTTTCCGTTGGCGATCTCGTCTCGCATATTTTGTGATTGAATTTGAATGGAAACTTTTATTGTGCTTGTCGCGAATATGTTAATTGCTAATTAATACAGCGGTTTGTTTACTTAGTTATTCATATTTTGAGCTGGAATTTTCAAATTATAATATGACCAATAAACAACAGTTTAAATCGAACAATTAAGTAAATTAAACTTTAACACTTTATTTTAATGAATTTAATCTATTTAGTCTCGGAGGCGTCTCTGGTGGGCTTTACCCATATTTGAGTGAATTTAATATACCTCGTCATCGTGCTGTGACAATAAACTACTCAACTATGTTTGTTAGTTTAACTGCAATCTATGTTCCAGGTAAATCGCAAATTCCAAAGAAATGTTTACATTTTGATTTAAATATTAAAATTCTTTCTATACTCCCTTGCAGCTGTCTCTTGGTTAATATTATCTTCGGATTGGTCAATCCATCTGCTTGGTGACTTTTATTTCCGTCCATGGCGTTTAATAATGCTGGCAAATCTATTACCTGGCCTTATTGGAGGACTGATTCTACTCATTTACCCAGAAAGTCCAAAACTATTGCTTGCATTAAACAAAGAAACGGAAGCAATGGAAGCTGTCGATTGGATCAGTAAATTTAACCGTGGCTGGCCAGTTACACGCATCTTAAATCGCAATGAGTTTAGCTTGAAACCGGAGGTCGAAATGGATGAAAATATTTTGGCTAATGCTAAAGGTTGTAACTTCCTTTTAAACATTGCTCGTGCCACACGCCCGCTATTTCACAAGCCGCATGGCTGCAACTTTATATTATGCATCGTGGCTGTATTCGGCATGTTTTTCAGGTGTGTATTGCAATTAAGTCTGTTTCTCTTTCACTGTATTCATAACCCCATTTATTTGCAGTTCAAATGGAATGCAGTTGTGGTTTCCTGAAATCGTTAATCGAACTTCCGGCGCTGGGTCAAATTCTTCTATGACTGTTTGTGAAATATTGGATAATTCGTACTTGCAACCAAAACCCAATGCAACAATGGTAGAGTGATATGTGAAATTGTTAAATCTTATCGATATAATGTATATCATTTATATTATAGATGTGTTCCGATACCATATCAACTAAGACCTATGTTGATAACATGATAGTCGGAGCTGCGTTCTTAATTGGGTTCTCAATACAAGGAACTCTGCTTAATCCCTTGGGGCGCAAGAATGTTCTCATGGCCGGTCTAACTCTTTCGATCTTAAGTGGAATTTTATTGCACATATTGTCGAATACCACAGCTGTTCTTATTTTATTCTGTCTCTACATTCTTTTGCCTGGACTAACGATTTCCATAATGTTGGGAGCAATTGTAGACTTGGTGCCCACGCACTTAAGGTAATTGAATAACTTTATATACATATGTATAACGTTTCTTTAAATTAAAATTTCACTATACGATTTTAGAGGAAAAGCTGTCAGTTTGTGCATGACCTTGGGACGCTTTGGAATTATTGCTGCAACTAATCTAATAGGAGTTATGTTGCAGCCATATTGCAATTCAACATTTGCACTGTTAACATTTATTCTAATAGGTAAGAACTCAATGCTAAAAATTCTTTTCCATTCTAATGCATTCCTGTTTTCAGTTTGCATCGTGACTGTTTATCGGTTACCTATCAAGAATTCAACATAAATCATACCCAGAGGTATTTACAATACAGATAGTACATATATAAATAAAGTTGTTGCCAAGACTATATACATACATGTCCAACTCGTTTTTTGACCAAATTCAAGATCGCTGACCTTAATTGTTTGCTTGCTAGAATGCAGTGCGGAGGTGTTTGCAAAAAGCCGCGCCTTTGTATAGCCTATACAATACAAATAAGGCATGTATGGTATCTATTGGTGAAATTAAAACAATACGCTATATTTGGCATCTGAATCATTTATATATTTGTCCAATATAATAAAGATTAGATTTATATTAAAGTTTAAGTATTAGTTAACTAGAGCCATGGTAAGATGCAAAAGGAACAACGAATATAAAGAAACTAAGGTCGCATATGCTGATTCGTTTGAAGATGGTTGAAAACTAAAAAATTGAATTTTATCCTACAATAGTATAAGACAGCAGCATTAAATTCATTAATTATTAATAGATTATTAATATATAGAATTCATTTAAAATAGTGAATTTCGGCAAAAAGGATTCCATTGTTTACTCTTCCTCCTCTTCCTCATCATAACTTTCACCGGCAGTGTTATCTACCTCGACGGATAAATCGCCATTGTTAGAGGTAAGTTCAATGACTGGTTCCTGTTGTTCCTCAACTGGAGTTTCTGGCTGCTCAACGAGAGGCTCCTCGACGTCTCTGCCCTCCTTCTGAATGGACTGCAGTTCCTGGGCAGCGATTTCGGCCTCTTGACGTGCGATCTCAGCCAATTCTGCTGCTTGACGAGCAATCTCCCCCTCCTGCTCTTCTTCAGCCTGCTTCTCAATCTCCGCCAGGCGGCTCAGTTCCTGCTCCCGCTGACGTTGCTCTTCCTCCAGGCGAGCTTCCTCGGCCAAACGTTCCTCCTCAGCCTTCAGAGCAGCTTCCTCAGCCAGACGAGCTTCTTCGGCAACGCGAGCTTCTTCAGCTAGGCGTTCCTCCTCAGCCTTAGCAGCGGCAGCAGCTTCTTCAGCAGCCTTGACTGCGGCCTCTTCCGCTGCCTTTGCTTCTGCGGCCAATCGAGCCTCTTCAGCTAGACGAGCTTCCTCAGCCAGACGTTCCTGCTCAGCCTTAAGTGCAGCAGCTTCTTCAGCCGCTTTGGCATCAGCTGCAGCCTTGGCTTCAGCTTCAGCCGCTGCCTTGGCTTCAGCCTCAGCTGCTGCCTTCGCAACAGCGGCAGCTTGAGCTTCAGCTGCCACACGTGCCTCTTCTGCAAGACGAGCCTCCTTGGCTAATCTCTCCTCTTCGGCAGCACGAGCTGCCGCGGCTTGAGCCTGTTTGTTGGCTTCTTCGCGTCTTTTAGCTTCCTCGAGCAGAGCCCTTTAGTAAAGTAAAATAAAATAAAATAAATAAATAATAAAATAAAATAAAATAATTTATCAAATCGCACGCATACTTCTCCTCACGACGTTTGGCTTCATCAGCTCTTTGAGCACGCTTCTTCTCAACGTCAACTTCGTCCAAGGCTTCCTCGTTCACGGTCAACAGACGTTCTTGGCGCAGACGCTGCTTTTCCTTGGCTTCCACATCGATCTCATCCTCAAGTGGTCTGGGAGCAGAAAACTTCCTTGATGGGCGGTTGGGGTCCAAATCGGGATCTAAAATATCAAATCTGGTTAAAAATGATACCATGCTACTCTTGAATGTACACTTAAAAATTTATGTACATATGAAGATATGTAAATGAACAGCAATACATCAACATTTGCTATTGTAGAAAAATAAAAGTGTTATATATATTCTATGTAGTATAAGTTATATGCGTATCGATATTCGAGTATATGAATATTATTTACATTCAATTCGAATGAACACTTACGCATTCTATTGTACTTACCACATTATCATAGAGGTTGAGGTATTGGCCTACATTGCATCAGGAACGTAGACTTGCAGATAAAGAAGGCTCCCATAATAGAGTATTTGTTTGTTATTAATGGAAGTTAGTATGATAAGCTATTGTTAGTCGCAAACAAAGGACGAAGTATTAATGCTGTAAAATTAGTTGGCAAATGAAAAAAGGCCATTTACACATAGATTATATACAACATCCATATGCGTTTTAGAGAATTGTCTGAATTTCGATTATACGTACTCTCTCTTTAAGTTCATATTACAAAAATAAGAGATAAAATGCAAAATATACAAGAGACTCAGATGACACTCAAGCGATATAAAATGTTTCTTATGCATAGGGTTAAAACAGTTGAGGAAATACTTGAAACGTGATTATCGTCTAATAGTGAATCATAAAATGTTAATGTTTAATTATTGTTTGCATAAATTTGTAGTCAGCAAACGTGTACCTTGAGATGAGATTATGTAAATCATTTTATTTCGAATGGCATCAACACATTTCAGACTATAATTTTACTATATGGCCACGTTCCGAACACATATTACTTTATTTCGAGGGTTGATTAAAAAGACTATCGTGTTATGTATTATATCATTATTTGTTATTATTTGTTATATTATTATATCAACCATATCAACATTTTCAATCAAAACTCCGTTTATATAAATAAATTTGTTCATAATTTATATTGATTTGATTCCGAGGGTGGATAAAAAACTTTCTTGTTTCAATATATCAACTATAACAAAATTTTGCATATAAATTACATTGATATAATAGTTTTTTTTTTGCATAGGTTTTATAACAAAGTGGGTGAATTAAAAAGTTTATCAAAAGTTTATATCAAGCATATAAAAATTTAGCATTTAAATTAAATTGATATAAATAAATTTTATTTATAGTTTTTATTGCCAAAGAAAACCATTTCGATAGACCTCATGATGAGCTCTGATGAATAATATACATCGAAATATAAATATACATTTCGCCATAAAATTAATACCCTGAGAAGAAATGTACAAAATAAATCAATCATGTAGTCGGGGGAAAAAAAAAGGAAAATTCGCATTTGCGTCATTTGTCGTTTAAAATTAGTTTTGGCAGTAGTTAAATGAATCTAGTATTACATTTGCAAATCGAATCAGAAAATATAGGTCAAGGTCATTAATACACTCACGAGATGTTTCAATGATTTATTGCACCTATTGAAGGCCACCAGACAAATACCCATTAAAATTTTTACATATATTGACATGCCTGAAACTATATGTATATGATGACTGTATATGAATTCAACGGACTGATTCTCAATGCCCTTCTCCCCTTAATTAAACACTTTGTATTTGAATTAGTTGCACATTTTCTCTTCTGTGCTTATATATGTACATACATTGAAATAATTTCATTATACATGGCATTGTTTATAATTACTTGAATAAATTACATAATTGTAATATTAAAAAAAATATTCTGTAAATGCCCGAGAATATTTCATTAATTGTAAATAAAATATATAAAAATAAAGGGCTTTGTTATATGTAACTGTAATCGTAATATAGTATAACTAATACACAAATAGAGTGTTATGCACATTATAATTAGTATTTAATATGATTCAGATTTTCAGTTATCAGTTAGGTAAGAAATTGTTCTTGTTTGCAAATTAGTTTGTTTAGAAATGAAAGCGACTGAGTGTGATGATATCGTTTGTTTGTCATTTGGATATCGGCTTAATTGTCTACCAGGCAAACACAAGTCTTGTTTTTATTAATTTATTTGAGAACGAATAAAAAATGAAGTTTGTATGTCCATACTATAAAGTCAGGCATGTTATCATTTAGGCCTCAACTTCAACAGCTTCAACTGGAAAGAATCAATCAATCATAAAACGAATTAAGTTAGTCAAATACAAAGAACAAACTAATTCGGGGTGCTCAAACCAAATGCGTTAGTGACAAAGATTAAATTTCGTTTGCTCCTATATCTATTACATTATATGTCAAAGTGTTTTTTTTTCATTTTTAATTACTCATGAGTTTAATTAATACAGACATTTTATTTAAATGATTAACTTATAGACATCTATTCTCTTATCAAGATGACAGTATTAAATGGATCTCCGATCTATCGGAATCCTCATTCTATGTTTTTGGTGTTGAGTTTGAGTTAAACGAGCATGAGTGGAATTTTTCTATCGCTATTTACAGCTGGCATTTACAAGCACGTCCATTTATCATTGATACTTACCTTCCTGATGAGGAACTTTCTTTTGGTTCTCATTCTTCCATGTGGGGTGTCTAAGGTACCAGGATAAAAGGTTAATATCGGTTCGAACTTTGTCCGAATCATACTTTGGGCTTCTAATATTATAAGCCTTATCACCACAAATCCTTACAGAGGCAAGATGACTTTTACCTTAGTTTGTTTAATATTTAAAAAATAGCATTTAATACCAATTTCAACAACAATGCAGGTTGCAACTTACAGTTAGCATATTATCAAATAATCATTTTTATTCAAACTACTTACCAACATATTTAACTGCTGGTCTTGGGTAATGGGAGATATTATGAACTTCCTTGGCAACATGACGCACTGGATTTGTAACTCTGGCCACATAGGCATCTAGAGCCAGCTGGGAAGTAGGCTCATAGGTGTAACTACAATGAAAAACAGTTTGCGGATTCGAGATTGAATTTCAATATGATAATCATAATGGTGTGATTTCCCCCATAGCAACCTGACAACCTAGACTTTTAAATAAATAAATAAATTAAAGCCTGCACGTATGTATCTATAATATAAGTGCTTGGGTAACGCATATTAAAATTAAATTATTTTAAAACACAATTTAAGCAAAAATTTCATTCGAATTCATACTATTTATATAATACATATGTATGTATATGTACTACACAAAGAAACCCGCAGAACAGTTCGTTCAACAACAGAAGTCCTCAAAAGAATGTCAAGAATTCCAAGAACATAACTGGAAAACTGTTAAGGCACTCTCTTGAGCTTGGAGGTCAGTCAGAAATTTATGTTTCAAACATGAACCAAGAATTTGCACACTCTTCGAAATTTTTACCGAGCGAGTTTTAGTGCGAAATATCTGATTCAGTTTATTTTTTGTCTATATGCATTTAATTTTTATTTTTATCATATTTTATTTATTAATTGGATTACAAAATTAAACCTATTATAAAAAGGTGGCTTAGGATATTTGTTTAATAATGAAGTTTTTAATCTTATGTCTTGTCTATTAAAATATTTCTTTATTAAATCTTGATTAATATGTCCTAAAATGTGCCATCTTATCTCACTGTTTCTTAATATGTAATATGATTTAATACAGATCTCCATAAACTTACCCAGTAACGGGAAATGGTGTACAGCTACGGGCGCGGCGCACAACAGGAGTGTGCAGATCGCGAATCAGGGATTGAGCACGATTGCGGATTCTACCTGTTTCCTCCGAAAAAGTCTATAATATTGTTGCAATTCAATTTAATGAGAGAATTCAATTATTGTTAATCGTTTCTGAGTGACATCTTGAGGATTTCACTTGAACACAAAAGTGGTCGATGGTCAACATCGATAACTTACGGTAAAGGGTTCGGTATTGAGGTAATTAGTTAATGCCCGTGCGCCATATCCAGGAGGAAGTCTCTTCAGATATGAAGGTGTTACACGCACCGGTGATGTGGTGATCCTCACCGGAGTCAACGGGGATGCTGAACGTGCATAGACGCGTGTAATTGTTGTTGGATTGTAATGATACGATGGTGTGTATGTCGTATACGAAGTTGGGACATAAGACGAGGTGTAGTAGGACGACGGCAAGTAGGTGGATGGACTATAGTATGTCGATGGTGTTGAATAGGAGTAGGAAGTCGTTCTCTCCGGAGATGAGACAACACGCGTTGTTGTGCGCACAACACGCACTGGCGATGGAGAGTGTATCACACGCGATACAACGCGGGTGGGGGAGGTGACAACCCGAACAGGCGATGAAATCACACGTGTTCCACTGACGTAGCGTCTTGTTGGGATTGAATAACTCGAGTAGATTGGGTAGCTCGTTTTGTATACCTATTGTGTATTCGTCAATCACAGCAAGTTAGTAGAATACGAGTACTTGCAATGCATTCAGAAAGGCGCACACCTTGTTAATGTGCAAGTTGAAGAAAGCTTATGAATTAATGAAAGAATAACTTTGCGATGATTTCTGACAATTTTCCTATGTTTTGTTTAAAAAAGGCCACATATTCAAAACTGACACAGTTTCATGATTTGTTTACCCGGCAAATGCACCATATTTTAATCTTTCTAATATTTCCACTTTAATAAATGGACATTGACTTTTGATTCTTGACTTTTTTAAACGAAATATCCAACTAATATTCTGTGATTATATAGCCAAGTTCTATTTTAGAACAATTTTTAAATGTATTATATAAGAGAGACCAAATGTACTAACCACTTAAGATTCCAGATGGCGATGGAGTGATTGAAGTATGAGCAGTGTGATAATAAAGTCGATAGGAAAAATTTCAAAACAGAAAAGAAAGATGACGAGCAATTGGTGAACAAATGAATGTGAATATACTTACACGAGTCACTTTCTGCACAGACGGATACTGAAATAGAATATTGTACCACAATGAATATCATTTTGTAAGGTATTTGATACCGGGGATTCCGTTTCATCATTGTTAAAGAAAAATCAATTATTGACAGTATCGTTTCTAAGAGTATTTGCTCAACCCATATGAATATCGTATTTGGAGTTATTTTAAACCAATTGCAAAAATAATATATGTATATACAAGACGAGTATGTGTACTTTAAGTGAACGGGATTCCATTTTATTGTATCACAAATATATTAAAATTATAATGATATGGAGAGTAATTACATAATTTTTGTATTGTTCATGATCTATTAAGTATAAACATCTATTTAACAATCAAAAGGATCATTAGTGATGTTAGTCAACTCGAGTAATAATATACACAGTTCCGATGATGATAGAATAGAGCATACATACGTGCACATATGTACGTGTACATGATTAGATATTGTATATTCAAAGTTACAATCAACAATGTGAATAGTATTCAAGCGGAGTGATTAGTGGTGTGTTAGATAATTTGTTAGCTATCGCATTGTTGCAAGATCAAGATCACTACAAGATCATTTTTGTGGCTTAGACGTGGTATGAGAAGTGACGGTATTTGGTGCCACCGGGCAGGTTTCCAGAGGTGGTCGAGGAGTAGCTGTAACCACCGGGTCCAGCGCCAGTTGTGCTGGTTCTCTCGGTGCTATAATTGTAACCGCCTGGGCCGCTACGCGATGACTTCTCCACCGTGGAGGTATATGTAGAGCGTTCCGGCCTAGAGTAGGGGTTGCTTGAATCGTAGCTGCTCTTCTCAACGCTCGACTTTGAGGTGTACGAGTAGTCCGAGGAGGCGCGGCTGCGATGCGAGCCGGGCTGCGATGTGCACAGGTCTAAACGTGGAGTCTATAAATTCCGATTTATGCATTAGGTGAGAATTGTAATGGCAAATAGATAATGCAACTATGTAAAAAAAAAAAATAAGACAAACCAACCAGCTTGCTGTTCCACATAAAACTGCTCAACTAAGTCAAATGTCTAAAACTGATCCGCTGATTCGATGATCCATCCCTGGAATCTCTGCATTCCTATCGCTAATATTTGTTTTTTGTTTTATGTTCTGAAATATTTAGGTAACTCTGGTCTTTCCTATTTGCTTGAATTTCGGTATCAGCAGATCAACTTTATAATGATAATGTGACAAGAAAAGTGAAATTCCAGTGCGTCAAATCAAGTCAAACCACGCCTGAGGCTTTATAAAAGGAAATTGAAACATGTTCGGATCTTTAAAAGTTTAATGCGTTTCAGAATATTTATGTTTTTATGGCTTCATCATTTACATATTAGAGCCAAGAAAGTTGTAATATACAGAAGAGATGGTGACATATGATAGAGATAGTATTAGATAAGAATTAGAGACGAATTGAATGTCTGATCTTGTACATTAATCGTTACGAGTAGTTGGTTAACATCAGAGCGGCTCTTGTGCATCGATGTAAGATGTATAGATGTATGTATACAGCTATATTGTAGTATGTGTAGAATGTATTCTAATTAGGTACTATATAGATCGATTCGTTCGATTCACTTTTAGTTCGATTTAGTTCGGGATTCGGCTTCTCATTTAAATGGTGTATGTGTGGTTAGTAATAGTACTTTGTGACCATGGCACCGGATTTTTCATTGCGATAGGTCTCGCGTCGGACCGGCAGACTCTCGGAGACAGCACGGTGCATTCGCGGCAGCTGGCTATCGAGGGAGTCGCGAGAGGTGCGGGCCGCAGTATTGCCACCGGCTTCCACGGTATCGATGTGCTGGCGCACTAAGCTAAGGATACGTGTGCGATTCTTGTCGCGTGTTGACACATATGGCTCAATGGGTTCATAGGCAATCTTATAGTTTGGCTTGATTGCTGCCCGATTGATTGGATCGAGTATCGATCGCTTGCGCTGCTCATTGTCCGTTCGACGCACTCCGAAGGCAGTCACCGGATCGGAGATGAGTGAGGGCCGTGGCACGAATGGAACTTTCTCCCAGTCAATTGGTGTTCTGTTTGTTCTCTGCAATGCCCAGAATGTCACATAATATGTGGATGGTTTAATTTTCAGAAGCCAAGTACACGATGTTAGAGAAGATGCAGTGCCATTGCTTGCAGTTGACTGGGTTATCATTACCATTATTGTCATCGGGATTAACGTATTTACAGGTGCACTCAGGTTGGATACTGATACTGATTGCAGTTAATAAGCCTGGAATTCAAATGCTTGACTCATATATACAGCGAACCCTATTTGTGTGGCTGAAGGACAAAAACGTGGGACGAGGACGAGTGAGTTCCTTTATACAAAACACATAGGTGAGCATGAGCATTAACATATATACACACAAATAGTTAGAGTGTAGTGTGGCTGGAATTAATTAATTGGTAATATGGATGGATTTATTCATTCAGTTGCAGTTTTAGTGACGAGATGAGTATTAACAGAATCATACGAATATATACAAAATGCTTGACATACATATTTACAACATGTGGTTTATTAGTTTTTAATAATCTAAACAATCTGATCTCTTAAAATTCTATTCTTCCCCTGCCTCCTTCTTCCCTTATACCCTACTGTACAGTACGTCAGTTTTATGTACGTACGCATACGAGTATCTGTTCATTTATTATAGCCAATTTCTGAAGGCTATTTCGACGCCTTTCGATTTGCTCGCTTTTGCCGTGGTGGTTAATATATGAATGTGTTTTGGAAATCGAAAAGATATTTTTAGATCTGCCCGAAAGCGAAATGCGCGAGCATCTTATATTACATATACACTCGTATGTATGTATTATACATTCATATATACATAAAGTATCCATAGATCTTACACACATGCATATGTACATACACACGTGTGTGTACATTCACCAATACATACAAGCATGCATACATATATCTAGACAAATATGTTATATAGTATGTATATAAGGCCGCAAGAAAATAACAAATAGAAAACATTGGACAGCATTCGCTCGAAATTATTTAAACATTAATTTGCACATTTCAAAAAACTGAAATTCTCGAATCTTTCAACCTATTATGAATAACAAAAAATGTGTTTTATAATCGAGTTCAGATTTGTCTCTTATGAGCAGACTGCAAAATGAGGTAAATTTTCGAAAAAGTATAAATATATTTATGAGTGTCGTTGGCAATCCAGCTCAAATTGTTTATAAAATAAATATACAACACAAATATTTTTATGCATAGACATTTCTATACATTTTGTAAATTTGTATGTTTGTGTGTAGAAGGCTATATTTGGAATTTGCGAGACTTTGCCAATACCGTCGGCTGAGTTTATGACAAGGCATAAAAATTGCACGAATTCATAATGATAAAAAAAAAACAAAAATTAGCCATAACCTTGAGATTTTCTGTGTGCAGCAGGCAAATCTCAGAATCAAGGCAGTATCTATTTGAAATTATGAGCAAATACTACTCACAAGTAGTCGTGAGTGCACTAACTGTTCTGTTTTCTAGTAGCATCTCATGATTACATATTTTTAGGCTCTCACACATACATGAGCACATACAATGTATAGACACTATGTATTTATGTGTGATGTACGTATGTATGTAAGTGGGCCGGATGTTTGCCACGTCTCTCGACGCTCGGAAAATTGGTGAAAAACAACTACAACATTAAACATTTAGCGCTCATAAAAGAATACTATATACATACTTTGTACATTATTTAAGCAAACATGTACATTAAAATGTGTTCATAAGAATATAAATAAACGCTATACGTATACACGATTTTTATATATTTATTTATGTCAAAATCAAAAAAATAAATAACAATGCGATCTTAATCTCCAGTGCGTATACATCATAAGTACATCACATATACACTGAACATACATACTATAGACTAACTGTAATTTAATGCTGATACGATATTCATATGCGTGACATTCACATTTACATCCACATTCACTTACACTTATGAATGTGTGTGTGTGTGTGTTTGTGTACTCAAAACGTGTTTCAATTTTCTTCAAAACGGTTTGCACTTTCTTTTAGAATGATATTACGGAATACAGCAAGTGGGATTTAAGCAATTTATTTTTATCGAAAATTCAAAATGTACTTCAAATGTGAGCACATTGCATTTTATGGTTAAATTCGGTTTGAATGAAACTCCTTTTATAAAATCCATCAAATTAATCTGCTGCATTTCTCTTCACACATTTTGGAACTTGTTATATAAATTTCGCAAAAAAATTCATTTTTTACTTATTATTTCCATTTTTAACATTGCACAGATGAATTTCACAGTTTTTATAGAACGAGAACCACACTACTAGTATATAGTATATGTACTATCCATAACTCAAGATAATTCTTGATGTATCTCAGTCGAATGCGAAAATATTTCAACTTACCGTCACGGCGTACGATGTAGTGACCGGTCTGGAGGTGTAGGTTCTACGGGTTGTAAATCCACTTTCGTAAACCATTTTGAATTTTAAATGATTATGTATATGCGATGAAAATAATTTGTAAAATTAATTAAAATCACTATTCGTTTTAGTCGATTCGAATTTATCGTCTAGTCGAGTTCTTCACTTGACGCCCGTTCGAGTTGTTCTGATTCAGAAATGCATGGAACACTTTCTTATAATTTTTTGTACACACAAAAAAATTTTTGAATAGCCTTCGCTCTTTCTCATTCTCTTTCTATGACTAGAAATACATTTATTTTTGGAATAACAAACATACAAATCTCTCCCCACACAAAAGAGCGCGCAATTTTTCTTTACACACGTCCATACGTCTATGTATGTACGTATTATTGTATGTATGTATATACATCAACACACATAAATATAATATTTTAATACATACATATATCAATACGTATTTACAGATCAGACATACGTGCCCAACATCGACGAGTACGTATTTTACAGTATTTAGCAAATATCTTTTCGCATTTGACTCATCTTTTTTTCTGCGCATTCAAATCCAACTTCGTATTGGGTTACTTCGATCTTTTCTGTATTAATATTCTGATAAATTAATAACAATAATATTGTCAATTTATTCATATGTGTATTGTGTCTCTAAATACAAACAAAACGAAGTCAACCTGGACCTATCCCACATAACATAGAGCTTTTCATTGAAGTTGCCCACAAATTTGTATTTTTTGTATTGATGGTTTCAAAGTAGATATCTACAGTACTAAAATAAAGTTTAGTCTATGGAAGAGGCGAAAGAAACTGATTTGAATAAAAATTATTAACATAATATAATGTCATTGAATTTAGTATAATCCCGCAAAAGGCGTTTCCGTATTGTTCAATTTTATTATAGTTTGCTGCTGCTGTCAACATTTGGAATATCATCGAATTTAAAAAAAAAAAAAAATTGGTATACACCGCAAAACAGTCAACATAAATTAAAATATCACAACTTGAATTACAAAAATTTGTGTGCACGCTGAACGTGTCCACTTGAAATATAAATATATATGTTGGTATCCGTCGTATTTGTCATAAATGTATACATTTTCACATATAAATAAATACAAGGCGAAAAGCCAAATTTTTTACGGCATTAACCTTAATGAACGACCATGAATAGAATAACAAGTTCACACCAAATTCACACCAACAGATTGTCATAAATTAATTGAAATTTCAATTTATTTACTACCCCTTGCGATCACACACTTGTAGGAGAGAAGCGAAAATATGAAAAACATTGCATTGTTTAAAAAAAAAAAACAATTTAAATGAGCGAATGGCGATAATAAAAATATACATTATCCTTAAACCAAGATTTAAATATAACATTTAAGTTGACTTTGTCCAAAGTATATAAGAATTTTATGGGGACAAACGTAAATTTAAATTGAAATTTTTGCACTGCACCCGAAAATCTTGTTTTTCTATCCACCATCTACTATTGGCATATTATGACTTTATTCATTGCCATTATAAAATGCAAATTTGAATTAATAATAAACACAAATAAAGTTTAAAAATGAACCAATATTCTGGTTTTGATTATTCAAAGTATGCAGGAACACCTGAAAAAATACGTATTGATGTATATCACGATTATACAATAAATATAGGCGAGAGTTAGAGTTAGCTAGTTCTAGATTGTTAGCAACAAATGGTAGGACACGGCGGACAGATTCTGCAAACGTTACATGGGGACTGCCGGCAGGGGTAGCTGCAAGTAAGATATTTGTGGATTACACAGATTTGGAGTATTTTCCTAATAATAACATACCATCTTGAAAGATCGCGCTGCTCTAAGTAAACACGTAAAATATCACAAGTTCGAACTTCATCACCTCGAGTAGGCCTAAATGCTCTGCCTGAAGGTCTTTCGTATTGTATGAACTTCGAGTCCTTGATATCCTTGCGTGTCCTAGACCAATTATCTCTAAATTGACTGGCATGACGAGTTCCGGAGTCACTGTATCTAGAAAAGCCTTTGTCTCCAATTTTGTTCTTTCCGAATTTGGTAGATTTTTTAACAGTCTCTTGATCAATGTCCTCATCTTTTATGATGTCACCCTTGCTGTGTTTTTGCTGTTTTCCATATTTCTTATTCGCATTTGAACTATCATCCTTTTCATCACCTTTTGAAGCCTTCTTTGAATCCTTGCCATCGTTTTGTGCAGTTTTTTTAGCTCCTTTATCTTCAGTTGTGTCCTTCGTTCCACTGTTATTTGCACCCTTTTTATCCGTCCCTCCAGCAGATTTTTTATGCTTTCCCTTCTCCCCAGAAGATGCCTCATCCGTTCCTATTGCGCTTTTCTTGTCGTTATCCATCACTGAATACGGGGCAGCACCCTTCTTAGATTTACTTGTTTCTAGTGCTGACTTTTCGCCACCTGTTGCGACTTGTCCCGCTCCTTTCTTAGAAGCACTTACTTCTTCCGTACCTCTTGCGCCTTTCTTGTCTTTATCCAAGGAAGCATCCGGAGGAACTCCCTTCTTCGATTTACTTGCTTCTGCCGCTGACTTTTCCCCAGCTGTTGCGACTTGTCCCGCTCCTTTCTTAGAAGTACTTGCTTCTGTACCTCTTGCGCCTTTCTTGTCTTTATCCGGGGATGCATCATCCGGAGCAACTCCCTTCTTCGATTTACTGGCTTCTGCCGTTGACTTTTCGCCAGCTGTTGCGACTTGCCCCACTCCTTTCTTAGAAGTATTTATTTCGTCGGAAGCTGAATTTTTCTTTGCCTTCTTTTCCACTCCCTTCTTAGAAGATTTGCCATCTTCAACTCCAGATTCTCCTAAAGTTGATTTTTTATCCCTGCGACCTTTCGACTTCCCATCTTTTTCTGTAGTATCCCCAGAGTCCCTCGCCTTGCCTTTTTTTGATTTTCCGCCTTTCTCCCCATTTTCCTTAAGATTTTTAACCGCCGCATCGGAAGCTCTAGCATCCTTACGATTTTTCGATATGCGATCCTTTTCTTCTTTTTCCACCGTACCTTTGTTTTGCTTGCGGCCTTTCGACCTCCCCTCCTTTTCTGCAGTATCATCCGAGTCCCTTTCTTTTGCTGCTTTTTTATCTTTGCGGCCTTTCAATTTTCCCTCTTTTTCATCAGCTTCTCCCGAATCCCTTCTATTTCGATTTTTCGATTTTCTTTGTTTTCCCTTATCTGCTTTTGCCGCATTGTCAGTAATTATATCGTCTTTTCCTTCACCCTTCTTTTTCGACTTATTTGGTAATTGTTCTACATCGGCGCCAATATTCGCACCTTTTTTATTGCGAGACCTTGAATATCCAGATCCGTCATCCCGCCCATCTTCAGTAGTACTTTTTCCTTTCCTTGATTTTCTACTGCCTGCTTTGACTTCATAACCGTTATCTTGGTCCTTTTGTAACTTTCCGGATAGTTTTCCTCTGTTACCATATACATCCCCCGCACCATCTGTATAACCCTTATTTGCTTTGTTACGATTCGTGAATTCATCTCTCCTCACAGAGTCCTTAGAATAGTCCCATCCCCTTTGCCTGAAAGAATTACTGAACTCGCTGCCCTCTTCTAAAATACAAATTATAACTTTTACCATCACTAAATTGGAATCAATGCTTACCTCTATATTGCCTGTCTGACCATCGTGGACTAATACTATTACCGCCATCAAATACTGTATACTTCTCACGGCAAAGTTGGCGGTTATAATTTTTGATAATCTTATGGCAAATACGTTTAAGTATAGAGTATGTGTGATCGGTCAGTATAGAATTTCTACAGCAGCACGGAACACGGCAAGGACTGCATTTATTGAAATTATCGTTACAAAAAAATTTGGGTTGTGCTAGACGAACTGTTGATAGAAGACTGATACTATATTAGGCAAATTGTACAAATATAGAAGAGAGAGACTGCAAAAACCTTACCTTGATGGAGGATTACAACATATCTGCGCTAAATTAAACCCCATTTTATTAAAATATTCATTTTTTAATATGTATGGGTTTCACGTATATTTACAATTTTGAGTTAATGAATTAATTTTTTTGACATTGAATGCTGAGATGTTATCCCCTCTCTTCACCCTTTAAGATAGACTACAATCTTGATGATCAGCCGAATATGTATATAGTATTGTAATGGATTTAAATACAAGTGCATAATAGGAAATTCAAAGGCGACAGCAGTCAGTGACTCAATACCAGAAATTTCTTGGTCTAGTGAATTCCAAGATTGCGTGCGCAAGAGTTACAGGTGCAAATACTTCGAGATATAATGCTTGCTGCGCATTATACTAGTTGCAAATCCGTAGTTAAATATGTTGTAAGTTGTTTGTGTCTGTCGCATACAGAAAAAAACGCTCACACATACATGGGTAGTTAAGTTGTATTGTAAATGTATTGCGCTAGGTCGGTGATACAATTTTCTGAAATAATTGAGTATGGCTTGCGAATGAATTTAACAACGACACTTATGAAAACATGGTAAGTACTCCTGCCTGCTGTTGTGTGCAGTAAGTGTAAGTAAATGTAATAACTGTTCGTTGTGCTAGAATGATTTCATATTTGCTTCGTGTCAACGAAATCCAGCATAAAACACACACACAAGTGTCTCTTTAGAGTATTCACACACTCCCACATACTCACAACTTTGTTTATTTGTGTGTGTAATGTAAGCATGCATGAAGCGCATAATTGCACTTGCTTGACAATTCATAATTTGGACAAATTGCTTGAATCTTTAAGTAACGAATTTTTTTTTGAGCAATTTTATTTTCGTTGGGCACATATAAATATGAATGCGGACATATTAAAAAGCATTAGTTTCGAGTTTAAAGCCACAAAGAAGTGACAACGTTTCAAAAGGCAAGCCACCAACAAGGATTAAAGTTGTATTTACAAGTGTTCAAAGGATTAAAGTTGTCTTTATAAATTCACCAAATGGATATCAAATATTTCGGACTGTTGCAGCTTATTGGCTTGTTGTTTTTAGTGAGCTTGGCAGCAGCCATTCCCAAGTACGAAGGCAAGCAAAAGTGAGTCTATTCTAAGGGTTTTTGAATTCACAAATCAATCTTGCAATTAGTTATTTCCAATTTCTAAAATACTCTGAATACAATTTTAAACAATTAAACATAAAACTATCTCTATCTATCTCTATCTTACTCATGAACTTCCCTTTTAGAGCTTATGGCGAAAAATCGCAATGGAGTCGATCATATTTGAATGAAAACAAGACGCAATTCAGCGAACCGCAGACTGCCTCAACAAAAGACAGATTGGAGCGACTCGGCTATACGACTGGCTATGGAAGTTTGAATGTGAGCACTTCCTCAATTTACATTAAATCGACGCAAAGAATTGTATTTGTTTACACTGCCATAGGGTTATCCAGGTGGCACTGGACTTTCTGCATATAATCCCATCAAATTGGATCTGGGCGGAGTAGTGCTGGGCACCCTGGTGGGCATTGGTGCCATCATTCTCATACCCAAGATTTTGTCAGCTTTCCATGGCGGTTACGGAGGCTACGGACGCAGTGAGTAGACTGTTAACAACTCAGGTATTTCACACTAAAATTACGTATATTCAGGTGATGACCAAAATGATCTGGCATCCATTAGTAGTATGATAAACAAAATTGATGATGTACTGGGACAAAACAACATTGACTCGACTAGTTGCATGCAACGCGCCGTCTGTGGCTATGTTCGATCGACGGAGAAGAACATGAAGACCGGAATATCGGATCAAATGGACGAATTCATTCATATGCTCTCCGAGTAAGTTAAAGAATTCGTTACTTTTGCTATACATATGTATATTTATTTGTTTATGGGCTTGCGTACTCAATGCGTGAAGCATTTGGCTAAATATAAATTGTTTATTTTGCGAGACGAGTTCAATCACAACGAATTAATGTGTGGTCTATTTTTAGGATATGAAAACAAAAGCAACACGAACACAAAAACATATTTATATATATTTCATGATTTTCAATGTTATTAATATTTACTTATGTTTACATATCTACTCGCTTGACAAACTCATTAGCCTAACACACAAAATTATCAAATGAGTAGAATATAAATTTGCGACTAGATGATACCCTGTAAATTAAGCATTCTAATTTTCCAATCTTTTGCAGAAATTCCCTCGTAGACTATCTATTGGATGGCACTGCGATAAAGGAGGCATTGGAGCATGGAAAGGAATTAAATAGTAGACCTTGCGAAGAACTCTACCAATCGTGTCCTTTGGACAGTACATCGGCAACTAATATTCTCATGAAATTATTGCCCAAGAAAAGCAAAAGTGCTAAATCTAGTTCTACAGATGCAACCGACAAATAATTAATTAAAATTTATTCGCATTAATCAACGATGAAAATACATATTTAAAAGGATATTTGATTTGATCCAAATTTATAATCAGCTGAATACATTAACTATTTTTAAAGTTTATACTTTGTGACTGACCAAATCCGTTTATTATATTTGATATAATATTTTACAACAAATAAAAGCCTAATATTGTTATTTGAATTATTTAGAGTCAATCAATGATTGCAATTCCATTTCCTGTTTCTCAATTATTGGTAGCCAATGCTCAGAGGGAAAAACAAAGGAACTTGGTTCGAATTTTTTTATATCGTTTGTAGTTCGAAGGACATTTTGTCGCCTTGCAATCCTATCTTGTATCATACCTTCCAATTTGTCCACCAAATTATTTGACTCTCGAATCAAATCATCAATTGACTGCAGCAAAGCGTACCAATCAATTTTCTGTCTGCCTATTAATGTATTACCACTTAGACGAAACGGGAAGGGAATGAAGCTGATCCATGGCTTAAAGGGTTCAATGGTATAGGGTATGAAATGCTGCGCGTCATCCATTTCAATAACGTCATCTTCAAAATGCCAGGATGCCGAAGTGGGATTCAGCTTGAGCCCTTGCTGCTCTGCTGTTGATTCAACTATTGCATTGTCCTGGACCTCTCCATACAAATCCAAGTAGCGAATCTTCTTAAGTTGATCCTGGACTCTCCTTTCCACATGGTATAGGTCATCGTTGTCGTAATTATTAAGATCGACGGAGTATGAATTGGTAATATTATCCTTATACACCTTGGGCAAAAGAGTTTGTGTGGCGACATCGGAAGTGCCAATAGAATCGGTCATTTGCGATATAGAATATGTTAGGATATCTGAAAATGTACGTTTCTATCTATAACTTGTTGAGATTGTAATTAATCACATTTACATTGCTGATGCACATCCTTTTTGATCGAATATTGGCCATCAGTTAAAATTCCAACATCTTTGTACAAAATTAAATCGTACTGCGGCCCAATGCTAGCTTCTTTTAGCAATTTGGTGGGTACAAAATCTGTCTGAAGCGCGACACTTGCTTTGCCAGCTCTCAGACGTCTAAATAGAATTCAAATTATACTATCTATTTCGTTGTATGAGGGTGTGTGAGAAATATCTGTGCACATACCTAGATGCATCCAAAAGCTTGGCACGGAGCAAAGCGTTCTTGTCCGGTTTAGCAAGTGTCGAAACACTAACAGCACGCCAAGGAGGTCGCTTGGCCTCATTCTCCTTTTCTTTCTCTGCCGCCAGATCTTTCATGCGTCTCCAACTAGTTTTCGCCCTAAATAGAAAATATTTGTTTTTCTATAAATTTATATATGTATACCATTTCTACTTAAAAGGTACACAAGGAAGTGGTGTAATAAAAAAACTATTAAATAGGTGGGTATTATAATCTGTATGCAAATTAAGTATACGTATATTTAGTGATGTAGCGCAAATCTAGTATATGTTTGTACGTATTTATATGAAGAGATTATAATTTTATTATTATTATTTTATTATGCAAACAATAGTTGAGAACAAAGGTTACTCAGCTAACCTGATTAATGCAGCACTTCGATTAGTCTCTGTCACAACCGTTGGATGTTCTTCTACGCTTTGCGTTTCACTATTTTCAGACGACGTTGCACTGTTGTTGGAACTGGTTGGTGCTTGTATCCGTACCTTACTCATATTACTAAAAATTTTGATTTTTACTCCTTTGAATTTTGAATGTATGTTTGTGAGTCTCTCTTCCACAACCCTGAATCAAAAGGGAGCTGCTTTTATCACAACAAATATATCGATGCAAAACAATTTTCCGCTTTCACGTTGCTATGGCATCCACATGCATTGCCCTGTGAATTTCCATTATACAAACATGTTTACATACATAGATGCAGGATTACAAGTGAATTGCTAGCAATTTGTTTCAAGACGCAAGCATTTAATATAGTATCTGTATATACGAGTAGTAATGGCACATTTTAAATACTTAATTTAGGCGTAAAAGACGTATTATAGTTATTCACTATTCCCTCGAATATTGTTACAAACAATCTCGACCATTATTCAAAGCACATTATTAAATATAGTTAAAAAATATGTAGATGTTTTCAATTATATTAAATATCCAAACATACTCAACTTTATTGTTAAATTGCAACATTAAAAATTATTATAGAATGCGTTCAAAATACGGAAAGCTTCACTGTTATATCCACCAAGGTACGGTCTTCCAGTTTGATAGCTACATTCACTAAACAACTCCACACTTGGCCGATGGAACCAATAGTTTTTAGTAGAACTATCAGTGTTCAGATTAAGTGTGTTTAGTTGCAGCACTCCAAAATGAAATTCTTGCCCGTCCGTCTGAATACACTGTACCACAATTGGTTTTTGAAGAACACCATTGGCAGGAACATCTCCCAATTGCTTAGCACGAGAAGCTGCAACTACAAACGCCTTCAACAAAGATCGTCCGTAGAATTGAGTTTTCGAGACTTCGGAACCGTGCACATTGCCAACAATAGTCTTATCAAAGTACGTGAATAACGTATGTGGGTGTGAACAGGTGATGTCCTTTCGAATGGCTATTAAATAAGCATTTGTAATTAAGGTGGAATGTAATCGATGGACTAGAACTAAAATTTCACAATACTTACGATAAAAAGTGTTTTCCGTGTAAATGTGTTGCTTAGGCATTGATACTGTGGACTTCATCGGATACAGATCGGGCAAATCACCATTAAATTTTCCTTTAATAGCATCTAGAGGACGGGCTGAGCTTATTAATTTGTCTCCACTTATTTTAAATACCAGCACATCGTTGTCCTTAATTAAAGATGTTTGAAATGTCACATTATCAATCAGCTTACGTCGGACAGTCACAGAACGTCCGGCCAATTTCTCGATTTCGAACAAAAGTTTGTTTATTAAAAGGCGACTGAAACGGAGAAAAATAAATAATACATTGTAAATTAAGACCCAAATTGATAACAGTATTTTCAAATTTTTAAAAACATACTTGCGCCTTTCTTGAGATATTCCATATAGGCGAGGCAAATTATATGCTGGACGATCAGCCAACTTAATCTTTGGCAACTTCACTTGCTGTGCATCCAACAATTGCGACGAGAATATGGCATTCTGAACACTACGATCAAGGGTCTTCGGAAACTGAGCGTTGAAGATAGCCTCGTCGATTTGACGGGGAAACTCATTGATCTCAATGCTGTTGGTCAGAACTTGGGCTTGCGGCAATCCACCAAGCAATACATTGCTATCGCCAAAGAGATGACAAGCAGTTGTATGCCAATTGGGATGTGTTTCATCTTCAGGAATTGGCTTAAGAGACGCACCAACAATCTCAACGCTGCATAACATATAAATGTTTAATTTATTTCATTCAGTCACGTAACGTTAAATTACTTACAGTTTTGGTTCGGTTTTTGGGTTTAACACATCTTCCGACGTCTTCACTTGAACTCCCATTTTTAACAGTTCAGCAGCTGCGCCTGTGTCCTTTGGCACACGCCGGCCCTGAACCTGCCAGTGCTTCTTGAAGTGCCATCCAATATGCTGTGCATATAATTTGTTCGTTAAACGCATTTTTCGTTTTTTAATTGAACAATAACAAAATAGAAGAGCCGACCGCACTTAGGTTATGAAATGTTTGTATGTAACTATCAAAATGACCAACTTTGGCAAATTCAATTCCAAAATATACTGTCGATAACATACTGAACTTAAAACATCTCTAAACTCTTTAGCTCTGTTTGTCTATATTTTTTGATAAATTTAAATAGTTAGATGATTTAAACTAGGATGGATATCGAAATAATTAAATGTTCAAAGTAGGACGGATAGAGTTATCCTGCTCACAAGCCGGTTTCAGTTTTTCAAAAGTGAAAACCAGTATTATTGTGATGCAGCTCTTGGGCACACTAAAATCAACAGTCTGGCAGCTTCGCTCATTTTGTATTCTAGTATTCGTGTTTTTTTATAGTCAATTTGGGCTGAAAGGTTTCACAAATTTATTGCAAATACATTTAAATATATATCAGTTGGTAAGTTATTCCCCTTATTAGATATATACATTTCATTAAAGTATACGCACATCGTAATTTACACATAATGGCCATTGAAAAATTAAAAGATGCCATGTGCCCTCTCTGCACACACACACACACATGTACGCACCAGCAAGTATTAGTTGATGTAGTGGCCGCCATCCCCGTTATGCATATGCATGTGTGTGTGTGTGTGTGCAAACATGAACATTTATAAATTATTTTGTTTATTGCAAATATGAATTTGTGCATTTCACAGAAATTAAACAAAATGCCACGCTATCGTGAATGGGACTTGGCCTGCAAAGTGTATGTGGGAAATTTGGGATCATCTGCCTCGAAACACGATATTGAGAATGCATTCAGCAAATACGGACCATTAAGGAACGTTTGGGTTGCTCGCAATCCTCCCGGTTTCGCCTTCGTTGAGTTCGAAGATCGTCGTGATGCCGAGGACGCAACCCGAGCGCTCGACGGCACCCGCTGCTGTGGCACACGCATTCGTGTCGAGATGTCTTCGGGACGCTCACGCGATCGTGGTCGTCGTGGAATTCCCGAAGGAAATGGCGGTGGCCGAAGTGCTGGACGTTTTAGGTATTTATTTCATTTGCTAGCACCTAATGATATCAATTCTCAGTCTGTCTGATTTGTTAAGCATCCTTATTATACCCTGTGAGGCAAAGTATCTTTACTATAAAGTATATAGTATCTGTAATTCGTGATCAGAACTAGAGTCAAGAACCATATTGTTAAAAAAAACGTTTAGTGTTTGTTATACTCTTGTTTACATCGAAATTTTTCCAGGATAACCCCCTTGACAACAACTACTTCTCCTCATTGAACAACAACATGAACAAGAACAACTACAAACTACAACAGCAACATCTTCACGATTCAAAAGCTACTACCTCTTCTCAACCAAAATGTCCACCACAAAACCACAATCACATCCTCGATCCGATCAGCCAGCAGGGTTTCGAAAACAACAGTCAAGATTTTCAACTGTAACTTAACGAATCTCGAATTCCTCCGCCGATCAAGTTCTCCAGATGTCTCGGTCTCGACGACAACAAACCAGAACTCTACTCAACACACGCCACACACAACTTTGATTCTTTGATTACCAACCGACCAAATTTTCCATCTACTGCGTTAACATCATTCTCCACTCTCCACACTCAACGAAGGCAATCTCCAAATGCCTTCGTTCGTTTTAGTTTCGTATTCGTAAACGGAATTATTCCAACAATTTTCTGGGCACGAATATTCATCGTAATCGTAATGTGATAAAATGATAAATGTGCAACTGTGATATATAGTTTTTAAATACCAAAAAGATTAGATTAACAATAAAGATACACAAAAATAGATTGATCGGATTTAGACTTTCCCTTGAATTAGTAACCATAATAATCACTTTTCGAATACTTTTATGCTGCACGGCAAAAGTTATCATAACTGATAACACCATGTATAATTCTAATAATTTGCTTTTACACAACTTTATTGCAGGTCTCGTTCACCAAGGCGTTCTCGTACTCCACGAAGCTTTTCCCGCGATCGCAGAAGTCGGTCCGATTCACGTGATCGGCATTAAAAATGTGAAACCTTAATTCAACCAAAAGAAAAAAAAAACGAAAAAAGAGTCCCATCATAATACGCAGGCATAATAAAACTAACTAAACAATAAGTCCGACCACCACAACACACACACACACATATTAACCACAGATTTTTGACATAACGAAACATTCAACAATTTTGTAATCTTAGTTTTGTACATAAAAAAAGAAGAAAACATTTGATACCCGTAACAAGAAAAGTACATACAGTGTTCTATGAATCGCAAAAAAATAATCATTTCGAAATGGAATAAGTGAATAATTATTTTTTTTGTTATAAAATAATTATTTTATGTAATAAATAATTTTAGTGTCCAGAGTATCTCAACTGAGCAGCGTTTCTAAAATAGCCCAACAATATAAAAACAGAATAATAGACGAGTCCAGTAAAATGGTGTGTCTGTCGCACACTTTTATTATGTGGTGTATGAGAGACTTGGATGTTGTGCCGCTGTACAATATGCTTAGAATAATGCTTGGATAATCGTTTTAAACAGGCGCACAATTTGTAAAAATATTTTTTTATATGATGTATGTATACTAAAAAAGGTACACTTTAAACATAGTAGAAGACGCAACACAAATTCGTTGCACATTTCGCACTGGATTACATCTTACGTCTAGTCATCATGTTTTTTTGTTTGTTATATGGTATATTGCTCCCTTTCTAAAGAGAGCAAAGAGTAGCCGCCTTAAGCATTAAGGCCACTTTCTGGATTAATGGCATCAGGCCTAACGCATGCGGTATGTATTTGATTCCTGGATCTCAGATAATTCACCCTTGAAATTGATGTCGATGACAAAGTCCAAATCACGGTTGTTGCGCTCATTTGGCTTCATTTGAAACGTGCCACTGATCTCTTCGTTTTTCTTGGCAGTCACGTGATCATCTAAATAGAATACCGTCTGCTTCCAATGTGTGTATGTGGAATCAGGCGATGTGCTGAACCCCAGACGTTTGTGGCACTTGGTAAACTCAATGTTGAAATAAGTGACCAAAGCTTGCACAAAATCATTACGCTTAATGGTCAGATTAAATGTGGACGAAAAGTTGAGATCTGCCTTTTGTACTGTATACAGATCCACCTCCTTTACCATGCAGGCTGTGGATACCACTTGTTTGGGATCCACAACATCAACGAGCGGTTCAGTCACAGCCACTTTACGAATACAGCTCATATCGAAGCCATACACGTCATCCCACCAGTTGATCTTCTCGTCCTTGTACTGACGATCTTCAATGGCGGTGATGTAAAGTGTGCCCCGATCGGGAAACATCATTCCGGTGGGTTTAAGCCACTTGTCACGTGCATAGAGCACGGTGTCCAGCATGGACTCGTAGAACAGACAGTATCTAATGCAAGACAGTGCAAAATTAATTAACGATTAAGTGATATGAGCTGCCCAGCTTACCCCATCCATTCGGATATAATAATGTCCACTTTCTCGATTCCATGTGGCAGCTCAACCTCCTCAATTTTACCCTTGACAACTGTGATTACATCCTGCAGATTATTGTCAATAATCACTTGGCGGGCGAACTCAATGATATTAGAGCAGTCCACCGCAATCACTTTGGCAGCTCCCGCCTTGGCAGCAAACATGGACAGAATGCCAGTGCCGCATCCCACATCGAGCACGGTCTGCAAACATTAAAAATGGGTCCCACTTTAAATCACTGATTATGGATTAAGACAACACGTTTTGTGTGCTTTCTTGTATTCCAATTGGCATAAAACTCCTTCACATACCTTGCCCTGGAACAGATGCTTATTGTGGTACATAGCATTGCGGTATGTTACCGTTCGCACCTCATCCTTGAGCATCTCCTCGTGGATACCGAAGTGTGCATACGAGTCGAAATAATAGTCCCTCGACGTCATGTCCTCGGCATTGGCACTCGCTTCGCCAGGACCAGCAGGCGTTGCTGCGCCGCCTGCATTGGTATTAGTGTTTGCGGCGAGTTTCTTTATCACATTGTTCGTGCTTGGTGAGAGGCCGGTTGCGGGCGCGCCATCGAGTTCAATGCTTGATTCCATTTTTATATCTGTAGAAGACTAGTGAATACGTTTGCATCAGCCACTGAGTTTCGCCATAAACCATTAGTTTTTCATACCATTTTTGCTGATTTTTGGACTTGTACTAAGCGTGTAATAAGTGCAAGAAATATTTAGCAATGTGTAAAAATCCGGTCTGCTTCCCTCCCAAACACACGCGAAAAAGTTCTTGTTTCAGCGTGGCCTCAAGTTTAATTTTAAAATTTGCACTTTAACGCCGAAATATACACAAGTCTGGTTACACTCCTATAGACACTTTGGTATTTGAATTTCCAAAAAGTGTGGGGAGAGGCGCGTCATTTTAAACAGTGGGTTGTATTCCTTAAATATTTTCAAAACTTCTATAACTTTATTTTCTCATTCTGATTAAAATTCTGTTAAAAAATTTTGAAAGAAATAAACAATTAATCGTGAAATGAAAAATTGTTATTTTATTAAGATTTTTGCGTATTTTTTAGTTAGCATATCAAGAACGGGCACACTGGGGTCAAGCACACACAAGAAAGTGATGCCCATAAAAAAAATTATTTCCATAATAAATATCTACATAAAATATATTTAAAATTAAGAATAAATAATATTTATATGATATATCACTATTGAAAAACATGCAAATTCAAAAAATGGCTTATAGGAATCCCACTATTATTTATGCTGGGTGTTATCGAGATAGAATGCTCCGTAGAATCGATAATACTTCGATATACGCACAATGCTCACGCATTTTGGCGGCAAATTATTGACTACATTGCAATTGTGTTGATTTGCAGAAGTAAAGCGTCTATTCGGATTATTCGTTCATTCCACTCCAGTTGCAAATTTATTTACAATCATAATGGAAGGCTTTGATGATGCTGGTGTATTTTTCTCGGATAATTTTGGAAACGATCAAAATGCGGACGGTGCGCAAATTAATTTGCAAGCGGTGAAAAAAAAGTACAAGGAATTTATTCGTACTTTCAATGAGGACAATTTCTATTATAAATACAGGTAATTATTAACTGTTATTAATTAGTGCACATTATTCAATAATATTACAACAAATTTATTAAAATCTACGTAATGTAGGGATAATTTAAAGCGAAACTATCTCAATGGACGCTACTTCCTCGAAATCGAAATGGAAGATGTGATGGGCTTCGATGAGACGCTTGCCGACAAACTGAACAAACAGCCTACGGAACATCTTCAGATCTTCGAGGAGGCGGCACGCGAAGTGGCCGATGAGATAACAGCACCACGGCCGGAGCATGAGGAACAGATGCACGATATTCAAATCCTATTGATGTCGAGTGCTAATCCCACAAATATTCGCGAACTTAAGTCAGACAGCGTTTCGCGTTTGGTTAAAATTGCTGGCATCATTGTGGCTGCTTCGGGCATTCAGGCGAAGGCAACGCGCATGTCGATCATGTGCCGCTCCTGCAGTACTGTCATACCCAATCTGAAAGTGAATCCCGGTCTGGAAGGCTATATGCTGCCACGCAAATGCACCACGGAGCAGGCCGGACGGCCAAAATGTCCTCTGGATCCCTTTTTCATCATGCCCGACAAATGCAAGTGCGTCGACTTCCAAACCCTCAAGTTGCAAGAGCTTCCCGACTTTGTGCCACAAGGAGAAATCCCGCGCCATTTGCAATTGTTCTGCGATCGCTCGATTTGTGAACGCGTAGTGCCCGGCAATCGTGTGCTCATTCAAGGCATTTACTCTATTCGAAAAGTAGGAAAACCATCACGACAGGATGGCCGTGAGAAGGCTGTGCTTGGTGTGCGTGCTCCTTACATGCGTGTGGTTGGCATCACCGTCGACGCTGAGGGAGCAGGAGCCATTTCTCGCTATAGCAACATTTCTACTGATGAAGAAGAGAACTTCCGACGCATGGCTGCTTCCTCAGACATTTACGAACGACTCTCCAAGTCAATGGCACCCAGCATTTTTGGTTCCAACGACATTAAAAAGGCCATCACGGCCATGCTCTTTGGTGGATCCAGAAAGCGTCTGCCCGACGGTCTTTGCCGTCGTGGTGACATCAATGTTCTGCTTTTAGGCGATCCGGGTACAGCCAAGTCACAACTGCTTAAGTTTGTGGAGAAAGTCTCGCCCATTGGCGTCTACACCTCAGGAAAGGGTTCTAGTGCAGCTGGTTTAACTGCTTCCGTTATGAAGGATCCACACACTGTAAGCTATTCGATTATGTATTCATTTTTTCTTTTTTTATATTTTTTTAAACTAATCCTACGTTGTATTGAGATACAACATTGGTTGAATGAATTGCCATTTAGAATGAATATTTTTAACAGAAAAATAAATTTTAAGAAATATCTGCCCATTTTTATAAGGCTAAGAAGGGTCAGCAGTATACACATACCATATTCAATTGGTAGATTAAATAAACTTTACATTTTGAAATAATTATTACTTGGAAAGAAGGCATAAAAAAACAAGTTTATTAAATTTTTTTTCTTTTCCTATTGTAAGCTTTATTCAATGAATTGTCGAAAGTAACATACTTATTTATTGTTCATATATTTTTAATTTGCAGCGTAATTTTGTTATGGAAGGCGGGGCCATGGTTCTGGCTGATGGCGGCGTTGTCTGCATCGACGAGTTCGACAAGATGAGAGAGGATGATCGTGTCGCCATTCACGAAGCCATGGAACAGCAGACCATATCAATAGCCAAAGCTGGCATTACTACCACTTTGAACTCTCGCTGTTCGGTGCTTGCCGCTGCCAATTCGATCTTCGGACGTTGGGACGATACAAAAGGCGAAGAGAACATTGACTTTATGCCAACAATTCTGTCGCGTTTCGACATGATCTTCATCGTTAAAGATGTGCACGATGAGACACGCGACATCACACTGGCCAAACACATTATCAACGTGCATCTTAGCTCCAACAAATCAGCTCCATCTGAGCCTGCCGAAGGTGAAATATCGCTGGCCACCTTTAAAAAATATATTCATTATTGTCGCACTCACTGCGGTCCACGACTCAGCGAAGCTGCTGGCGAAAAACTAAAGAGTCGCTATGTTCTAATGCGAAGTGGCGCCGGGCAGTCTGAGAAGTCCGCTGATAAGCGACATGCCATTCCTATTACTGTTCGCCAGCTAGAAGCAGTGATTCGTATCTCAGAATCCTTGGCCAAGATGCGTTTACTTCCGTTTGCCACCGATGAACATGTGAACGAAGCACTTCGATTATTCCAAGTATCCACTCTCGATGCCGCCATGACGGGAAGTCTGGCTGGCGCAGAGGGCTTTACAACTGAGGAGGACCAGGAGACTCTCAATCGCATAGAGAAGCAGCTCAAGCGACGCTTTGCCATCGGATCTCAGGTCTCGGAACAAAATATATTACAGGTAAATAATAAATAGAGGTAATTTATGCCTTTTTTGCATTTCTAATTCACTACCTTTAAATTTGTAGGATTTCTTGCGACAGAAATACGAGGAGCGCACAGTAATGAAGGTCATTCATACCATGATCCGTCGTGGAGAACTTCAACATCGAATGCAGCGCAAAATGCTTTATCGCATTTGTTGAATGTGTTATCATTATTTATTTTATCGTATCAATTTGATCAGCCATTTCTAAACCATGTTTCTCAATAAAAATTTAAATAATAATTCGATCCTTTAATTTGTGTAATTTTAGCTTAGATTAATGTAATGTTTTTGTATTTCAGTTATTTAAATTGAAATTGAATGGAATATTTAGAATGTGCTATTTTCATGGTCGATTCATTTTCGCTATTAACTTAAATAAGCGAGTAAAAGTGATTTATACTCAATCTGCCACAATAGAATTAATGCCATATGGTAAATTTTTCAACTTTTCAGCCATACATCAAATGCAGGATCCATTTTCCGGAATTGGTTCAACCATTGTGACGCAAATTTGTTTGTTGAAGAAGCCAAAACAAATACAAACGTATTTCGTATTTTGTAGATACTCGTGCCTTGCCAATACAAGTGTTAGCGTGATCTTCTCGAGCCAACAATTTATTCGTTTCAATATGTTCAAGAAGCGAATAGGTATACATACGTATGTTATAAAGTTATTGTATCTATGCATGTGTGAATATGTAATTGAATTGTTGTTTTCATGAGTTCACTCCTCTTAAAAGGCTATTAACGCCTATAAATTTCTTGTTGACCGCAGATACCGGTTCGTTAACGTAACCATTGCATAGTCATCATTCGACCGACCAATAATGGAAACAAATAAAAAATCTACATACACACATGCATGTGCAGTGCCCACGATTCTCTCTGTATGCATCTGCTTTGCAGGGGGAAATACTATCATTTAACAAACCGAATATTGTAGACTCTAACAACCTTTTTGAATTCAGTACACATATGTGAAAGTTTGTCACAAAGACTCTAATTGCTTCATATTTTAGCGCACGACAGCAGTATACTGTATGCAAGTGTCCAAAAATATAATGTGAAACTATGCAAAATGTACAATATACGGTATATACGTCAATATATACGATTTTGACACGAGTACTTATACCCTGTACCCACTGAATTGTTGCAAAGAAGGTTGGACTAAACAACGGTACACATTACTGAGTAAATGGATTTAATTTTTTATTTATTTTCTTTTCTAAATGAAAATATAATTTATTTTAGTCACTTTCCATGTCTCTTAAATTAGACTAAATATAATTTGTTTCTAAATGATCGTACCAGTTATTAAATTTAACCCACCTATATTTAGTATAGTCTAAGTCTACGCAGTATAATCTAGTTGATATATTAAGGAAAATACAAGAAAGTATTACTAAAAATGTATTAAAGCTCTTCAACTTATTGAAACTTCGCACCACGTTGTGTAGAGTAATAAATACATATCTTCGATTTTCGTAGGAGTTTTTGTATTACGTATTAAAGTGAATTTGTTTAGGAATTCTATTTAAAGGCTGATTTGTTATTGTTTGAGAGTGTGATGAGAGTACAGACGAGTAAATCTATGTGAAACCTAAACAAAAGCGAAAGAAATCAAAAAACATAATACTAACATGGATATGAGATTAATTGTAAAAGTATGTGAAGCATCGGCTGGCAGAACATTCAGGGATTGTTGTTGGTGGTGTTGTTATTTTTCAATTAAATATCATTAACGTCATGAACATCCGCGACTATTTTCAATTTTCAAAGAGAACAAAACACAGAATTCTAGTTGCACACACATATGTTATGTATGTATGTTTGTAGATACAACATTCGTCTGGACGTCTGAACATACGTAGATTTGAATACGAAAACTCACAGATACAATTAAATACACAGACAAAACATGAATGTATACAAATGTAAAAGATGCAAACACGATACACAGAGGGAGGACAAGCAGAGTCGGAAGGGGAAGGGCGAGACTCGCACTCGTACTCGTCTCTGTGGAGATGTGTGTACCATACTATTATAGTATAGTATGTGAGAGACAGAGAGAGCATAAATGATGTGTGTGTTTTTGGGGGGGCCTTTTGTTTTCTGAATGGAAAAATTAAATGAAAATTCTCAGTGCACAGCAGCCAATTCCGTTATATATACGTCAGTACGGTTATAGGTCTCGTAAGAGTCAGTTCTCAGGCAGCTGCCAAGAAGCGCTTGCCAATCAACCAAATAAATTCGTTAGCTGATCGATGGTCGATGTAACTGCCATTTAACAAGAAAAGGCAAAGAGAATAAGAACACACACAGGATTTTGTGATCAGTGCTCTCAGCTTGGTATCATGTACATATATCCGAGCTCACCTGAATCAGCGTCGTCCTTGCAATCCGAAGAAAGTGCTGCCGTCAAGATCCAAGCTGGCTTTCGTGGCTATCGTGTCCGCAAGCAGTTGTACCGTTCGAATAAACCTGTTAACACCAATCGCATCAGTGGCAACACGCTTTCCTCCCAGCGATTCTCCAGCGGACGACGTCAGCAACACTCGCAGTCATCACAGCTCACTCGTACTCACAGCAACATCCTGATGGAAGAGAGACAGAAATATCCAAAAACGGCTGTTGATGGACAGCAAGTTCCTGCTGCGTCAGCGGATGTGGCGTCCATTGAAGATCGCTGTGCCACAAAGATTCAAGCCGGATTCCGTGGATTTTTGGTGCGAAAAAAGCAAAAGATTGCAACAGATGCGGCTGTCAAGATTCAGTCGAGTTTCCGTGGATTCAAAGCACGCAAGGAGGCCGAAAAATTAAAGCACTCTTAATTTAATATACTCTTAATGTTAATCACTTTGCATACACAATTCGAATAATGAGTGTTTGTGGAGTCCAATTAAATACATTCAATCTTGTAAATAGTTAGCAGTAGTTGATAGTCACCAGAGAAAAAAAATAATAAATATACATACTATATACACGCCACCAATTCCCCAAACTGTGTTGTGCAATGACCATAAAGAAGCGACTGCTCGAGAAACATTCAAAGTCTCTTGTATTCGAAAATTAGGAACAGACAAAACTACACGTACTCGCTTGAAGTGTATTTCGTCAGCTTGCGTCATTCCTACGGGTCTCAAGTTGTGTGTTCATTTACCATATGATGACCAAATTTATTTTAAATTTTTACGATCACTTCAATTATTTACCCTGGAATTAGTTGAGAACAGTCAATACATTATACCGAGAAAATGAGTAACTTTAAGTCCAGTTTAGTAATTGTGTCATTTATTTTGTATTCACAACAAATACAATGAAATTGTTGTCTAGTATGGTGATCTAACCGTTCTCTTTTCAAAGTCAGCACGCCCAAACATTTACCTACATATATGTTCATTAATACTTGCATGCACATTTGTAAATACATCTGTATCTATGTCTGTATTCAGAAGTGCTCGGCGGCATTTATATTTATCTAATGCATTTGACTACATGCGAGTATTTGTGTACATATATGTGAGCATTTTCGGGTTGTGCACTTGGAAGTCAGTCTATTTTCTTTTTAGGAAAATTAGGGGAGCGACCCAATTGTAAATTGAATACACATGTTCTTGTCCTTCATATGGGAGCAATTGCAATATCTTTGTAGGGGGCAACTTCAGCAGGTTTTGTGTTCAAGCTATTTCTATTTACTAATATTTTATAGTTTTGGTGTTTTTTTTTTTTTTTATAAATTGTCACAAACGTTAATCATACAAACTGGTTATAATAAAATTTATTCATTGTAAATATTAATTGATTTTTAATTTGTCAATCAATAAAAATTTTAATTATAAATTGATTTTTGTAATATTATACAAATATCCAATTAATATTTTAATAAATTTAATAATACCTACAAAACTGAGTCAACTTTTGGCATTAGTTCCACCAGTACACATCAAATATTTAATGATCATTAGCCCTGAAAAAGATTTGTTATCGTTGGATCCCACATAATTTGTCAAAAGCTTAGAAAGCTTGTGTCAATTGCTCAAAATTAATGTACAATAAAAAAATATAAATGTGACAGGTGAGGAATGAACTTTGAATGCGTATGAGTCTCAAAGTAAACATCAGTTGCTTGTATTTCTAGAGTGTCGTTTTGATACTTGGCCAAAAAAGATATTGCTGCTTGGTTAAAAAAATATAGCAATAGATACCATTCAGATAAATAACTGGTTTCAATGTATTAATATTAGCTAAATAAGAGAGCTATTATTTGCGTCAAATTCGAATAATTTCCAGCAAAGATTCTCAGTAATCTTATTTGCTTACTTTTGAAGAGCCTAAAAGTAGGCAATAGATTTTTATAATTTTCAGTTCAAAGAGCAACACATACAAAAAACAACAAATAATAAGTAAGTATACTCGCAACAAATTGAGTTTATTTATCCTTCAACCGGAGTTTGTAAAGCAATCTGTAGCTGTACATCACAAGTTCCATTAATGTTGATTACAAGTCAACAACAGCATAAAGAAGCCACAATAAAATAAACAACAATATCAGTGGTCTCGCCTGTTTTTGTCCCCTCCTCAAGCTGTGCTGATAAGAAGGGTCTGCTGTCAGTCTATGTTACTCGTATGTATCTGGAAGTAGACGACCGTCGAGCAATTTCTGGCTGGCTGGCTTCTTCACATTCTCAATTCAATTATGCAATTGAAGCGCACGTTTTGTGCTTAATATTAATAACAAGGCAAATATTACAGCATATTGAAGATTGAAGGGGACACACGGCATCTCGCGACTGCCCTAGTTAAGGAGTGTTCTATTTGGTGAGGCCGCAATTTATCGCCAGCGACGTCATCGCCATCGTCTAGTCTGTTCTGCCTGTCCGCACGCGAGCCCCTCAATTTCACGATTGCAAAACGTGCAATGTTCGCTCTCCGAGAGGAAAATGTGTGCTCACAACATGCTTAAGTATATTAAGTACTTAAATAGCTAATAGGTACTTTATTTATCAAACAGCTGAAAGGTACTTTTAATCTTAAAAGTGTACTGAACATAATTGAATACAGTTAAATAAATAATATTCCTTTCTGATGTAACTTGAAGTTCGAAGAGACTGAAGCTCTTTTTCCCCTCAAATATTGCTCTCTGAGAGCGTCTGTCAACATTGCTAACTGCTGCTGCTGCTGTTGACGCTCTCTTTGCCAGTCGTCACTTATTTTGGAAGCAACAATTCATTTTCAAATGAGCCGCAGACCAAAGCGAATTGCTAACGCGCGTTTGTGCGCAGTTCAGATACGCGAGTGAGACTCCAGTGGGATTGCAAAATTACAATAATAATAAAAAAGACTAAAATTAAATTTAAAGTCCGTGCAATAAAATTGTGAAAATCAAAGTGCCAATTACCAAGCAACATGGAACGAATTCTAAGAGGAATTATGCGTTATCGCAACACGACCAGGGAGCAAATGGTCAAAGAGTTTCAGAAAGTTCGCGACAATCCAGAGGTGATTAACTACAAATCTCGATTTGTTATTGACGTGACCTAAACAGTTTTTAATGTGTATTTTTTAGTAAATCAATGAAGCATGCTTTTGCCTTGTATAGAATAAATTTCGCCGTTGTTGTTGTTATTATTGACAGTGTGTAGGTCATTATCACACTTTTTTATTGCCTATCTGTCTCAGACGATTCAAGTAGAATGCTCCACTCCGTTCGCGCTGTCTCTCTCTCCCAATGTGTCATAAAATGGCATTTAAGCAATGCCCAGTAAAAACTTTCAGTGCTTTTTAAGAGAGAATCACCTGCTCTCAGAGTGTTTAGTCTCTCTTTTGCCTGTCGCATATTGGTAAACAAAAACAAAGGCTAACCGGTTGGGTTTACTGAAGTGCGAAATTAGTATTATTATTTCGTGTTTTATTTTTGTATACATTAAATGGCTTTTACTATTCAGCAGCAGATTTCAAATTTTAAAATTAAAGTTGCACTAATTACTGATTATTAAGGGCTAACAATAATAATAAATATACTAGACTATAAACATATTTAGTTACTTTCTTATACCAGATTTCAAATTCACCAGTTCGTTTTTTAAGCACACGTCTTAAAAGAGACCTTTAACATTTAATATACTCGAATTTATGATAATTTTGCCTTAGCTTGCAAATTATTAATTCGATTCGTCTCTAACTTGATATATTCATATATTATAAATTTTAAAGAATGCTATTTTGTGAGCTAATATTAATTAATTTTCTATAAAAAACATTGCTGGGCATTCTTAGTTAGGTGTAGATACCCTACGATTAAATGTTGTTTGCTGTCAATCCTTGACGTCTGTGTTGTCCATAGTGAACGACCATGAACCAATAGCGATTGACTTGCTATCCCATTTAACACTTTGGCTGCTGTCCAAGTGTGCCATCAACAAAAACTAATATTAAATTAAACATATACATATATTATTTTTATCAAAAGCACTCTAGATATCTCTTCTAATATTGAATATTTACCTTATCAGCCAAAGGCCGTATTTTTCACCTGCATGGACAGTCGCATGATACCCACGAGATATACGGACACGCATGTTGGCGACATGTTTGTGGGTGGGTCGATATATTCTACAGCAATCTATAGTAGCTGAAATAATCTATATTATTCTCTCTAACATTTGTGCTGATTCTCACGGCTAGTACGTAATGCGGGAAATCTGATACCACATGCTCAGCACTTTCAGGACGAGTACTTTAGCTGTGAGCCAGCGGCATTGGAGCTGGGATGTGTGGTGAACGACATCAGACACATCATCGTTTGTGGGCACAGCGATTGCAAGGCCATGAATCTGTTGTATCAATTGCGTGATCCCGAATTTGCATCCAAGGTGAGTTTGATGTAGCTAATAAATTGCATTGAAAACTAAAGTAAATGTAATACATTTCAGCTCAATCGAAGACTTTCGCCACTGCGATCTTGGCTGTGTACACATGCCAACACCAGCTTGGAGAGATTTCAGGAGTGGTATGCTGCGGGCATGAAGGATCCACTTCTATTCTCTTCCGAAACACCATTGCGTCGCTTTGTGGCCTACATTGATTTGGAACATCGATTTGCACTCGAAGATAAACTATCTCAAATCAATACCCTGCAACAAATGTCCAACATAGCCTCATATGGATTCCTCAAGGCGCGCCTAGAGTCACATGATCTGCACATCCACGCTCTGTGGTTTGACATCTACACGGGAGACATTTATTACTTCAGTCGTGGAGCGAAACGATTCGTTGCCGTCGATGAATCGAGTGTAGAACAATTGTCGGCCGAGGTGAGACGCTTCTACTCCTAAAGTGCCGAGCGTGGCATGAGGTCGACGCCTTGAAACAGTTGCCTTGGATTTATGTGTCTGTGATATGTTCAACAAAATTGTGGGTCTTATCTATACATAGGTACAATGTGCTTAATCTTATAAATATGTAGTAGTTTTCTATCCAGAAGTGGCATTTAAGTATAAAACTATGTTTAATTGTTAGCGTTTTATATTAAGAAATGTTTGTTTTTTTTTTACATGTGTATAGTATGTGTTTGTTTTCTGTATATAAACTTAAGGGTTATAATATTAAACTTTAAAGCTTATAAATGTAGGAAAAATCAACGCTCATACCTCTACGATACATATGGAGATGTTGTTGGCTTTATATATTGTGTATTGTATTGGATGTATGTATATGTAGTAAATTTATATTATGGGAAGCAATACGATTATAAGGCGCGTTAAGGGCGCTTCGATGTGCAACAACAAACCATGTGTGTTTCTCGAAACTAAAAAACAAAAAACCGAACAGTAACAAAGAGATAAGACAGTCACAGTCATTTTCTCATGACTCCATCAGTGGAACATATGGTTCTGATGGTTCATGGCAATGTTATTTGGATTCTCCAACTCTTCAAAGTACTTGCGCGCATTGCGTATGTTGACCAGCGTCGCCTCCGATGGCAGGGTGGGATCTGACATGACCACCATAACGTATGTGTTGCTGGTGAAGGTATCAATGAATGCGGCAAATGCATTATTTCGCACCTCCATCGACTGGAACTTGGCACCCAGTTTGGAGCAGCTTAGCTTGAATTGCTTGATAATGTTCGACACCTTCTCAAACCGATGTGAGTCGCGATTCTCCTTGCTCTGGCAGTGTGAGATCACCAAGAATGTTGCTTTCTCAAACAACAACACTTCATCCGCCTCAATCACAGTAGCAAAGTGGCTCAGCGAGTTCTCCAGCGCAGCAACATTTGGTATCAACATAGTGACAATGGAGGACCAGGCTCTGCATACAATTAAAAAGCTTATAACTGAATTCTATAAAAATGAATTTAACCGTTTACTTGTATAAAGTCTCGTCCCAGATGCTGGTGCGAAAGCATGTGACATTGCCTGGCCTGGACAAGCGTATGAGATCTTCTTCACGCTCCTTGAACACGTTCTCGCGATGCTCCTCAGCCACCAAATCCATTTTGTGCACCAGACAAAAGATCTTGGCTTCAGGTGAATTCTGTAGCAAAGCCTCCAGACAACTCTGATAGTAGTGAACATCGCGCTCCATCTCCTGGCTCTCGACATCAAATACATAGATCAGGACCTCCACATTTCGAAAGATATTGTCGCGCTGCTGGGCAAAGTACTGTTTCATGAATCCTTCCTGGCCACCACAGTCCCACAGATTGAGCACCAGATTACCCAGGAAACGCACATGTGAATGCTCCACATCGACTGCATTTAATTTGAATGTTTAAGGTCATTGGAAGTCAAAACTATGGCAAAATACGTACTTGTTGCTCCCAGGCGTGTCGTATCTCTGGCTATATAGTTGGCAAATATAATGGAACGCATACTCGTCTTACCCGAGCCGCTCTTGCCCATTAGCAGTACCTGGAAACAAGCAAAATATATAATTGAAAATATTCGATTGCTTAATTTGCACCTGATACCTTTTTCTTCATTTTACTGCCTTCTGGATTTTGTTTGGCTGATAATAAAGGCTGGGCTCAATCGGAATAAAATGTTAATGGAAATCGTGATAGTGTGTGGTGGTCATCAGTGTGGCCGCAAGTTGCAATTCTAAATACACCATATCTTGTGAAAATGTGTACTACACTTGGAAAATTATAAAGTCTTAAGACTAAGTACAATTTTGATAGCTGCTTACATTTTATATTTATAAATAAATAACGATTAGAAATAATATATTTTGATTAATAGACAAACGTAGATAAACTTTATCGCAATATTAATTTTATTTTAATGAAAATTGTCCGACATCTAATATAGTGTAACCGAGTTCGAAATTGTGGAACAGTATTTTGGTATATTTTTTACAAATAGAAATAGCGGTCATTTTTATTGAGCATACAAACAAATGCTGAATGCTATGCAAATATAAAAGCAAATGTTGCGGTTAATTTGAACGTGCATGAAAAATTAGTTAATTGCAATAGTTATGCACTTCATATAAAATAACAATTGATATCAAGAAAGTTTGTCAAACAGTTGCAGTGTGCTTGTACATTAGAGAGAATGAAAAAATTGTACGTCTTTTTGTTATTTCTCCTTCTGGCCATGCAATCTGTCTAGATATTCTATAATAAGAACTTTAAGTGCACAAGGACACATTACTAAAAGAATAAAAAAACGTGCTTGAAATTGCAAAACTTTTTGTATCAGAGCGAAGCGTCACATATTTCTGGTCAATATAATTTTAACTAAGTTCCAACCATCATATTTAATAGACTAAGTTCAGAAACTAAACACCAAGTTATTTTTATATTTATTTATGTATGTATTTGTTTAGATATTTAACGAGTCGATTCAACGAAATATCTTAATAAAAACTAAACATTTATTACCTGGTAAATGCTAATGAAATATAAATGCCCAGGGAAATTTAATTTTGAGCATATATCGATAAGCACATCGATTATTCAACCGTTTTCTGCATGTGGTAGGAATTGGTTTTGCAGTACTTCCAAAAAGTAACGGCTTAAATTTATCATTTAAGAAAATAAACTTTACAGCATGCATAATAAAGAGAAAAAATCATAAAGAGCATCAAAAAGCGTGAGAAAACTTAAAAAAAAATTAAAACTTGTCCCGTGTCTATTGTATAGTGTCAATTAACATACTGTTCTGAATCTCTGTGTAAGGGAATTCGAAAAAACACCAGCAGTTGAGAAGAAAAGAAAGAAAAAACAAACTAAATATAAAAACCGGCTTACAAGAGCGGACGGCCAGGCAACGCACATTCATATGTGACTGTGTGAATATGTGTGAATAACCGTGAGCAGTCTTTTGGATTGCTCTTGTCCAAATAAAGCCCCGAAAAGTGACAAAACGTTCAGTTGACGAACTAAAACCGAATTGAACGGTCGCATTCTCGTAATCTTGTACTTGCCCACCGAGTGTATCGTTCTTAAGGTCCAAGAGTGCATTGAAGGTCGAGTTCCATCGATTGGGTTGAAAGCGTGTGCCTTGAAAATTGGAAAATTCACTCAGAAACTGCCAAACCAGCAAAAATGCTTAAATTTATAATTGTATTGTGCATTTTTTCCACGCTCAACTGCAGTCTGGCTGAGCAAACTTCACGTGATAAGCGTCAGGCTGAAAAGGTGGTTAAAGTTGTATATCAGATAAAGTGCTTTGTTTAAAATCTTTTTCAACTTAGCTGCACATAACTCTACTGTATGAGTCGCTTTGTCCAGACAGCAGAAACTTCATGCGACAATTGGGCCCAGTGCATGAGGAATTGGGGGAGTACATTGACATTGCATTGGTTCCATTTGGAAAATCGGCGGTATAATTGCAATTTTAAATTGAGAAGAACACTCATAAAATTTAAGCTCTGTTTTATACGCAGTCCGAAGAGAATGGCGCTTTGTTCCACTGCCAGCATGGACCAGCTGAATGCGAGGGCAATCGTCTGCAGAGCTGTGTCATCAGCAGCACAAACAATCAAGCGATTCAGGTGAAATTCGTTGTTTGCCAAATGTTTGCCTTGGATTATGCAAATGCTGACAAGGTGCGTGTTATATGTGCTAAGAGAGCGTCGGGTGAAAGTAAGAATTTATTTAATCAGTTAGCGATATGATTATTCGCATTTTGTGTAGTGTACCAATGAAGCGGGTCTCTTGACAGACGTCGAGCATTGCATGAAGACGCCAACGGGCACGAAATTGCAGCTGGAGGCTGAGCAGATCACAAAGCTTTACCGTCCCAGCTTTGTGCCCACCATCGTCTACAATCATGTAAGTGTGTAATATATTCGTTAAACCTCTTTGTTAACTGGTTTTCTTCAACTCGGATTACGCACTCGCAACGCCAACAGGTCTTCGATCAGCAGCTGCAGGACAAGTCTCTGCGCAATTTCCGGTCTACGGTTTGCTATTTGCTGCGCCAACAAATCTCTCTGCCCCCCACAGTGTGTCAATAAGTCGTGAAATGTACGAACTGTATTATTAGCATGAGAAAAGTTTTTCAAACGAAACTTGAGAATCAATAAACCCTCAAAACAAATTAGAAACTCAAGATGAAACTAATTTGGAAACAGCAAATAAAAATGTTTTTGGCCGAATGATTATTAGTACTCGTTTAATTTCTAGACTTTTTGTAGCAATAAAATAACAACAGAAACTGTAGACTGTTCGTTTGTTGCATATATTTCCAATATGATAATAATTTATATAAGTAGATACAATTCTTGAATTACATATAGTACATACTTTATTTACAGAGTTCATATCATATAAATTCGCTTCGGGGGGCAAGTGCATGGGAGCCCGATCAAAACAATGAAATTAGTGTGCATTTTTCAAGGAGGTCGAAAAGGGACTCTCTAAACAAAACAAATATGTATATGAATAAGTATACCGTTCTGTTACAAATTGCGCTTGCAACTCGCAACAAGACATAAGACAACTATAAATATATGTAAACGTATTTGTAATTGTAATTGAATAGTTTTTAGTTACATAAATGATTTGCGCAAACAAGAAACATTTACACAATAATATCGTTAGGTTATTTCCTTGCATGATGAACCAACAACAGATGACTTACACATAATGTACATATCTTCTAAATATAGCTTAACAATTAGACTACAGCTACGACTACATTTTAATTACATCAATTTCTTGCACTTTTCTTGCTTTTGGTGTGGTTGACGTGTGCGTAGAAATAACAAAGTGAAGGCGGAAACTCCTTTTTTAAAGCATACTTTCGGGCGGCACAAATTCTTCAGACAGCTGTTCCTGTCCGTGCCCCAGCTGCAATTGCCTGTCGCTCGACAGCGACCTTGGCGGCAACTACTCCGTTAAGCGAACGCCTTGGCGCTGGCTTGGGTGGCAACCGTGGCTTAACGGGCGCCACAACGGGCGCAATGACGCCAGCGTTCGCCTGGTTGCGTTCCTTTTCCTGGTACTCCACATAGCCGCTCTCGTCGCTACACTCCGAGTCATCGTCCGACACGCCGCCATCGCCATCGACATCGGCTTCCAATGGCTTCTGTGGATCAGATACCTCAAGATCGTTTAGGGATTCGGCTGGGGATGAAGAGTTGTGCTTAAGGGTGATGCTGCTGGAGCTGCTGTAGTTGGTGGCGTCGCTGTTGTGGCGCAGTTGCTGTCTACGCTTCGACTCCTCCAGTCTTTGGTAGATCAATATCTGTTCGAGCACCTGATGCTGTACTGCATTGTTGTTGCTTTGCGTCTTATTGTACTCCTCCTGATTGGCATTTGTGACCGTGCTGGCCGTCTCGCAACCACTGGATATGGAGCCCTCATCGCTGTCCGGACTCGCCAGGCACTGTTGCGTTCCCATTGCAGCGCCTTGGGCTGCTGTGCCGCTGGCTGTCGTTGAGCTGGAAGCATTCGAAGAGATGGATGACTGCGCTTGATGGCGATACTGCAGGCTCGCTTGATCGCTATTGCGCTTGCGCATTGAGCTACGGTGCAGCATGGTGAGCATGGCTGCCTGCCGAAAGTAGTGATCATCAGCATCGTCCAGGTAATCCTCTTCGCCATCGCTGCAGACACCCGAGCGACGTAGATGCACAACATCCTCGTTGTCGTAGTCAGCTTGCGGATCAGCGCTAGGATCACTGTTTATGGTGGGCAATAAGCTAAGCGGTTCGCCCTCGTCTTCTACCTCCTCAGACTCTGGCACTGGTTCCACCTGCAGCTCACTGAGACTTCCCAGGCTCTGACTGCTGTTCTTGTGCAGCTGCATGTCAAAGTACGGCAGCAGCTCGTTGCTCAGCGTCGTGTCGAACTTCAGCAGCTTCTCAAACTCATCTGAGTCGGAGCCATCGTTGACAACTGGTGTGCCAGGTGTGCTGCTGTGTGCATCCCCCTCTGGCACTAGCGCTGCTTCTGCCTGATGTGAGCAGCAGCTGACCGCCGCTTGTATTTTGCCCGTGCGTCGAATGGAGTGACCACGACGACAGCGTCTACGGCCCAACGTCATGGCCGGATACAGGGAGTCGCGTTGGCAACAGGACTTCATTTCAGGCTCGTTGGTGTCCTCGATTTCGTCGCCCTCCTCTTCGCCAATGGCTTCCTCGATGGCCATCAGCTTGGGCGCCGATTTGGAGCGCTCCAGTGGCGGTCTGTAGTTGTTGCCGCCCACGCTCAGCATGATCTTGCGACGCGGCAGACTGGGATTGTCATAGACGGCATTCGCCAGACTGAGACGCGCATTTTGTTTGAGAATTTTCTCGCGTTTAAATTCCCGCAATGCGCTTTCCAAGTTGTCCTACAGGGCAGACAAAGAAATTAATTAGTTATTGAATACAATTTAAAACGTTTCTCTAACCGGTTACCTTTAGTGTCTCACAAATATCCTGAGCAATCTTCTCCTTGCTGCAGAGCACAGCATGACAGCGCAGCTCGTGCTTCAGTTTTCTGCCCTCGTGTCTGTAGATCCAGCAAAAGACACGCGGATAATTCTTGGGTGCACAGCAATAGGTGATGCGATTGGCCCAGTACTCGGTGAGTCCATGTTGTCTAGTGGTTGCCTTCAGTCCTGAGGCACAGACCTTCACACGCATGATGACATCCGGCTTGGAATGCTGTGTGTAATTGCGCCACAGCGTATTCAGCTGCTTCTCCACGCAGCCCTCGCCTGCTAAAGAAACGGGAAGAAGTGAGTATTAGTTAACAGTTTCTCGGTTGTAATGCCTTTTTGCTACTCACCCTTGGCCCAACCGGTTAGCACATTGCCCAAATACGACACCTTATACTCCGGATCTGGTGTGCTAATGTCGACGCTGTGTGTCCGCTTCCACCAGAGCTTGCCGAGACCGCGGGTCAGCGTGCGCATCGCCTTGGTACTCAGCTGATCCTCGCTGCGTCCCACATGCTCCTGTCGACTGCCATACTGCAGATCCCGCGAGTCTGTCGTCAGCGTCATCACATTGGTCACTTGCACGGTGTCATCGCTGCCGGCAATGTCGCCATCCTCCTTGGCCATGCGCTTGAATCGCTCCAGATACGGACCAGCTCCACGCTGGCGACCGCTGAACGTATGAAATTTGCCGCTCGCCTCGTTCGCCAGACGCTTCTGCTCCTGCCGCTCGAACTTCCTAGCATTGTAAGTGTTCCCCAGCAGCCGGGCAATGCTGCTGCTCTTCACGAACTTATGCTGCCTAGGCGGTGTTCCAATTGGCACTGGAGGCGTCGGTGGCAGCAGCAAGCTGCCTGTGGTTGCCGTGGTTGGAGGAACTGCCTCCGAATCTGTGGTTTGTGATTTATTGGTTGATTTCTTGCTGCCGAAATGGAAGAGTGTGCGTCGCTCCTTTGACTTCTTCAAAGTGTTGCTGTTGGTGAGATTTGGTTCATTGTTTGGTGTGACTGTTGCTGTGGTGTTTGTGGTTGTTGCTTTGGCGCTGATAATCGCTCCGCTGGCGCTGCTTAAATCATCGTAGTCGTTGTTATTGTTGTGCGTGGTTGTCAACACGAAGTCGACTTCATCGTGACCCTCCATCGAATCCCTCGGACTTGCCACCGCACTGCTGTTGTTATTATTGTTGGTTGCCATTTCGCTTTTATTGTTGTTGTTAGTGTTGCTATTGTTGTTGCAGTTGCCGCTTAATAGCTTTTAGATTGTGACATGTTACAGAGCTGTAAATAAAATAAATAGGAAATCAATTAATACAAGACATTCGATTGAAGAGATTGCTGAGAAGTGGAAGATTTACAACTAGACTGTAATTTTATGGCCTAATAATTTAACAAGATTTGTCGGTGGATTGATTGATTAATAATTTCCATTGATATATTTAAGTTTCGTATTACAGTTAATGATACATATACATCCAATTTTAAAACTACCTCAAAGAATCCTTTTTTTTTCTGTACACTTCATTTCACTAAATTAACACATTTGAAAATGTACTATTAAATTTGCAGATATTTAGGAAATCCCTACCTACTTCATCAACAAGTGATTCTTAACAAATTTATAATATTTAAAGCAAACTTTCGCTTGTAAACTTTTTGCAGACTACTAATTAATCGCAAATAATGATTAGCCTCAATCTTTTTTTATCTTGCAATTTCATTTACTTTTTTATTTAGCAAATTAACTATTTTGCAATAAATCTATTTATGGATAGTAATAATTATTCACACCAATAATACTTTCAATTTTGTAATAGTTTCAACATAAAATTGACTTTTAACTGAACTTTATTTGCAAGTCATAAAAAGTATAATCAGGTATTGTTTGTCCGTAAAAATCACCCTTAGGCTTCCGCTAGTTTTTCCAACCAGCCGCAATCGCAAAAAAATAAAGTTCGTATACCTTACTCGATGGGAGTAATGGCCAGACTTCACGTCAACTCGTTGTAATTTCACTTGGTAAGTTGTAATATGTCTACAAGTGACGCAAATTAAGTAAGAGACGTCGCATAATTAGCACCTCAGGCACCTGTAAAATAATTGTGGATGTCTATTCAGCATCTCCCTCTCCACCCGGCGCTTAACTTTTCCGCCTCCTCCATGCAATTATTGTTGTCTTTGGAACAGGTTGTCATGTAATAGTTGTTTTATGAAGCCACAATATGCAGATATTTACAAGACACATTGTTTGCTTTACCAAAAATCCCACCCGAATGTGTGCGTTTCTTTTTCCATTTCGCGTATTTTGACTAATAATTGCAGTGGAAAAGCATTTAGAGGCGAAAATATCAAAACCATTAGCTACCAGTATTAAATGTCTAATTATAGAGATTTTATTGCGGTTTTAGTAAGTTGGCAGTAAATGTTTAATACTTATTTTTTAATTGATGCGAGAGTCTAGCAATTATTGCTCAAATTAAACGGGTTTATTTTTACAATATATTTTCCCACGAATGTTCAGCAATTAAATTAAAGAACAATCAGAATTTGCTTCTAATTCTCTGAGCAGTTTCTATGAAATGATTTTCTACTAAGTAGTTCTGCACGTTTTGCCGATAAGATGACAAAGTAAGCAACATGTTGACTACTACATTTTATGATCTTATCATGTGACCGAAATAAATCCCCCAGCACTCGAGTTTTGTGCAAAGCTGGCGTGGTCATCATCTGGCCGATCGCGTGGCTAATCAAAAACGTAACTGACTTTTTGTTATCTAATCTGCAACATTATCTAATTGTTTCGCTCTAGCACTGATTTTTCAGACAAATTTATAAACTACTTAATGCAATTCATATGCACGATGATAAAGGACAATTTTTTTTGATACGCTTTAGTTTGCCGTCAACTTGTCTCTGCTGAAGGTGAAGAGAAGACATGTGGCTACCAAATGCAATTGACCTTGACGAAGTCGCTGGAATTTTATGATATTTGCTCAAAGGTTTTTTTTTTTGCTGCTGCTTTCACTTTTGCCATAAAACCATGAATATCATCTTTGGCCAGACTGTCAACCGAAAGCGGGCGTCTAACTCATTCATGGATGCGACTGCGAGCAATGCTCAGTAGTAGTTATTAGTTACCGAATACGAACTCGAACCCGAACCCCTGTTCAGACCTTAGTCGAACCCTCGGGCCATTGACATCGCTGGATAGTTTTCACTCTGCAGAAAATGATGGCAAAAGGGGAAGGCAAAGAAAGCCCGCCGAATGGGTATGAAACATGGTAAACAAAAGTAAGTAATTGTTTTGCCTGAGACGCCCTAAGACGAATCACGGTAACATCAACATTTATGCCTGTTTTTTTTTAGTATTTTGGCTTTGTTGTGGTCTCACCGGCTATTTCCTTTTAGACCGTAATTGCAAGTCTTTAGTATATTTATTATTATTTTTTGTGCGTGCCAGCGACGCGCTTAGCGAATGAGATATGCAAAAGGTGTCACGAGGAAGTGTAGCTATTTTATTTTATTTACATTTTATTTTTATTTTTGTTCAGGTTCAGGTGTGCACATATCAGGAAGTCAATGAGTAACAGGAATTGACAGCAAAGGGAATTTCGACCTTCAGTCAGGGAACAGAACAACAACAACAGAGAGAGAGAGAAGGAAGGCGAGAGTAAACAAGCTTTTAGCCCAGTTTAAAATTCAACAGCAGGTATTTATATTATGGTCAATAAATTTGTGGCTCAAACAATAGAGACTGACTGTCTCTCACTGTGTCTGGCTCAAAAGAACAGCTGCCGCCGTCGCTACACAAATGATTTTTGTTGGCTTGACGTAGACAAAGACAAAAGTGATTGATCATCGTATCATATAATTTGCGAGCGTTTGAATTTATCTATTTGACTTGTGAGTCTAGATGAGACAATGGGACAGCTTTAGCAGTTCATCAACTAACTAACCACAGAAGAACCAACCAAAAAAAGAGCTTCGAAAAGATGTTGAGTCATTTATCAAAATGTATTTTTAAGCAATTTTAACAGCTAAATTTGCCTGCGCCAAGTGCTTCCCAGGCAGCTCAAACAGAAACCAAAACAACCACAGCATCAGCATCAGCAACAGCAGCAGCAACAGAGAGGAATAACAACTTGTAGATACATATTTATGTTAAGTCAAGTTCCAGAGCTAAACACTTGAGACATGGCATTCTCAATTGGCAACAAGCCTTTGCAATTTATTATTTTGCTCAAAAGACTTCGGAGATCTCTCAGGTGCTCAGGTGCAACCAGCGGACTGTGAGCTGTGCTGCTGGGAAACTGTGTCAACGGCAAAGCAAAATTGAAAAGTTGATTTACAATAAAAAAAAAAATAAGCATTTTGTTTACTTTGCTTAGGCCAAATTGAACTTAGCCATAGCACCGCGTGTGGCTCCAACACGCCACAGCAATGTGTCTCCGTTGTTGGTTTAAATAAATTGTAAGCAAAGAATTACAAACTGCGACACAGCACGTCGAGAGAACTCAGACTCAGGCTTAGTCTCAATCTCCGACTTCAACTGAGAGACTGAGAGACAGAGACAGCGTCAAGAATGTCTCCCAAATGAATTTAAAAATAAAAATAAAATATATAAATAAGTAAAAAAAATTAAAGACAGTTTCGCAATTCGATTTTTGCTTTTGGGCATGTGTGTCACACGATTCAAATACGAATACAAAATGCGAATACTCGCACCGCCGTACGAATATCGAGTTAAGGCAAGGCGACTGGAAATCAAAAAATGGAAAGGAAGTTTGCCAGTTTTGTACGTGCGAACGCATCGGAATGCATTTAATTGAATGATTGAATAAACACTCTCTCAAGCATTCAATTCAATGTTTAGATTACATTCAATACGGCCAGCCAATCCCAACGAGATACAATTGAAGATGAGACACAATGCAAAGGTGCGAGTAATGACTGCGCATTTTGGGATGGGCTGAGACTTTGTCTATACAAATGTCAATATTCATTAAAAATTCAGTATTTATTTGGATATTGTTATAAGACTAAACATACGAGTACTTAACGAAAAAAAGTACCCAAACGATTCTCAATGATTTTGCTACTTATTTTTAGAAAAGTTTATGGCGATGTTTTGCACATTACTAATCTCTTTATGATACACTGGCAGCTTATCTCCTTTTGAGCATTCAGCACAGTTCTGTCTGGAGATAACTTCTGTTGGCTTCCAGACTTATCTCAGTTGCACAATTCGCACGAACACTTTCAAGACTCAGGTGAGTTAACAGGTAATTAATACCGCAAATTCCAGGCAGCCATAAAAAACAACAAGAAAATTAAAGCCACAAAAAGGTTTTTTATTGACAGGAGTTTTAAGCTCGCCACGCAATGGATATAATCGTAATAAAAGTGCGCATTAACTACAGCAAATTCGCAGCAAGTGGTATAATTATACCCTACAGACATTATTGGTAAACAAAGGGTATGTCCATTAGATATGAGAACAGTCATTCTTCAAGAATCTTAACATAGAAAAGTTAATTATTTTGAATTACAGGGTATTTTCTAGTCGTGAGCACTCTGCTTGTAATGTTTTCACACACTCTGTACAACTTTATTAAACGCCTGACGCCCAGAATCAGTTCGTGAAACACTCAAAAGAACGATGCGAAACTGCGGACAGACAGACAGACGGACGGACAGACAGACTTACAGACTCATACGTGTACACGTACTTATTTGCCTGAGTGTAAACAGATTAATGTTTACCTTTTGATGGGGTCTAAAGGGGTCAGTCGAGCGGGCGCCATCGTATCGGTGTCGGAGTCGTAGTCGGCTTCAGAAAGCCAGAGTTGGTGTCGGCGTTGGCTTTAATGGGGACCCGAGACATGAGCCGACATCGAGTTCAGTTTGTCTTCATGTTTTTACTTAATTGAGGCAACCGCAGCAGGTTTCTGTTCATATTATTATTATGTTATTTTGTTTTGTTTTTTATTTTTATTTATTTTTTACTTTGTACTTTTTGATGTCTGCGTAATTTTGTTGCTTATTAAATTGTTCGTATTTTGATTTCTTGTTTCTTTTTTTTTTGTTTTTGTGCGTGTGTGTGTGTCTGAGTAAAAACCTTTTTTCTTTTGATTTTTTGAAATTGAAATTGGTTTTTGAAAGTGAATGCCTTGACATGAATTAAGCCTGGCTAAAGTTGTTGTTGTTATATGCATTAACATATATATAGTATATTTTCGCATATTTCCATATGATATTATTTGAACTGGAAGTCGCCGCTTTTATGGCATTTCAATTTACTTAAATATCTTGGCCGAAAACTTCATTAAAATGCTGAACAGCAGACATCGTAAAACCATATAGAATTTGTTATATCCTGCATTTTACAGACAACTTCTGAATTTGTTATATCCTGCATTTTACAGACAACTTCTGAATACTCTGTGATATGTTTATTTAGGGGAAATAGTATCTCATTGAATAGCGTAATTTATAGGGTATTATTTATTCAGGTGAGTAACAAAAATAAATACTGAAAACAAGCTCCAATAATCGCAAAAAATATATAAATATTTATACATTCAAATTGTAATTGAATTTCTGCGGCAACAGGAAGACGACAAAACAAACAAATAAACACACAATATCTATAAATAAACAATTAAATAAAAAATACCTCTAGATAAATGTAATTATTGATGCCAACGGCAAATAGGGAGAAAGTTGAGGCCAAAAAGTGTTTGCCTTTTGGCTAATTATTTGACATTTTCAGCAATCGCTGTCTCTTTCTCTCTGTCCATCTCCCTGTCTTTTCAGTTGTCTCTTATCTTGTCACTGTCGCTTTTTTATCGCGCTCAAAAAAGATTCGCATATAAATTTAGGACTGTCTTATTGTACAAATCATTTCTCAACTACAACAATGGAGCACTTGCAAAGCCCCGGGTTTCTCCAGCTCAACAAGAAAACACAAAACAGAAAAAAAAACAAGAAATTAAAAACAGTGGAAAAAAATAGCATGACAAATAGTTTGTCATCGGCCTGAAAGGGTTCGTTGCGAATCGTTCGAGCAAAATTTATTAGCAAAACAGCAAAAAAATATGCGACAAAGGGGGTTAATTGAGCAATAAACAAAATGCAAAACACAGATGTCGCGACGTTGTTGCATTTGCACTACAACAACAACAACAACAAAGATGACGACGAAGACGGCAATAACAAAAGCATTTGTTGCTGCAATAATAACTGCAGCTTAAAAAAAATATTTTTTTAAAAAACTAGCACCTATCGAATTTATATTCGTATTGATATTAGCTTCTCTCTCTCAGTTTATCATCCTATTCTACAATATATATGTATTTAACATTCATCTCAGCTCATTAGTTCTTGACGAAATTAAATCAATAACAAAACTTGTTTATAAAGTGTATTTGAAGTTTTGCAAATATTTTCATATTTTTCGAGTTAAAATCATTGTATGTTCATATACATATAGGATTTTATTTTATAATATTTGATTTTAATGTTATAATATTATTTTTATCAATAAATAAATGTATATTCTTCATATTAATCAGAAACAATTACCCACACTCTTTGTCAGCATCAACCTGTCACTATTCAATTAAGAATTTTTGTAATATAGTTTTTTAGCTCATTTGTTCTTATAAATATTAAATCAATAGCAAACGGGTTTATTATTATGTATATATATACATACATATACTCAGTTTTGCAAAATTGTTTGCATATTCTCTGGGTAAAAAATCATTCTATGTTCAATTTGGCATGAATTTTATAATATTAGACAAATAAAAGACGTTTTGTTTGTTGCCAAGTTGGAAAAAGTAAATAAACTCGCTAAGAGACTCGTTAAGCATTCAATTGACCAACTATACGTAACCTGGCCTGCACATGGACACGTCTATTTCTATTTTGGTATTCAAATCATGTGCCTGTCTAACGATATAGAGGCCATAAATAAAAAGTCCAAGATCGAGCAAGACAAAGTCAACAACGACGGCAAAAAACGACTTTAAGCTGGAGTCTAAGGCCATTGTTGTTTTTATTTTGCAGTATTTAAAGCTAGTGTTTAATTATTTAGTGCATAAATGTTAATTGAATGTTCGAAAAAAAAATTGGCAAAAGAAATACTATAAATATCGGGTTAATCAAACGTCGCCGAAATGTTAATCAAATTATATCAAATCACATATAATAAACAAAATGAAACTAAGCCGGATGAAGTATATTGTAAAATATAACAGATAATAATTACAATTCTACTTCAATTTGAATGGCTCATTCATATACATTGTGAATGGAGGTTTTGTAATTGATATTCTCTTGTTAATTCGTGGATGGCACGCAATTTAATTAATTAACAAATATTATTCTGATGGAAATGATAGTCGAGGTGCAACAAACATCGATAAGTGTCATGAATTCCTCGTGCCTTTCACATATTTATTTCGATGGTGGCGAAAGAATCGTCGAGACTGAGGAGTGGCTAGTTATTGTGTCAGAGACATTGATGATATCATTAGTGGGTGCTTAACTATTATTATCATTATTATTTATAGATATTACTATTCCTAATTAATTATAATTCAATTTGTTGTAAATGTAAATTCCATACCAGACAAATTTTAATCAACATAGGAATGTATAAATTAAATACGAGTTTATCAAATCAATCAGCTTTTAGTCAAACGTTTTGCATTTTCTTATATTTGCTATCATGGTTTTTATCACTTGAATCTAATTATATTTGTATTGCTGATCTAAATTCTTGTGTTTCATATGAGAAAAGTACTCAAACTCGTAGCGAATTTGCAAGTATTAATCAATATGTAAATGAATAAATCAAATGGCAATTGCAATTTCAATTCGAGCACGAGAGTTTCGAGTTCATGAATACAATGCGTGCTAAAATCTAGTTAAAAGCAAACATTATTATTTAATGCGATCGTGTTTGCTTTATACTCGAATTCGAATTCGGTATGTTGTCAGGCAATTAACGCGCATTTGCTGAAATTCGTGTGAAAATTTTCCACTGACTCGTCGCAACTGGAGTAGTTATCGGAATCGGAATCGCTATCGGTATCGATATCGGTTAAGGTATTGCTTGCAGGACAGAGCGAGAGAGAGAGAGAGAGACAGACAGAGAGTCGGGATGGCTGGCAAAGATCAAGAGTCAAATTCTTGGCCAAGATAAACAGGCTATATGCTGCTTAGTCATAGCAGCAGCAAATTGGCCAACTCACAAGCACTCACATATGCGAGAGAGGTGAATCGAGTGAAGCTGGAAGCAGCCAAGCAGTCAGCCATTAAGCATTACGAGCCATGCTTGCAACATGCAGACAACAACGAGAAGACAAAAAACAACCACAACAACAACAGCAAATCTGCAGCAGCTCCAGCTGTGTTGATATCGCCATGTCAGTCCAGCTAGCAGGCCATTAGCCAAGGTTGTTGCCGACTTGCCGCAGTGTGGCGGCAGCGGCAGCGGCTACTTGCAGCAATCTCCTGATATTTAGAATCGAGCGAGCGAGCCAGCCAGCGAGCAGCCTTAATGCCCTCTTATGGATTGCGCAGACGTCGGAGCCGAAAAAATTGGCAAATATGTTGCCAACAAAATCGCATACACATGTATACCAAGCGCCTAGACAACAACAAACACTAATACAACAGCGACGCCAAGTAACTAAATTGCCCCAGCCCAGCCCGGTTGTATTTTCCTTTATGGTTTGTTGGCTGCTGTTGTTGTTGTTGTTGCTGTTGTTTGTGTACTTGTTACGTGAGAAAATTTTTTGAAAACTTTTGAATTTTGTTTTTAGCTACTCGTATCTACAGTTTGTGCGGGGCAGCAGCTGCCAAAAATGTGAAACTGCTAACCGTTTTTTGTTTTGTTGTTTCTTTTTTGTTGCAATTTTATGGCTTTGTTGGTCAACACACAATTCGACTACTGCTGTTTTGCGGTATGTTCTCTGGCAAATGCATTCACCTGGCTACACACACACACACTTACAAACACACAAAGTCCAACCACTGTGCGACCATGTGGCCAGACTAGGTGAAAACCTTGATGTGGCAGCACTGGCGAAGGGTGCTCTTGATTATTTTTGGAGCATTCACTCTATGGGAAGTGAGAGTAGCCCTGACTTCCATCTAGAGTTACTTTTTAAGATTCCGATTAGTCGCAGTGTAATTTGTACAATTCTAAATAACTTAAATATTTCCTTAGAGAATGCTGGACAATTAAATCAAACAATCAAATGACTGTTAAGGGCATTAATAGAAATTAAAATTAATGATAATTATTATGGTCGAAAGTCATACGATGTTTATAAAAGTGATTTATCATTTTTTCGTGTTAATTATTAAATTATAATTACACGGGCTACTAATTCAATTCACTAGTTATTTATAACTCTCGCAGCATTTGTTATAGTTTTTTGTTCGATTTAAAATATGCTTTGTAAATATTTAAGTTGACTTGTTTTTTCCCCGATTTGTATGCCGCTCACAGAGACGCCTCTAAAGTTTTTGCATTGTAATTGTTGTTTGACGAACGGGAGCAGCAATCGATTGAGGCAGCCGCAGTCCATTGAATTTCAATTAGCGCACAAATTGCTTACGAATTCCAAATGCAATTCCAATTTCAATAACAAAAAAATGTATATGTATACAGTAATAAAATAAATAAAAAAAAGTCTCAATGCAAACAGAGTGCATGAAATTAATTCGAAGGAAAAATTGCCAAATAATATTTAAAAGTATTTGTAGTTACTAATATTTTGCAATAATTGTTTTTGTTTTTAATTTTTCTCATTTAGCAGATTGAAACGTGCGATTCGCATCTAGGCAATTCATAAATTTGTTTATTAGCTGGTTCTAAACATTTAAGCAAACAAAGCTAAGTGAAAAGGTGTTTGCGTTGTTGAGAATCTTGACGCTTCTGTGAGAACTCGATTAGATTAACATGTAGTCAGGTTTTGGATTTTTTCTTATAATTATTGATTTTTTACAAGATCTTTAAAGATTCCACAGAAACCTGCTCCATGCTGCTCTTTGGAACTGAGTCCAAGCATTGATCCATCACATATTAGAACATATTTATGATGATACCCTGTAGTTATTCGAATGAATAAATATAGCTTATTATACATGATATAATATATTACAGGAAATCAAGTATTTGCCTTATAGATCACCATACGGCATTTTCTATAATCAAGTAATGACTTAATAGTATGTTTCAAAAGGTGTAGGGTATATGTGTGTACTTAGTAGCACGCACAACACTACAAATGAGTGTCATGCATGTCAAAAGTAATAAACCGTGGCGAAGCACTGATCTCGGATGTATTATAGAAATGCGCAGTTCGAACAGCGAAATAAAAGCGATAACATCGAGTTGTACTCGTATTAGATAATATACGTAGGTGAATTAGAGGCACGCTCAACATTACAGCACAGGTTAAAATTAATAAAACTTAAATTAAACGGCAGCGCACACAAATTGACGACATTAAAATAAAAGAACCTATTGACTTAATTGTAGAGAACAACAAACAATAGTCAGGGATCTTTAAGTATTGCAAATTAACTACAGTTTTTAGGTTACTTCTTTTTTATAGTTCAACTTTAAGCAAAATAAACATACAATTAAAGCAAAAATTCTATAAAGTAAAATGAACGCAATAATTAAAAGACTCTTTGGGAGAGTATATTTTTTTTAAAGCTAAAAACAATTTTTGAGGTACGACAAAATTGTCGTTAGATGTTGTTTTTAGATTTCTTGCTTCGTTCCAGCCATTAAACCATTTAAATGCTTCATACGACAAGTCGCCTGTTGATGTTGTCTGTTGTCAGTTGTTGTTGCCAGTTATTGCTATTGTTGTTGTGGCAATTTGTTGCCCACAAATTGGCAGTGCATTAAATGCATTTTCATTAAAGACACACAAACCCAGTAGCCAGCAGCAGTTGCCTTTTTTACCCATTGTAATTGCATTTTGGGCAATGAATGCGGCACGCAATGAAAGTTACAAATCATTTTTAGCAAGAGTTGTCTACAAAGGGGAACGAGGAAGAAAGATTGTTTTCCGTATTGCTTACATGATGTTCAAGTATAAGTATGCGAAGTTATTATTAAATTATCCACTTAGGTATGCAGAGCAATAATCCCCCGAATAATTTGAGATAGGCTTCTTAATTCATCTACCCATAAATCAATTTACAAATTGATTTGGAAATATTTAAATCTGAAGAGATTAGTTTTCCTAGAATTATAGATAAAACTCCGCGTAAAATCCGAAACCCATAAATGAATAAATAATTCATTGACTGTTGAGCAAAAAATGCAAATTAATTATTACAAATTAACACAAAAGCTTGGCGCACGCGTCGTACAAATAAACATGCGATAAACAATCAGCACAATAATAACAACAACAAAAACAAAAACAACACCGACCACAAAAACAACAACTAGTTATCACCTTAAGCAATTTTTGCTTTTCGCGTTGATTTTGTTCGATTGTTGGCCAATCGAACGAAATGAAACGAAGCGAAGCGAAACAAAATTCGAGCCAAATCAAATCCCAATAATCATTAGATTTTCTGCTGACGCACTTTTGACGTAAATTTCACAAGCCTCGTGACCCCTCACCCTTCTCCACGCCCCGCTAGTGCTGCCATTTTGCTGTCTTGTGGCCACTTTTGTTAATAATTATAAAAGATCTCAGCTACCGCGCAGCTGCCAAATAGCTTAGCGAATTCATAATTACTCCTTTCCTCTTTCCACGATCTAACATACCAGACAGGTCTGGCTGGCGCTAGCTGACCAGTTGTATTTTTTTCTATTCCATTTTTTTGGGATCTCGGATCTTAGATCTCTCAAAGTTTTTGGGTTTGGCATGTGCCAAAACATTTTACAGATGATCTTAAGCTTGTTTCGGTTTGCTTCAGCTGCTCAGCTGGTTAGATGATCAGCTGTTAACAGCAGCACTTTTACTGCAAGAATTTGTTAATGCTTACAACCAGCCAAAAAAAATACTCGTTGAACACTTTTGGACAGTAACTCTCACTGTGCCCAAAATGACATGTCATGTGAATTCAACTACGACGTGCCTCTTGGCCACAGTGCCAGGTGAAACTGAGCCATGTCTAAAACCATTTCAGTTTCAGTTTACAGCAAGCCTCAGTGTCTAGATAAGTGAAATCACGAGCCAACTGTTTGAGCACAAGCTCAAGAACTGAACATCATCGCAGCAACAGGTAGATGATTAACACATATCAACTAAAAATAACTTTTACTTCTTTTTGGATAGTTTCTCGTTGCCATCGTTAGTATTAGAGATTATCTGTACCTAGAATAAATCTTATATTATGGAGATGAAGCCCATAACTGAGTCAACATCAGTAGTTGTTATCCCTTTTTTGGATATTTAAAGCACTACAGTTTATAGCTATTATAAATTCAAATTTGTATTTTCAGCACAAAGACTTTGCGTCATAAAACCAACAGGAGAGTTGATAACCAGTTTTGCTTACATTCTTTCAAAACTGACAAATGACAACATTTTTGTAATTTATGCGTCCGAAATAAAGTTACTAAAAATATTTGCCCACTCAACTTTGTTGACAGTTTTTGTTTGGACCAAGTTGTGTTATGCGCCTTTTCGCTATTTTGGCGATTTTTGTACAGTCTTTTGTTCGATTGAAGTTCAAAGTTCAACAGGAATACGATAAATCAATGTTAGCGCACACATTTATTTGATTTACCAACATTTAAAGCTAATTGATAATGCCGAATTCGCATTAATTAAAACGAAATAGACTTTATTAGGAATGAAACCTAAAACTCTTTTACTTTGAACAGCCTCCAGAACAGAGTTATGTTAACTGAGCAGTATGGTTAACAGCACTGGTTTTCTTTGCAGTAGCGCAAGTAACAGACCTGTATTAACTATGCAGGATCGTTAACAGCGCTACTTTCCTTTACAGTTGCCTTCGCCGCGACAATATTCGCCGCAAGCCGAGGGTTGCAGCTGTTACTTAACAGCTGTTGCACAACAGCAAAATGCTAACGCAACATTTGAATGTCTTTAAGAAGACCGACAATGCACAAACAGAAAAGAAAGAAAACAAAAGGTAATAATTTCGCGTGTGCACAAAATACAAAATAATTGTTTCGAGATGCATGTGGAAATTCAACTCTATTGTTCAATTTCCGCCCGTTGACATACTGCTATAGTATGTATTTGGGGTGATCATGATAATGCTTTCTAGTTGTATTACTGGCAAAGTTAAATCGATTGTCAATCAGTTAAGCGTGTAAGCCATCAAGTAATTCGTATAAATTACCATACTAAAAATACACGACTGCGTCACACACTCGAAACATCAAGCGCCTGACCTCAAACACTAAAAAATATGAATTAATATGAAGTCAACAGCACAAATTACAACAAATTATATACAGACTACAGACTACAGTTTGTCCCGGGACTAATGATAAGCATTTGCATAAGTTCAAACTGAAACTGAACAAAACAGAAAAAAGCAACAATCAACATTTAAAGACCGTGTGCGTTGGATCGCGACCCCATTTGTTGTGTTCGAAGTTGTCTTCGATTTAGCCATATCATCGTCGTGTTGTGTTGCCAAAGAGCAGCAGAGCGTGTGTGCAGTGTGTGTGCGAAAAGCCCAGTTAAAGGTTAGGGCCAGCAGCAAATTCACAGAGTAGGCCAACATTTACATGTACGAATGTACGACGAGTAAGCTAATTACGTATAGTATATGGATCCAACGGAATCGTTGCTGCCGACTGCAATTAAAACGCACAAAACTCGAACTCGAACGTGCTGAAAAGTCAACGTCAGTGAGGCAGGCAAATTAACATTTAAATGCCGTTCAACAGTTACGATCTTGACGCTCAAATCAACAGTTGAACAGTTGAACAGGTGCAAAAACCTAATAGCGCCTTATAGGCATCTCTTTGCCGACGTCTCTGATCATTAGTTGTTTTAACTGAGCTATGTTATGCAAGAGATTCGTTTGACCCACATTTAATGTTCTCTGGGCATCGCCAGTGGAGCATGTCACACTTTGCGTGCCTCCTCAAAAAGCTCGTGCGCTCTCCTTAATTGCCGCCGAGTTCCAAATAGTGTGAAGGAACCGTTACGCTATGTTGTAGATGCGTACCCCTAAACATGTACTCTATAAATCGCAACACGATCTGGGGTATTTGGGCAAATTCTTAAAAACATTTATTAAATAATTCCCCATATGGAAAAATATTGCAATTAATTTATGATATGGGTAATGAATTAAGAACGCCAAGTACAAATTGCAAAGCATTCTGGGGTTGGATAATTCTAAAAGAAAATATATTTTTAAATAATGCCATGATGAAATTCCCAAGCAAAATTAACCTAATAATTTGAATAAATTGAAATCTGGGAATCAGCAAAAATATTGCAATATACTTGTAATATTGTAGATGAAATGTGCATCTCATAAATTTTAAATGTATTCAGATCGAGTTATGGCAAATATGATCATTTAAAAATAATTGTCTTTTTACAAAACATTAATAAATCCCTAAATGTTAAATAAATTCCCATCTGGACAACAATAAATTTATAATAATGCATTTGCAGCTTTAATATCACAAATTTGAAACCAATTCAGCTCAAATTACAGTAAATATAAGATATAAACTTCGAGAATATTTTTGTATACAAATAATGATTAAATGTTAAATAAGAGGAATGTTCAGTATGCAATTTTTCTACTTATCGGTAAGCTTAATTCTATATTTCAAATGTTATAATAATGAAAATCACCTGACAACACCTCAGTGCCTCAGTAGAGTATCTTTTAATCGATTTAACGTAGAAAATGAAATATAATATAATATGTGTAATTACCAAGCAAATTGCTGCGGTTGCGTGCGTCTGCAAAGAAAAGAAAAGAAGCACAAAAACTATTAAAATATTTTGTATTGTTTTTTGTTTCTATGTTAAGAGAGCTTTGCTACTATAATCGATAGACATTTGCATTTACATGAACGCTTGTTTTTTTGAGCAATGTGGCAATAAAAATGTTTCACACGCGGCTTAAAGAAAACCAAACAAAACAAAATATGCGAACATTTCTTATTCGAATTGGTATTGGTTTGGTATTTGTATTGGGAATTGGATATTGGGATGCGGGCCCCACTTTCTCGCCAGATAGAAAATGAAAACGCATTCAGGTGATTTGTAGTAATCTCAATGAAATCTGCAATTATGGGAGAGTACGAAATCATCGAAAATGAAAACATCCACAGCTTGATGTTTGGAAAATCAAATTGACTGTGTCGAGTCGAAGTCGAAGTCGGAGACGGAGATCGAGACTGGAAGCTGTGAGAGAGTCAGTCGAGTCGAGTCGATCGACTCACTTGCCTCAATGGAATTAAAATTTAATCAAAAGCAATCACGTCGACCATTCCAATTGTGCATGCGTCACAGTTTCAGATTCATCTGCACGAATATGTATGTATATGTACCATATATAACTGCAGATGTATGTTACAACTCGGCTGCTGACCAATGCATGAATCAAGGCGCGCAGAGACAACAAATTCGTACCACACTCTTGAGATAAATTCTCACAAGTATTTTTATGTTTTTATTTTTATTTGTTGGTTTTTATTGTTGCTGTTGTGTATGTTGTGGGCTTGGTAATTGGCCGGGCCAAGAGCAAAACGGGTTAGCAGCAGTCCCTCCGACCGCGTGTCAATGGCTGCGTTTAAGCTGCGGCCTCTCATGCAAAGCGCATATCTGTCAGATACAAATGTGCCCCCCTCTAAACTTGACAAATTGTTTGGGCCTCAACCTCGCTGGCTGATGGCAATACACCTCTTTTTTTTGCCTTGCCTTGTTTTGTTTCTTGGTGTCTTATTTTTTTTTTGGCCAATATACGAGTATACTACTTACAAGCACTAAAAAAAAGTCATTTTGGAAAGTTCTCGGCGGCCTGACCTTATTTTCCCGCACATCGCACATCGCCCAACGCACTTTAAGCGCCATTTAGAAGACGAGACGAGAAGAGAAGCGGCGACGATGACGAAGCCGCTGAGTAAATAAAGCAAAACAAAGTGTGGCTAATAAGGCACAGCATACTTGCCTCTGTGCTATTAACAATAACAATAAGCTCTGTTTTTCAGCAATTGTGTAAACAACAGCAGAAAGAAAAACACACTCGCAAGATACGCACAGTTAGTCAGTTACTCAGTCAGTCATTCAGATTTCTGTTTTTGTGCCATAAAAAACAACACTTTCTTCATAGACTTCTATAATTCTTATTCTTATTCTTAGTCTTCTTCGACCAGTACAACATTCCGCAGAGATTTCTGCATTAAGAATATAATCAATTAAATACTACGTTTGATTCACATTTAACATTCAACTACCACTCGTTATTCAGCTTATACTTAAAATAACTTGAAACAGGTTTCGCAGATTGCTTTTATTGAATCGACTTGAATGCAAATTTATGTTGTTTCTAAGTGTGCCACAAAGATAAACGAAATATTATTAAATCATTCAATTGTTTTATGTCTTTTTTACGCAAAATATTCGAAACATTCGTGAGTGCATTGACTCACGACGCTCACGCACATTAAAGTAAATATGTAAGCTTGAGCATGAACTAAATCAAGTTTATTAGCATACCCTGTAAATATGCACACAAAACAAGAATTTCATTCAACATGCGTTTTGAACGTAGGCTGTACCCATAGCTACTTACATTGTATCTCTATCTGTATTTATATCTGTATCTGTATCTGTATCTGTATCTGTATCTATGCATAACTGGCAGAGTGGAGCTGACTGAAAACGCTTGCGTCGTTGATAATTTATATGTGTCGTCCGGCCCCCACAATCAAGTTACCAACTTGCTTTTGTTTCTACGCGCATTTTATAGATAAACTTGGGAATCCACTGAGAAGAACTTATAACTGGGGAGTCGAACCAAAAAGAGGGGAAAACCGCGGTGTGCGCTTTATTTCCGTTCATGTTTGCCCACATCTTTTGATTTTTTTTCGGTTCGGTTCACTTGGGTCTCTTGCTCTGACCATCTCATTCTCAATCTTCCATATGTAATTGCAATTGCCGAGCGACTCACGACGCGACTGCGAGTCGCGCACCTTTTAATTTGAGCGGCACATTCTAACCCTCTGCGATCTGTTTCTGTTCCCCCCTCTCTCTCTCTCTCTCTCTGACTGTGAAAACCACAAACACCACTTCAACTGCCTCATTTTAATGTTGTGTGTAAAGTTCTAAGACCCCGATGAGTGCAGCGGAAGTGCGTTCATTATTTTTAACGATTTTATTTACTGAGGACCCTGGCAACTGGTATTCATTTACCTGTTTGTATCTTGTCCCAGGGTCAAGTCAAATTGAATAGGGACAGGACACGAAACAACTGGTGTTGACTTCTCCCTATCAACTCATTAGATTTTTATGGATATTGAACAGGAAAAAGGAAAGGAAGTACTTGGTAATGTTTCCTTCAATCAGACAAGAGGCATTTTTACGAGTGTGTTGTAATCAGAATGCCTAACAGATAAGAGTAAGTAGAGCCGTGATTAGCTCGTAAACAAAGTCATTTCATTCCATTCCGTTTCAGACTGTGCAGAGATTAAAAAAGTTATTTGCACTCTAATGACTTCATTACAGTCGCAATGTTTTGCCACGTGACTTTTCTAGTGATACAGATGCAGAAATGCATATATTATATTTCTCAGAGTTCCCTGCCCAGTTGCTGACCCTTAACCCGAATGTTAATCATATTGTAATTAAGAGCTGAGCAGCCACCGCCAACAATTAGCAACAACTCGAGACTTGCCAAGCTAATTTTCATAATTGAATGGAAAGTCTACAAGTGGGCGTAGTGCTGTCTGGATTATCAGAGATGTATTTAAATAAATCGAATCAATTCGAATCGAATACTATATACATATTTATGGGTGTACTCCACCTTTAGCTAGTCTCATTGTCGCATTGACATTCAGCTGCTGTCAGTCAACTTTGACCGCAGCGAATGCAAAATACGGATTACAATTGTAAAGTTCAACGCGATGCGGATAAACGCCCCTGACTGCTGACAAGTGCCCCAAGCTGCGGTGGTATGCGGATTGCGGGGGTGTGCACTTACAATTATGAAGCGCAAACAAAACAACAGAGACACAAAACGTTGCATGACATGACAGCAACCACAACAACAACAACAACAACACAACAATTGCCAGTTGCATGTTTTGCCGTTTGTTGTATTTTGATAATTTCGTTGACGTTGTTCACGATATTTGCCGGGAGGAAACAATGCAAAGACTGTGATGCGATCGGCAGCAGCTACTGCGAGTTGTTTTTCTTTTTCTTTTTATATTTATATTTTTTGATTGCCATGCATCAATTTACATACACAGAAAGATCGGCGGCTAGCAAAAGACAAAACCAAAACCTGCGACTTACAGATGGATAGACAATCGTCATTCACGATCATGCTTACGATGATCATGATCATCATGATCGTCAGCTTCATTTGAATCAATTAAACTTGCTGCTGCTGTGAGTCAACCCATACTCATAATCATATTCGTATTTTTATTTGTATTTGTATTTTTTATTCATATTCGTTTTCGTTGTTGATTCCCCTGCTGCCTCTGTTGATTGATCATTGAAGATCCGAAGACGAAGCCGAGTCGAGCCGAGCCAAGTTAAGCCGCGCCTAGAGTCGAAAATTCCATGAATTTGATTACAATAAAAAAATCTTTTCAGCTTTTCACAAACGTTAACTTCTGCCTGCTGTCTTTGGCCAACACATAAATGCCTCACAAACGCAACATCAAAGGTCAAAAACACCGCAACGCAACGCAGCGCAGTGAAGAGAAGAGAAGAGAACTCGAAACCAGTTCAATGAAATCCAACAATAATCCGAATTCATTCCGAATGCATTCCAATTTCAATTCCAATACCAATTTCGATTTCAGTTGTCAGTTTTCATTGGCTCTGTTAGCTCGGCCGGCAGGTTCTTCTAATGCTCTCTCATCTACCTTACATGGATCGCCCTTTTTCCAGTTTATTATTGTTTTTGTTGTTGTTGTCGCTGTTGTAAGTGTTGGCCATGTGTTAATTTGGCTCTCAAACAGGTCTGGGCTAGGCTTAGAATTCCAATTGTTTGTCTGTCTAGACATTGAAGACTCGACTGAAAGAATTAGCGGCCATTTTGGTATTTAAGATGATGCTCTAACGCGTTGTTTGGAAATTTTTTTAATTTGTTTTTCTGTTTTCGGTAATCTTTTGATGGAATTCTAAGCCTAATAGATTGCCAGGTCAGAACAAAAGAGCAGAGTGCAGCCAAATGCAAATGCATCATTAAAGCCAAAGCTAATAGCTGGCTCATATATCACAAGCAATATACAACTGAGATCACAATAAGTCAGACACCACAACAAAAAGATAAAACTTCAGTCGCCTTTTTGAGGCATTTTGTGTGATTTATGTGCTGTTTTTCCACTGCATATTTAATGAGTAATAACAATAAGAGAACCACTGGCAGAATAAGTGAGTAAGTAATAGTAGACGCTCGTCTTTTGTATTTGCGCAACAATTACGAGGAAATTAGCTGAACCGAACTACACTTTGAGATGCATGTAGGTTCTGTCTCTGCAGTTGTATGTGTATCTACACTTGTGTACACACATAACTCACACACACAAACATTGATTAGCATGAGACAAGTGCGCCCACACGATCAAAGAAATAATACACATATGAAAATTGAAATGGAAATGAAAATGGAATGAGACACAAAAAAGTAAGAAGCTACAGTCGAGTGTACTCAACTGTGAGATACCCGTTACTGGTTTTCAATAGTGGTAAAACAGTACGTTGAAATATACCAAATAAATATACTAATAAAATACTAAAATATACAGAAAATATTTCAATATACTACTACATTCAAAATATATATACAACATATAAAATATATATCCACAAAAATAGTTAATATACCGATATAATATACCACAATGTAATTAAAATACTGACAAGCTACTAAGATGTGTATTTCGTATACCAATAATCTACTGCACTCACAATATACAATATGTAAAGTAATAATGTAATTAAAATACCGACAATATACTGAAGTGTGTATTTGGTATATCAATATTCTACTGCATTCACAATATACAATATGGTACAAAGTATACCAAATTGTCAGCCAAAGTAATTAAGATCCGACAGCATCATTTCCTGCTGCCACAAAGTTAAAATACCCTTCATCGCTATGGGAGCAACATTTGTAGCGACTGCAAGTGGGCGGCTCTCAGTTCGCCTCCATTCACAAATACGAAAACGACTACGACTACGACAATGAGAACAAGAAGAATGATGGCAATTACAATAACAATAACAAAACAATACACACAGCAATATGCAGTAATAAGTAATGGAAATGGAAATAAAGGTCAAGTTTAAGTGACGATGATGACAAGAGCAAGAAAAAGACAGCAGCAAGACTCTCGGAATTCGTCAGGGGGGAAAAGAGCAACACTACAGTGGTAAACAACTGAACAACTGAAAAAATTAAAATACATAGGCACAACACTTGTTGTGTGTGGGCGTTGTAACTATCTGAGATCTAAGATGAATGTGGGCTACGCTCTTAAGTATAAATTGCGCAACGAATCGATCGTAAAAGTCAAAACAATTTGTTTACCTGCGATATTGATAAACATTGAGTTGATCTGAGTTGAGTTAAGGTGTGTGTGTGTGTGTGTGTGTGTGTGTGTGTGTGTAATCAAACACCATTTATTACAGCAATTTCAATAATCATTTGGAACAGATACGAAGAATTACAGCACAACATGTGTTTTTTTTGTTTGTGAAATCGCAGCTGAATTTATTTAAACTAAAAACAAGACAAATATCGATTCACTTTCATTTTACCGCTGAATACAGTTCAGTAATTGAGATACAGAATTAAATGACAACATTTTCTCGCTATCACATAAGCTCTTTATCACATTTGCATATCGATTGCTCCGAAGTACAATTAGTCTCAGTTATTGGGCTTACAAGTGCGTATTATATCAACCCCTATAATTCCAGTTATTCGGATTGTCATGGCTACTCAGAAAAAAAGGCAAAACATTTGTCACAACTGTAATCAGTAAATAAGCCAGTAACATTTGTTATGTCGCCAGCGGGTCGCACTATGAATTGTACATTGATTCATTCATTAAATTGTGACGCTCTCTGCACAAATGCCGGGGCGGGAGTCAAGACCCCCAATTTTTGAAGAGACTCGCCGCCAACTCGGAGACTCAGCGAACCTCGACCAAAGAGCAAGTGGCAATTAAAACTTGATGTGTGCATGCGAATGTGCCACGCCCATCAGAGTCTTACGCCTCCCTCAACAAGTAACTCACATATGTGGGTGTTAATTAAAATTGAAATCAATTGCTTCAACCTCCTCCTGAGCTTTGTGCGATCCGTCAGACATTTTTGCTTATGGCTCTTAACGAGCGTTGTTATTCAACAAGATAAAGGCATCTAAAAATATCCCATTCATCGACTTAATTGATGAGACGTGATTTTCATGAAATATTTTTTTGGGAAACCTGCTAAAAATATTCTAATTGCGCTGGACAAAAGTCTTAATGCGACACTTTGCACACGTGTCTAAGATGCGTATTATAATATTATAATAACAACTTAGTTCGTCGGTCTCTTCAAGGGATATCTCCTAGTTAAGCTCCTCAAAGTAGTCTAGGCGATTAGATGGCAAATTTGTAGTTTGTCGGTAACTTGGACGTTTGCTCAAGTTTAGTGAAAATGTCGATTGCAATTGACGTGCAAAAGTTGTCGACGGCTTAGGCGATTCTTAACTATTCGTATCTATTACACAATACATAGATAGGGTCTAAAGTAACGCTGATGTAATAAAATTCTAATATATGCGAAATGATTTATTTAATTTTTATTTTTTGCTAGCCATCATTATAGTATTAAGTATGCATCGCTTGGTTGGCTTTCAGGTTCTAACTCATATATAGCTAAATGCCAAATGAGCTGGGCTAGATGATAAGACTAGAAATAACTACTTAAACTCGTTAATATTTATGGCAACCAGATTTCAAGGGTCCGCACACGTGTTTGCAACTCATTAGGATCTACAGCAAAGTGCATCTACGATCTCGTTTTTAATTTCTCTATTAATGTGCAGTACTAACTATATAAATTGCTATTTTGCTTTTTCAACAAATACAAATAAATGCGCACAAATTTCAAAATGGCCTCTGAGCAAAAAAATTAATATTCAATGCACATTTTAGCAGCAATAAAAACAACAACAACTACAACAACAACAACGCACACTCTTAGTCGAAATGAGGCCTTTGTCCGGCTAAGAAACAGCGAAACAACAACTGAAAAACCTTCGTGAAAAATTATCCACGACGAACAACAAACAGCAACAACAATAAAAAGTTGTTAAGCCACCGCAGCGCACGAACTTACACAAAAATTTGTAGTTGTAGTTGAAGTTGTAGTTGTATTTTGTTTTTTGCTGTAGTTACTGGCTGGGCCCCCATTTCATTCATATGGCCATAAGCCAGCAAATGCGTTAACGTTAACAACAATTGGTTTGCCCGCTAGCCAAAGCGGCTGACTGGCTGCTTGGCTGGCTGCTCATTTTTGGTTTTGCGCACAAATCAATTGACAGCGTCACGTAATCAGCGCAATCATTTCGGCCCATAAAAAAAACAAGTCAGCAACTTTTTTTTCTTTTACTTTTTAGCCACAACACAACACAACACGACTCGCGTCGCATCGCATCACATGGACAGCGCAAGTTGTACGTCTTTTAAGTGGACAGCTTGAAGCTGCCCAAATCAAATCAATCAAGCGTCGCACCCAAAAAACAAAAATCCAAAATCAACTTGCAACTCCGAACAGGTTGGCCAAAAGGCATAAATACTAGCTCCGCAACATTGTTGAAGTCGTTGCATGTAAATCTCGTTGTGGTTACTGTTGCGATACTCTCTCTCTCTATCTTGGGACAACTTGGATTGAATTCGTTTCGAATGATCGAGATTAGCAATATGTTTCGAACTTACAAATTGCAAAACTATCTTCCGGTTTCCTCATACAATAAAGTAATTTATTTCGAATACTTTCAGGAATTTTGTTTAACCTTTAGACACTCAAAAGTTTGCTGATTAGTTAACACAAATGCAATTTAAATTTACGTTTTAACGTGTGCTCTCTAAAAATATGAAATTGTTATTAATTTATCAGCAGACTGCCTCCGCTAATTTGGTATCTAAAATTAGAAAACCTACATGCTAATTTATGTTATTGTGAACTTGTCAGCTCATAACCCTATTATTTTGTTTACAGACAATAAAGAAATCACAGCCCAAAAAAAAACACAAACAAAAAACAATCATTAGCAATTTTTTGGCATGAGCAAAAGCCGTGTAAATAATGCACACAACGAATTGGCATAAATAAATTTTAAGTAAATACGAGTACCGAGTCCAAGTACGACTCTCGACTCTCGACGCTGGCGGAAAAGTACAGCGAAAAATGGTGTGTGAAAATTTATGGCCCAGTGTCCATTTGGCGCTTTTTGGAAGAGAAGCGAAAACAAATAAAAAAAAGAGCTGATGTTAAAAGCAAAGCAGAGCTGACGGACAGATGAAGCGCCTGACGATGGACGAGCAGACGGACAATTTCAAGGTTTCGCATTGCTAACCTACAAAAGCAAGCGTCAAAATAAACAGAAGAGCATAAAAATCAGCAAAAAATAAAAAAATTTAACAACATAAAAAAAAAAGAAATACCACACACAAATCCGCAAACGGAAATACTTGATCACAATCACAAAAAGAAAAAAGAAAAAAAAGATTGTTGGGTTTTGTTTGGAATACTGCATTGTTATTACTCGGCGATTGTTGTGTCTATATGAACTATTTGTTTAAACAATAAGAATAAAATAATAAATAAATAAAGCAAACATGCGAAATATGTGAAGCTCAAATTAACTAGACTCGACAACCACGACATTATTTGAGAACGTGATATTGAAGTGTGCTCGATAGCAATGACGATTGACAAATGAATTTTGGGATCATCATCAAATCAATATTCTGTATATTCGTCGTTTTTTAATGAAACGCAATTCAAATGAGGATCAATTATTTAAATAATATTCCACATTCATCATCAAAGAATATACGGTTCTAATTAAATACTGATTGACTATAAAACTCGCCCGTATATCGCAACAAGCCTGTTCCCCTATGCTGATTAATGATTGATTGCCGATTCGATTCGATAAAATAATACACTTAGTGTTGAACAAACGTTCACAGTCTAATGACATGATAGAACTTTAGATATTTATAATAGGCAATGCGACTTTAAGTGCTTTGTTTACACACCGTTTCGATATTAAATTTAATTAATTTAATTTCTGCTCTCTGAATATTAAGGAATTTTGTAAAATAAATCAATTGAATACGTTCCATAGCAGTTATCGATAATGTGAACGATATAATAGTTCAATGGCCATCTATCGAATAGCTGGTAAACACCTAACAACCGATGCAGAGAGACACGTAACTATTTGTGGAAACATTTTAAATGCTTGGCTAAATATCAATTGCACAATTTTCCACTTGATTTTCCTTTTTCAATCAAAGAAAATACACGACGCCAATTGCCACATTAGAGCCCCATTAAGAGAGCATAGAAGAAAAATTATAGAAAATTCCACAAGCGCATCATAAGTCTTTAACCTTTAGATAATAGCAACATGGAAAGCAAGATAAAGCAAAAAGAAATACTTATATCTACCATAATAATAATAAAAGCAACAGCAGCAGAGGAAAAAAACAAAACAAAAACTCAGCGGAAATTGGTGTAAAACTTGTCTTTGAAGGCGACGCCAACGGCACTCGCTCTCTGGTCGCTGGTCTCTGGTCTCCAATCTCAACCTGGGATGGGATCCAAGTCTGGCTGCAGTTGCTCCCATTATTGTTGTTGTTACTGTTGGTGTCTGTGTTGCATAAAGCCAATAGCATTTTGTATCACATTGCAAGGCGTTAGAGTTGCTGACGTTGTTGTTGTTGTTGTCGTTGCGCTTTGCTGTGGCAGCCGCTGGTTTCAGGTTCAGATACAGATTCAGATTCAAACCAATCCAAGCCATAGGAGTCAGAGCCACTTTTGTGGTCGCTGCTGTCGCTGTCGTTGCATTCGACAACTTTTCACTGCACTTCCGAGAGCTGTTGCTGGCTTGGTGGCTGGATGAATGAATGAAATGCAATGACTCAGTGCAGCATAAACTTGACTCTTTGAAATGAGTTCATACCGTTCATTTAACTCAACATTGGCCAACGGTTTGTTGTTCATGTTGCTCATGATGTTGTTAGATAGAAAAAAAAACTTTCATAATTACAACAGAGCAACCAACAGACATTCAACTTTTTGCAGCCACTGTGCAAATGTGCGAAGATCGGTTCGGTTTGGCTGCCAGTTGAGTCAAGTGCCTGATTATTTAATCGAAATGATTATGTTTGCCAACGGCCATTAAATGTAATCATGAAACAACTCCGCCTAGCACTCGAATTTGTTGCACTTTGATTGTTCATAATTAGACAGGAAATATCTCACAAAGATGCAAGCAACAACAATAGCGAGAGACTCGAACTCCAACTCCAACTCCAACTCGAGAGGAAATGAAACACAATGCCAATGATTGCTCTATTCGAGAGATTGGAGTTCAACATTTTCGAAATTGAAAATTACACATTTGTGTAAATCGAAAACAAATATGTATAGTCAATTAACACAAAAACTAGGATTTCAAATATTGGTATCAAATTATATATAAATTTATTAGCAATTAATCGAATACTATTGCAAAGCCATTTGACTGACATCCTGTTTACCCAAGCACATTCAAAGCTTATCCGATTTGATAAGGCAACGAATGATTTATGAATTTAGTACACATTGCCAACAAATTAACTAGATAAGTACCTGCTGCTCACCTGGCTTATGACTTATGCAAGCATTCAACTTGGCTAACAAGCAGCTAGTAACAATGCGAGTTATTCGCAGATATATTTAACTATCTCTAGTCAGCTATTTCACAAAGCCATTAAAACAAAGCGGTAGAATAAATATTCGATAGACAATATCTGAAGTGTTATGCCGATAAACAAATGATTTGCTTGTGAAGCGAAAACATGTCAAAATTCCGCCAATCGAGTATCTTTGGGCGCGGTGTCTACATACTAAATTTAGTAACAGATACTTGCCACACTCAAGTGCGCGTGCTGTTGAGTTTTGTTGACAAATCGTTCACGGTTCACAGTTTGAAGATAGAACTAACTGTTGGAGAATTTCGAATTGCATTGCGGAATTTATCGCTTGTAAATACTGCGAGTATATTCCACATTTGGCACACTTATCGTGGGTGAGGCCCTGAGGCCAAATGGCCGTTGTAACACACTCAGCTGTCAGCTGCAAACTGTAAACTGTAAATCGACGTTAACAGCCGCTTTTTCTTCGCTGACAAAACAGTTTTGTATATCGCATTTCTCTGGCTCAAATTTGAATAGTCCGAGGGGAGCCCGGAGGTTGTTTCGGTTTCACCTTAAATGACTCGTCCACTGAATGTTGTGTTTGGGTAATTTTCCTGTCAAGCGTTTTACACACTCACATGTTTTAATCGCGTTCTAAAATTGATTTTAAATGCTTTGACACGGTTCTGTAAGCCATAAGACATAGAAATAGCCAATCATAGCATAAAACTTTAGAAGGTATTAAATATTTATGCGCCGCCGTCAGCCAGCTGCTGGAATTCAAGCTTATTCGAATTGGTTTCGGTATTCGAATGAATAACTTGGCGAGGCCTTTTATACGATCAATTAATTAACACAGCACGCAGAGCCACACACACTTCATAATAATTAAAAGTAACAAGAATAATACAACGAGTACTTAATAAATATATAATAAGGTTAAATTGCTAATTTCGCAATGCCTTGAAAATACTCGAACACAGTCCAATTACGCTTCGTGTGCCTTGAAAGATATTAATCAACGACTATGGATTACTCTAATGCCGCAGCTTTATAGGGTATATAGTATATAATTTGGGGAAACAATAAACGAATGACTTTTCGATTCTTCTCTCTCATCTTCCAGGTCAAATTATGCAAAATACTTTTGGTATTCGCTGGCATTTAAATCGCTTGCTGTTTTTGTTTACGAAAAGTTGTTTCCAAAAACGAACAATAAAATCAAAAACAAGTTAAATAACAAATTGATAAATATTAATAAGGCCAAAAAGACAACCAGCAGAAAACAGACAACATCAGCCACTAACAAAAATAATAATAAAAACGTGTATTTTTATCGGTTTGCTGCTCGCTTCGCTGCATGCAGAAAAAAATGTGAGTGAGTGCGAAGAGTCTAAAGCAGATACATACATGTGTTATGAGTCTGGGCCCATTTGAAGTCGTAGTTACAGTTATAGGTAAAAACAACAAACATTTTAACGGCATTCGTTGTATGCAAAGCACACTTGTGTATCTGCCAGATACAGATACGTACATATGAATTGCAATCAAGTGTAAACACAAATGCGCCGCACTGACAAACTGCGACGCGTGTGCGCGTAACTTGAGATACAATCTTATTGTTTTACATTTGAGAGTACACATATAATCTAATAATAAATCATATACTATATTCGAAAGGCAAATGTATTAAGATTTTTTGGAAACAGCACTTGTAATCTAAAAACGAAATGTTTATTTATATAATATAAAGTGTATTGATAGCGTTGAATATCATATCTCTAATAATAAAAACACAAATGAAATAAATAGGCACTGTGTTTTAACTCTTCTTTTCCTGGTAAGTATATTGTGTATAGTTGGATTGCTTTTGTTGTGTCTTGAAATCTAAATTTAAAATCCATTTATCACTCTTTTGTATTTTATTGCTAATTAATGATAAACTAACTAATTGAAATTGATATTACATATTAATTCAGTTTTATATTTAAATTCTATCTTTTTTTCCAACAGCCTATAAATAAAAATAATAGTATAAGCTACAATCAAAATGCTATCTTTTTCAAATCAAAATCTATTCCGTGAATTCTGAATTAGTTTCTTTAGTCATCTATCTATAATTGTAACTGATACATTCTCTTATATACCACTTTGTTGATTAGTATTCTAGAAGTCGCCTGCCATTTAGAGTCGCAATTAGCCAAAGGATAGATAGTCCCACTCGTAAAGCAATAACAATACTTGATACTGGCATTTGCAAGTGTGTAATCTTTTGTGTGATTCAATTATTTAACAACTCTAGATAGAGCGAGACGACAATCTCTATAGTAAATTAGCGTCAGTGAGTCACAGTTATGTGACCTTGCCCTTAATAAGCCACTCCAAGTGAATTAAAGATGAGTGCGATGACGCGTTTTGCTACCGTCGTGAAAGCTATTTCAAGAATTACTATCTTCCTATAATTTGAATCGATTTCTACAGCGATAACCCTGAAATGAATAACTGTCCAACAGTCACGCATCCAGGTACTGCGATCTAATTGTTGTCAACAACAGTAAAAAGTCGATACAGCCTCGATTGGAAAACTAGAACTGGGCGCCCAATGGGTTCCACTCCAATAAGCAGACAGCCCCTCGCTTGCTTAGCCAGCCAAATGGGTTTATAAATACGCATGGACAGTCGCGATCTCTCAACTATCCATTGTCCATAGCCATAGCAACCGCCTCAAAGGCAACTCAAGAGTCGACAAATCTCAGCAGAGACTGTTGCAGTCTGAATAACCTTGTGCCGCTTGACATACGTTAACATCAGGCAAGCAGGCGACCATATATATACTATATATTCAATTTAAGTATATAGGTAGTATGCATATCGTGAGCGATCCGAAAACGACACATAAACCATAATTAAAATCGAAAAGTGTTGCCCCAAAAGCCAAGCAAAAAAATGCGGGCTTGCGCACCTGTTTGTAAAGTTAACTTGGCTTTATTCTCTCGTCTCCCCCTCTACTTGTTACCCAGCTTTGCGTTTTATGAAACAATTACGAGTCGCAGTCGAAGACCAACAAAACAAAAACCAAAAAGCAAACCAAACCGATCCGAGTTAAACTTAAGCCACATCAAAAACCCAATCGAGTCGAGTTGAAATGCGCTGAGTTAATTCGACTTGAATCGCAGTCGGAGTGAAGCCGGTGGCCAACAACGCGCAGCGAATTCGAATTGAACACCAAGTGGCCAAGCCAAGTTAGCGAAGTTAGCCACAAGCCGGCGAAGCTCTGGGCCCCAAAGCCAGATTACTGCAACGCCAATGCAACAAACATTGCACAGTGGAGCTAAAGTTGAATTTCGCAAAAGAGCTTGTTAACAAATTGCTATTAATAAGATTCTGCATATTGCACTTTAGTTTAAAGTTCTCGCAATATTGACAATAATAACATAAAAGAAAAAATGTATTACAATCATAGCATTATCAATCATAAGTGCTGTGATAAGAACTAAGGTCTAATTGTCTGGCCATCACATACTTTCTGTCAATTGCACTGATTTATAAGGTCGTCAGATAAAGCTGGGTATCATCATTATAAGACAAAGAGTATTTAGATACCTTAAAGGATCGAAAAAGCTTTAACAGTTTGCATAGATTGTCGTCCACAGTGCTGCCAATTCTGTCACAGCTTTAGCTTTGGCCTGGCCCGGTTTTTTTTTGCTACGATTGGAGGAGCTCTGCTCGCTGCTCACTGCTCGCTGCTCTCTGCTGTGTGTCGTCGATCGTCGATTGCTTCGATTCGATCGGTCGCCTTTTTAGCTTTGGCGTAAAATTGCGGAGCGTTGTTGTTGTGCGCCATTAAGGCAACAACTGCTACACAGACTGGCAAACAGACAGAGCGACGGACAGACAGAAACCTGTAGAATTTACAATTACAGCAACAACAGCAACAACAACAACTGGTAGCCCACGTATCTGCGTCAATGCATTTGCTCGCTGGGGCATTTGCAATTGAAGCGTGGCTTAAAGTGAGCGTCAACGTCAGCATCTATTCCCCCTTGCCGCCCCTTCTCTTTGTCTTCTGCAGCCAACTCCCCATTCTGTATGCTCGCTGTTTGTGTGCGGTTTGTTAACGTGTTTTTATATAACTTTTTTTATGCGCATAGTTTTCTTGTTATTGCTTTTTATAAAGCTGTTGACTGCTTTGTCGTTTGTTTATTTCTGCATTTTTTGGTGGGAATATTTGTTGTGGTTTCTTTTGTTTCTAGAAGTTGGAATTTTATTTGCTAGCGATTCGGATGAATGGGAATAAGTCTTATGAGTCATCTAAGTCATTCAATTGAGTTTTGCAGTGAACACAAATTATATATCAAAGCGAATGTATGTTTAATTATTTTTAATTGCAACATTTCATAAAACATCTGCAACTCTTTCTCTCTTACTCACTGTGCAACCGAAACATGTTCCGCAATTTAGTTGAGCAACTTTTGCTGAGTGATTATCTCATAATCAGCTTCGCCTCGCCTTACACTCAATTTTTGAGGTGAGTTTTTGAGTTTAATGAAGCTGCAAATCGGCTCGGAAATCAACTTGAGCGGCGGTTACATCAACGAAAAAATACAAAATGAAAATCATAAAAATGGGAGAGATACATGAAACAAATTTGATTAACAAAGTCAGCAACACGGATCGCAATGCAATATTTTTGTTTTTGGGATTTATAAGCAATTGTTGTTGCACCGTTCATACACATGTAAGCGCGTATGGCTGTATTGCCAATTTTGGCGCGCGATTCAGTGAAAGTTATGGTTTGGGGATTGCGGCAGACTTGGAGCTGGGCGCACTACAAAACTCAAATGCTCCTGCAGAAACATACACACAGGCAGACACGCACACTGCAATACCTTTCGTTTGAAGTCAATAAGCCTAACAGGGCTTCTCGTACAAAATGACCCAGTAAGAGAAAAATTTACTCACCAGTCTGTTTAATCAACAAGTGGCCGGGCGTTCGTTTATTGTATTAGTGATAAGGTCTCGTAGACTGTAAAAACTGGTTGGTTGGTTGGGCAATTACTGTTACAATTATTTGTGGCTTTAATTCACTTTCGTTTTAATGTGCCAATCGATTTGGTTAAACGATAAGGCGGCTGCTTGTTTGTGTTTAACCCTTAACAAACATTTGGGGCCCAATTTCCGCACATAGCACAATCATTAATAATAATAATTTACTCTTTTTTTCTATTGCGCTTTAAATACCGATTTGTTTTCTTTTTCTTATATTGTTCACACTTTTCTCCACTTGAAATTGATTTTTTTCTTCTTGTATTTTTCTTTTTGCTTTTCGTTGGTGCTTTTGTTTTGCTTTGTTGTGTGTACGTATTTCCTTCTATTTCTATTTTCCAAGCAAAAAGGCAAACAAAAACCAACTCAGTATATTTTCTGTATTGGTATGTGTGCGTGTGAGTCTCACATTAACCGGTTTTCGGTGTGTTTGTGTTTATGTAGTTGCGCTGTTGTTGTTGGCTTTTAGCTGTTTTACTGTTGCTGCTTCTTGCTTCTTGCGCAGGCGCGACGCGCGGTGGTCAACGGAATGGCTGCTAAATGTTGCAATTGCAAGAGTGAGCAAACTAATTGTTTATTGTTTAAACACGGTTTAAAAAATTAAATTAGTTTGCATGTCCCTATTTACATTTGCACACAGGCATCTGCACGAATACATACACGAATACGGACACAAACACACACAGACACGTTCATGCACAGGCTCTGGAATGCAAGCAAACAGGTGTCGATGTCGATGATGTCGCGATGTTTTGGCTTGATTCGTGGCCTGCTTTGACTTTTCTCCAAGATTTTGTTTGAGCGTCGTTTATTCTTGTTATTGTTACCTATTAAAATAACGTTTCACTTTGTGAGCTTAGCGTCGTTTATTTGTTTAAATTAAAATAACATTGTTAGTACGTTTGAAATATAAAATTGAGCCCTACGCGCTCCGCACGTCAACTCGATTTGACTTCTGAAATGCAACTGTTTTATCACTCTGAGGTGACCGCAAGTGTCATTGCAAAATATACTATTTAAAGATGAAAATATACTAAGAATACCACTTTTACAACCACTGCCTGGTAACACTTCACTATGTTTGGCGCAATTTTGAAAAAATGTTTTAAAAAGGCAACGCCGTCTGAAAAAAAATTCAATACCCTTATATAAAGATAAATAATCTCTTTAAATTAATAATTAATCTTTCAAAAAATTACGATTAATTATTAATGCCCTGTTAATAAGCTTGGCAGCAGCGGCAAAATAAACGAATGAGTTTCAGTGTGGCCCCTGAGCTGGGGCTGCCAACTCGTTTACTTTTCATAATGTGTATACATTGGAGTTTGCGCTCGTGCAGCCAACTTGACGAAAGTTTACTTTGGCGGTAATTTGAATTTCATATGTAACAAATGTTTGTTATATTTCATTAATTCTTCCCATTCCAAAGCGTAAATACAAATCGTTGAATAGAGCTATGGCGCCTATTGCTTCATAATCGCGAGATAAAAGCCACAGCTCAATTGTGCTTAATAAGATAAACTTACTCTGCGGACACTGTAATCAAATACGTTGTAAAAAATAAAAGTAAAAAGGTTTTTGATCATACCTCAAGCGGAGCGTTGCCTGACCACAGTCCAATGGCCTCGAGATAGGCACGCAGAAGAATTCGCCAATACCAATAGTTATGAGAATCGCTAAGTTTGGGTATATTGGGCACTTGAATATTAAAAACGTCACTTTTACTGGACCTAAAGCCCAAAAAATTCCAAAAATTCAGAGCTCTGAGCATTTTATTGACAATACATAAAAAGTTATAATGCTGTAATAGGATTTCACATTAATATGGACGGAAACGTTCTTCTAAGCTTTTGAATACTTGTTTGGGGGACATTTCCTCATAGCCTGGTTCAATTTTATCACCCTGTATTGTTGCAAGGAGTATAAATTTGGCATGTGGATTCTATGAAAATAATAAAATAATTACTAATATATATATATTTCGTAGATGAGTTTGCTAACAAACCTCTTTAGGATGATCATCCCTCCAGAGATCGGCAGCTTCTAGATAGGAGCGAAGAAGCATTCTCCAGTGCCAGAAATTTTCTGGCCCATATAATTTCGGTATTGCCGTAAAGTCCAATTCAACGTGACCCATTCTGTTCAACGATTCAATTACTAATATCGATCTATTCCAATTCTTGAGGTAGAAGGAAAGCGAAAAATATACTTCGCTATCTATGGGCTTAATTATGCCTAGGCTCTGCAGCGGTAAACCCCAAGGGGGATTACGAGTCTAGTAAGTGTGAACATATCAAAAAAAAAAGTAAAGTAAAACTGTGATATCAGCCAAGCGGAAAGTGTTAAGCGTGTTAACAGCAATAACAACAAAAAACTACACCCACATCTGCGAGAATAATAATAGATCTTTTCTGCAATTAAACTATTAAGTTGTTAAAATCCAATCAAATATAATAAAATTGAGGTGACTTTATCACAGCCACCGCAATGGAAGTTCGAATAAAAATCACCACAAAAATGAAAATGAAAAGCTAAAATTTAATAATTCTCACTACATTGTGTGAACAAATTGTTTAGTTCAGAATGACAGAACATTGAACATGCATACATATGAAAATAGTTACTTTGTATAGCTTTACTGTTTTATTTGATTTATTGCGCCGGTTTGTTTGCACACATTCTATATATTGACCGCATTGATGGTCGTTTGTATACACTTCTAAAGTTAGCGTGATGATATTTTGTTACTAATTTAGCTACACATTTTAATTAATATCTTTTCTTTATCAGCACCTTCATATCAGGTGTTATCTAAATGCTTTTGTTTGTATTAAATGCATAACGTCATTCTGCTCAATTTTAAATTTTGGCTAATCAAATTTTTTTTGGTGACTCATTATTTATCGTGATTATTCATTTATTTTCCTAATGCAAAGTGCATTAAGCCTCCAATTTAAATCTAAATTACAAATAATTATCTTTATATTTAATTATGTTTGCAATCATATCGCTAATTTAAATAATTGTAAATTTTCTTATTTTTTTTAAATTCTGATAAATAAATAAAAAGAAAAAAGTCACCTCTTCTTTATTATATTAATTGTTTTAAATTTACTTTAATTTAATAATACTTTTAATACTTGCCAATTTAAATTTGTTGCTAATTTTTTTTTTTATTCTTTCAAATAAATATTTTTTATTTTTTAATAACTTTATAAATTGTTTCAATTTATATAATACTTAATGAAAAATGCCATCATAAAATGATACTTTAAATATTATTAACTATGAATTTATTTTCATAAATTCACTTCAAACTCTATTAAATAAAATCATTAATTTAATTTCTTAGTATTTAGTGGTATTTAATTTAGTATTTCATAAAAATTCGAACATAAACTAATCCCATAAATCAATTATCAATTCAACTCTAAAATAATTAATTTATTTTCAATTTAATTAAATAAATAAACATATTATAAACTTTTTACTAAAGCCTTTTTTTAATTTTTACTATGACGTGTTTTTTGTTTTTTCGCATATTTTTTTCATACTACTTAATGTAAAGAGCATTTAAAAATCGACGAACTTTAATATCCAATTTCAATTGCTGTGGCTTTTTAAATTGTGTTTTTAGCGTTTTTTTGCGGCATGCAGCTCGGAAAATCCCTGAGTTGAAGCGAGCTCCAAACTGAGGCCATTAGGTAGGTAATTTATTTGTCCAAGCCCCGCTTAGGCTGCATGGATGGATGCCCTATATAGTCATATGGCACGTCGCTAAATCGATTTAGTCGACATTTGTGAGGCGATGAATACATTACACTTGCTGCCACCTGTTGCCCTGCTCTTCCACCTGCTGCTCCACGTGCTCATCACTGGAGTGCAGAGCTGGAGCTTTGGATCTCCCGATTCGCTGTCAGAGCAACGTACTCCACAGCCGAGTGACGATGGAAACTACGCTAATCATACGCGTAAGTGGAAGTTAATCAAAATTGCGAGTTGATCCACTAAATTGTTTGCTTGTAGTGCTCACACGTCAGCTGGTTGTGGGCACTTTGTTGCCACCTCAAGTGCCACAACAAGTGCCCTGGCCTCAGATTCCTTCCATTGTGACTCCAGGCACCACAAATTGCCGCTGCGTGCCAGCTGCGTCTTGTCCCAATCCTCTGCCAACGCCGCCCAACGATGGCAGCGGACAGCTGGACATACGCATAGTGAACAACGGCGGCTTGGTAAGTTTATCGAACCGACAAACAGCACCTCGCTGACATTTCCTTTACAGCCCACGGCGGGCACTACGGCGTCTCCCTTGAGCTGCAGCTATGGTTTGGTGGCTTGTTGCCAGGCAGGAAGCTATCAATGTGGACTACGCTTTCCGCCACCGCCGGGCGCGTCGCTAGCGAGTCCTGGCCAGGCCAGTTTTGGTGCTTATCCGTGGCAGGCAGCGCTGCTGACCACAGCGGATGTTTATCTGGGTGGAGGAGCGCTGATTACAGCGCAACATGTGCTCACAGCTGCTCACAAGGTCTACAACTTGGCGTAAGCATATATTAAGATGATAATCCCGCAGCTTTTGTTATCTATTGCCTCAGTTTAACCTCCTTTAAGGTGCGCCTTGGAGAATGGGATGCCTCAGGGACAGCCGAACCAATTCCCGCCCAGGATGTCTACATCTCCAACGTGTATGTGAATCCTGCCTTCAATCCCAACAATCTGCAGAACGATGTTGCTATTCTGAAGCTGGCCACAGTTGTCTCTCTCACCAGTCGTTCCACCGTGGGTACCATTTGTCTGCCCACCACCAGCTTTGTGGGGCAACGGTGTTGGGTCGCTGGTTGGGGTAAGAACGACTTTGGGCCAACGGGCGCTTATCAGGCGATTATGCGGCAAGTCGATGTGCCGCTCATACCTAATGCCGACTGCCAGACAGCGCTGCGTGCCACGCGCCTTGGCTCCTCCTTTGTGCTCAGCCCCACGAGTTTCATTTGCGCCGGCGGCGAAGCTGGCAAGGATGCGTGCACTGGCGATGGCGGCTCACCGCTGGTTTGTGCCAATAATGGCGTGTGGTATGTGGTTGGTTTAGTCGCCTGGGGCATTGGTTGTGGACAAGCAAATGTGCCGGGTGTCTACGTCAATGTGGGTACCTACTTGCCTTGGGTGCAAACAACGCTCACACTTTAAGTGGAGAAGGCGCCAAGCAATGATAAATTTAAGTCTTCAAACAAATTCAGCGTATATAATTTAGTTTAGTTATTATTACAATATATTATTATGTTTAATATATCTTAAAAGAAACAAACTGCTAAAGCTAACACTTAATATAAGCTCATGTAAGTTCATATCTTTCATTTAAATTCTATTACAAGTAACCTTAGCTCGATACAAGTAGAAACATGTATCGAATACCTTCGATCGTTCGATAACTCGCACGCGATAAATTCGATTACAAATATGCACTTCATTTTATCGCACAATACTGAACGCTCTCGCATGCGATAATTATACGCTGCTTGCGGCCACCCAAAAGCAGTTCGCATCAGATTTTCATCATTGTGCATTTTGTGCATTTAATTGACTTAATCGACTGATTTAATCAGGTCAATTCTAATTTCATTTGAGTAATTGCAGAGTTTTTTGACACAATAGATACAATTTAAATAGTTATAACATGAACATTTCACTTTTTATTCACATTGTAGGTCAACAATTATTCACCATATTTGTATAGAAATGATTATCAGCATTGTTATAAATAATTGTGCATGGACTGTCAGCAAATTTGGTTGTATGGTAATAACCTTGCCCGAAGAACTTAACAGTTACATACAACAGCAGCCACATAACTCACTTCAATATATTTACATACACAGCACCAACAGGTTGCTCTCAGCATCTGTTTCATTGTTGCTGTCCCACTCACACACTCAAACATACACACATGCATGAGAGCAGACAGAGAAACAGACACACCTCTGAGCCCTTTCATTCGCAGTTAACGGCGTCTGACTTACAATAAACAAAAAGGACGCTCAACTTTGCTCATTTGCACCCAATGCCCTCGAGCGTAATAGCCGTCCCTCTTCCTCCCCTCTCTGTCCACACACACACACGCATCCTCGCACCCATCAAGCAGCCAACGACGATTGGGATGCAAATGAAGCGTGGTTTCATCATCATTTTATTCGATTTTGCGTCTCTCTTTATAAGCATGAATTGGCCTAAAGGCTAGGCTATTAGTGCATAGGCCCCATTCCATTAGCTGTCATCCTCTCTAGCCCCGTTTGCAGTTCGTGTTAATGCGAAACGGAAGCCGGAAATGCTTCTTGTCGCAGAAAGCCGCAGCAAAAACTGAGCTCCCAAAAAAACTGCAAATGACGGGAAACTGCCTTGTTTCATAAAGCAATGCTTGACTTTTGAATACCCTATGTTCTATATTCAAATAATTGAGATCTGCGTTATAGTCGAGAAATATTATTATTATGCATGGCAGCATTGAATCTAAACTGGGTGACTATAAATAACAACGAACCACAAGGGGTATGAAAATAACTCACTCAAAATGAAGCGCTCAACGAATGCGAATGAAGCCGAAACGAGTGGCAATCGTTTGAGTCCTTTTGACTCGAATTCGAGTCACTTTCGCCGTGTCGCGCTTTAGTCCGTCCTCGGCTCTCGTGCGCAACAGACGTCGCAATTGTGAAAGACGCATGTAACGAATTACCAATACAATATACAACAATAATAATAATAGCTCAAAAGCAATAACAATAACAATAGCAACAAACAAACAAAGTGTTCGGCTAGCACGATAGTTATAGTTGGGCTTAAAATTAGCCAAAAAATGTAGTGCTTTCTTAAATTAAAATTGGCCAAAAAAGTGAAAGCAGAAACAAAAGTTGCATAGTTGCAGTTGCATTCACCGATGCAATTGTTGTTGCGCTCAGCAGAGTTGTGTAATCGACTTTTGTTTCAGTTGCGGAAATGCAATCGATTAATTGGCAATCGCTTTGAATAGCTGTCGTGCAATTGTGATCGTGTGTTTCGACTTCTTCTTCTTTGTCGCCGTCTTCTTCTGTTCTGCTTTCACTTAGCCCTGCGTAGATGTTTGCATGTGTGTGTGTGCGTGTTTCTGTTTGTGTTTGTGCTTGTCATTGTGATTGTTATTGTTGTTGCTCATTGTGTGCGCTGCGCCTTATTTAATGTCCTTGTTGTCGTCGCTGTGTCTGAATGCCACGCCCCCCCGTTCGCTTACGCGTCTCGCTTAAAATCAAATCTGTTGGTGAACAAAGCATTAAAATACACAAACAAATATTAAATCTAAAGCAAGTGCAAAGCAAAAGAAACTAGAAAGTTTCTTAAATTCAACAACAACAACAACAAAATATGAAATCATAACCCAACAACAACAACAGCTGTGGAATTGTGAGAAGCAAAGCAAAAAGAAAGAGAAAAATTCTAGCATACTTTTTTGTGGGTTTACGTCATGTTTGTCGAGGCTTAGAGACGTTTGTCAGCCAGTTGTGTAGTTCTACGTCTATATATGTAGATACTCACATACCGTACATATACACATACACATATATTATGTTCAATTTTGTGCCTATGCCTGTGTATGTGTCTGTGTCTATATCTGTGCCTGTAGTTGTGTGTTTGTCTTGGCGCTAGTTTAGTTCTCGTGAAACTTCAGCGATTCTCAAATTTCCAAAGCATGCCTACAACAACAACAACAAATACAACTTGATGTTTATATAGATGAGACTTAAAAAAAATACATAACTGTACAAAATAACTGTGCTGTGCTCGCCTTGAGTTAACTGTCTTGTCGAATGCAAGCTCAACAAGCTGCACTTTGCCTCATTCCCCTAACTCGCTGAGCTGTTTGTTCAACTTTACGTAAGTGTTTGTGTTCTGTTTGTATTCCATTTGAAGTTATGCATAAATGCATTTCATAAATACTTACCCCCAATTGCAATGTCCTTAATCAAAATACCCATATTATAATCATCATGCCTTCTACTAAATAATCGAAGTATGAAGAAAATACATATTCATATACATAATACGATAAACAATCAGATATACGAAATACCACCCCAAACACTTAAGCTTTCCAAATTTGCTAGTTGATTTTTGTTCGAAATACTCGTATTGTTGTTAAACTATTGTTAACTGCATGCATATTAATTATGTTTAGATAATGTATTTCAATAGTTCGTTATATATTAGTTTGTTTATCATATAAATTCTCTGCATACAAAAGTATATTTCCTTACTTTGATTATTCAATTCTTTGGACTACTAAAAATATAAATTAAATTTTGAAGAAAGCAATTCATTACGTTTAAGTATTAAGAAAGTAGAAATAATTTGATATCTGGTTTTAGGATTCATTTTACGGTTCATTTATTCTGGATATTAAGCAATTTTAATGCTGTTTTTGGAGTATATAAAATGTTTTTATGTGTCTCTACGTCATATAGGAATCAAACTTGAACTATATGAGACAGAACACACCATTGTTTATTTCTTTGACCAATTTTATTTCATTGCCGCTAAATTGCTGAATGTAATTTAGTTTTGGTTTTATTGAAGTTTCTTTGGTCAGCCACCCTTAAGTAAAAGTGAAATTGTATCTTTGTAACAATATCAAATACCTAAAATTCTGATCCCGTGGAATATATAATATATATTGTAGATCATAGTCAACAGCCAAGACGATATAGCCATGTCCACATGTCTATCGGTCTGTCCGTATGAACGTCAAGATCTCAGAGTTAGATAGAGCTAAAATTTATATTTCTAACAGCACCTGTTATACCAAATATTCATCTTGGTATATTTAAGTTGTTTTCGAAATAATAATGTGGTATATTTAAATAGTAATACCGCGCAGTTGTAGATTTCATACTTGTTTGTCATAGCTTTATTATTTATGTCCTTAATATATCTCTTCGACGTAAAAGCGATGTGTTAAATTGATAAATTCAAATGAAAAGTTTTAATGATGATTATCGACAAGTCTTTTTGCTAATTAAAAGCATTAAAAGCTGTCATCTACTTAAGGGACACATAAAACATTCATTTGTTTGGCACTGAATGCAACTCGCTGTTCAACTATTGCTGGCTATAAAAATTTGTCATTCGCCGTCTGCTTTTGTTGCTGTTTCCGTTTCACATGTCAATTGAATTGACATTCCTCAACAATCCACCGAGAATCTCGGTATGCAAATGACATTAGCGTCAGCTCTATAAATAAATGAGCAAGTACAAGGAGTGCGAGGAACTAGAGAATGAGGAACAAGAAACCGTCTGACATTTGGTCAGGCGATGACATTTTCATATACTCATATGCTGTAGCGTGTCCTTAAATAAAAGAATATACGTATATATTCATGTGTGTGTGTGTGTTTGTGGTGTTTGTGTGTATGAGTGACAGAACGGTGGATTACTCAGTTGACGTTTTATGTGAAAACATAATTTGCTTTCTGCGCTGTCGAGATGTCGCCATGTCATGGACGTCATCCGGCATCATCCATCCGTCGCACGAGTTGTCATGGTGCGTGCAACAGTGAGATATGAGTACACTCATAACCTCAAATACGAGTACTCGCACCACTCACTTGGCCATATTCAGCGGAGTGCCGCAATCAGCTAAGCAAATGCATCCAAAGTGCATTCGCACTAGCAACCAAAAGCCAGTCTCAACTGGAGGGGTTATCCGATGCTGACATCCATGCGTATACGCGATTGCGATTGCGTATACGTTCCGTTGATTTGCATAGTTCGCTGACTGTGAGCAATGGGTTTAAGTGCCACCGCACAAACAGCGGAGGGACGAAGGGGAAGGACGACAGTGAATGCAGACAGAATATCCAGGTTCTCCAATTAGTGAAATAAATTGTGAGTTTCTGCGTTAAAGAATATGAATAGAATTAAAATAAATGATGTCAAGAATTTCCTTCACAGTGCGTACCGAATGTTGTTGATTTATAAATACAAGTAAAGTAAAGATTCCATAAAGTAAATATATCAATTATTAATGTATCATATGTTTAAATCTACAATTATAATTCCTTGTAGCTTCATCTTTAAAATATGACAAAAAATTAAATCAATAATGATTTAAACCCGTCAATGAATTGAGTTTTTGGGCAAAAAATATGAGTATGCTTTAATAGAACTATGTGAAGGATTTCCTTTCAAATGCGATTTATAAATATTTAAAATTTTACTTATATTTATTAAAATATTTTATTTTACAAGACAATTCAGTTGAAATTCGTTATAAATAAGCTTTAAAATGTGCACCAAAGCAAAGCAAATAATTCTTGCGATAAGACATACATTAAATAAGTTTAATATTACTTTAATACATACTTCAAAAATAAAAGGAAATACATTTTTTAAGGCGTATTAATACATAGACTAGAACAAAACAATAAAGAAATTGGTAAACAATGTAAAATGTAAAAAGTAAAATTTAATTTTGAAATCTATCTAGAAGTTAATAAAAAGATGCAACCTTAAAATATTGAAGTATTAAAGTCAATAACATAAAATTCCTCTCCAATTATTTAATGATAATAAAGATATAAAAGAAGGGGATAAATTGAGTGACAAAATATCTACGAATTGTTATGATGGATTACATGAATTTATTATTCTTGAAGCATTCAAATGCTCACAGGCAGTATTCTGTTTCGGTTTGATCTGCTGTCTTCGAGCCTTTTGTGTGCGTCTTACCTGATGAATTTAATCGTGTTACATGCTCGACAACAGGAAGAGCTATAACTGGCAACGGTCGATGGACAGATGCATTGTTGTCATTGCCTGCTTGTCAATCTGGGCCGGAACATAACACTCACATCACTGGCTGCTCCCCCTCTTCCTCCTTCTGTCAACCCCCTCGCCTACAATACTCCGCTTCGTATTTGGAATAGTTTTTTTTTATTCTCCAGAGAAAATCGAAGTATTTGACATGTGGCAGACATGTCAGTGAGTTGCCCCCGTATCCGTGCACGTATTTGCTATGCCAGTGAGCCGTAAATGTCTCTCTCTATGCACGTGTGTGTGTGCAATGTGCAACGTGCTGCAGTGGCATTTGCTGTGGCAACCATTCGTTCAATCATTCAACCAAACATCCGTGCCAACTCAAACGTTTCTCCTGTTCTTTGCTAAGCCCACATGTGATATTTTTGATGAATATTTGTCTTTCGCACACCCTTGAAGCCCTCAACAGCGGCCGTTACAGGGTATGCCTAAGGTCGTTCCATTTGCAGCTGCTTTGTGCTTGCAGCTTGCATGACTTGGCGGCTGCTTTTGTATGCTCGCGTCACTCGGTTTGTTATTGTTGTCCATTGTTTGACTTGTTGGCCTTGTGCTTCATTTCACACATCCAAACAGCTGCAAAAACACAGACAACTGCAATTACATGCATACACACACACACACACACACACACACATTTAAGTAGACCAATTTAGTGCAATGCACGTAACAATGCTTTATTATTGTTTTTACGGCGCGTTTATTGTTTTTACACGTAAATTTAATCTGCATCTGCAGCGTTGAAGAGTGCTTGACTGCCTTTCAAAACTCTCGCTTTAATTATGTACTAATTTCGACCATTTACATGGAATAAACAAAAAGCATTGCCTACTTTTCAGCGCATATTAATTGGAATGTGATAAGCTGTGGCGTTTAATTACGTGTCGCTTATAAATAATATTGCGGACATATTTTGTATGACACTCGAGCAATTGATTTATTTAGACAATTTTTGGGCATTTTTTCATGTCGTCCGTTTTGATTTATTGCACAATTCTGTCACATGACAACAAAACATGGTCAAGCATTATGCTGGCAAAGTGCCTCTTTCTCTCTCTCTCTTACTTTGTGTGTGTGTGTGTGATTGGGCGTGTGGGCGTGGGGGCGTGGTCTGACCCCATAGTCCAAATCCTTAGAATATTTCAGTCATTATTGGAATTCTCAATGCTGTCTTCAATTTTGAGTACAAATTCACGTAAATAAATATGTACGAATACTATGAGCTCTTGTACTTATAATTTGGCCAACATTTTGCGACATTTGTGGTTTAATTTAAGAGCACTCACCGATAATAACAGCAAGACCAACAACAACAACAGCAACAACAAGGAGGACAGCATGGAAATTTTGAACTTTGCCAAGTTTTCATTATGCAAAGTGAGCAAAGGCGCCGCCTTCATTTATTTTCTTTTCCCTTGAACGGAATTAAAATACTCGTATATATTTATGTATCTACATACATATACATTAATTTTTTTTGTTGGCCAAAAGCCGACGAGAAATTCGTGGATACAAATATGTATATATAATGCGACGCATTCGTATACATCAAATCACATAATAAGGCTCATTAAAGCGCTTGTTCCTTGGTTTCTTAATCTTGAATGTCAAGTCTGTTCCCAATCTCAGTTTCATTGCAAATGTGGCATGGATTACAATAATGCTTATTTTAATAAATGATGTATTCAAGTAATTTAACTAAAATAATGCTGCGAAGCCTTTTCGCAATATTCTCAACGAAAATGTTGAATAATTCAGCCAAGTGTAACAATATTGTGGCGAATTTTCATCCTGGGAACAACTTTTGTGAAGTCCTTAATTCAAGCAACCCCAAAACAAGAAAAGTAACAAGAGAAACAACCAGCTGGAGCAAGAATAACTGGCAACATTCAGTTCAGTTGAACTTTTCCTTTGTGCTTCTTTCTTTAAATGTTTTTAGTTTAGTTGTTCGGCGCGTTTGAAAGTTTTTCTTGGCGCAACGCTCAATTGAAAGCGGAATTCGCATTTGGAAATTGGCAAAAACAAGTTCCATGTACTTGAAATTCAATATTAGGAAATACTTCAACCTATATAAAGAGCGAACAACTTGAAAAATGAGCACACAGTGTGGCAATAAAGCATCAGCCTGGACTGACTTGATAAATGGTGCGATTTTACACAAAACAAACAAACACACACACACACGCAAACACCGCGTATCTAACGATAAACAAAAGCAGCCTTAAGTTGAATAGTCCGTTATCGTGTCTAGAGTGCTACAAGTGCCTCCGACTGCGGATTGAAATGGTTTCATTCTTCCAACACAGTGATTGGCTTTCGGTCTTAACGCCTCTATGGCCTGAAACACAGAAACACAGCAAAGAGAAACAGAGCACTGAGTCAGTTGTTGGCCAAATACATTGAATTATGCAAAGACAACAAACGCAGACAACAATCAAACAGATGGATGGTTGGATAAACAAGCAAACAAACACACAAACAAAGAAGTAAACAGCTCATTTATTTGCCATACGCTGTGTCATACGCCCCATTGTACAAGTGAATGCTAGCAATTGACTTTTTCGAGCGCTTTAAATAATTTATCAATGCTTTTAGCATTTCCTTATTTATTTGACAAATTTTCAAATTATTTACATTTTAATTTAATCTAATAAATTGCATTTGCATTCTAAATTTCGTATTAGCACACTTCTAAATTGATTGTTTCATCATCTTAGAAAGTATTGAATTGCACGACTGACTCATGAACTTATTAAATATTCGAGTTGCAGAGCTGACACACGAGCAGCCACAAAGCCTCAAGAGCTTATAATTAAATATTGACGTCAATACACAGCTGTTGACACAACCATTTGCACAAGCCAAACACGCAAACCAAGTACAAATGCGACTAGAACAATGGTTGCCACTTTGGTTTGAGCTTTGGTTAAAACAACGTAACCTTCTATGCTCTCTGAGGTGACGAAATTGACAGCTGGAACTGTAAATGTAGCAATCAAATTGCTGCGATAGAATTGGATTGAAATATAAGAAAATATTTGCATTTATTACATTTTTTTTGTAAAAAAAAAAGGTTTAAATAAAAAAATAATATTTTCAAGACTATAAATAATTTGCAATAAAACAATTTGTCATTAATAATGAGCTGTTATTTTAAGCAGAAGTAAATAAATATTTTTGGGTATAAATTTACAAATAAGGGACACATATTTCAAATAAGCCGAAGAAAACGAAATTGTGTTTAATGATGAAAAAATATTTAAATTAAGTTCAAACGCAAATTAAAAATGTAGTTTCAATGATTAGGAACTATTTCAAACAAGCTCAAGATTACATTTTGAATTCAACTAACAACAAAAAAGGATAAGAGCGCGAGTTCAGGTCGAGATCTCTGGTCAGGAATTTCGCAATTTAACAAATGCATTCTAGTGCTCGTAAATATCCGCTAGCAGACAGTTGCACCTGCGACAGGACATTGAGTAGGGTTCTTGTCGCTAACTTGTACTCAACAAGTTCGAAATTATGCAGATTCAGCCCCATCTAATTGTTGTCTGCGAGCGAGCGAGCGAGAGAAGAAAAAAGCGTGGGTGAGCGAAAGGCAGCGAGTTGGCGCCAAGTTAGTAACTTTAAATTGCAGCTTTTATTTGGTTTATGGTCGCAGGGCACGCAAGGACCGGCAAAAGGGCTCCAAGAGGGCCAAAAGCCAATTCCATTGGCGTCGTTTATCGCAATTCCGTTTAATCGATTGAAATAGTCGAACTTTGGGCACTAGGAGCACATAAAATGTGCTTCGAGCAAAGTCATTGGGTTCAATGTTTGTTTACGCTACGTATACGTGATGTTTATATGTGTGACTAACTTAAGGCAAGAGAGCGCTATGCACAAATGACCATAAAATCTGATATCAGTCATTAAATGTAGACAAATTTCCATAAAATTTCAAACAGAATAAAGCTTTTATTTTGTATTTATTGAATTTTTGTTTGTGTGTCAATTAATTTAATATGCTGTTGAAAATGTGCACATGTGCATTCGGTATAAATATAAATATGACAGTTATTTATAGTGCAGCAGATGCTGCACATAAATGAGCTTAGTCGCTGATATTTCGAGTCGATAAAAAGTGAACGAGTGTCACACGGAGCATTTATAAGTATAAATATTAATGCATTGGATCGTTAAATAAAATGACTGCTCGATGTTTCCGTGACACACAATCCACGCTAATACCAGCACTTCAATGTATGAATATGCAGGATAAGTCGAAGCGTGGGCCGTCGAATGCTTTCAACGTGTCGTATGCGCAATTTGCGTAACACACGAACGAAAAAAAGTGTTGCATACTCTCGGGGGACTGCATGCTGAGAACTGGGAACTGAAAACTGATTGCCTGACCGTGCCAATTATGTCTGTCTGCCTGTCTGTGAGTGTGTGTGTGTGTGCGTGTGTGAGTATATAATGTGATTCATATTTTATGGCATTACGTCCTAAGTCAACTGCAAAATTGCCTTTGCCCTCGATTGGTCGATAAAGTCACAACAACAACAACAGCAGCAGCAACAGCAAAAGCTGTAGCAACTGGCTAACAAACCTAGCGAAGGCCAACAGCAACATTTTGCTGCATCATTCGGGAATGAGCTTAAATATTTATATTCAATTTGACATTTAGTGGCCTTGGGCACTTAAATTGCAAATGCAAGCAAAGCAGCTGCGAGAGCTGCTAAGCCTAATCTTGCCCACGACGCGCAACAAAAACCAGAGTCTTGTAGTGTGTGTGTGTGCGAGAGAGAGAGAGGGCGAGAGCGAGAAAGTGAAGAATCGTGTAGCAGGAGTTCTCGTCACGAAACGGAAGGCGTCACGGCATCACCGTCTGGGGGCAATGCTGACAATGCTTTCAGTGCCGACGGCACTTGAAAATTGCGACTGCCTTGGCATGTCTGGACGATTGCCTCATACATTTTTCAAATTGACCCGCATAGCAGTTGCCTTTGACATCATCGCCAGACATCGTCGCCCACATGACACCACCTTCTTCTATAGTTTTGTTTTCTGTTTTTTCGTTTTATTTTGCATCACAGCAGGTGCACTTTCCATCGGCATTGCCACCACAAAGTTGCCCTAATGAGCTGCAACTGGCAGCCTTATCAACATCGAGTTTATGGCATAAGCCTAACCTCGTTTATAAGCCAAGTTGCTATCATATGTTTTTCCCCACACCCAACGCTCAGTTAACTCATGCAGTCTGCGCATTAAGCAAAAATTCTGGCAAACTTTACGACTTTCACTCTGGCCTTTGGCCTTGGAAGGTCGTAAGGTTGAGGCTCCAGTGCTCCACATCCGGAGACGGAGACGTAAGACGGACACGGATACGGATACGGAAGCAGACGTAAGCTAGGCGCCCATAGTTAAAAATCGCATAAATTGTTATGTGGGGCGACCGAAAGTTATAAATAACCAAAGTAAGTGCACAAACGGCGCCCTTGAACGCGTTTATTTTTGGCAAAAACGAGAAACGAGAAGATCCCCAACAACAAATTCTCATTTAATTTCTTGTTGTCGATGCGTTTGCCAACGCCAGCGCCACTGAAAATCCACTGAAATCCCGAGGCGGAGTTAGGTTTGACAGCTGTAGAAATGGACTAGCGAACTGGGCACAAAGCCAAGTTGTGACAAGGCAAATGCCACGTGCCACAAACTGGGGCAATGTGAGCGAAAGTTGCAGCAACTAATCGACAATTGCTGCAGCCGAGATTCGCATCACTTTCTAAGCCAGCAATTAGTTCGCAATTTGCATTGTCACAGCGCTCCAGCCAATGACCACTTAAATCTAATGTCCTCTCTCTCCTCTTTCTCTATTTCCTCCTTCCTTGACTAAGACTAAGCGCTTTGGCACGACTCACTAGACACACCAATGAAATTATTGCTTATCGTCTAGCAGCAAGAGGAAGAGACAGAATGTGCATTTGCGTGAGCGTAAAATTAACTGCTTTTATCTGCTTTGAATACCCTACATTTAGAAGCTTAATGTTTCAAGGTGTTTAAGTGCGCAGCTGAAAGATATAACACTTCAAATTCAACAGTTGGAAGTGCTTGTAAAGAAGCACTAAATAAAACAATAAAAGTGGCAGCATCTATCTATGTTCTCTAATGAAATTTAAAAATTTATGAAAAAAAATAAAAAGAGGTGCACATTCCTATTTTTACTTATTTCTCTTTTTTATGTTTGAAAAAGTAGAGTAGAGTGAAATTAATTTATAAATAAAGCTTTAAGCGTTAAACTGTGCGAAATTTAAAAGTTTAGAGTTTCTAAAAAATTAAACTTTGGAGACTCAATTTAATGGCGCTACAAATGCTGTGTAGTCGGAATTAAAATTGGACGTTATTTCTTTGTTCTTTTCTCACATTTAATATAAATAAAAATAAATAAATAGAAAATTGAATTTTTGTTTATATAAATACTTAAATATACGATTTAGTAGAGCACTTTAATCTTAAAAGTTAGTGTCAATATGATGCAGAAATGGAGCCATAAAAGTAAATTTTTAATCTACTGCAGTTCAAGTAGGACTTTTCAAACTCATTGGCTAGGAGTTACGAATAATATTTGGTAGACTAAGAAATTGCAAATAATAATGTATTTATATTTTAATTAGAATTACAACAAAAGTATATATTTTATATTTTTTCTTAAAAATGAAATGAAGATCTAGAATTTTTTTTGGTTTGAAGTAGTATTACAAAAGTATATTATTTCTTATTATTATTATTTTTCCCAAAGTTAAAAACTTGAAATCTATTTTGATTTTAAGTAAACGTACGAGATTATACGATTTTTTATTTGGAATTGTAAAATTTCTTTTGTATTTATTTATTGATACATATTTATTTAGAAATGAAATTAGTAAATTCCTATAGATAAGTTTGTATAGATTTTAATGTTAATTTAGGTTGCTATTTTCCTCTCTGAATACCAATTTAAAGGGTATCGCTTAGTGAATCATTTATGTAATAGCAATAAAAACACTCCACTCATATGAAAGGCGTTCGCATGAATGCGAACATTTGTGTGCGTGTTTGCCAAGTTGGCTTGACACACAAGTATTTATTTAGGCCAAGTGTATTAAATGCGCTTTAGTGTAATTTGACCAAATGTCACATTCACCAAATATCCTATCTATTTAATTATAATATTCCTAGCTAGATTACATTGCATATATACGTTAATCTATTTATTTACCATACATATAATCGATTCGCTGCTTCTGAGTCATGTGTTTATTTTCAGCTAGATCCTGAATAATTAATTGGGGAAAATTGGGGAAAAGCCAAGACGTCAGCGTTTTTCTTATGGACAATTGGGCGGCTTTAAGCAATAGCTCGGCTAACGTGTCCATTTCATTTCAAGTTCACATAAATTTTTAACTCTGTTGTAAAATTGTTAGAAAAAAACATGTGATGGAAAAAACATTTCTACAGCTTATTCAAAGATATTGCAAAACTTTTAGTAGCAATTGCAACACATCTAAATAAAACACAATTTCATATATTATTTCACTACGCTCTGACGCTGACTTAAGCCTTTAATTAACATGCAGCAAAAAAGTTTTAATTAGCCTGAGCCACAAAATTTTCCGCTTACAAAGCGTCCAAAAGGCAAAATACTCGTGCCCAAAGTCTGTTCTCAAAACATTTTAAGTGAATTATGTGTTGCATACTTTTGGGAGTTGTTTAAGAGCTTAAGATTGCAAAACGCATTTTTGTGAAACTGATGTGAAATGGAAATTTGGAATATGCTCTAATAAATGGTTTCGGTTGCATCATGGCAAGGCTGTGGCAAGTTGTGCGTTGCACGTAGTCTTGCAACTGAAACGAGTCTCGGAAAAGCTAAAATTGAAAGTGCAAGGAAGCGCATAAAGAAAACTTTGATAGTAACTTTTTCATGGCAGTGGAATTTTCGCATTTCGCAGCGCAAAGTGTGCTCGCCTTATTTGCCATTTAGCATTCACCATTTACCATTTGCCATTTGCATTGCGTCATTTGCACTTTGCGAAATACACACACACATACTGAGGGAGAGTTCGGCATTCGACGCTGTGACAATGTGAGCCTTAACTAGTGACTTTGTCTGCCATGGCTAATTCATGCTGACCCCTTTTTCTGGGTGTGTGGCGGGGCAGGTAACGAAAAAAAACGAAGAAAAAAACTGTTGGGCCGCCGTTAATTGTCAAGGCAACAACGGCGAACGAAGCGTTTCCAAGGCAACAACAACAGCCAAACCAAAATGCGCAATCAACTTGCCTGTCACTTGCATGCTTGTGAGTGTCAGTGTATGTGTGTGTAGAGTGCCACGCGTGTGTGTATGTTTCTGTATGTGAGTGTAATAAAGTGCCACTTTAATTACATGCATAAAATGCCGCAGCACTTGGAAAAGCTGGAAAAATGGTCACTCCACAAGTCTGCCGGCAATTGTTGCACATGTTGTAAGAGCACAAAAAAACAGCTGCTTTTGTATACTCTCAAGAATCTGGTAAACCAGTTCACACACTTGCAATTTATAGAAGCTTTTCGACAAGATATTCATACATCAATTGAAAATTTAAAATGACAGCTGCCAGTTTTGGGTATGTTAAATTCGTGCTGCCAACTCTTTCAATTTAATCAATACAGTGCTGTCAAATTTCATGGCCTTGTAGGTAACTTTCATTACTGTAGTATGCGAATCAATATGCATAGAAAGGAATACAAATTAAACACTTTCAATGCAATATGGACAAGTTTTTCTTTCATCAACTTGCAATATGCAACTTAATGGGAACTGCCAGTTTTCAATGACGTGCTGCCAACTCTATCTTATTCATCAGTATAGTGTTGGTAAATTTCATGGCCTTGTTGCCAATTTTCAATAGGGTAGTCAGTGAATCAATACAGCGTCGCCCTTATTGCAAGGAAATTAATATGAATAAAGCCCTTTCAATTCATACATGCTATGAACAAGATTTTTATTTATGAGCTTACTATTTAAATTGCCAGACTTAATAAAAGCTGCTACCATATTTTTTGAATTCGTGCTGTTAACTCTTTCATATTGATCAATACAATGTTTGTAAATCTCATGACCAACTTTTATTAGTGTAGTCAGCGAATCAGTAGAGCGTTACTTTATGACAAAGAAAATAGTACGAATTAAGCCCTTTTAATGCGTTGAACGCAGACTACACATAATAAATACGTTGAAACAATAACAATTATGCTACTTTTAATCCATTTGGCTAGCTTCAGACTTCAAGAGAGCATCTATGGCTGCGTTTATTGCAAAACTTTCTTCGCATTTTTCCCATTAGAAGTGTAAATCGTAGAAATTGTGCTCGTCTGTTGAAACAGCAAAACAGGAAGAGGGCAAAGTTCTGGTGGCTCGTTTTAAGAGCGTGCTGCTGCAACAAACTTTTGCAACCCACTCACGTATAGAATAGATGTGCATCAGCTCCCAGCAGTGTGCGAAAGTGTCTGCAACGAGTTGGCACACGCCCCACAAATGCATTGCGTAAGCCTCTGACATTGAGGAGTGGCGCAACAAAATTGGAATTGTCCCCATCGTCGAGTGAGTTGACTGCCAAATGGTGCAGAGAGTGAAAATGGCTACGTAACATAATTTATGTTATGCCCCCTGGCAACGAGGTAGCAATAAAAGTGCATTATTTTTGTGTATTGCACCCAACAACGTATGAGTTAATTATCAGACCACTGTTTTCCAGCTGCTAGTTGATCGAGTGAGTAGATAATAATGACAAAGGGTTGTTTGTATCTTTCTCTGTACATACTCCAAACATATTAATGTCATCAATTATGCAAACAAGCAACAGATTTTCCTGCCACTTAATTACATTTTCTGTAAACTTGTGCCAGCAGGTGCTCAACACCTATGTTACGTAAGTATGTAGCTGAGTGTCACGTACTCTGTAACTAGCTGACTTGGGATGTCGATACCCCGGCACACACAGTTCACACATGACTTGCGAATTAAACTTGCAGCAGTCTATTGAACGGAGATATTTCACACTGGCAATGAAAGCATTAAATATGATACATAGTTTTAAAACTTTAAAACAAATATTTGACGGACAACTGATGTATCGCTTAGAATATACATTTGTCTGCAAATCTATTCTTTTTTAGAATTTATATCTAATATCGATTGTTGCTTTTCATTATTTTGTGGGAATTATTATTATTCTTATGTGGAATTATTATATATGTATGTTATACTGTGACACCTAGCTCTCAGAGACTATAAGAGATAGAGCTATAGTTTTCAGATGTAGTTTGTTGCACATTTTTGCAACGCCAACTTTCGCCCACGCAAATTGACAAAACTCAAATAACAAGTGTAATTTTGAAGCTAGGGTAATACAATTTGGTATATACAATAATAACTATAGTCTTTGTGAAGTTATTAAAGAAATTTTGTATGGGCAAAAACTCCTACTTACTCTGGGTGTTAACTACTTCGGCTGACAATTTGGTATATTTTAGACTATGAATGTGTGTCAATATACAGAGTATCGCCTTTGGTATATTTTTTGTATAGAGTGATTTATTAATTTGGTATATTTTAAAACTAACTAAACAATGTGCTATGGTTTGATTTTATTCAAAATGGGTAGCGGGTATCTCACAGTTGAGCACACTCGATTGTAGCTTTCTTACTTGTTTCTCTTCATTTTAATTGCAATAGTTGCCACGTAAGAGAATTTTAAACATGTTTAATTCTTTTTTTAATTTAGAATCATTTTTGCTGAGCTTTAATTTTAATAATCACAGAATGGGAATAGTTGTTGCACAATATTTGGTATTTTAAAAATGTACATTTTATTTTCTTGTATACCTATACAAAAATATATGAATATGAGCTATTATTTGCTTGTCTGATAATTACCTATTGAAAATGATAGACATATTAAAAAATTCAGTAAAACAAATTTGTTTTTATATGAAAACACTATGTTTCCTACATATATTATGTAAGTGTAACAATTGCCCCACTGCAGATGTTAGCAAAAAGGAAGCGCAGTTGCATAATTAACTGCCCCAATTAGACCAAATGAATACTAAGCAGCTTTTCTTTCAAACGTACCCAAGATAATTGCGCTGTTTGCACAAAGTGTAGAAACCAGAGCAATTTGCGTTTTGGGCAAATTTGTGAATTATTTAATTTCATTAAGAGAATACGAATGTGTCTGCCAGATGCTAGCATGGATTGTAAGCTAATTGTATGCATACTACTAGAAGTAGTCTGTATATTCGCCATTTCTATTTAGATACACGTAATACTTGGCATAACTATGATAGATAGTTGGGGTCGCGTATGCACCTGACAACAAAAAGAAAACCTGACCCCTATAATACTACGCGCATCTGCTGAGAATTTAATTTGCAAAGCAGAAGCAAGCAGTAAACGCGGATGATGGTAACCCAGCTCTCAGGCAAGTAGCGAATAGCAGGAGGTAACAGTCCGGGTAACCAGGCGGACGTACGGACGGACAAGGCAGCGGATTTCCGCTGAGCGTTGAGGTTGTGGGATTCTCATGCAAAATGCAGCACACATTTGGCTCTGGGTATGCGGATAGCAAGAGGCACAAGACAGGGCAGGTGAGGTCAGGTCAGTTCAGTTGGGCCTTTGAGTGCACAATTGAATTTGAAAACAAAATTACGTGAGGTTCGCGAACGAATTTTTGGGCACAATCAAATTGAATTAGAGTCATTGTGCTTGGAATTGCAAATGTAATTAAATTGAATGGTATTCATCAAACAGATAAATGCAGTTACTTCAATAGCATCTGCTTAAGAATTTTCATTTGAATTATTTACTCCTTACACCCGAAACTATTGCCATCTCTGTCGCACGCATGCCTTTAGGGCACGTATGTAGTTCATATAGTTGTCTCGCACTCTACCTATATAATGTTATCATTGTCTATGTATGTGTCTATGTAGTTTATATGTTATTGCCACTATTCTATGCTAATATTTGTCTTAAAGTCAATCTTCGACCCTTTCAACTTCTTTCAAAACTCATGTTGTACATTTGTTTTCTCTATTCCTTTTCTTTTTATATAGCTTCAAGCTAAGACAAAACAAATTTGCAATTCGTAGTAAAAAGCGAAAACATAACCCAAAAAAAAAAATAACGAAACATAACTGTAAATTGGTACATACGTAAACAAGCAAAAGCAACAAGAACTTCAACCTGTTGCAAAAACAACAAGTAACAAACAAGAACAACAACAACAACTACAACAAAAACTAAAAAAACTATAAAAACAAAAGCAAAACCAAACGCCGCTAGTAGTTTTCTTTTGTGGCACAAGCAAAGTTACAATTTGGCATAGTAGACTTTTAGGCGCCGCACACAATTTCTAGTAACAAAAGCAAATCAAACTCAACAGTAACAGAAACAATAACAGTAACAACAACAACAACACTCTCATCCTGAGCATACAAGCAACCACCAACGTCACCACCAAAGCCACCACAACCACCAAATCCACCACGAACCACATGAGCTTGAACAAGATCAAAAAACGCGAGAGCTCTGACTTATGACTGGTACGTGCCAAGGGCGCTGCCGCGGCCGGCGTTGGCGTTGGCGTCGGCGTCAGCGTTGGCAGCGGCAGTCGGTACAAGGTGACGGCACGATGTGTGCCGGAGGTGAGCATCACATCGCCGACCATCGCCGGCCAGCAACAGCTGCATCAGCAACAACAGCTGCAACATGATGCACCGAACAAACACATTACGCTGCTGCGCAGCCGCTCACAGCCGACGTCTAACAGCATTTTCTCGCCAGGCTTAGGCATAGCCGTGGGCAACGCCACTCTGGTCGAGGAGGAGGACTTTAGTTTGCTGACCGCCGAGCCTGGCAATTGGTCGGCCAGTGGCAGCGGCGCTGCCAAGAACGTCTTGCAGCGACAGCTGGCAACCACGACGCAACTGGACGAGCAACAGCAGCAGCAACAGCAACATCAGCAACAAGAGGATCAGGAGCAGCAGCAATTGCAATCAATTGGAGGCGACATTGAGGCACCCAACGAGTTAACGCCGCTGGTGGAGGAACATTGCGCCGCTGCCACCGCCGCCACCACACACAGCACCACGGGCACCACAACGACCAACAGCTACAGCCACAACTCGAAGACGACACGCTCGTGGCCGGTGATCTATCGCAATCCGCATCACTGCGACTACGAGGCGCTGTACGTGCAACAGCCTCCAGCATCAGCGCAACAGCAACCATCTTCGCAATCCTTCAAGCAGAACTGTTACTCCAATCAGTTCAAGCAATCGATCGTCTACTCCAGCAGCAATGAGGAGCTGCCCGGTGGTGCGGGACCAGAGTTAACCGATTTGACGCCACGTCAAACTACTTGCTACTATTTTGCGCCCAGTCGGCACAATAGCATTTATGAGCATCCCTCGTCCGTCGTTGGCGGCTCCTTGCAATTTGACGCCGCTGGCAACGCAGCAACTACAGCGGCCGCAGCTGCTGCCGTTGAGAGTCTGAGACGCAGCAACAGTATTTTACTGCGGCAGAACAGTTGCGCCAAGGTCATACAGCGTCGGGGGAGCGGCAGTGCTGGAGGTGGTGTTGGTGGATTGGACACATCCACATCGCTCAGTTCGCATATGGACGGTCTCGGCATGGGCAGCGGAACAGGCGCCAGTGCCTGTTGCTCCAGCTGCTGCATGGGACCGCCGCCAGTGTTGTTCCTCTTTGTCACACTCCTGATGACAACCAGCGCCACGGCGATGCTGTGTGCTGCTATCATGACTGATCACTGGGAGCACGTGACTTGGGATCGCAACAGTCTCGATCGTTACTCCAATCGTTCTGGGCTGCATCTGGAGTGGCTGCTCGATGAAAAGGTCGCTGTGCTCAAACCGGATAAAAGGGGTAAGTTAACAATCTTTACGAAATTGTCCTCGTTTAGCGGCAACTATTCTCTTTAGACGAGACAAAGCAGAGTTTAAAATTGAAAACCGAAAGCTAAAGTTTAATTTACAAATCACATTTTGCATACTATGAAAAGATGTTGATGAAGTCTTGCCGTTCGATCTCAAAACTATTCCCTACTGATATTTGCATTACCAGCAAAAATAAGTGTCAATAAGTCTTTTCGTCATAATAAATCTCATATCTTTAAATAATATAATAATACTAGTACATGCAAGACAAAAAGGTTGGACTAAGCATCCGTCCGCTCATTAAAATACCCCACTTTATCGGTTCAATTATGTTAACCAGTTATGCTGCCTTGTATAATTGCAATTCTTAATTACAGCCGATCATCGCTTTCGACGGGATTCAGTGTTTCTGGTACCGATGCACGGCGGCATTTGGACATTGTGCATTGATCTGCCCATGCAGCAGCTACAGGAGCTGCGGCGCAATCCAAAATTTCCACGCGGTGCGCCACCGTGTGTCAACTATCTGGCTGGGTCCATGGAGAACGCGCGTGGCGAGGAGCAGCGCAACGATTGGCAGCACAGTGAGTCACAGGTCATCACACTGCAGCCGCATCTGAGTACGTATTGTGGCGCAATCCAGCCCTGAATAAACTTCTGACTCACATATAGAAGACCCTTTCCTCGTTACATTCCATTTCCTTTTGATTTTATTTTTTCGAGGCAATTGTTCCCTTTATTATTCGTTCTCGTCGTACTCGCACTCGTTTCCCATTTCGTTTCGTTTTTTAGTTTCTCTTCTTTTTTTTAATATAAAAACATTATTTTATGAACGCACTTAGCACTAATTGTGATTGTAATCTTACAGACTTATAGTGGATGATTTGTAGTTCAAAACAGCAAACAAAAAGTTTACACTTAATTAGGAGAATAAAGGAAGAGGGAGGAGTAGTAGTGAGTGGGTGTGTTTTTTAAGTAGCTGATGTGTGAGAATGTGACATGTGTTTTTGTTGTGTGTTGTGGATGTGAATGTGAGTAGATGTCTAACTGGAATGTGCAGTCATGGAACCGAATTCTAGACCGCAGCACGCTTGGCTGGCGAGCATACAGCCTCGGCCTCCGAACTGGGCTCCTCGGGCTTCTTGCGTTTGATCAGATGCGTGATATCTGTTGGCTTGGCCGAGCTGCTGCTGATGGCCGACGAAGAGGCAGCCGATGTTGTCGATGACGACGAGCTGGAAGCAGCCCCATTAGCCGTAGCAGCTGCTGTCGATGACGAGGCGGCTGCATCTTCAGATCCAGCTCCTGCGCCAGCGTTGCTGCTGCTCATGGGCTTAATATAACTGTCCAAGGCGGCGCGCACCTCTGCGATGGTCTATAAATTAAACAAGATTAGCTTTCCGTTTGATTCATGAAGCATTGCTGAGCTTACCTGAGCCTGTGTCTCTTCGATTTCCTGTATCTTGACCAGAATCTCCTGTCTGGTCTCCTCCAAATCGAGCATGTTGCTCTTCTCACGCTCCGTGAGATTCTCCTTGGCCTTGCTCTCACTGATCTCCTCTTCGATCAGCACACTAGAATTGCGCAAAGCGGCGGCGCCTTCTTTGTTCAGCTGTTGCATCAGATATGTGAGTCCGATCTTGTAGTGCAACTCGGCGAGAGCTCGACGATTCTTATTAGGCAGTTCAGCATGTATCTTCAACGCTTTCTCTGCAGATAAAAGCAAAATTTAGTAGCTAATCGACAAAAAATTATGCCCAAGTTATTTTACCATAATCTTCGCGTGCTGCATCCAGAATGCCATTCTCAAATTCAATATTGGCCAGCTCTGTCTGCACATCGGCCAAGTAGGGCAATCCACTGAGTCCCTGGCGTGAGAATATCTTGGCAGCTGCTTCGAGTATCTCCCAGGCCAGCTGCAAACTGCCGCTGACACCCTCGCCCTCCTCATTATCCTCCTCTTGGTCTACATCCATGCTAGCTGTTGCGCCATTGCTAGTGCTAGCTGTGACATCTCCATTACCATTCGAGGTGCTGGGACGCTCATCGTCATTGTTAGTTCCACCAGCAACGTTTCCATTGCTGCTGCTCACTTCGTCAACTCCTGTTGGTGGCTTGGCGCCGCCCTCTTCCTTGTCAGCCTTCGAGTTTTCGGCATCGCCAGTGGAATCGGCCTCATCGGAGGGACTGCCTTCCTTGATGCTGTCCAATTTTTTACCATTTGTTGCTCCATTAGCCTTGGCTGACTTTTTGTCTTCATTGGGCTCACCGTCCTCATTGTCATCGTCCTCATCGACATCCTCGTCCTCATCGTCGGCCGCCTCGTCGGGTACATCAATTACTTTGTTCTCATCCAACGCCATCGCAATCAGCGATTTTGCATAGCTGCCAAGGTAAACAATAATCAATTCAACTGCTTCTGATAAACATTGATTACTTCACTATACTCACAGCAACAGTGGCTGTCCCAGTTCGTCGGCCAACTCGCCGTAGACCTCCTCGTATATTTGACAGACCTGGCTAAGCTCATCGGCTGCCTCGTCGTAGCTCTTAACCAGAAAGTTGCGAGATCCCTGACTGAACAATTCCTTGCCCTTCAGTATTTTCTCCTCACGATCTTGCTCTGGTTTGACGCTGTCCTCCACGACAGCCTTCTTATCGGGCGTGGTATCTGCGGCAACGGGTTCGACGGCTGTCTTCTCTGGTGCTGCAACATCGTCGGCAGCAGCCGTTGTGACAATTGCTTCAGCTTCAGCGGACATTTCAGCGTTTTTTGGCAAGTGAACTGCAAATGGAAGATTATAGAAATTCAGTTAATATCAGTTGATGCAAATATGGTACTGTTTACATGGAGTTATAGCTGATACAGATTTATGGACAGCTTTTTTTTTTTACATAGTATTAAATAAATCATTAACACCTATGAAATGAGCAGAGTATTAACTGCGTCAATCATTTCCAAAGCCATTTGGCTTTTCCCTTTTGGTTTCCATTGATTTGTCAAATTTTTTTTATTTACGTTCTTGATTGCCACCTCAATTGGCACTTCATCCGTTGACTCCACACATAAATTCCTTTCTCCCACCCAACAAAAACAAAAACTTGTAGAGGTTGTGCCCTAGACGTCACCTTAGATGTATGTAGAGAGACCGGCAATGAAAATCAACAAAAATAAAAATCTTTACTTGTATATCTTGCATTTTATTCTGCTTTTCGCCAAGACCAGAACACCGCACAACGCACAGCATTCATTTGCACACATTCCATACACATTTTGTACATTTTTCTGGATCAGGTCATCCCACAATCACACACAGGCTTAAATCGTTCGACCTGCTCTTCTGCCCGCACATTTCACAAGTCATTAACACAAATCCCCCAGAGGAAAGAATTCGAAAGAGGACTACATTATGCAGTAGCCACCACACAGAGTCGAGGACATAATAAATGAATGAGTGTGTGTCTGTGTTTGTCGCAGATAACGACATGAAATACATATAGTAATTACCCCAGCAGTCACTAACTCTGTTGGCCACCAAACCATTGTCGATAGACACGTGTGCTCCACCTCTTCCTACCACTCTAAGCTGCTCTAAATATAGGTCATACTGTGGTTAGCACTTGGACAAGAGCTACAAAACGTTGTAAATCGCATTGGCCATTTTGGTTTTTGGTCAGTTTGTTTTGCGCTCGATTTCATTGACGCAGTCTGTGCACTCAATTGGGTAATTGGTTTAACTCTTGTTCTGATTGAAGGTATTATATATTTAATACGAGATTGCTAGGCGGGCTTAAGCGGGCTAAAGTTATTGACTTTCCAGCTGTATGCATTATACAATCCATCATTCATGTTTCGAACGCTTTAAGCTTGGCTTTTGCAATGTGAATTTTATGCGTTTCCCCATCCCTTGTAATTTAACGTTCCCATTATGAAAATATATGTTTGATTAAGATTAATTAAATAATCTCTTGTCTGCGTCTAAAGGAATGCAAAACCTGTCCATATCCTGTTCACTGGTCTGCCTCATCATCCTGGGCAGCGCTGCTTTGGTAGGCGCCTTTGGCGTCTGTCAGCGTCAAATCAGTGCCATTCTCATCACGGGAGTCATGTATCTGCTGGCAGGTGAGTAACTTCAGCAGGATTTAATGTTCAATTACAAACTCTACTCTCTCTCCTAGCTCTCTTTGCGCTGTTTACGCTCATGATCATCCACTTTAAACGGCAGCAAGGGCGCCCCATGCTGGACAGCGATTACGATGGCACCGTCGACGGGATTGTGGCGCGTCCCGGTGGCGTGGCCATTGTGGCCAAGCCGCTGCTGGGCTCCCGCGTGTTCCTTACCTCGTGGAGCCTCGATCTGGGATGGGGCGGTGTAGTGTTGTGTGCGATCACATCGGTGCTATGGATTCTGCTGTCAAAGATCATGCGCTACAACCCGTTCTCGGCCTTGATGATTTAGCTAAACGCCCTGCCGCTCGGCGGCTATGGCAGCTACGATAGTTATGGCAGCTATGGCAGCACCACCAACAGCAGCAGTGGCAGCAGCAGCGGCGCCAGTGCCAGCTATTTGTTGGGTGTGGGTGCCACATCGTCGACGCGGCAAGCGGAGCATCGGGGCAAGGGCAAATACATACTCTGAGCTTCCCCCAAATTTCCCTTCTATTCTTCTACATAATTAATCCTGTATTTTTCCCTTCTCATCTTTGGTTAAAAAATGTACCAAAACCAAAAAAAAAAACAAAGAAAACCTACAAATACCCGCAACAAAAAATCAATTGCCTTGTTCTTATATTAATACGTATAAATTATACCTTATACTTGTACTTATTGCAATTATGTCTTAATCTTATTGTAAATCAAATTTACAACTCTCTCACATAAAATTTTTGTATACATTATATATATATTTACAGTTAGCTATTCTACACGAATCAAAAAGAAATATGTCAAAAAGATCCCAAAAAAAGAAAAACAAATGAAAACTCTATACACAACAACTATCGATACAAAGTAGAACTTGAAATGTTCGGGGTTTATTTACAAATTCCCAAACGGGGCTTTTTGCTTTTGATGCCGCTTTAATCTAGTAACAATTTCGCTTGCCTCTAGAGCATTACCAATGACAAGTTAGTGGGGCCTATGCAAATATGCAAAAAGTAGTTCCGGGAAACAAACCAACATCAAAAAACCATATAATATACATAGAGTGCTTTAAAGTTTAAACTATGGTTTACAAAACTTCTTGAAACTAAACCAACAAGTGTATTTTTATGCAAACGCTTTGCCTTAAATAGAGAAAACCAAAAACCAAAAAATAAATTAAAATTATAACAATTAAAATTAAATATTAATAAAAAATAAAAATAAAATATGAAAATATTGCGATTTCTTTAAGCGACAACTTGTCAAATTTCTTCTTTCTTTTCTGGAAAGAGAAAAAAGGGGGGAAGACACGGCCGTGATCTATAAATAATCATTTATAACGCGTGCAAAGCGTCAAAACAGAAAATTGTGCGAAATTTATGAAATTTTGTATTGTACAAATATCGGGCGAAATGCGACCGCAGGTTCATTAACATTGAGCAAGCTGCTGTCGCTGCTGCTGTTGAAACAAATTAAGCAAATATGCAAATGAACTCGCCGTATGAAGGAAAAGTAAAGAAAACGTCTGCGACATTTTCGCCACAATGAAACAAACAATAAACTCAAAAAAGAGCGCCAAGCCAATATTAATAAATGGGCAAAAAAAGATGCAGCTGCCAAATGAACGAACAAAAACGAACTCGGGCCGAATCGACGAGGATCATCGTCAGCTTTGCTTTGCCTCAGGAGCAAAGAGCTTAGCAGAAAAAAGCCATGTTAAGATAAAGTGTTTTTTATTAGCACGCACTCAAAACAATTAAATATGTATGAACACTTGTACACACATACATGCATATGTATGCATGTACTGCAAAAAATCAAGATTACAAAACAACGCAAAAAAGTTCATTCACCTGTGTGAGTGCGTGCCTATGCATGTGTGAGTGTATGTATGTGCGCGCGTCGCTAGGTACGTGTGTGTGTGCGAGCCCGCCATTCGCCGCTTACCGCTGCCGCCCGCGCAAAAGAAACACACCGGCATCGCAATTGGGCCTAAATGCTTTAACACAATAACTACGTAGCAGTTCACATATTTGCACTTGTATAAAATAATGACAGCATTTGGACACACGAGATTCGCAAAAATCTCATGTCTGAGTGTATTTGGCTGCATGCACCAGTGTGTGTTCGTATATGTGTGTTGCGAATTTTAAGTACTATAGCGTTGGCATTTCTCCTATCAATGTACAAAATCTTACCTTTAAATTATGAGTGTAGTTATCCAAAAAAAATGGTGCTGCTGCTTTTTAACGATACACAACAATTAAATTACGTTTATTTGCGAAAATTATGCGAGCGAGCGCCGCCAAATGCGAAAGAAGACAGAGGAATTATCGCGAGTCTATCGATATGTATGAGAACATGAAAATGGTCACACTGTGACCATTTACAGATATCGGTTGAACTCACATATGTGCGCGTGTCGATAGGTCTGCCAGCCATTGAGCAATTGGCAGTTCAAACAAGTTGGCAGTTCAATTTCAAATTAATCAGCTGTTCGACCATTACGAACATATGCAATTTTTTTGGTATTAAAATGCTGAAAAACAGTGCTAATCTTAAAAAAAACAGCAATTATTCAGTTATTGGATTGTCGCTTCATTAAGAATACAATGTTCAGAACTTCTTTACGTGAGATCTATATGCTAGAAAAAAATCTTCAAGACAGTGTTTCGTTTTGTAGTGGAATATTGAAGAAAAAATGTATTTAAAAAAAATACGCGAATCTTTTTAATATACCAATATCCGTTTTCAAGTGTTACCAGCCACAATATTTTAGGCATATTTGCTGACCCCAAAAGCACATTTCGAAATTAAACTTGTGGTCACGCTGCCATTTCTCAACGGCAATAGTTACATTTCAGAAGTCATTGTGAATGGATGTGCGAGTCGTGTTTTCGAAATTTTATTTAATTACGGGCGAAGTTGACATTTGAATAAACAAACGGCAATACGACATAAATTTGTTTACATACAGCTCCAAATTTTAATAGTGCGCTTCATAACTAAAACATTGAAATAAATAAGTTACCCTTAGTGGTTAAATTTTGACAAACACCACCACCAAGAAACAGCCATTTACATTGCCGCCCGCCTCCACCCTGCACCACCCGCAACCAAGAACAGCCCGTGCGTGTGTGGCGCCAACCAACAACATATGTAAAAGCATCCATCGTAGTCGCACCCGATAAGAACGACCGACCATAACAATTATTGTAAGTATATGTTTGTATTTATTAGTTTTTATGCTGTTGCTCTTTGTTTTGTTGTCCTTTAGTTAGCTTCCCACTTCTATTGATTTTTAGTCGTATGACGCTTCGCCATCAACTTTGACTCTTTGTTTTTGTCTTATTTTGTTTTGTGCCTTGCTCCACTTTGTTGTCGAAAGTGAGTGCGAGAATGTATTGGTATGCTAGCGTGTATGTGTACGTGTTTGTTTTTTAATTTTTTGTTGCTTTTGTCATTCAACTTGGCCGATGTCTTCATTGTTTTTACTGATGCTTATGCTGCTTCGTTGACTGCCTGCTGATGTCGATGTGTGTGCGTGTGTGTGTTTGTGTTTGTGGGGAGGATTCCTCTGATTCACCTGCTCTGCACTTCGCAGACAGCTGCAAAATCTCAGCTGCTGCGACGCCGCCGTCATCATACTACAACCACAAAAACAACAACAATAACTGCGTAAAAGCTTTCGCACAACTGCTGCTGTTGTTGTTGCTGCAATAACCGGTTTCTTATTTCGTTATGAAGTTTGTGATAACTTGTTCAATTGTTCATCTGAATAGGGCGTGAAATTGGTCTAACTAAAAGAGGCTCTAGTGTCAAATTGTGTTAACTGCAGTTAATTTGCTGCTGCAGCTGTAAATCATTTAATTTACTATTCCCGTGCCACTTGTCATTTTCTCCACTTTCGCAACACTGGCGCTTAGACAGCAGCTTAGATGTCATGTAGGTTTTTAACGGTAAAAGGATACATGTAATTTTAAACAATTGTTCGATAAATATTTTTAAAAATTACAAATACAAAACTGATTTGGTTGTCTTTAAATATTACAAATCTAAAACCCTCCCAGATTGACAGATATTAAGAGCAATGCTCAGTTTCTAAAATATTTATTTTTCTTGAACTTTGGAATTACGTATACTTAATTTTACAAAGTAAATCATTCGCAACATCTAAAAAAATGCAGGGCATCTGTCAGTTCGGAATAAATGAAGCTTCCTCGTTTTTATAAACTTTGCTAAATTTGACGTCGCAAGTTCCCCGCATCACTTGTGTCCCGTTTCCTGTCGTCAGTTAAGTTATTTTTACTGCGCAAAAACCGAAAGAACATTTGGCAATTTCCAAATGCAGCAGGCTATTCACTACATGCAACCACCGGGGCAACGTCAAAGCGGCACATGACACGGCTCGATTCGATGGTCGAGTATGATGATGATGATGATGACGAGGGCTATGATGACGTTGCGGGTGCCTTATGCCTGCACACTTGCCAAGGATAACATAGTGCACGGCATGCCACAAATTGATTGGGGGAAGATACCTTAGGCGTATGTGTTGGAGGTTGCTTCCTAAGCGCCTGGTTCGCTGTGTAAATTGTGGCAAAAGCGGAAAATAACAGGAAATGAATTATAAATTCTGTGTCTCTTGTCCAGCCACAATATGCTGGCCGCTTAGTGTGTGGAAAATCGTACAGAAAGGCTTAAGGGTTACGTAAATGACAAATAAAACGGGGAAACCAAAATATATGTAAAAGATTATATTTTATTTTCCAAAACGAAAACAATTGCACATTTTGTTAGTTTCGTTTGCAGTCTCTACAAAGAATTGAATTACAACCATGTAAACAATAATCATTTACATATTTAAAAAGCTTTAAAAATGAAAAGAATATTAAAAATCTTTCGAAAAGGGATTTTTGGTTATAAACATGATTCATTATTTATGACATATTTGATTAGAGAAAAAGCCCAATTAGAATAAGAACGAAAATTCATTATTAAAAAGTAGTTACATTTATATTACATAAGTATTTATGTATTATTTAGTTAATAAGAACTATAATTTTATATTTATCGCAGCTTTACAATAGCTTTTAATATGTATACACTTTAAATATTTTGATAGTTTTCTGCAATATCGGAATTTCATTTAACTTTCGAGCCACTAAATAAATTTCTATTCGTATTCTTTCTTTGCATTTGCATTTTACAACTTTCTTGGCCTTTTTTCAATTCAATTCTTTACGTCTTAAATCTCGCATGCTTGTGTCAAAAAGATTTCCAGCTGATTCAATGCAGCCTTAATTTCATGCGAGAAAGTTTTTCCAGCACTTAATTCTTGTGGCGCCACGAATCTTGTTGGAATTCAATCACTTTCGCCAGCAGGCAAAAAGAATTTTGTTGCTGGTGTTTTTGTTGTTTTAGCAGCTGGCAGTGAACTATGCACTCCACATGCTTCTGTTTTGGTACAGAGGGGGGCAGTCACTTTTTGGGGTTGTTTGTTCAGGCCAACTGCTGTTGGCCCAAACGAGGGATGCTGCATAAAGTTGCGCCCCAGTCTGTCTAACTCCCGCCACAGCTGGCGCGGTCCCAAGCTCGGTGGCCAGACAGCAAGCAACCACCCAACCAGCCATTGAATTGGCTTCTCCTTTGTTGTCTCAGTGGCATTTTATGATATATACATATAGTTTGGCTCGTTTTTATTCCCAAAGCATTAACTGGTTAAAGAGTTCGATAGAACTCTAGAGCTTCATTCTTTAGCAATAATTTAACGATGCGAGAGTCGATAAATTGCTAAACCTTGAAACTTGTAGAATTGCTTTTCGAAAATGATTCACGCTCATCAAGATCATAGCGAAAACAATTAGCTCAAAGCTTTGGCAAAAGTTCATTGAATTCTTTAGCTATTTGTTTTTCGCTCTAAGCACGCGTCGTGTCCAGTTTATAACGATGACTAATCCGGCCAATGAAACTCAAATTAAAGCTACTACTCGATATCTAGGAGAGTGTGGGTATCAGGCAATGGCAATGGCACCTGGCACAGCTAACTTGACCAAACGCTGGCGACGTCAGTGGGCAGACATTTGACACCAGACATCAGACAACAGAGAAGGGGAAGCAGTTGTTGCCCTTGTTACTGTAGTTGTTGTTGTTGATAATGTTGATGTTGATGTTGCGGGGTCTTTTGTTTCGCACAGTTCTTTGGCCGGGCCTTGACTTCTTTGCATTTGATACCCAAACCATTTAGATTTCATTTACATTTTCTACTTAGTATTTGATTCTTTGTCTTGCAACTCAGTTCAGTGTTTGCTTTTTTGTATTTCTCCTTTTTAGCTTTCCAGATCTCCCACTCGCAATGCATTTGGCATTTGCGTTGGGGAGTTACACAGTTGATTTTTCAATTGCGGCAACTTATTAAACTTATTAGTATGCCTGACAGACAAGCCTGTCATTCAGCCGAAGCTGACGTTGAAACTGAAACTGAAGCCGTGCCTTTTACTCTGAGGCCGTGCCCATAGGCTAATTTATTCATGTGCTGTGTTGTGCCGTGCACTGCAATCATAAGTCCTACATGGAGCTAGAGCTGCTGCCTGTCATGTATCCATTGAACAACAAACGCCAACTTTGCTTATAAAAGAACAAGGAAATGCCTTGAATGACAACAAATTTTGCATAGGTTTATAGCTAATTATGGCAAAGCGCTTAGATAATAATAAAAAATTATGCAAGGTGGAATTTTCTTTTTAGATTTGTTTTTTATTTACAATCTTAGGGCAATAAGTATGACGATTATTAAGTCATTTATTAATTGAGTCATTCATTAATTAAGTCATTTATTATTAGGGATAATATATTGGATTGTAATAATATTAATAGATATTAAATAGACACAAGAAGCTTTAACAAGCACTTTATTAAATGAAAATCTGATACAACTCATTATTCTATGAAAATAGAACGTTATTTAGAAGTCAAGCAAAACTGTTGCTGTCTTACTTATGAGCTTAATGTCTACTTTCTTCTACTTTTCCTTTGATACATGTTCTCTAAAAAAAAATGGTCTTTATATTTGCTGCAGCTGTAGGGAAAAACCCCGCTCATTTAGTCATCTGCTAGTAGCTGAAACTGGTAATTACAGTTTGTCGACTTGGCCCCAAAACAAAAGGCGAGAAAGAGCCCCGTTCGCCCTATTTACTCGAGTCGAACGAAGTCTCACTCATATTGTACTTGCCTCAAGTATTTACTTACTTAGACTTAGGAAGTTCGTTCAAGTTTTTGGGGTCCCCATCGAGAAACGGGGCCAAGAGGCGCGACCCCAAAAGCACATGGTTGAAACATGCAACGAAAATGGGCGATAAGAGAATGGAATTCACACATACACTCGCACTCACGCTCACACTCACTCGCTGACACATTTTCTAGGGGTGGTGCGCAACCCCTTTCAAGGGGGTAAAAAGTAATGCGTCATTATGGCAGGCGATAAAACACAGGCGGTGGGCTCCAAGTATCGTCATCGTCATCGACTTCGACGTCAAAGCATTGCATGTGAAAGTGCACTTTTAACACAGTAAGATGCCATCAAATGGCATCGCCCCCAATACCTCCCAGCTACCCCAATCAATGGAATCAAACAGAATGCAATACAAATTTATAGCGAAATTGAAGGCAACTTTTCCGTTTATGGATTTTATTTCACACTTTCAGTTTCGGCACGTTCGAGTGTTGCATTAATGCTTGAAGCTGGAAATTATGATGATTGTAGAGCGGGGAATGGGGAAGGTGGAAAATGGAACTTGCCTCCAACGCTAGCCATTAATGCAAATTGTTTTCGGCGTGCAGCTTGTTGCAGGAAATGAACGCACCACGCAACAACCACTCCAAAGCCAATTAGCTGGCAATTTAAGCAATGCCCCAGCCTAATCCCGAGACTGGTACTGCCACCAATGTGGCAATGTGGCATGTAGCATGTGGCATGCGGCATGAATAGGGGCGAACTCCATGCAGCACCCCAAACTACAACAACGACACTTCTTCGCCCACTCCTCGACTTGACGACGAGGTGAAGGAACTGCATTGTGTGCTACGTTGTTTGTGTATGCCATTTTCATCACATGCAATTTTAATTAGACGGATTTTAATGGAGCCCCAAGCGGTGGCTGGACTCTGCAAATAGCAGCAAACAACAGGCCAACAGTCTGCCTGCATTCTGGGATGTGCCTGGACTCTGGGAGTCTGCTGACGTCTTTCATGATTCATTTCGGCGTCTTTACACCTGATTACACATTCTACTGCGCCTGAATAGAACCGAAATAGACCTAAACTCTGTCGGGCAGATGCTATATTTAGATGTGGGGAACTACCTACCATTTACACATATGCTAAGAATTCAGAGAAATGTAGAGAAAATTCAGGGCATGATGCAAATTAAATTCCCCTACAGAGATGAGCTGAAATAAATGTGAAAGTCTTTTTTATTTCGACTTTGAAACACAACATATCATATAGTAATTTCTGTTGATTTTTCACGTACAGTGCTAGGAGTAGAGAGTAGCAAAATTTTGTGGATCGATAAATAAAATTATAAAAGAAAAACTCAAAAGTCGCATTTATGATTTCATTTTGGTATGAGATCAATGAAAATTTAAGTGGAAAACGCTATAAAGTTTTATCTTAATATCTTAATTTAGCAATTAAGTCAATCTAATTTCAATATAAATGAAAAAATATTCAATATAATTCTATGTCGTTTAGATGAATATTTAATTTGAGATAAGAATGATTTTGAAATTATTTTTCTATTTTGAAAATTTAATTATATATTTTGTCGTAAAACAGAAAAAGTTCCTAAAATCAATCTAAGTTCTAAATGTAGTGCTTATTTCTAAAATTGTTTCAGTTTATGTTTTTTCACTTTAAAAAGTGTCGCATGCGACAAACTCTACCAGAGAGTTAACCATATGTAACATATAATTCCTTTGTATTTAAAGTAAAACTTCCTCGTTTAGCTTTACTTTTATTTAACTTAGAAAGATTTGACTCAATATTTCATAAGTTAAATTATATAAAATATATCATTAAATGATATATATTAAAACAGGTATAAGTTCGTCTGGTAGATCGTATAGATTTTAATTAAAATCGTTAATTAATTGCTACAATTTTATTGTTCATTATAATATTCATTTGTTTCATAAGCCATTTGTAGTCTTATCTGTTAAGCTACTTCTTTAGTTAAGCTGCCCGTATGATAGTGAATTGTTTAAGAAATTATGCTCTTAAGTTCTCTTAAAACAAGCAACGAAACTAAGCCATTATAATGCATGACTTGAGTTGGCAGTTAACAAAGTTATGAATTGATGGCCTTCAGCTTTCGTTTTGGGTCAAAAAACATAGCTCAAACTTGGCTGAAACTGACAATGAATCAAAGCGCAAAAAAACATTCACTTTCTTTTCCGCGAGTGTGTGCGTGTGTGTGTGTGTGTTGCTTTATGTTGAATGGCTTTTCGTCTAGCAATGCACTTGACTTATGGCAAGACCCCCGAATGAATGCAGCAGCCACCTTGAGATGCCTAAGTCGCTGAGCGCACATCGTCGACATCATCATCTTTCAGCGCGTCGTCGACGCATTTGTCATTGTGGCTTTTTAGCAGCCGACGGCTATTAACTGTGTCGCTGTCGCTCCGCCTCCCTCCCTCCCTTCCTTTTAGCCATTAACTGTCTATGCTAACTTGTTTGTTGACTTTTCTGCTGCATGTTTCCCACTTGGTTGAGCATTAAATCAACAACTATTCAGCAGACACGCACAAAAGAACCTGCCACACACAAGGTCTCTATGCAGCTCTTTAGAAAATGTTGCACGAGTCCTGCCACTAGTTGCAAGCAATTGCAAGATGCAAGCTGCAAGTTGCCCTTGTACCTTGTCTCTCTAATTTGATGAGATGCAAGTGCAAATACAATTAATGGGGCCAGGGAAAACTCTTTCAATGGGTTCACTCAATCAATTATTTATACGCATTTAGCGGAAATAATACAACAACAACAACAACAAACAACACATACAACTAGAACGCGTAAACAAACAAAAAATAAATCTTTCAAGCGAATTTGCGAATTTAGAAACAAATTAAACGCAAGACAACCAGACAGACAGATCCAACCGGGTTGGGTTCAGGTCATGGCATTGTTGATTGGGTTTGGTTTTTGTGTACATTTTGTGCCATCTGCCATCTGGCAGCGTTGCTATAAATACGATCATTTAATTATTTATAGTTGGCGGGCCAGAGGAAAGTGCGGTGAACGCAGTGTCTTTGTTTTTGCTCGCATTTAAAATTCTACTAAATGTGTTCAATATTTATGTACATTGATTTCAACACCCCTTTCGGATCACTGTCGCCTACACGCTCCCCATTTCCCCCTTTGCCAATGGATTCTTACGCAATTGTTGGCTGCGATTTGGGTCTATTTTCACGCCTGATTAGCCGAGAGTGTTGAAAATGTTGATGACTTGAATATGAACAGCCCGCTGAAAGTGTCGATTAAATGTGGCACACGACTGGCAGAACATTTACATATACAGACAGCACATAAATACATGAATGTGGGGAACGTGGAGATCGTGGGGATCGGCTGTTGATTAAAGCGCTATCGTGATGGAACACATATCGAGGCGGACAGCAGAATGCCAGAGCATTGATAAAAAAGCAAGAATAGTAGACTACGAAATACTCTGAGCCAAGCCTATAACGTTAAAGTTACGACACATTAACGAATGGTAAGATATGAATCACATCTGCAGTAATTTGAAGAGTCTCACAGAGTCATATATAAGCAGAATCCCAGACGAATCTCTTTTATTTACACTTAATTGTTTCTGAAATAACTTTGGTGATTATTGAACAATCATTGTGAAGCTTTGGTGACATTGGAAATCGGAATTTATATGACATTGAGGCAATACGTGTAGAATTGCATTTGTTTTCAAATTCGCTAACCACATTCTGCATAAAATGAAAGATAAACTTGAAAAGTGTTTGGCAACCAAACCGCGTATTAACAATTTTAAAATTCGTAGTTTGTATTCTCTATAAGCAAGCCGCATTCCAACCGTCGAACAAATTGATTAAAAGAGAATGTGCTACTAGAATTTATAAAGAATATAGATGACGCTTAATATAATGAAAATGGTAAATAAAATGTGGTGTTAATACTGATAAAGAATATAGGATTGTCTACTAACTACTCCTTAGTTAATCTTGTTTGCATTTGCAATAAGTACCAAGAGTAAAAATAAAAGGTTGATGAGGAGATTGACTTTAATTTAAACAAAGAAAATTATTTGCCTCCTTTTCTACTTTTTAGTAAAGAGTCTTACACTCTTGCCTCTATCTGTCTTTATTTGCCTATCTCTATCTCTCTTTAGTTCTTCTGCGAAACTCAATCGTGTTAAAACAATAATCACTTTGTTCAATGCCAAAGCCAACAAACCAACAAGCTTGCAGCTCAGTCGCATGTCGAAGGTTGAATTGAATTGAATTGAACTTCCCCCTTGGCAGATCACGCATCAATCATTGCAAAATATCAAGGAAAGTAATTTAATTATATAGCCAAGGCAACTGAGACCGCAGCAGAGGCATCAAGCGAAGAGTGCTCTGCTAGAATAGTAATTGCCACAAGCATTGCGATGCCATTCGAATGAAATTAACCAATTCCCCCTTGTCGTTTGCCTGTTGCATGTGGCATGCAGCACGTTGCATGATGTACGTTGCAATCGATGCATTGAAGCGCAACAAAGCGCATACTCGCCGCAATCAATCAGACTGATTGAAATGTTGTACTTCAGCGCCGCAAACAATTCAATTTAGCTGCAACAATAACAGCAACAACAACATTAATCTCAAAGAGAGATTTGCCGCACCCACAGCATCCGCCTCAGCGGCCCAAACAATTTACATAATTCCCATTTATTTATACTTTTCCATTCATGTGCTGTGCTCCACTTTACAGCGCCACCTGGTGGACAACCTTCTTCTCTGTCTCTTGCTCTTGCCGCTGTCAATCAAAAGCAGCACGAGGAACGACAAACATCAACTTCGTCTCTCCATCTGCATCTGCATCTGCATACAAAAGACTCATGAAACTATTCTTCATTCATAATTATGCCAGCACAGAGTTGTCATCTGAGAGTAGATGAACAGCCACCATGGCAACCCTATCTTGTAAATTGCTCGCGACATTAATTAAATTTTACATGTCGTACACATTGACACAAACAAGTTTAAAAGCAGTAAAAAAAAAGAAAAACAAGTACAATCTGCACAACATGTTGGCAACTCTGTTGTAAATGACCATTCGTCACACAGAGGCACGTGTCTAATGGACAATTGAATAGCCACAATGGGTCTCAAGTAACCCGAGTGCGAGTCTTTGTATCGCATTTTATTGTCTACTCAAATGGAAAAAGATTGGCCTAAGGTCGACTTGTCTTGACTTTATTGTCAAGGTGCCATTATGTAAGTAAACAACATCTGAGGAGAATCGCATAGAAAGGCGCCAGCTGGAAGTTTGTAATATGAAATTTCTATATCCCAAGTCAAGCATGCTTTTGAAGTGCGATAAATTTCAATTAGAAAAACAAACATCAACAGTTGACAGCTGTTATTGTGGCTGATTAATTGTGCTGTGTAAAATAGTATAAATGCGGTATGCCTAATATTTTATATGATATGTAAAAGTGAGTCTACATATGTATGTATATGCTTGACTGGTCGTCAAGCGAATCTAATTGGTTGCATCTAATTTCCATACGCAAACAAGTAAACAAACTAAGCAAGCTTGTTCGACTGTGCTAGACCAAGGGTGTGGTAAAATTTGAGCCGTTTCTTAACAAACTGTTATGTCAACTTGCTTTATGGCAAATATGTTATTTTCCATGCTACGTAAAGTATCACAGTCCGGTTAAATAATTGTAAGTCTTACCATCTTAGGACCAATAGCTTCTCTATTCCATAACTGAACTATTGAGGCACACCACAATCTTTAAGTGCTAGGAGGCTGAAATATAACTTTGTTTACAATGTTTTACCTTGCAATAAGACTGGGTTTCTCAAATTGCCTAAATATAATAAATAAAGAAACTACATGCCATAAATAAACATTTATTAATTTTTATGTTAATAAACAACCGCATAAAATGAATTCGCTTGGTTATAAAAATTGCAGTAAGTTTGTTTGTAGAAATCTTTCGTAGAGTATCAGCTAGCCGATCACCACATCTCAATCATGTTACGTCTCTGTTGATTACTTATATAAATCGCTTGTGCGAAAATTCATCTTATTCCCGTCTGTTTTAACTACTATATTTTGTATGCGAAGATAATCGTACTTTATTTTTGCCCGTAGAAACTGTTTGCGGCTATATTGTTAAGATAACACAATTGCTGCTAATCGCAATGCAACTGAATGCCAAGTAGTTGCAATTTAAGCTGGCATCTTTAAACAATTGTTCTCTGGGATAATCAGCGTCTGAAATCTTTCGCAAGGCAACGAGCCCGACCATTAAGCAGTTCATTAATCATGCGAATCCCACAGAACTTACGTCATTTTCAACTCAAAAGTGACGTCGTCTCTTCCTCATTCCGTTTCCCCTTCATCACAACTCTCGTTCTGCATCCAAAATGAGCTGCCTTTGAGGCATTTCCTCATTCTAAATGAATAGAAGGCGGGAAGAGGAGAAACTGTTTTAGGATTAGAAGTAAGGGTAATCATCCTTTTTAGCTTTTTGTCTGCCTTCGCATGCCCCTTGGCGACTAAGTGCACATCCTGGCAAGAGATGATGCCGCATTTAATTGCATAATTTATTGATAATTAAACTCTCCAACTTCTCTCGTCATCTCATCTTCTTTAGGCAACGACTTCTCTCACAACAATTGCCGCCGATGAGGTGAATGCACCATAATTGGAGGCGGTGAATCCCCCCACCCCAGTTATAACCACCGCCCGCATACCGCACACAGTGTGTAATTAAGACTCATCTCTAATTGGACGAGTTCACTGGCATCAAGATGCCGTCCCTGCGCCAAAAGGTCACCACGTACTTTCGACAATTGAGCTTCATTGCGGAACCGCGCGATGGCCGCCGGCGGGTCAACGGCAACGTGGAGAACGAGGACGATGGCAGCTTCATCACCAAATATCTCGAGGGGTAAGTCACGCATCCTGTCTCGAACTATAGAGGCTTGTTTCATTTCCCTTTTCTTGCAGTCGCATGCAACGCGAGTTTTTGCCCGGCGGTCCAGAGATCTACAACGGACAGAATCCCACAGAGATGCCGGTGTTGAAGCTGGGTCGCTATGCCAGTGGCTCGGATACTATCACTGCCGCCTGCACGGGACCCGACGAAGGACTCACGGGCATCAAGCGCTCCAAATTGCATTTAAGCGCTAGCTACGCGGATGATATTGACTTCATCGACACACAGCAGGAGAATGACGATGCCTATGGCGTGCGCAAGAGCACGCCGCCAGTCTCGGCGCTCAACTCCTCAACACGTCTGAGCAATAAGTTCGCCAGACCGACAGGCTCTAGGCGACAGAGTAATGCGGATCAGCCGGCGACGGGAACGGGCTCCACGACAACTTCAAATGCTGCTGGCATGCGCTCGCGAAAGAACTCAAAGCACAGCCTTAATGCCGTGCCAGCTGCTTCGGCTGCTCCAAGCGAAGCAGGCGGCAAGGCCACCACAATTTTAGTGAGCATGGTTAGCAATAGCAGTCCTGCCCAGGATCAGAACAATAAGAATCTATTGAATGCGAAGACTGAGGCCACTCGAGCCGCGGGAGATGGGAACTCGGAACGTGAGCGTCTGCTGCGTGAGGCAGTTAGTAATCAGGGCGGCACAACGACATCCAACAACAGCAGCGGTAACAGCACTCTGAGTACTCCAGTTGCTGGTGTGGACAACTGGCAGATGGACTGTGACTTTGCCTATGGCATCTCGGTGTCGCTGTATGAAAACAATATGTTAACCAAAGAGCCCATGGGCAATCCCATTGCGGACTGTTATGGCTGTGTGGTGCGTGGCGAAGCCGCCGCTATGGCAATGGCCGATGGCGTTAACTGGGGTAAGCCGTTGAAATTATTTCCTATTGCTCCAACTAACTCTCTCTTTAACTCATCTATAGGCGATGGAGCTCGGTTGGCTGCTCGCTCCGCGGTGCATGGCTGTCTGGACTACTTGGATCGCGCAGTTTTTGGGCAATCGCAGGAATGTCTGGCGACCACCACGCAGGAACTGTTTGTCAGTCTGCTGCGCAGTCTGTGGGAGGGACATGGCTGTATACTTGAGGTTGGTGGCGCGCTCTCCACACTGACAATTGCGGTGGTTTTGCCGTTGGACGGTGCGCCCGGCAAGTATGTTGTGTGCTCCTGCAACGTTGGTGATTCGCTGGGTTATGTGTACTCTAAGAAGCATGGCGTACGTGAACTGACACAAGGCTCTCACGACATTAGCTCAATGCGGGATATGCGTGATGCGCTCGGTGCTTTGGGACCCGCTGATGGCAACAAACCTGAGTTGAGTAATCTCACCTTCTCAATGAGCTGTTTGGAACGCGGCGATATAGTATTTCTCACATCAGACGGCATCAGCGATAACTTCGATCCAGTGGTGGGCAAATTCGCCGAGGCTTGGACACCAGATGTGAAGATGCAACATCTAGAAACTGGCGGCAATCTGGCGTCCAAGCGTCAGAATAAAAGTGCTTCAGCGATCTACGCGCGACTGCATTCGTCATCGGCCACGCCGCCAGCGAGAACGCGCCAACCAAAAGCCGGCAGTCCGCCCAGCAATGCGCCTAGTCGACCCAAGTATATGCGCTCCCAGACGCTAATCGATGCGCGTCACGGTGTCACAACTGCAGCGCCCGCCAATGCGCCAGCGCAACCAGTGCAACGCATACCAAAGTCAGCGATGGGTCTGCCCTTGGTCACGGGACCGCAGCGACACGCCTTGACGCTTTATCGCCTGGAGGATCTGCTCAGCTATGGCATCAACGGCACCTTTTCGCCTTGTTCGTCAGCGCGTCGTCTGTGCCATCTGCTGATCGATTTCGTGCGCATGATCACCTCGGCGCGTCGGAAGACGCTCGAACAGCGCGAACTCTTCTTCAAGCTATCCACTGGTCCCGATGGCGTTAAGCGCGAGGTGCAGCTGAATCGCATGCAGCATCGTGCGGCACGTAAACGTGTCGTCGACAGTAGCGCCTTCTCTGCATTACCTGGCAAACTGGATCATGCCACGGTGCTCGCTTATACTGTGGGTGGAACATCAGCGGATGCCATCGATGATAATACTACGAAAGGTGGAGGAGGAGGTGGCGGTGGCAATGGCAACGTGGCACCTGTGCTACAGTCTAAGGAATTCAAAGAGACCAATTTCTAATCACTGAACGCGTATTCACAACATTCATAAATATACATAAACAAGTAATCATAACGGTGTAGTTTAATATACATGCATACATACATATATTATTTAATTGGTATTCCATTCGTGTAGCTTCTTCTTAAGTTCAGTCAGACGTCATATGTCATATATGTGATCCTTGCGAGTTCGTCAGCCATAGATTTAGCCATTTTTGAAATGCACACGCAAAAAAAAAAAACCAAAAACGACAAATTGCCTCAAATGTTTTAAACTATACACAAAAATGATAAAGAGCAAATGTAATTCATATTTTTACACCTTCGTATATAGTCCTTACACACAACGACTTATCGCGAAAAGCAGTTGCGAATTAACGATAAGGCGATGCGTATAAACGTCGTAAACGCACAGCTTAGATTCCTATGGCGGCTGTGTCTTAGCGGGCGCAAAGTAATCAACATTTGAATAAACGCATCAAAAACTGCGCATTTAATAAAACAATCAATTGTTTATGGTGTTTGATTACATTTAATATGTTCCAAGTAAGTCATAAGATTAATTCATTATATAAATATTGTAAGTCTTAATTCAGCCATTTGATTGCACAACGAAATTCAAGTAGTTATCATGGTAACCAAGCCGCTATCCACGCTTGATTAGCCACAACTTATATATAGATTATATAGTATGACTATAGATTCTCAGTTTCAACTATCCCGCATACGCAGCAACAGCTTGGCAATGGTCTGAGCTCTCGACGGTGACGCATCCTTTACCAATTTGTAAAAGTGCTCCACACTGCACAACGTTTGTGGCTGCAACAATAAGTTAACAATGGCATTACTTGCATTATAAATAGGTTGTATATACGCACTATTGTTTCGGAATCTAGTTCAGCCTGCGATTTGTTGGCCAATAGCCAGAGTTTTACTGCCAGCTGGCAAAGAGGTTCTTTATCAAGATCTGCGTATCGCACAATGCGCATAAATAACTCCATGGATAGCTGTGCTTGTGTGCGCAGCTGTTGGGCAGCGCCCAAAGATTTCAGTTGCAGTAGAATGGCATCCACCACTTGACCACACAGATTATTCACCTCCACTAGGAACTTGGGATCATGACCGTAAAGTGCATCATTGGAAACCACTAAATAAAAAGTCATTAGTAGATGTACCAATAATTAATTGGCATAGCAAATGCTTACCGCCGTCGATGTGGTAGGGAAACTGTTCCAGACTTTGTACATACAGCATGTCCAGAGCATGCAAATATATGATAGTGGGCGCTGTGCTGTTCGCTTTGAAGGATCGCCTACCTACGATCTCCAGCAGCAGGCGCAGAAAATATAGGACGCCCTGCTCAGGACTGTCGGGCACTACAATCAATGTGGCGAGCATATTGCACAAATATGCGACCAGATAGCGTTCTAGGCAACGCGGTTTGCCCTCAAAATCGACAGCGACCGTGGGCAACTCGTTGACCAGTTGAAGTGCAGCTTCAAAACAGGCATCAGCTGCAAGAATAAAGTAATCTAGTTACGCATTCAATACTCAGCTAAGTCAGAAATCATACCTTGGCCTAAGCAGAGATGCCGCAGCGCTATCTGACCACAGAGCAGATACAAATCCATTTTCTGCTGAACAGCAGTAATACTAGGAATGGTAATGAAGCAGTAAGCAATGCAGGCTTTGATGAAACCCAACGATTTTGACAATTGCCGATTGGAAGAACGCATGGTTAGCTTACAGGCGGCATGCACAAGGGTTATATAGACCGCATCCAAGTTGCTAAATGTGCCGCGTGCCTCCACATAGAAGCTGAGCTGCTGCTCCAAATCTCGACCAAAATGCACTTTGTTGATGAAACCATTAATGAGCTGCGAGATTTGTCGCCGTTCATCCTCGACTGTGAGTGCACTAGAATGAAATACAAACATAAATGTATTAATTGAATCAATATAAGTTGATCTGTCTTTACTAACTTGACGGAGTCGTTTAGTATCTTTCCCAGATACATCAGCGCATTGGTAACGACAGCATCGCAAGTTTGTTCCTCGCTATTTTGACGATAGTAACTCAGTATGGATTTGCAGACTTCCACGCGCACCGATTCCTTATGAAATAGATCTAAGTAGGGCAAAAAATGCGGTTGTATAAGCAGCAACTCGATGCTACGATAGTTTTGCATGATTCTCGTCAAGATACTCTGCAGCTGACCATAGTGCTTCTCATAGGCCTTGCCGAGGCACATGCGGGTGTTCAGTTCACCTAGCAAACGATTCACCTCGTGTATCTGCAAATTATGAATAAGAAAATAAATAATATAATCTCATTTAGGCAAAACCTAGGTTTGGATTGTGAGTTTGAGGTTAATCAACAAGAAAGACTTTTGATTTTCTATTCTATAAATGGTTTGGTTGGATGATACAAATTTACCAAAAACACTATAAACAGCATTAATTTTCTAAGGGGCGTATTTGAGTTTAAGCCCTTCCGTACTGCTTAGCACTTACCGTAAAATACTGCGCTACAAAGGGTGTCCACGTCTCCACACAATTAATGTACTCATTGGGATCCGTGAGCGTGTTGATGGTTTGAAATGCGGCATTTAGAAAGGGAACACGCTGCTCCTGCAACGGAGCACAGCTACTGACACAACTGCCCAGCGGTCGCAGCAACTGAGATTTTGAAATGCCGGGTGTGCCGCAGTTATTGATAAGCTCCAAAAACTCATGAGCATGCGAGGCAATGAACTCGCCTTTGGAAGAGTTGAGTATGGATAAAAGTACAGCACCGCTAAAATGTTCAAGAAATGCAAGAATAAACTAGCTAGTTGCAACGTAAATAAATTAACTTACTTGTTCTTAAGCTGTTTACACTCGCTAAGCATTTCTTCGGCATACACTTCGCTCTTGTGCATGAGACACTGCAGCATGAAGTCCAGAGCAGGCGCATAAAGTTGTAAATAGGCGGTGGCCGTGATTATCTCTGGATGCAAGTTGTAGCGGGCCACTAAGCGGAAAATCTGTAAAAGAAAAGAATTAGAAAGTTGTCAAAAAGTAGAGTTGATAGACGTACCTGTGGATACATGATAAAGAAGTCGTTGAAGTTGTCTCGTATGTAAAATTTGCTGGATGTAACAGGAGCTCCGACGCGTACCAAGTAGCAACGCACATAGCTGGAGACCAAAGGATCTGCAATGCCACGCAATTGACTCGTCAGCCGGAGTAGCAGTTGTTCAGTTTCTTGTTGCGATGATGTTAGAAACTCATAGCATTTAAATATGGCCATTTCGAGATAAAGCCGCGGCAACAACTCTTGAATCGAGGCTATCTTATAGAACCAATTCTGACAAGTATCGCGTGCTGCTTCGCGTTCTCGCTGCAGTGTCACAGCCGATGCTCCCGGTGCACCTGCTGCCTTGGCACGTAGTCGCTCGTAGACGAGCTTGCCAAAGACATCTAAGATGTCGGTGATGAGAACATATTGACTGGGATAGAAGTGCAAGACGCTCGTGTCCGACAGCATTTTAGCACATTGTATGGCTATCTTGAGGGCCTTGACTCGCTGATCACTGTGCCAGGACTGTATAAGCTCCTGCTTCAGCTGATCGAACCGTTGTATATACTCCTGCTGCGTTAGATCCATCATGTGACGCATACTGCCATCATCGAAGTGATCCAGCTGCTCCAGACGATACTTGACCTTGTCAGCAACGACTGTTTGCGCTTTGACTGTAGCGAAAGACTTGTTAACTCCATAATTAACAATGCGTATTCAGTAAACTTACAGTTCTCGCCGCCGCCTTCCGAGCTACTGGTGCATAGAAAACTCGTGGAGAGCGATAGCTTCTCATTAGTGGTGAAACGATTTAAAATTCCCAGGCGACGCGTACTCCAGTTCAGCGTGTTATCCTCAGGATCAACTGCATTACTGCGTTTGGATTTGAGTGTCTAAAATATTAAGAATGATCATTTTACTACAATCAAAAGAAAAAATATTCAATTTGTGCTTACATATTCACTGGCCATTTGGGTCAATGGATCGTTGAGCTCTTGCTCCTGGCGCGCAAACTTAGACAAAGGATCGGTGCCCTCGAGTGCCAAGGCCAAGCTCAGCGGATTGTTGTTTTCCAAAACCTGATAAACATTTTCACTTATTAATCACTCGTTAATTGGGATTTATTCCCTTACCGCAACACTTGCAGCCAGCTGCTTAAGCGGATGTTCCTGCGTTGCATGTCTACGTAGATGGTTTTTTGTTACTTGATAGCAGCGCGGTGCACAAGCCCTGCTCAATAATAGCTTGATTATAGACAATTATTTGTTTATATTTTCTAGACGAAACTTACCATTCCAACGACGACATGATAGCGGTGGAAAAACATCGATTACACTATCGAAACATCGATTACACTTCTGAACTTAAATTTCCTATAACAAATATCGATGTTTTTGTTCATCTATTTATAAATTAAATTCATTATTATAATTACAAAAAAAAATTAATTTATAATTGATTTACCTGTTTTCTTAAATGAATTCAGAGCCCTTTTCTTTTAAATGAGTGCATTGTTTAAATGATTTTATTTGCAACACAAAGACAGCAATTCAAATGTTCAATGTGTTATCGTTCGCAGTGAATGACAAAACAACACTGTACAAAACGAAAAGTTGGCAACGCGAGACGTCCGCGCATCTTTTTTTCCCTTAATTATTTCTTGATATAAAAATTGTGTTTTTCTTCATTAACGATGTCAAAAACGACAAATAAACTGCTGAAAAACACATGCCGGGTGTGCGGCAAATACGCGAGCTTTAAAAAATCGTTTAAAATCTTCGACAAGGCCAACAAAAAAATTCTTGGCAACTTAGAGACGCTGACGGGACTGCGGGTAAATTACAAGAAAAAAAATGCGCTCACACGAAAGTATTGTTTGACGCTTATTAAAAAATGAGTGTTTCCTTCGTTAAATTTTTGCAGTTGGAAAGCTTCATTGGGCTCCCGGAACTAATGTGCGAGTGCTGCAACATAGAATTGACAACGGCCATCAGATTCCGCGACCGTTGTATCAGTGCACAACGTGATCTGCTTGATGGAATGAGCAAACAGCAGTTGAATGACATACCAGAGCGATACAAAGCACTCATCATGGGCGCCGATGCATTGCCATCGCAAACGCGTCGTGGACGTCATGCTGTCGACCCCGAGTCGGATGCCGAAGGCGAAGTCAATCCAGATGGCAGCCAAGCGGAGGAGGAGTTCATCAAATATGCCCCGGAAGAAAGTGGTTCAATTGGTAAAATCAAATATGAGATAGATCAGGACATAGCGGACATCATTGAACATGACGGCGATGAGGATGACACGATAGTCGAGGAGGATGCACAATACGAATGTCTAATGGCCGACGATGATGGCAATGTGGTGAAGATTGAGGGCATGGCTGATCAGTTGATTGTCCCCGACCCCACAGAAGTCTATCTTTACGACTCGGATGACGAGGTGGCTGTGCTGGATAATGTATTGGACGATGAGTATGAGCACGAAACGGTTGTTAAGAAGTCGAGTCTGCCACCAAAGCCAAAGATCAAAGCTGATGATCCACGTCGTCGTGGCGCCGGAGGCGTCTATATTTGCGATCAGTGCGGCAATCACATCAAGGGACGCATGGCATTCGAGTTGCACTGTCGTCGTCATCGTGGTGAAAAGGATTTCCAGTGCGAGTAAGTTTGCTCTGCTTTTTACTAAAGAATCATATTAATTGATTCGACTTCTTTTTCCTAGAATCTGTGACAAATGCTTTTGCACTACGTCAGAATTGAAGCGCCACATGCGCAAGCACACTGGAGAGCGTCCCTTTGCCTGCCAGTATTGTGGACGCTGCTTCTCCGACTACACAACCCGAGTGAAGCACGAGCGCACGCACACCAACGAGCGGCCTTATGCGTGTGGCACTTGTGGCAAGGCCTTCACTACTGGGTACATCCTTAAGAACCACATGCTAACACATTCCGGCTTGCGATCATATAGGTGAGTATTTAAATTTTAGAAATATACCTTTAAAAGGGTATTAAAACTGGGTAACAAGGATAATATATAACAGGCGGAAAAATGAGATATTCCAAGAGGCTCCGTCCCTTCAAACAACTAGATCAGATTATAAGAGATTATATACATACTATACACACATTCTGTGGAGCGATAAGAAAGTACAGTTGGAATGGTCACACTAAATCGTTCTGTTTGCCCCCACACCCGTCCGTATGATCTACTAGATCTTAGAGACTGTTGATTGTCTCGTGTATATTGTATATATATTTTTTAAATAGAAGAGCACAATATATAGGCGACTTATGATAATTTGGATATTAAAATGGTTAATTGGATCATAAAATTATTCAACAAAAATGTGATAAGAAAGTACAGTTGTTACGGTCACACTGAATTGTTGGCTGGGTGTTTGACAGTTGAGCACTCTCGATTGAAGCAAACATTGCTTGTAGATTTGTATCTGGTTTTTATCGTTCTTTTTTGTAGATGTGATCTGTGCGACAAGTCGTTTATGCTGCCGACCCATTTAAGCACACATATGCGCACCGGTGTCCATAAGCGAACTGTGGAAAAGTATCAATTGAAGCAGCAAATGCAACACGATCCGGCTCATCAGCTTAAATTGGAAATGGACGAAGAAAGCTTGCACATTCAAGATTAAAAGCTAAAAAAACATACGTTTCTACTGAAATTGTACACTTATCATTTAAGATATTGGAGCATACTTACTATACGACATATAGATAAAAATAAAAATTATTAAAACACTTTAATTGGGTATATACATTTATTTAGAGAATTTGTATATATAGGAGAAATAAAGGGGCGAGAAATGATTTATAATACGAAAAATTACAAATATGCTTACATTAGGCATTTTGTGTTTTACAACACTGGAATGTGTAGCTTGTCAACGTCAACGTGTGAATGGTACACACTGAAAACACAGCTGGAGTTAAAACAAGAAAAAAAACCAATTATCGGACTAAATACTTGTTTATTTCTAAAAATCTCAAAATGCTTAAAAATATGTGCCGAGTGTGTGGCAGATACGCAGCGTACAAGAGATCCATACGCATCTTTGATAACCCAAATATACTTTGGAAGCTGCAAGTTCTCACAGGCATCATTGTAAGTAATCAATTTTTTTACAGTTTTGTAAGGTCATTAAAAATAATTTATCCAGTTAGAAAATGTGGAATGTTTACCGGACCTTATATGTATTTGCTGTCAAACGGAGTTACGTGAAGCAATCCGATTTCGTGACCGAGTCTTTGGAGCACAACATGAGCTGCTGGCTGGATTAACAGAGGAGCAGTTGGAACAAATACCCGCGGAATACAAAGAAGCCATATTGGAGTTCAGCCAAAGAGAAACAAATAATGATGATTCGGATGATGATTCCGTATCTAAGATTATTGATATGCAAGGGGAGCAAGTAGACGTCATCACTGAAGCGGATCACAAAGAGGAGGAAACATTTGAAGAAAACGAGCATTTAAAACAGGATGATTTAATGGAGTACAACATTGTCATAGACGATGAACTAGTCAAGGAGGAGATAGCAGCAGCATCAACAGTAGAAGATGATCAACACGTGGAAATAATAGAGGAGGAACAACCATTTACAATTGTTGTTCAAGAAGAGGGCAGAGATCAGGAAAATGTGAATTATATTTTGCCCGATAGAGAATCGGACGAGGATTGTGCGATGCTAGACCGAGTGCTAAGCGACGAGATTGCAGACACACAGCATGTAAATGCAGTTAAGAAAAAACCAGGACGAAAGCGTGTCGGCAGCCTGATCTTCATTTGCGACGAGTGTGGCAATCATATAACTGGACGAATGGCCTTCGATCTGCATTGCCGGCGACATCGTGGAGACAAGCAATTTGAATGCGAGTGAGTTGATAAACGCTCTTTAATGCAATTGAAGTACTTCATGTTAAATTTTAGCATTTGTCGCGATCGCTTTTGTACCAACTCGGAGCTGAAGCGCCACATGCGAAGACATACGGGAGAGCGTCCCTTTGCCTGCCAGTATTGCGAGCGTTGTTTCACAGATTATAGCACCAGAGTCAAGCACGAGCGCACGCACACCAATGAGCGACCGTATGGATGCCAAAGTTGTGGCAAGGCCTTCACCACCGCCTATATTCTCAAGAACCACATGCTAATACATTCCGGCGAGCGAGCCTTTAGGTAAGCTCTGTTTGTCAACTGATTTGTAAGCTTATTCTAACTTTTTTCCATTGCAGCTGCGAGTTGTGCAACAAAACATTTATTCGCCAAACGCATCTGGTTACGCATTATAGGTCCAGCGCCCATAAGCGAAACATGGAGCGTCAGCAGCAGGAATTTAAAAGTTGATTACATTGTGGATAGGGCATAGAATCTGTTGTATTAAATATGGACTTTTTGCGGTATTTCGTTTAGCTGTTGTGAATTGCATCTAAGATATAAAGCTAGCAAACCAGAATATGTATTTTTTGTTTGTGTCTTGTAGCTGTAGCTACTCTCGACTCTCATTTTATAAGTATTTTTAATTTTTTAAATGTTTGTCGATTGCGTGTATCTAATTTTTGTGGAATTTAGCCATAATTCCCAAAAAAAAAAGTCAAAGAATAGTCCAGTGATAGTATATGATATCAAGACAACGTGTAATATAAATTAACTTTCTTCTTGTGTCATAGAACCGATATCTGAACATACATATATATAGATGCCTCCTAAAAACACTTTATTTATTTATTCTTAGGCATCGAATTGTGTCTGACACCAAAATACTTAGACTAAAAATTGCACAATAATGTTGTTGTTCTTAAGTTACGTCAACAGTAGCTATTAATTGAACCTGTGGATCTTCGTTAGAATCATAAAGTGAGACAATATCAGCTGTCGTTTGTAGTTCATTCGTCTTAAACGGCTGCAGTTGCTCAGCACTGGATTTCTCCAAATTATGCTTGTGGGTATTCGAGCGATAATGTGTTTTTAAGTGCGTTGGACGCGAGAATGCGCGATCGCACAAATCGCATCTGTAAAACGGACAATAGCTTTAAAGTAATCTTTATATGAGATATAGTTATTGTACATGCCTAAACATCCGTTCTCCAGTATGAACCAGCATATGGTTTTTGAGTATGTAGGAGTTGGTGAAAGTCTTGCCACATTGGGCACATGCAAATGGCCGCTCATTGGTATGGGTTCGTTCGTGACGCAGTCGACCACTATAGTTGACGTAGGTGCGTTCGCAGTAACGACAGGGAAAGTTGCGATCCCCCGTGTGCATCACTAGATGACCTTTAAGCTCGCCGGCTGAGAAAAAACGTGCAGGACACTGCCTAAAAGATGAACAATATTAATAAATAGTAAAGCCTTTTATTCAATACTTCAGCTTACTCGCATTGAAAGGGTCGAATGCCGCTGTGTTTGCGCAGATGGCGATCAAAGGCAGATTTTCCCGTCACGTTGTTTCCACACTGATCACAGAAGAAAACTGGCAGCTTTTGCTTAGTGCGGGGCTGCTTTAAGATTGTCGCTTTCATTAGACGTGAGCGTGATCGTAATTTTCCCTTTGTGGGTGGCACATAGAGCTCCTCCTCCTCCGACACAGTAAGGTCAAGTCTGTTATCATTTTCGGTCTGGTTTGGGGGCTCCAAATGATCGATGTCGTCGTCAATTGCATTACATTTTGGTTGCTCTACTTTAATAAGCACTTCAACAGGACTTAATGGCGCTTCATCTTCCACATATTGCATCCGACTTCTCGTGCTGCGGCGCATACAAATAACCCTTGTGGATGCTCCAGACTCGGATTCCATTAACTTTGTGGGCTTCCATCGTTTGTGGTTAAGCAAGCAGCGGCGACGAAACTCTATGGCACAGTGCAAATCCTCTAAGCAGCTATTGCAAATCACATCGGGCAAGTCGGGTTTGGACTCCAGCTGTCGTTAAATTAATTCATTAATTAATACATCATTATAATTTTCATTGACTTACAAAAACACCGGTAAGAAGTTTTATTTGGCGCACCAATTTTCGTGCACTCTTCTCAAAGAGTTTGGTTACTTCATTAGTGTCAATAGCACAGATGCGACATATGTTTTGTAGCATTGTGTGCACAAAATATCTTTTAGATAAATGCAATCTTTAACTGTAAACAAAACAGCTATCACCCTCTCACTGAAGCGCCTGGCATTCACCCAGAGACGCCAACAGGTTGTTGCCGCAGCTCAACACTGGCTCAAAAATTGAACAAACTGTTCCCAATTGCATTCAATCAAAAAGGAAAAAATTTGTTTCTCAAATACCAAAAGACAGTTAGTTTTATTGTGGGCATATAATTAATTCATTTTAATATACAAACTTGCGCATTAGGAATACAATTTGTTAAACGAAAATGTATAACTATTTCTATTTTCTATCAACTATTATATTTTCTATGTAAATACAAAAAAAAAAAAAAACTTAAAAATTAATACGTCCAATACAAATAAATATATACAAAATATACCGATTAATTAATTTTCGCAGTTTCGTTTTTACAAGAAAGTGTTACTTCTTAATGGGAACACCTTTTGCAATCTGAAGATTGAACAAAATTGAACAAACTGTTCCCTTCAATCAAAATTGAACTGAACAGCTTGACAAAAGCTGAATGATTTCTTTGTATTGAACTGTTATTGCTTGACAAAAGCTGAATGATTTCTTTGTATTGAACAGTTATTGCTTGACAAAAGCTGAATGATATAAAAAGTGCGTTAAAATTGAAAGAAAATAAAATAATTAAAATTGATTTATAAATCTATCTGTATATAGTATTTTAACATTATGTATGCAATCTAAGATATTTCTAATGCATCTTGATGCTTATTGACGTTCAGCTTGTGCGTGTTGGAACGAAAATGAGTGGTAAGATGAGTTTTACGCTGAAAGGAACGATCACAAAGCTCGCATCTGGAAGTCAAAATGAAGCTTGTACTCAGAAAATGAATGAAATAATATTACCTACCTGAAAAGACGTTCACCCGTGTGCACCAGCATATGGTTCTTGAGAATGTAGGCATTGGTGAAAGCCTTTCCGCACTCCGTACACACAAATGGACGCTCATTGGTGTGAAGTCTTTCGTGCTTCAGTCGGCCCATATAGCTGACATATCGGCGATCACAATATCGACATGGATACGGTCGGTCACCAGTGTGGGTGAGACCATGTGATCGCAGTTCAGCTGCCGTCAAGAAACGGGCCTCGCATTTCCTACGCAAATGTATTTCGATATTCCATTAGATCGAGTGTAATTTATGTGCATCTACAATTAAATGTAAATGTAATCTTACTCGCAGCCAAAGGGACGTTCTCCGGTATGTTTGCGTATGTGGCGCTCAAAAGAGGCTTTTGTTTTCACGTGTGTTCCGCACAGCTCGCAAATGTAGATGGCAGTCTCCTGATTCGCTTTCAGGAGTTTCTGGTGAGGCTGTGTGGAATGTTCGATATTTTGTTGGTTAGGAATATGTTTTTCATCACTATCGTCGTCTTCAATGTCTTCATTGTCGTCTATGTCGTAGGTCTCGATATCTTTATGTACTTGCATCCAATTCAAGTCGAGATGATCGTACTCCTGAGCTGTTTCATCATTGATCAAATGTTTGTGTATCCTCGTTTCTCTAATTAAAACTTGCACGGTTTGCTGTGGTTCCTCATCTGAATCGCTGTCTAAGTATAGCTCATTGCATTTCTGAGGGAGTTTTGGTACAGGGCTTTTTCTTAAACTCTCCTGCTCACTTAAGGACGAATCCTCATTGACTTCAATTGATGGATGCCATTTCTTTTGCGTTTTGATGCAAAGCCGCCGAAAAGCCATGGACAACTTAAGGTCAGCTTGACAGCAAAAGCAAATGGAGATGGGAGCATTTTCTAAAGCACTCAACTAGTACTTATATTAAAAAATTTGTGTTTGTAACTTTCACTTCCGTTAATAATTACCCGCAATCCAGTTAGCATTTGAATGTGCCCCAGTAACTTCCTGTTGCTCGGTTCAAATAGATTTTTACTTTTATCACAAACATTGCTTTTTCCGCAGATGCGACACATTCTCAGCAGCATATCTCTAAACTGAACACGCCGCACAATATTGTAATTTGAAACTCATCAAAATGCATTTGCATGTAATATTGTCATCGAAACAGCTGCGCTGACAGTCACACAAAAGCGGCAACACGCCCACGGACAGAATTTGCCCGCTAAGCTTTTAACGCTTATTCAAAATTCAAAAATGAGTAAATGGTTGTTTGGGGTATTTAAATAACCAATAATTTTATTGCACTGTATATTTTGTTTTGGGAGATTTGTTGTTAATACTACTGCTTGATGATTTTGAGAATTGAACAGATGGCGAAGATCATTATATTCTATGCCTGGGAGCTGTTGTTGTCCTCATATGCCTTGATCTGATTGTGTTTTAGCTGCAAATCCTTGTGGAACAGTATCTCATGACGTAATGAATCCGCCCGTTCGCGCACGATCTTTAGATCCAGCAGTTCCAGACGCCGCTTCTCAATGAGCACACGATAACGATGAAGTTCCAGTTGTCGCTGTCGCAATGTTGGCAAAACGCAGTTGGCACTTCCATTGGATGCTGACTTGTTGCTGCTATTAACCCTGGAGCTATTGCCACCAGCACCAGCAATCGAAGATCCCACTGTCTTTTTATTGCGACGCTTAAACTTTGCATTGTCAGTTGTCGTCGCTGCTGCTGTTTCTGGTTGACTATATGTCGAAGTGCTCTCGTGCACAACTCTGGCTCTAGACATTTTGCCGATCCTTGAGGTTTTCAATAGAGGAATACGCAACTCGATCGAACCGGAACAACACGAGTCGCTGTCGTCCGGCAAGCATAAGCGATGGGCAAACGTGGGCGCCACTTCACGCACCACAGCTGTTTGATAAGGTGGAAAAAAGCACGTCTCCAATTTGATATCGCCAGCGGGATCTTTAGACGCTTCCTTACTGCTGTGTTGATCCTTGAGCGACCCGTCTGATGGCTTGTAGCGCAGTGCTAAACTGGGTGAGGCCTGAATGCGTAGCCGATCGAACAAACGATGCCAGTAGCCCAATACACGAGCTCTTCGCTTGGATGCCACATCGCTCGTTTCATTTATAGCTTTCTTGTCATCAGTTGAAGCTTTACTTTGACTGGCCTGTTCGTGCTCCAAATTGTCTGGCAATAGGAGACGATAGTTGACAACCGAATCAAAGACTTCCTCCTCTTCCTCGCCCACTTTCCACATCACGCGACGACTGCTGCTCGATTGCGATTCCAAAACATTATGCACTGCAAATGGATATTAAGTTGAGTGAAGTCACGCTCTCAAATAATTAAAACTTACCAGACATTTGTTTCTTCTCCATTGCAAAATAATGATGCAGATGCGTGAGATCTTCTTGGTGTTGAATGTTCAAAATGAAGCCAATGGAAATCTAAAGCAACAAATGTGTGTGTCGTGTATTTTTTCCCTGTTTTTTTTCTTTATTAAATGTAACAAAACTATTTACCCTATAAGATTGTATACTATAATAGCGAAGCCTACTGCAATGCTATTTAGAGAGAAAAAGTCATGGCTTAATTTTTTTTTTTTTGTTCTTTAATTGGTATTTTTCATCAAGTGTATATAATTTGTCGTAAAATCTTATTTTTGGTTTGTTATAACTAAATTGTGTTACATTCTTTGGTTATTCGACTTTCGACTAGCGCATTTTAAAAATGTATGTTAACATTTTGCATTTCAACAGAAAATTTATATAAATATTATACAATTAAAGTTGTCAACATAAGGTTAGTTCTTTGTAGTTTTAATGGGTTCGCTTGCACTACACCTAATTGATAATTGGATGAGAGGAGGATGATAGCATGAGATTTTCCTTCTGACTAGAGGTTGAAATGAAAGAGAAAGCCTGAATTGGTATCCCCAATGTTGCATTTTGACTAGCATTGGATTTGAATTGCATTGAAATAGCATTGGATTTGCTTTACATAGTGTCTAAGAATAGTGTGTTTTACTTTCGGGTTTGTTCTATTTGTCTTACATTTTCTATTTGGTTTTATGCTAGATTTATATAAAGTACATTTCATTAAAGTACACACATTGCCTTTTGAAATTTCATGAAATATTTCTTTTTAACTGCTTTCGTTTGAACATTAAAATTGTAACTATTGTTTTATTTGTTTTCTTTACTTTGCTTAATATTTGCTTTTTTACATTAATATTTTTTAATCTGTCCAAGGAATGAAGATAATTTGTGTTTTGTTTTGATTTCACTTGGACATGTATATAATTTTATGCATTTTATACAAAAAAAAATTGTCTTACAAATGTGAAAATTATTCAAGTTCATAATTTTTGTTGTTGTTCTCCTTGTTGTTGTTGTAGTTGTCTTGTTATATTGGTTCCAATTGATGCTTAGATGTTAACAAATTTCTTTAATATAAAACCGTTAGAAGTATACATTTACTATACACAAGTAGAGATGCATATATTAATGTATATACTATATATCTATATATATTTGGCTTTGGGGACCATTTCATATCTCAATTCTCATTATTCAATTGTTTAAAGTTTTTAGTTTTTATTTTATTATATTGCTAATCTCTGTTTTGGTTTTTTCTTTTAGTTAAGTAAGTAGTTAATGTATAAATGTCTCGTCTTGCAGTTTTTGCTTGTATGTTACTAATCATAAGTTACTGGACGACACAGTGAAAAAACGAAGACAATGGCATACCACACCTCGGTCAAATAGAGCGCGATCTGCAGCGTGCCAAGGCAATATTCTAGACGCAGCTTGTAGGTCTGCAAGAGCAGCAGATACGACACGCCCAGAAAGCAGGGGGCGGTCAAAAAGACCGACAGTATGGCAGTCCAACCTATATGCATCGAAACAAAATAGAGAGAGAGAGAAAGAGAGAAGAGAATGAGAGATTATTTAATGAATATAGAAATACACAACATTGATATTGATAACAACTATAATTAGATATATCTGTCTACCTCGCTCGGCCAGCGTTCCCTTGCGTCCCATTATCAAACGCAACGTTTCTAGCACAATAAAACTTATCATGACGGCCGAGTCCTGGGCTAGCGAGTGGCCAGTGTAGCTGAGATTGATCGCTTTCAGCAAGCCCATCGCCATTTCACAGCAGGCAAACATGCCAAAGTAGAAGCTATTCAGATAGATTAACACCTCGTAGTTCATACTGGGATTTGGCTTCTTTGGCACAAGCGGCGGCGGACGTTTTGGAGGCATTTTAACTAGGTTTTACTTGTAACTAACTCGCGATGTGATTTGCAAACTCAGTGTAGTATCATCATCACTCTGTGGATCCCGGCAATGATCGCACAATGCGCAATGCGATCGTTGCTTACGTTGGGCGCTATATTTTTAGACTGACGACCATAATAATAATGTAGACCTGCTGTGTTGGCCATTGCCTCAGTCGTTGTTGCTCATTTGTTGTTGCATTTCGTTTAAATTGAATTATGTGCTGTTGGTCGTTGTCGCCTTTCGGTGCTTAAAATCTCTTTCACAGCCGCCAGCCGTGTAGCTCAATTCATTTGGTCAGGGATGCCAAACGAATGACCTGCCGACAACTATATGAAATACACTACTAATTAAGTCCTTGCATGACTGACTGACAAACAGATGGAACTATCATCTGGAATGGAACTGTATCTGGATGGAACTAACTACGAGCATGCCATTTGTACACAGTATAACAATTCATCATGGACGCAGTTCTCGAAAGTTTTGACAAGAAGCGGTTTAATTTAATCATTACATGCAGCATATTTTAAAATTTTGCTCTTGGTATTCTACGTCTAGCTGGCCTAATCAAAGTAGCCGTTGGTCCCGTATATATTACACTTGAATTAGAAGTGTACATTGCACCGTTGATGAGCAGCGACAACGATGCCAACCGATGCTGCTGAGGTTGCTGCACATAGACAGACTACTTATGCGGCAAGTGTGGTTGTAGTTGCAGTTGTATGTGCATATAATTTTAGATCATTATAGGCGTATAAAAATACACCAACAACGAGCGAGTCCGAGTAGCGATGGCTCGGACAAAAGAATGCGCTCTGAATTCAAATCAAATGCCGCTTTTAATCGAAACGGACGAGTCGCGTCGGATCGCATCGCAGCGCATTAAATTGCGCGCTTGTGTTGTGCAGTGTAATCGTGTAATATATACAACTTATATAAAATAGATATCTATAAAATATAAAAAGTTTGACGTCTTTACCAACCTCGTTAGAAAAGCGTTTTTTACGGTTTCTTTGTGGATTTTTTGTTGTTTTCCTCTTTGGTGTTTTGGATATTTCCTTCGGGTTGTTGTGGTGTTTATTTTGTGGTGGACTGACTGCAGGAATACGCCAGCGTATTGTTTGGTTGTTCATCTAATTTATCGATTCGCATCTATCCTTTAAGTTAAGTGTGTATTTTACGTGGGCTTATGTGAATGATTCCATTTGGCTTAGCCAACGTCAAAGTCGCTCAATTTGAATGAAAACTGCTTGACATAGTTATGCCAAAAGTTGCGTTGTCGTCGTCGTATTATTACAGCCTCAGATGCAACTTCGGGTTCAGCTACAGCGACGACAGCTCCTGGTTGAAGTAATGCTGCCGCTGCTGCTGTTGGCATCTTCGACTTGGGCAACGACGTGGCAACGTTGATCAACTGCTAGGTGTATGTTACGGGTCGACACATTGTACAAATGAATATGCTGGCGTAGACTAGTTCAGTACCTTGGAGGATGATCATTAAGGCACTCAGAAGAATTTCGAGTTTGAGAACAAAAGTTTGAAAACAACACAAATAGATAACAATAGCGAGACTGGGCAGTGTTAATATTACGGATGCGGTCGCTTGCCAGCCTGTGTGTGAAAGAAGAAATCGACAGAAATGAGACATTAATTAGTATCTATATATATGCCAAGAGAATGTCTACTTAATATTGGCCCTATCCCAACTAATTTCTAAATAAAAACCAGCAAGATTTCATATCGTCCACCTTTATGACATTATATATATTAATGATTTAATTGTTTAGTTGAGAGTATATATAACGCAAAAATACCTTTTTATATTTTTTTAATTGAATAATTCAACCTAATTAAATGTGTTATTTCTACCATTGCCTCTGCTTTCATAATGAATTTTATGATGAGCAAACAATTAATATAATTTTTTTTTTGCAAATTAGAATAACTTTTTTTTACGGTATTTACAATTTTTTAATTTCTGGGTAAACAACTTTCGATAAAATGAAGTTTTTTTTTTCAATTTATTTTATTCTTTGAAAAACTCTCGTGACGAACTTATATTCTTTAACTATGTATATGCAAAAATAGATATTTTCTATAAACGAAAGTTAATTTCATAATTTTTTAATTTTTGAGCTTCAACTGTAATAGAACAAATATCAAAATAATCTATACATATCCATGAAAGATAAGATTCAACATTAAATATCATATCTGTTTTTACTTTGAAAGAAATTAATTGATGTGTGTAATAAAAAATTGAACTTGAGTTATTTCATCTGCTGCAATTAAATGATTCAATTGAATAGCAATATTTTTGCTTTCATTTAAGTGATGAATTTTATGAAGAGGTTCGGTTAGAATTCAACACATAATGAATATGTATACAAGCACACACAAACATATGCAAGATACATATGCAAGCGAAAATTACGCATACGCCATGTTGATAGTGAAAGCGTTTTTAGAATGGGCGAGGTTACGGACTATGAGGGGGAGGGAGGGAGGCATGCTGATACCAACAATGACGACGACATTGTCGCGCCATGGAGACCGCGGCAAATAATTCGAGGATGTCATCATAGCAGCCTCATCCACCTCCAACAGAACAGAAGAGAACAATCAAAGCAGCCTCTACTCAACACTCAACTGTTGAGTTTGTTTGCTCCTATGGCTTACAGCTCATTAAGTAAACAAATACAAAATAGTGGCCACATATGCTTAAAAGTATTTATATATGCGTGGGTCTTTCTTTTTATTCGCTTTACTCACCTCGATCGCTGAGGCTGCTTTTGCGACCAAAGACAATGCGCAGCGTTTCGATGATGCACAGCGAGAGCAAAATGGTTGCCTCACGTGACAGAACGTTTTCGCCGTAATTCAGATTGATTGCCTTTAGCACCCCGACTCCCACTTCAAAGGCGGCGTACATGCCAAAATAAAATGAGTTCAAATACATGAGTATCTCATATATAAGGCTGGCGTTCATGTTGCTTGTGTTGTTGTTGCTGTTCCTTTTACTGTTGTTGTTGTTGTTGGTGTTACTGCTGTCTCAAGTTAGGGCAGCTTGTGTGCCCTACGTTGATTTGTTGTCACCGCAGCGGCAGCTTGAAGCAGCAGCACCGCTCTATTGGAGCGTTGTTCGCTTTTAAAGTTCTTCTTCAGGCAGCAGCAGGTGGCTCACACACACACGCCCATACATGCTTGCATCTATTTGTATGCTTGTGTCAATGTATTTGTATTTGAGGGTGAGCAGGGTTGGGGTTGCTCTTGCCTTACGTTAATGGCGCTCAGCTCTTGGTGTATTTTTAATTATGTCTGCCCATATGTATATTTACTTTATCGCTGCTGCTGCTGTTGTTGTTGCTATTATTGTTCTTCTTGTTGTTGTGGTTACTCGTCTGCCGTTGTCATGGGAGTCTCCTTTCTTCTTGTTGTGGTGGCAATACAATGACTAAATGTCTATATATTTGCCTGTATGCGTGCGTATGTACGTTTGCATTAAATATATGCGTGGATATTGTTGAAAAATAACGATGGCGCTTATATAAATTCCAAATTACTATTTGCTGCTACTTCGCTCTTTCTCATTCTAGCACACACACACATCACAACAACATTGCCGCGTAACTTTTTGACCCACACAAAGAACACAACTACTTCGAAACGAATTGACACTTCATACACACATTACAGTCTCGCTATGGGACCCTATTTGGGTTTTCACGTAAATAAATTACAAATTTTTGGCTTTTACGGTACTATGTTGTACCAAAAGGGGCTGCACATGTGGAGTGTGGCTATACAGCTGTATAGCTGTTACTGCTGCCCTGGACAGCATAACACTGACACCAAAACTGTTATGTAGCCCTGGAAATGTCAGTTGCTTGTTATCGTTAACGTATTTTGCAAAGTCGAGTTATCCACTAAATTGGATATTGTCGATCAAAGTAAATTGTTAAGCAAAAGTAGCGTTAATTACTGTTTGTTTAAGTAAAAAGTTTAATAATTTTAAACAGTTCGATTGTCGATATTCTGTATGGAGTATTTTTGGAGTATTTCGATAATATTTTTTCTTGTCCAAATCACCATTTGAATTATGCATTTAAATTAACTTAACCTTTATTAATATTTTACGTAATATTTTCAATTATATTTATTATTTGTTTTCAGCTATTAGTCTGACGCTTTTGCGATCGAATACATTACCGCGTTTGTACTTCATGTTATTAGAGGACAGCGTGAGGAGCAGTTTCGCTTGCCTTTGTATTTTTCAACACTGGAATTATCGGTCAACCGCCTCACCACTATCGATAATTCGCGAAAAAACAAAATAAATAGAAAAGAAACATGCCCGCCGATCAAATTCAATATTCTGAGAAGTATTTCGATGACAAATTTGAGTACAGGTAAAGTTAATCATCTGTTGCACGATGGGCAATTGATTAATTCTGTATTTTACATTTGAAGGCATGTTATCCTACCGCCCGATTTGGCCAAACACGTACCCAAGTCCCACCTGATGACGGAGACCGAATGGCGCAATTTGGGTGTCCAGCAAAGTCCTGGTTGGGTGCACTACATGATGCATGCCCCAGAGCCACACGTTATCCTATTTCGCCGCAAGCGTCAGGATGAGGAGGAAACACCAACGTTGCAAACGACCAGCACTACAAACAATGTTAACGTATGCGCTTAGTTCAAACAAAAACAGTTCGTTATAGACAGTATTTGATAAGATTGAGATTTAGCCATCAGTTACCTTGATGTAAAATAGATTTACACTAACATATATGATGATATATTGGTAGCCCTTAGCACTTGCATTTAAAATAGTTCTCATAATGTTTTATTACCTTAAAATAAATGTAAAACATATGTACGCCAAAGTGTACAGATTAAAAGCATAGACTAACAAATTCGTTGGCTCAGCCAAATTGGCTAATGGTAACAACGCCATATCGCTGGCGTTAGATGATCTGACCAACTCTCGTAGCGCAGATGGTCACAGTTCTTTTTCGCATAATACTCCATGGCGTACAGTGAGATCAACATGCCGTTGCCCAATATGAGCGAGAACCACAGGAATATATTACCCAGTGTTTTTGGTGCACTGCGCATAAGAAACACCAGCGCCACGCCCACAACGCCGAAGAACACAAACATAACGGGGAAGAAGACTTGCAGAGCAAATCCCAAAACTTGTTCGTGGACCAACGCCGAGATCATGAACACCAGCAGCGAGGCAGCAACCTTGGAGCCCTTAAAGATGTGGGTATAAACATCGCGGTAAACATATTCGTAGAGCCAATCGTGCACAACCACATTCCAGTTGCGATAGTAGCCGTCGTATGTGTGCGAAGTCCACCAATCCTTGTAGAACATGCGATCGCCGAAGCGCAACAGTTCGGACGTAAAGTTTAGCCACGAATGCAGTATCATATAGAAGCCACAGAGGAAGATTACGGCACTAGGCAGCATCATGCCAAAAAGTTTGACAATCAATTGGGACGCACCCAGTGTTTCCTTGCCAAACTGTCCGAAATGCTCGTGAATATGCCGCTCATGGATGAAGGCATAGAGAAAGGCCACAGCCACAATCTCGAGGAGACGGCTCACCGCAAACTTCCAGCGTATGTGAGCAGTGCGTGGATAACTATCGCGATAGATAAGCGTGGGTGCGAACAGGAAGTAGACATAGCAATGCAGAGGCGGAACATAGGGGCGACCACTTCCCGCTGTCTGCGCTATGTCGCTTTCGTCATCCAACTTTTGCTTGCCCCGCAGTACGCGTTCGGCATTGAAGCGTACGAAAGCGTGCATCTTCATTAGCAGACGCGTGCTCTCGAGGAGTAAGACGCAGGCGCTGACAAAGGGCAGCCGAAACTTCAAGCAGAGCGATGTGGAGACATAGCCAAAGACCAGCTGGGCGCTGATGTACATGATGAGGCAGCTATGGGACCAGAAGCGTTGCAGTGAAGCTGTTCAAGGAAAGAGCAAAGATTAGTAATGGATAAAGGTGATTCTTTAAAATGTTTACCGTGTGCTTGCAGCTTAGCACGCACTAGCGCCCAGCCTTGGAATGCAAAGTAGAGCGCCAGGACAAAGACATGCTCCAGCAGCCAGACACCCATCACCCAATGCAGACGCTTAAGGCCACCACGAAAAGTGCCCAGGCCCAAGTTGATGCGACCCTCGACAAAGTAGTCATAGAACACAACGTTCAGCAGAAACATGACCAGAATAATGTAGAAGATGTGATAGATGGTGCGCATGTGTTCCACCTGTAGCAGCGCCGTTAAAAATGATTCGCGCGCCACAAACACTTTATCCGGTAATTGACGTCGTCTTTGTTTTGGTTGCTCACTTTGTTGTTGTTGGGGCTGTTGTTTTGGTTGCTGCTGCGCTGGCGTCGTTTTCTCATTTTGGACATCCGCTGGCCAATTTTGATTATCAGTGACGTCAGGGTTTGTTGTGACTTGGGGTTTGCGATTGTGCCAAGTGGATGTCGCATTGTTACCTCTCTCCTTGTGCTTGTCAAAGTGACGAAATTCGTGGGCCCGCAACTCCTGCTGTCGCATGTCCTGCAGCACATCCTCAATCATGCACGAGATGCGCTGATCAAATTCAGCCAACATTTTTGATTGAAATATTTGCAGTTTGTCACGCACAAATTGCAATTGCTCGGTGCAGGATTCTCGCCTTGCGCTTGACTCTTCCTTCGCCATGGCCGCGACTTTATACGACACTTTATCTTTATATAGCGACTATTAATTTCTAATTGTGCTTGACCAGCTGCTCGACCGACGTGCAAATCAACAATGTAAGCAGTGCACTTTGCTGCTGTCTGTTGTTGCCTCTGTAGGCGACTGCACGAGATGATAACGGCTCTCGGGGTCAGAGGCGCAGATGTAGGGGACACAACAATACTGCTTAGCGCATTGCTTGTCAACTACGCCTCTGTCCTTTGCCAAAAAGCGCTCTCTTCAACGCGTGCTCTCTTGGCTCTCTGGCTCTCTTGGTGTCGTCGTCGTGCAAAGTGCGTCGTCGTTGCCTCAGTTGTTGTTGTTGCTGGCGAAATAGTTTAGCTTTAAGTACATTACAATTGTAGAACAAATTATACTGCCTGCTCGCGCCTTAATCGGATCCGATTAGCTGTCAACGGCACTTGAGTCTTAATCAATGCGACTCGCACATGTTCCTATGCCTATGGTACTGATAAGCATTTATTGTTGTTCATTGGCCCCGATGTAAGCGGGTACACTTGCACTCGCCTTCTCAGCATTACATACATGCATACATAAATATGCATGTGAACAAGTACAATGTTATACTTACTTATGTGTATGAGTAGGTATGTGTCATTTGGCGGGAACATTTTCTCAGTGAACACAAGGTTACTACGTAGTACTACTTTCTGCAAGTGGGAAGGGAAAGTTTCACAACCACACTACAGTATGTCAATAGATAAGTGGGTGATTTCCTCAGCGATTCATAAACCCGCGTAGACTATAATTAATGCGTAATACGTTATAGCGCTTTCATCGTTAAAATGCTATAATCGCAAATGCATTTCTTTTTAAAATATATTACACATATTTTTTGTGGAATTTACGTAAAATGGAATTCGTGTTTTTATTCAAGAATTCTGCAGATCCAAACAAAAAAAATATTTTTTCTGGATAGCTAATTTGCGGTAACTCCAATTTTCCAACGACCACTAAAATGTCGATAATTCGAAAGTTTCGTAAAAAAAATAAATTACCAAAAATTGATATTTTGTGCCGCACAGAATTTGAGCCAAAATGTTGCAGGACTTATCGTTCTGTTTATTTGTGTGTGTGCGAGTATGTGTGCCATATTTAATTGCAAATATTTATGTATGCACACATATAAAAAAAAAAAACAAATACGCACACATAAACCAAATGTTTTGATAACGAAAAATGAGCTAAAATTAAAGCTCATGGCTAAAACGTCCTCGCAGGATGCATGTTAATGTGAGTGTGTATTTGTCTATGTTATGCGTGCGTGTGAGTGTGTATGCGTGTGCGAGAGCGTTTTGTATGTGGTTGTGTGGAAAATATTATTAATGCTGTGCAGACGCAATAACCAAAAATATTTATTATTTATGCGGAATAAACAGCCAGCGGTAGCAGAGCACACAAAATATGAAATTAATGCAAAAATGACAAAAGCAGCGCTCAAAAGAGAGCCCAAAATAAAGAGCATATACATATGTATTGTATATATGTATGTACATATGTATGTACGTTCTATATGAATATGGGAATAATGAATGCCGCCAGCTCAACTACAGCAAAACATAAAAGTCAAACTCAGGCCCAGCGAAATATTCATAAAGAGCAGCAAAAACGAGCTAACATTATGCAGGGAGATCTGCCAGATATCACTACATATAAAAAGGCATTTTTATTGCCCCCAAAAAAGAAAGACAGTGAAAGCAGGACAACGAACAGCAAAAACAAAAACTAAAAGAGAAACGGGAGAAAAAAATAGCAACAAAAATAATATGCGACCGCATAAAAATCTATATAATTCATAAACCCACACACAAACACAACGACAAAAGCAGGAACAAACACGTACGCCGCGCTTGGCGGCCATATTGGGTCATAAAAAGCATGCACACACACACATTGTGAGGAAAGTATAAATGCCTGACCACAGACCAACAACAAGAACAGCAACAGCAACAGTAACACCAACAACAACAACAGCAACAGCAACTTGGGAGCAAAAGTGACAGCCGCAGCAGAAAAAATTTTATGACGCAAAACTTTGTGAAGCAGAAACATATAAAAAGTGTTGCATATTTTCAGGCGGCAACATAGAAAATTGTCCCATAGCTGTCTGCATGTGTATGAGTAAGGTTGTATGTGTGTACAAGTGTATGTGCCACTTTCATGGTGAGCTTTTGTTGTTTTATAGGCGCACAGCGTTGTGCTGTGTTGCGGAAAGGAGAAGAGAAAAAATGGCGCAGTTTTGTAATTTGCTAAAAAGGCACATAAAAAGCAGTCGCAAAGCTAGCGAAATGTACATAAGCCACAAATAATGTGCGTCCATTACAAGTCTGTGCACTGTTAGCAAAATGTAATGCGTTAGAGAATAAATTTATTAGGCTTAAAACTAAAGTTTTCTGCTTTAAACACAGCGTTTAAAATGAGTTAGAAATTTTCAAAGATGACTGTAATAACAAATATGTTGCGCTCCTAAAAATATGTAACACAAATTATATTTGGAGACCATTTTGAGGGAAATTTTGAATAACTCTCGACACTCATTAAATGTTGTTGATTCGAAAAGTAATTTCGCTATTCATAAAGCTACTTACTGTTTTAATGATAAAGATTTCAAAAAAATGTTGTATACCATAAAATTTTTAATATTATTTGCCACAAAAGTATGCTAAGAAAAAGTGCATTTGGAGTTCATTTTGACAGAAATTTTAATGTAGTTTAAAGTTTCATTTAGTTTTATTGTCTAAATTTATATCATAAAGTCTCGCTAATTGCAATTTCTCTCAGCGTATGGATTCACAGTTGGCACGTTCTAAGCAGTGTTTTGCAAAGGGGCCACCAGGATTCGCTGTGTTCCATTTTGGCAAACGTTATTAGCGTCTAACACATGGCCAACTCAGCGGCGCTGACTGGGGGGCGTAAAGGGCGTGTCCCAGCGCACGTTTGAAAAATAAAATAAAGCTGCTGCGCCTGCCAACCAAACCTTCGCCCCCAGCATCTAACTCGCCCCCGTTATCCTCGAACTCGAACCCTAGTTGAGATCCAAGAATGTCTCGCCGTCGACAACAGCGTCGCAGTGCTGCACAGTGGGCTCATAAAAATATGCTTGAAATTGGTTTGCCATGTGAAGAAAACAAACGAAATAACAGCAAAAAGCAGTCAAGAGATATGTAAGTGCGAGTACTCAGCTATGTGATACCCTTTAGACAGTTATTATGAATGAAAATTAAAGAAGAACAAAGTGCAAAGATTTGTGATTATGCTAGCGAATTAAATAGGCTCAAGCGAACGTTTTAGTCAGCGTACAGGGTATAAAAAACAAAACTCTTAGTAACATTTAATGTCACCAGTGACATCAAGAACGGGATATGTCGCGGCAGGCGCAGGCCATGTGCTCCATGGACCACGCTCCACTGAGCAGGAGTTGAAGACAAAGCAGAAGCTTATAAGCAAAGCAGAGGCGGTGACGAAGACGACGACGACGACGACTCTGCGAAGTGGAGCGAGGAGCAGAGAGTGAGTGGCGAAGACGACGACTCGTTCGCTTTTGATTGTTTTGCAAACAAAGCGAAAGCGAAACAACCAACCACCCGCACGAACACTAATACACATGCACATTCACTTGCACACACACACACAGAGAGACTTTTTGCGTTCTTTTTTTGGCTGCAAAAAGAAAAAAAGAAAAAAATGTGGCAACTTTTTTTGAGGGTGGATTTTCATTTTGTATGCTTCATGATTTGGAACTTTATTCGCCAGTCGCCCCTTAGCGAGAACAGCATGAATGTGTCTGTGTGTGTGAGCGCATATATGTATGTATATGCATTGGTGTGAGTTTTGTTTGTGTGTTGATTTTTTTTTACCATTTTCATTATTTGCAAATTTATGCGGGGTGGCAATATTGTGAGTCAGTTGTTTGTTGTTGTTGTTTTTCCTCATCTCCTCCTCTCCCGTTCCGCTCATCGATTTTCGGTTTTCATGTCGAGCGATTTTTTTATGTAGATTGGCCATTATGTGGAATTAGTTTTTCTGTTGGATTTTCTCTTTTTTTGCACTCGTTGATCGCCGCACTCTGTATGAGTGTGTGTGTGTGTGTGCGTTTTTGTGTTTTTCTGTGAGTATGTTTGAGTATTTGAGTGTGTGGCAGATAGAAATGGCGTACGCCATAAAATGTTATTGGCTGCTGTTAGTAAATGTGAGAGCATGGAATGGTTGATGGGTTTTGATGAGCCTCCATAACACTCATCCCATGCACACTAAAGCATTTATACATAAAGAGCTGAAAAATCACTACATTATTTGCTGCAATGAAAGCCATTGAAAATTAAGTTATTTCAAAATAGAGAGAATGTAATGTATATGTCATCTCTTTGAATATGAATAAGTTTATGTATAAAAGAAGAAATCTTATAAAATCGATTAAAATTAATGTGAATTACATTATTATTGAACTAACACAAAAAATTCTATATTCTTTAAAGAACGTATTTCAATATACTATTGCTGGCTGTCTAAAAATTAATCAAACTGTAATGTAACTCTTAAAAAGTAAATTTAAACTTTAGGTTTTCTTTAATTTTTGATTACGAATGGTTCTGGAGGAAGATAAGCTAATAATAATAATGTCCCACAAGTACTAAAATAATGAAATAACATTGTCATTCAAAGCTAATAAAACTTTTTTAACTTATAGAAAATGAAAATTTCAAATACGGTTTTATTACTGTTTTTCTCTAATATATACATATTTCATGAAAAATAACATCTAAATATATCATGCGAATTTCACTTTTATTATATTAAAAGAAATTCTAATGTTGTATATTAAATTTTATATGAGATTGGTTACAAGAACAATTAATTAATAAAAATTTAAAAAAGAGGTGATTTATTTAAGTATTCAACTGTACATAAAGATTTGTTTATTGAAATAAAAATTTTTAATCTAAACTTGATACGTAAAAACACAATCCATGATGTTTTTACGAATATTATCAACGAATTCAATCAACAATGACTAATAAAAAAATTAAAATATAAATATAAGCAAATAAATAGAAATATTAATATAATAAAAATATTTTCTATTTACCCTTAAGAAATCATCAGTGTTTGTCGTTCATTTCGCCACTATTTAAGTAAGTACAATGACCGCAAAGGTTGCAAACAAAAATCGTTATTTTTATCAGCTGGAAATTAGGGAAACTCAAATATTTTTTAATAAATCTCTGAGTAAATATTTGCTGAATTGCTTTCGAGTCAACGCTTTGAGTTTAGATAAGCCATGACAAAGAAAGAAAGAAAGAGTACAGAGTACAACAAAGATCAGCAACAAGAATTTAAAGTAATCTGAGACAAGTTCACATAAAATTCTATATAGGCCATAACGTTATTAATGTGTTTAATGAATCCGGCTTTAGTATACGAAATTCTCCCACTCGTAAACCCCAAAGCAGACAAAAAGCAATTCTTACTTCACCTCACTCCCCGTTCCCAGAATGCGAACCATAACAGACTATTGGAAAAAAACAAATGTGCTGCCAACAAATCCAATGCGTATGTTTGTGTGTGTCCAAGGTGTGGGTGTGTGTGGGTGAGTATTTCGCAGTATTTGTAGTGGTGGGCAAGGAGTTGCGCCGGACGCATAAATAGCCAGAGTCCTGGACTGAGAGGGTGGCTTCTGTCTTGGGTGATAATTTAACAACAAACGAATGCGAATGTGAATGTGAATGCGAATGCTGTTTTTGTTTGGTGTTTTACTTACTTTCGTCTTTCTTCTTTTTTACACACTACATACGCACACATACCCACCCACACACACACACACACACACACACACACACGTTCACATTCATGACACATACAGCAATGGGGCGTGGCAGGAGAATGGCTTGGTGCAAAAAGCAAGAAATACACATAAAAATATACGAGTACTCATTATGATAATACGAAAATAAATGACACTGGTGTTTATACTCATAGTGAACGGTGAGATCCGACCGACTCCTGCATCCCTATGTATCCAAAAGCAGCGGGTGACAGTCGACTGGCGACTGAACTAAAGATGGATGAGAAAGTGGCAAGTGGCAAGTTCGAAGCTAGAGCATAGTGGACTATGAATGTTGAACTGCAAATCAGGAATTTTAAGAGGAATTACCGTACTTTTATTTAAAAATGACTAGACTGTTATTGAATATTATTAACGAGTTCACAACCTTTATATATTCAATGAGAGTTTCTGGTTTTTGTTATACTTTTAATCTTGTAAAATAATTATTACATTAATGAAACTTTGAAAGTTGTTGTTTATCTTAAACTTAAAAAAATGTCTCAAATAGTAAAAGCAAGAATACAATTGCATACTTGATGTATTAAAGAAAAAGTGAAATTTATAAAAATTGTTGACTTTTTTAACTCAAGTTAACTTAACTGTGTTATATTTTAGAGAAACCTCGACCACTTTGACTCAGATTTAAGACCTTTCATATTAGGAAATTGTTCATTTAAATCATAGAGTATTCCTCAGCCACTGTGGCTCTGTAGCTGTCGTAAGTCGTAAGTATCTTAAATCTGTCATTTCACAGCCTACATTAGAAAATAAAATATGCTGCCTTCTGCTCCCATTCTCTTTGCTTACATTTTGTGTCGCAGCATTGTGTCTTGTGCTGTTGGGGTATCAACCTGGATGGCATAACTAATTCAACTTTCGGCATACGCATAGACTTTTGGGGCTCGGTCTCTGCATCTAATAGGCTCATATACTTTTCGTAATCAGTTGAATTTTTTATTCGCATTTGCGCTACGTTTTCCGGCTTAGTCGGCAGTACACAAAATGGCTGACGACACTGTCCATTAGCGACATATTGTTATAGCAGGAACTGGGAGCTAGCTATTTAGGTAATCTTTTTGATCATCAGCATGTGGGGAAATCCCTGTTAAGCTATAATGGAAAAGTGTATAAAAGCTCGTCCGACTGCAAGAGACACTATATGCATAGGAAACTTTTCCCTCGATTTAATGGGACAGCTGCAATTTCTGCTACAATTTTTGATTAGGTTTTTGGATTTTGAGTAAATCCGTTACATTTTCGGTCATAAAACTACACAATGCTCATTCAGGGGTCAACAATTAAATGCCATTTGCAATGAAAGCACTGCAAAAACGCTTGATGACCATTGTGCATTGGTAATGAAAAATTATTTAAATGTGTCACCTATTTTGCGTGCTGGCATCAAGACGGAAAAAGGTCAAGCCGGGGCGAGGGGTCAGCCACAGCCGGCGATTTGAATGGTCCATTGCAACCCAGTTGAAGTCCAGTCCATATTCGCATTTCGATTTCAATTGTGAAACCAATTCTCAGCATGCAAAACAATGGAAATGGAAATCCTTTTTTACTTGTGTCTCGTGTGCGAATCGAAATCGTTACAATTTTTGAGCATTTTTCTCTCTGTTTGTGCAGCAATAAATTTGAAAATTGCAGTCCCTGCTGCCGATATGTTGAACTATGTATGTGATCCTGACCCTTGCCACCCCTATGAACTGCTGCCTTCTTGAGCCTGCGTCTTATGCGTGACCCCGAAATTCGTATTCACGCAATTTCCGTGACACAATCACAATTTTCGCATTAATTTTAACCTCTGCCGATCCCAATGCAGGACAACGTTGACAAGGGGTCAGCTCACAGCTCACAGCTCTCGGCGCCGGCAACGCTCTACTTTTCAACCAATGACCGTTGATTCCCTCTCCTACCCTCGGGTAGAGTGTGTTGGCGGCACCGCAGGGGTCAGGAAAGTGTGAAAATGTGTTACTGCCGGACAGACTGATTAGATGGCCGAGTTTTCCAGTTGACAATCGGGGTTGGGCAACGTGCTTGGCATTTTTGGCGCTCATTTCAAATTGCCAATTGCCTAAGCTTGGGATTTAATGCAGCCGCATCCTAGGGGTATCATACAATGAATTCTGGATTCTGGATTCCGATTCAGAATTCGGAATTTTAGTATTGAATCTGCCATTGTTGAAATGCATTTCCATTTCCATTGCCAGAAACCTCGACAGCGACTTAGTGGCGTTAATTTCAGGCGCATTACAAATGTAACTCGATGGTCAGACGAGGAGTTGGGGTGTCATATGAAAATGATTTGTATCATCTGTTAACTCGCAAAGTAACGCCCGAAACCATTAAAGAAAACTAAGCCAGCGGTTCTACTTTGGAAAGTTTTATACTTGAATAGAAAATAATTTAATATAAATATTATTAAATGCAAAAACTATAATTATATCTGCATATAGAGTATATCCATATTACAGTTCTTAGTCTATTTTATATTATTTATTTATTTACATGTTAATTATTATACAGAATAATATAATAACTAAAAGAAAGGGAGTGCTAGCAACTAAGGCCATCGACTCATCTATTTTATAAGTTGTTGGTATCATTTAAAATAAGCTCAATTTAAATATGGTTAACACACATATTAAAGATAATATAATGCCTAAGAATTTTGAAGTATAAATTATTGTTATTATATACATTTTGTAATATAATATTAATAAAATTTCAATATCTTAATAAATTTTGTTGAGCAGAGAATTTTTTAAAAGTTACGTTATTTTATAAGTCCATAAGAGTTAAAAGAAAATAAGGTTTTAAGTTGCCAAAACAATTTTTTTAGATACTATTTTGTTCGATTTCATTCATTTGGTACTAAATAATTTGAAATTTTTGGTATTATAAAAAAAAATGGAATTCTTTTACTAATTTTTAAGTTTTACAAAAATCGATGTCGTTTATATTCGAATATGTTAAGTGTTTTATTCTTGTCAGTAATTTGAACAATTTTTCAAATACACTCACTTAACCATAAATCAGTCTTTCACGTTGCAGTTTAACCCTTTTTCTACGCATTTTCCCAGTGCTTATAAATCGAGAAAACTTACTCGAACAAAAACCAAGAGATAGAAAGAGAGAGACAGATCCGCCATTCCCGGAATTAAGAGAAGACCCTTTTAGGATCGAAAGCCCTAATAAAAAGTGCACAGAGTTTAATTTAACCCGTTCGTACATGGAATGCAAAAACTTTCGCTTAAAGGGTTAAGGAAATAAATAGCAGTGGATGTATTAGAAGTAATGTGAGAAACAATGGGCATCATAAAAAACACAACCGTAAGATCATAAAGAAGACAAAGCGTGCAACATTAGTTGGAAACAAAAAAGTCGAGTTTCACTGGAACTCGACAAGGACATACACACACAGGAAAAGAGAAAGCAACAGGACGAACCGATCGTATGCAGTTTTTTCTTAATGGATGAAAGGGTTAAGAGTGCGGAACAAAAAACGGCAGCCAACAGTGCAGAAACCGATAAACCAATAATCTACCTGCTGCTTATCGCCGCCAACCGTGGCCATAAAAAACTAAATGTTTTATGGTTTTTGCGCAGCTCTAAAAAACTGCTTTACGCGGAAGTAATTTCTCCGTGTTTGTCGCCTTACCCGAGTCCGAGTCCGAGTCCGAGTCCTTGAACAATCATAACTAGAGCAAGCAGTCTAATGAGTACGGTAAGATATGCATGATGTATCTGTATCTGTATCTTCATATAGTTCTATCTGTATCTGCGACTGTAGCTGTATTTGTATCGTCGGAGGCGTCTTCGTCATGTTTAGCTAAGGAACTTTCTCGTGATTTTCCAGTGATTTTCATTGTTAAGCCAACGCTTAACCTCATTACCTGATGCCTTTTGGACTGTTAGCCATGCAAATACACGGGCAACCAGATATAGAGAGTATCTCATAAAACAGTACACCAATCCACCGGTCGACCAAGCTGAGCAATTGTCCTGCCTTTATGTGCGTTGTCCTTCACGCTTTTGTTACTTTTCAGCTACTTTTACTGCGTAACCATTACGACAAACAATCAAAATTAGAGCAACTACATATTTCGCTATGCCCATGTATCTTTGCTGTACTCTGTATCTTTTCTGTTTCTCTTGTATTTGTATTCGTGTGTCCGTTGGTCTGCTGCTCTAGTTTCCTTTTTTAATCCTTCGGTTTTTCATGTTAAAAAAGGATTTACGGATGTAGCTGGCTGTTTAGCATAATGTTTCTGCGAATCCTGTCTCTCTCTTGCTTTCTTAGCCAAGTGGGCGTATCCTTGCGCGAATTTGATTTATTAGTGTTTACACTAAAGTGAAACGAAAACAATATTCCTAAACATTAATATATGCATGGAATTTTAAGTGGTAATATAAGGAATACAAATAATTATATGCAGCAAAAACATTATTTCGAAATAATATTCAATGATGATATAAAGTAAACAATTCCCTAGTTGTTTAACATTCCAACATTCAAACCAAATTCAATGAACAAAATTTGTCCTCCTTATTTTCAAACTACAACTTATTCAGGCATTCAGTTTTTTTAAGAGCTAATAGCATCAGATCTCAATTAGGTTGTGCAGTAGCCGAAGAAACCAATTTGCACTCAAGATCAAAGATCAAAGACCAAAGAAACCACACAGACAAAAAACAAATGGTTGAAAAGGGAATGAAACTGGCAAATCATCCATGGCATGAAATCAGCTTAAAAACTCAAGGTGAGGTCAGCTCAGCTCGGGGGTAAAAGTGCGCTAAAGGCAAACAAAACTAATGAGGTCTCATCTTGGAGTAGGGATTTGAATTGAGATTCTTTCAACCGCAAGATTCGCATTTGCATACGAGAATGCAATATCTAACCACCACCATTGCCTTTGGGAGAAGAAAGCGTGCCGGGCTTAAGGAACTGTTGACATCGGCTGGACAAAGGTTATTGAAAGGCCAGCATATCATTTGCATATAGAACCCTCAGCAATTAGACGATCGTTATCAAGGCAATGATCAATTAAAAGGTCAAGCGTGTCATCGCTAAACATGTGCAAACTTGCGATGCGAAAGGTTGGTTCGTCAAGACGTTAGGATAGGGATTGGAAAGGCAGCGGATTAAGAAACATTTGTTATGGATTTGCGACAATTTTACATAACACATTCCGAGGATCAGCGGCTCCACACACACCCGCGCCCGCCTTAAGCAGCGTTAATCACATGATCAAGACTGGATCAGGATCACAGAGGTTGATCCTGATCCTCCTCGCATAATGTTGGATTATGCCGTCGTCCGGTCAACATCTAAATCGCTTTTAAATCTAGGCTCTGTTTTGTTGCTCTAGTTTCCCAGCAGCCGTGGCGGATCTTCGGATGCAGGATTAATGAACGCGGTCCGTGGCAAAGTCCGCGGTCAGGTAGCTAGTCCCTTAAGCCTTTTTCTTCAGTGCCTCGCAAATCCGCTGCAAAGTCCGGTCTGCACCGCTAATCCGGTTGACGACGTCAATGATGCGCACTTTGCCCGGCATGTTCATACTCCTGCCTCGGCTACCTGTCTCTTTGCACACCCACACACACACACACACACACACACAAAGCAAAGCAAAGCAAAGATAATCTGCCTTGCATATGTAGAGCACGCAGAATGTCCTTATTTGCATATTGTCAGCGTTTTGTTTAAATTTTGGGCAATCGTTTGTTTTGTAAATATTGCCAACAAATTTCATTTGACAGCCAAACTTATTTATCTTGTTTATACTCATATTTCGGCACATTAAAAGTCATCATACTCTACAACCACATGCACATTTTCCCAATATCACATGTAATTGTTATATATAAATTCGTAATATTATAGAATTTTAAATTGTTGTTGTAATATATATATTTTAGTTATCAACGATTTGTCTGCAAAGTAATTATATTTTACCAAAACTTTTAGAGTGCCTCATAGACGGATTTCTATAATTTTAATCTATGTGTGTTTAAAGCATAGTTTTAACAAAATTATAGAAAATGTAGAATTTATTCAGTCCATGGATTTCTATTCTGAAAATTTCTATATAACTGATTACTAGTTTTTTTTATTATAAAAATTTTAGTTTCATCAAATGCGCTAAGTTTAAAATAAAATATAATACTACAATACTACCCATTTAATAATTTATAAGTTGCATAAAATATTAACCTTACAAATAGAAACTTTTCAAGAATTTTTGCATTTTTTTATACATTTTTTTAAATTAAATACAATAATGCCTTTAACACGATTCGGAGTATTTACTCAGAAACCACAACCTCAATATAAATTAAGTGATTTCTGCCACATAAAAGAGCAAAACATTTGAAAGCGAAAGCACAAGAGTTATAAAAGTCTTTAAGGCATCTAGAACTTTGTAGCTAACAGTTTATGCAGCGCATGTTGCATGCTTCGTGTTACTTTCATCAATTGCAGTTCACACACAACTTCATAATGAACGCCAGCTTTAAGTTGCTTAACTGCCGACACAGCCCAAAGGCGTCAATGCCCAAAATATTTGTGGGCGCCACATCCCACTCAACAAAGGTGCAGTGGTAATGCACCATGGGGTCAAAGAATGGAGCCTAGAGGTATGCGATGGAGCCAGAGAGCAACAGACGCATAAGACCAAAAATCAATAATCAATAATGAAGGGAATATTTGGCAAAAAATAAATGAGCGGACAACTGCGGCAGCTGCGAGTCTAAACTGCAACAAATACAGCGCGTGGCCAAAAAGGATGCACATTAGAGACTCAACTCCAGGACGAAGAGAGCAAGCGACGAACGAGAGAGAGAGACAGAGAGCGAAAGCGAGGACTTGTGGAGGCAGCGACCAGTCGCCATAGGCTGTTTTTGGGGTTGGGGCATATTTCACTCGAATGTTGTTGAGTGTATTACAGTCCCGTTTTGAGTGAATTGTTTTTACCGTTGTAATTGAGCGAAATGAGCGCATCCCCTCACGCTCTCGGTCACAATACATCCAACTCGGCTGCTGGCGGCTGCTGTGCGTGCGTTTTTGCTCTGAGTGAGTATGAGTGCGTTTTTGTGTGTGCGCGTGAGTGTTTTGTGTTCATTTTGTTGTGTGTTTTTGCTTTTGTGCATGCACTTTTCACATTTGTTTCTTTGCATTTTGAGCTCTTCTGCACTATGCGGAGATTTTTAGCTATGACTATTGCCAGTTGAGTAGGAATTCGTGTCAGTCGTGCTCAGTGCCTCGCATAAGCCGAACGTTGCTTAGGAGCAGTCACAGCAGCATCCGCAAAACAACCGTATCACAAAAATCACAAAAAGGACGACTAGTGAAACGAAAACGAAACCAAAAACAACAAATTGCTCTTAAAAATAAGCTTAAAATTCAACACAAGCAAATTAACTAATGAACTAGTGAATGTGTTAAATGCTCTATAATAATAATTAAACATTAGCGCAGGATTTGAAAATTAGAAAACAGCCTTTAATCGGGTATTTCGCACATGCGCGAACTTGGCATACAAAAAAACGAAAAAAACAACAAACTAAAAAGCAAAAGCCAAAAAAATAGATAAAAACGACAAAAAAGGAGCAGCCACCAACACACCAACACACTAACACACCACCTCCCAACTGCGTGCGCGTGTGCGTGAGTGTGTGAGTGCGTGTGTTTTTTGTTTCGCACGCACATTTATCGTCGTTTTGTTGAGTTTAACGGTGCCGCGGTCAAGTGTAGAAGAGAGCGCGAGAGCCTCCGGTTCCCGATTACCGAATCCCGAAAATTTTGGAGATTTATCTGCAGTGCTGTCGCCCAAGGTATGTAAATAATACGCTTTACTCTGATTAATTATAAAATCTATGCATGTTGTTGTTATTTAGCTAATTGCAACTTTAGTAAATAATGAGCGAAATATATCGTAATAGATTTACTATTCGCTTGTTGTTTGCCCTTTCGAGGCTCGCCAGCTGTGCTTCACATAAACAAATAAACAAAATTTGTAATTTGCTAAAGCTTCAAAATAGTGCGAATTTCGAGAGAATACCGCAAATAACAAAATGTTGAGGCATAACAAAAATCATAAATCCTGTTTTAATTGTTCTCTGTGGGCATTTCAAATATTTATGTACACAATCCAGATGAATTGAAAACAATTTTATTTCGAAAATTATTTAATAACAATTATTGTTTTTGCTATGTTAATTACCGTCAACAGCTCTAGTATTTACATAAGTAGACTTTAGCATTAGCAGTATGACCCTTCTTATTATTTTTTTGCTTTCTTTGCTATTCCCTAGTTGATGGTGTTCCTCTTTTTGTTGTCGTTTGCTTCTTTTTGCGCCTAACCTTAGAGACACACTCACTATTGCACACACACGCACACATACACACAAACACACATAGATAATTTGCTGAAAATGCAACGGCAAAAATTCTTAAACAATATTTCAAAATCTGTCTGGCTTTTAGCCGATCTAGCGAACTTGTTTTTTGCCCGTGCAGTTTGCTAGATCCCGCCGCAACAGGCACGCCTCCCCCCAGCCCGCTGTGTCCCTGTCCAAGAACGACCCCAGTCCGCCCCTGTTCAATTCACTCGTCGTTGCCGTTGCCGTTGCCTGGCAGCTAATTTTATTTGTTTACATGTCCGACGACTGCTTGTTGTATTTTTTGCCCGCCTTTCTTACTCGCCGCCTCGTCTCAGACTTTTTAGCAATTTCTTTTGAATTTCTTTTTTAATATTTTAATTTTAGACATGCAACTATAATTCAAAGTCAACGTTGCAATTTTTTAATGCCTGTCTCGTTGTTCGCTTTTCTCTTTTCGCCTGCCAAATTTTACGTGTTGTTCTTTTTCCTCTTTGTCGAATAACGATATGCTCTTGAGAACTCTTTTGTAAACTGAATAATAGACACAAAAAAAAATACTATTTTACATTTTTAGTGTATTTTAAAAAATCCCAATAGATAATGAATTTCATTTTATATGATATTAAAATTCTAATATAGACAGCAATTTATTTATTTTAAAGTTGTTTAAATTCTTTTAGGATATAATTTTTTAATTAATTAAAAACTGATTAATTTGAAAATAGTTTTTTATAATTAGGATAATTGCTAGTCGAGCAATTTTATCAAATTTATTATATTCTTTTTCGAAATCATTTTTTTTTTTTGTTGGCAACAAATGCTAAAATGATTGTCAGCTGTTTTAGTACACGTTTAATGTTCGCTGACAATAGAACGTGGCACAAATCGAATGGATGAGTTACGATTTAAGTATGACGAGCATATCCGAAATATCTGAAGGCATCTTTAAATGTGCTCGTTGGCATTGAAAGCTCCTCTCTCACCCTAGCACAGATTCCATGCGGCGTTCTTTAAAAACATGCAAACACACATTTTGTACTCTATATACACATGCATATCCTATAAACAAAAAGATGTTCTAGCAACAACACGAAGAACAACAACAATAACTAAATATAAATAATTTTTTATAATGCACATTCATCTAGTGCAGTTTGTGCATCCCGCATCTCTGCGCTCCGCTCCGCAAAAACCGCTGCTGATGCCGTTGCCATTTTACAACAAAAACATTTTTTGTGGCGCATTTTCTGCGTCTGAATTTTCCATTTTTGCCATTTTCATGATATTTTTACAAAGGGGGTGGCGAGTGGGCTGCTGGGGGGTTGGTTGCTTGGTTGGCCAAACGACTAGCACATGTTTAGTTTACTTTGCAGTTTGCAGTTTCGGTTGCGTTGCATTCACACTCGTTTCCCATATCCCCCTGCAGCATGCCTCCCCCTCGCGCCCACCTCTCGACTGCTGCTGCTACTGCTCCTGTCCCCCTTATCCGACTGCCTCTTTCATCCACAGAGTGGCATGTAGCCGGCGTAATATTAATTTTACACTTGGCCTTTAGTTTTTGCCTTTGTTGTTCTTGTTGCTGTTGTTGCAGTTGTTGTTGGGTGTGCAAAAAAAGCAGACAAGTTGCAAGCGCTGCACTCTTTGTTGCTGCTGCACGGCACTGACAAGCCAATTAATTTGGGTTCTTAAAAATATCACTAGCTAAATTAAATAAATATGCTAAGCACATTATACAATATACTTATTATTTTGTTTTGTTTTTGTTGCTTTTACTGCTCTCGTATTGAGAGGAAAACTTGTGCAGCGCAAATTTCCTGTACCATCAATTATGCATAAGTACGGCTATGATTATTGTAGATATTTCAGCTACCAGGCAACGCTAAACCCCCTCCCCCTACCCTGCCCACACACACACACTCTTGTTCTATAGCACTTTGCTGACGTTTTGCGTTTTTAATAATATTTACTTAAAAGCACAAACAATTGGCCAAAAATGCGCCAACTGCAGTGAAATTTGCAATAGGCAAAAACAAAAACAAAAAAAAGGAATCGCAAAAAAAAATATAGAATAATAATAGCTTTATTTGAAAACTACGCAAATCGCGTAGGAGAAAGGATGGCAAGGGGAAGAAAGGCAATGGCAAGCTGTTCAGTAATTGGAGAACTCTTTAAAAATGCATTTGAAAATTTGCACAAATCTCAATACAAATTAATTTGAAATGTTTAAATTGAAATTAAAATGAGTTTCATGCGAAATATAGCAAGGGCATTGAAAATAATTTGCTTATTAATTTATGTTTAAAGAAACCATGTGAAAAATAAAAGTAAACAAATATTATAGCATTTTTTATTCTTGGACCATTAACTTAAAAAATATCATTTTAAAAAACGTGAAACATTTTTGAGTATTATTGGAATTTTTAATTGCCCGAAATTAAAAAAAAAAAAAATAAATAAAAAACTATTTGTATACGATTTTTGCTCATCGTCTATTTGGGTGCGATGATGGCGCGGTTAGATTTTTGGAATGCACAAAATAAATCGCTGAGCATATGTAAAAAATTAAATGACTATTAAACGTGTAATGTCCGAAGGAAATAGAATTGATAGTGCAGCTGTTGGTCATCCTTTTAACAAAATAGAGACGACATTAGTGCAAATGTTGCGTCCCGCTCGAAAGAAAGGGAAAGGTAGATAGATTAAGCACTGATCCTGTTGCCGACAATTAACTTAAATCCTTTTGCTTTTTATTATTAAACGCGAAACGCGTCTACCGTGAAGAAGACGGCTTTGTGGATTTGCAGGTCTAAGGACTGCGCCTTCCCGCCTAAATCCCGTCTCCTGGGCACTTTGATCCACGCTGATTAACTTTAATCCAGTGCGAGGGGAAAATTTCGTAGCATTTCGCGTGTTCGCGTTCTAATCTGCATAGCTTAAGCTCTCTGTGCCCGGATCAATCCAAATCCGCATATTCAAATGTGCGTAATTTTTCTTTCCTACTTTTTGGTCTGGCTTTTGTTATTGGTCGCGTTCTCTAATCCAGCTTGAATGGGATCAAGGAGCGAAGTCGCGAGCTCGCGACCTCGCGATACCTGACTTTCGGCTCACCTTTTTTTCCCCGTCTAATCCCTTGACGCGTGCGTCGTCTACCTGAGCCACACACATGCAACGCATGCAGCGCATGCAACGCTGCAACGTGCATATAAGCCAAAAGTATTTTGCAATCATCAGTCAGTCGCAAGTTTGTTTCTACAGCGTGCAGACGCATTCAAGCAACACCATCATCATCATCATCATCACCAGTTTAGATCATCCACATAACATTTGGAATATATCAGTATCAAAACCAGCACGAGTATCGAATAGGTGAGCACGCCAGGATACGAAATATACAATTTCCACGTTCAGTATTAGCCATTTTGTTGAGCCTCGGCAAAAACACTCACTAAACGCCTCATCCCTTACGATTGGAGTAGGGTGGCGGTGGCACGCTTAGGGGTGGCAAAAATAAAAATAGAAGCAAAAAGAAAAACGCTAAAAAAAAACCGGAGATATAACACCAAAAAAAACCTGACGCAGGCGCAGTTAATAACGATTTGTTCTCACTCTCTCTTGATTGCAGCCGTGAGCATTAACAGCAGCCCAAGATGCAGAACTGGGAGACGAGCACGGCGTCGGCCAACTATGAGCAACACAATGCCTGGTACAGCAGCATGTTTGCCGCCAACATCAAGCAGGAGCCCATGTCGCACCATCAACAGCATCCGCAACACGAGAGCAACAACAGCAATGCCAGCAGTCCAAGGCAATCGCCACATCTGCCCAGTACTCAACTGGAGCAATATCTGAAACAGCAACAGCAGCAACAACAACAGCAGCAGCAGCCCATGGATACGCTGTGTGCAGCGGCAATGACGCCATCGCCCAGCAACAACGATCAGAACAGTCTGCAACACTTTGATGTCACACTGCATCAGCAACTGTTGCAGCAGCAGCAATACCAGCAACACTTCCAAGCCGCCCAACACCAGCAGCAGCAGCAACATCATCATCTTGGATTAGGCGGCTTCAATCCGCTAACCCCGCCAGGATTGCCCAATCCCATGCAGCACTATTACGCCAGCAACATGCGTCCCAGTCCACAGCCAACACTTACAGCAACAGCGGCAACATCAGCTGGTGTTGCAGCCACACTGCAAACTGGGGACAAATTGCAGGCGCTCACACCTCCCATGGATGTGACGCCACCAAAATCACCGGCCAAGTCCCAGCAATCGAATGGTGCCGAGCCAGAGAAGGAACACGATTTGATGTCCAATTCCAGCGAGGACATGAAGTACATGGCCGAGTCCGAGGATGATGATACCAACATCCGCATGCCCATCTACAATTCGCATGGCAAGATGAAGAACTACAAGTGCAAGACATGCGGAGTTGTTGCCATCACCAAGGTGGACTTTTGGGCACATACACGCACCCACATGAAACCGGACAAGATTCTGCAGTGTGCCAAGTGTCCGTTTGTCACCGAGTTCAAGCATCATCTGGAGTATCACATTCGCAAGCACAAGAATCAAAAGCCTTTCCAGTGCGACAAATGCAGCTACACATGTGTCAACAAATCCATGCTCAACTCGCATCGCAAGTCGCACAGTTCGGTGTATCAGTATCGCTGCGCCGACTGCGATTATGCCACCAAATACTGCCACAGCTTCAAGTTGCATTTGCGCAAATATGGTCACAAGCCCGGCATGGTTCTGGATGAGGATGGCACACCGAATCCCTCGCTTGTCATCGATGTCTACGGCACTCGCCGAGGACCCAAGAGCAAGTCCATCTCGGGAAGCAGCTCCAGCTGCAGCGGATCCAGCAAGCGCAGCAGTAATGCCGCCGCAGTTGCTCAACAGCAGCAGCAGCAGCAGTCCGTGGTTGTTCCCGTGACAGCAGCAACATCACAGCTTTCGGCAGCACTTCAAGGATTCCCCTTGCCATCCACAACAACAGTTGCTCCACCGCCTCCAGCAGCAGCAGCAGTCCCAACAGCAGCAGCCACACCTGCGGCAGCTATTTCTCCACCATCGCCGGCCAAGAGCGTAGCCAGCCAGGAGCGCGAACAGCCCCCCAGTCTACCTAGTGCTTTGCTGCCGCCTTTGGCCAGTTTGCTGCAACAGAACCACAACATGGCCTTTTTCCCCTACTGGAATCTCAATCTGCAGATGCTTGCCGCCCAGCAGCAGGCCGCTGTTCTGGCCCAATTGTCGCCACGGATGCACGATCAATTCCAACAGCAGCACCAGCAACAGCAGCAGCAATATCTGCACCAACAACACGAGCAAACCGCACAGAGCGATAACGAAGAGGACGACGACCAGGACGATGATTTTGAGCGCAAGTCAGTGGATTCGGCAATGGATCTGTCCCAAGGCACACCCATCAAGGAGGAGATGCTGCCACACAGCAGCCACATTAATCACATGGCCATGAATCTGAAGATCAAGGACGAGGATACACCATTGATCAGCAGCAGCACAGCGTCGCGCCGCAAAGGACGCGTGCTGAAGCTCGACACACTGTTGCACCTCAAGTCTGCCGCCATGTCATCACCGGAACAGCCTTTAAAGCTGCCCACTGCCTCGTCACCCATTGCCGGGAGCAGCGTCGTCAAGCAGCTGGCCGATGATCCATGCTCGGGTGCCAGTTCGGCTGATGAGTCGATGGAAACCAGCCATGTGCCACAGGCAAACACCAGTGCCAGCTCAACAGCATCCAGTTCGGGCAACAGTTCCAATGCCAGCAGCAATGCAGCACCTCCAGCCACTGCCTCCGTCTCCGTGTCGAGCTCAGCGTCTGTTGTTGCCGCCACTGCCACAGCCACAGCCTCCGTCTCCAGCTCATCCTCATCCACAGGCAGCAGCAGCGCCATCAGCAGCAACAGCAACAGCTCGCCGGCCATCTATGAATGCAAGTATTGTGATATTTACTTCAAGGACGCTGTGCTCTACACCATCCACATGGGCTACCACAGCTGCGACGATGTCTTCAAGTGCAACATGTGCGGCGAGAAATGCGACGGACCCGTCGGACTCTTCGTGCACATGGCTCGCAATGCCCACTCCTAAAGCAGAGGCCCATCACACACAATTGTTATTCTTATTATTATTAACCTATTTCGTTGCCCAGAATTGTAAATATTCGTAATTTTAGTTTGATTTTGTTGTCAAGAATTGTAAATAACGCCTAAAAACCCATACAGCAAGCTAACACTAGACATAAGCCCTAATCACAACTCAATGTGTAATCTCTAACTAACCCCAATTCTCACTTCTTTCCTCAATCTTATTTCCAAATTTCCGTATTATTTAGTTGATCAACCAAACGAATGTCGCGAACCGAACAAATAACCCTGAAAAAGGTTAAAAAAATTCTCATGCATATAAGCCTTACTTTAAGCTCTCAGTTCTTAAGTCAAGCCAAGTCAGCAAAGAGTCCAAAGTCCAAAATCGAATTCTAAAGCAAAGATTAGTGTATTATTTAATTTTGTACGAAAAAAAAAAAGAACAAAAAAAAAGTTTAGTCTTAAAACAAAAACAAACAACGACACCTCAGCGCTATTTCCTTTGGTATTCTCAGTATTTTGTTAGTATAATTTCTCTTTTAAGTTTAACAATAATCGAATAAATAAACGCACACAATTACAAACAAGAAACAACATTTTTATTTTTTATATTATTTTATTTTTCTTCTATTTGAACTCTGCAATTCTTTCTGGCATAATGACAATATTTTCGATGTTGAATAGATCAAAAGGAAGTACAAATCTAGAGATTTTATACCAAGCCCACAACAATTTTATTACATTTAATTATAGCATACTAATAACAAATATTTACAAAAAAAAAAGAAGAAATTAACGCAATCTGAGCGAAAGGATCAAAATTACATTAGTTTCGATAAATTTAAGTAAAATCCCAGTGCGAGGAATCCCATTTATTGAAAACAATTGTATAGATTAGTTCCTAAATGTTTTTATGTAATATATATTTAGAACATATAATAAAGAACAATATACTTATGATATAATATACAAATTATTATTCTATATGAAATATGATTAATGATTCAGTCACAAAATGCCGGCTTTAGGAGAATGGGAAAACTGCTCCATCATCTGCTAAACGATCAAACTATTAAGTGCGGGCTAGCCAAAGCAAATTGTACCAACGAGAGACTCTGCAGATCTCACAAAGGTCTAGGAATTTCTATTGATCGATTACTGGTATTTTGCGTGAAAACGGAAAGAAAAGAAAATGATATAATAATGAGAAACGCATAAGCACGCGCATGGGGAAACGCCTTATACATGAAGTAGAGAGGGATCGATCGAGTATTGAGGATCGAGGATTGTTCGGGGAGTTCGTCACGCGCTCTTCGAATCGACGACGTCAACAACAACTGTCGCGTGCTCTTGAGTGGAAACTACTTTTTCTTTTTCCGTCCCTTAAACGCAGTTTTCTTGTTGAGTTTTTGAGTATTTTATAAATAGGTTTTTCAGCTTCTTTGCCATTGGCTGCAGCATTTTTGGACTGGGGACAAATGAATATTTCGAATATTTGTTCATTAAATAATTTTCAATTTTCATTCGAAAGAAATACCGTTTTTCCTCATTAAAAATTATGCAGCCAAAGCATAATTGATATTTATGAGACACTGGAAATTAGGGGACTGCACATTGATGGTGGTCTTGAGTAATACAGTTAAAGCTTAAGATCGCATCTGATATTCGATTTTGCATATCCTTTTAGTCGAAGTCAAGAGCAGACTCCTGATCATTTGACCGCACTTAAATAGCTAATAACTCAATGGACTTTCATCATTTTGGCTTGTGGCACACACAAGCGACTTTCAAGATGTTTATCTGGCCAAGCAGGACCCTAACCTTATTGTGCTACCTAAAGATCCTTGCAATCGTCTCTTATCTCGGCTTGTGGTCTTGTCCTGCCATCCTTGCGGCCCTTTGTTCGGGCCACAGACAAAAAACTCTGCGCTCACAAAGAAGTAAAGAATCTGGTTTGTTAAGTGGAACTAGCCGGGGTCATTGAGGATATCCAACTGTTTGAAATGCTTGTCCGACTGTCTGCTGACCATTTGAAAGGTGTAATTTGGGTTTCTCATCTATGCCATGAGTTCACTTTTTTGTTTTCTTCTCGTCTTCCCTTATTCTCTTGACAGCTGTTGCTCATTTTGCACCTTTTGGTCCTATTCTATTATTTTTCTGTGATTTTTTTTAAAGCTTATTGCAGAGATCAAAGTTAAAGTTACGAGTAAGAGTATTTAATTATATATGGAATTTTAAGTAGCATTACTTATAAGTATTATGTTAATGAAAGTTATGTAGTATATATATATATATAAAAATCACTCTTATAGAGACATTTAGAGCTTGTTTAGCGACACAAAGAAATAGGAAAGTAATAAGTTGTTTTCTAGCTATATTTGAACACTAGACTAAGTGAGTTTGTCATCTACCCCACACCAAAATGTAGTGTGCAGTTGGATGTATGTGTGTGTGTGTGTGTGTGTGTGTGTGTGGAATGCATCCATTTTGTAGTTACCCTTCATGCTTATTTCGTTTGGCTTATCCGACAATCTACATAAGAACCGCAGCAGCCAGCACACAATGGTAAACATGAAAGTATTATTAATGCCACGGAAAAATCTCCCACAGGGCTGAACATAAAATAGGTATTTACAATAGAACCACCCCCAGAACTATCAACAACATTGAAGGCTACAAAAAATCAGCAGTGCACACGCCATATTGAATGCACACATACATACATATATGTACACACATGTATTGAGTTGCCGTTAGAATTGAAGTAAGAGTGGGAGTTGGAGTTAAAGTTGGGCTGCTTTGGTGTTCGGTTGGGATGTGAGTAGCCATTTTTAGACGCTGTCCATCTAAAAATAAGCCAAGTAGCAATTCCAAAATAATTCGAGGCTGTTCGAAGTTGGTTCGAAAAGTGTTACAAGGTTTTTCACTATGCCAAAACTGGCAATGCGCTGCATGGGCTGCGACGAAAAAAGGGGGTTAATAATGTACAGGAGTTGAGGGGTGGGAGAGATATATAGTAGACTGACTGTGAGTGCATAGTGTGTGGGTGTTTAGTTGATTGATACACGCAAGGGTGCCGTAAAAAGCCATCGATACGCACTCACACACACACACTTGCACACATACTCATAACTATTCTTGACCATAGACCATGAGGCGCTACTCTTACCCTGCGTGCTGAACACGATGCCCTTATCCTTATCAAACAGTTGTTGTCTGATGTCGATGAGCTGTTGATTGCTATTTCTCTCTTTTTCTCTCTGTCTTTGGCGCCCACATTAGGAACTGCCACACGAATAAATTGTTCAGTTTTACGCATAATCATTACCAAAAACTGCACCATGAACCAGCATCTGTGGCCAATTATAGACCTTGCTTCTGATCCCGAGCGTGACGTCATGTCGGCACCTAAGATGGCCATTTTCATCCTCTCTGAGTTACGTCCTCACCCTCACACGCGTCGAAGGATTTGCTGAATAGCCGATAATTTATTTCTGTAAACAATTTTCACTGGAATTGCGCACGCTCGCCCGCCTGCCGCCAACAACTTTTCCTTTCCTCGACCAGTCCAACAGCTGACCAAGGTCCGCTGGTTGGGCACTCCTATGTGGTAGGTGGAACAAATTTTTAAGTAGGCGCTGCTAACAAGCTAGACAACAAAAGATAAACTGCTCCTCAACCAGGTGATTGTTTTGGCATCATCTAAATTATCGCATTTCTTTCGCAGCTCAGCCATATTATCGTTGAAAGATTATTTATTATATTAAATATCCCATAGATCTTAAGTTAAAAAATTTATGATTTTTTTTTAAATCAGAATTTCTATTCCTTGAAAAGTAAAATGCTCTTTACTCCAAATATTTTTGCAACTTACATTAATAACCTTAATTCTACAAAAACGGATCTCCACCAAAAACTACCTCCATAAACAGTTTCATCACATACAATTGCTTTCGTTCTTTGTAATTGCAGAAGCCGCAACCAATTGCAAACATGTTTAATGAGAGATATGCTAAACTGTATAAAATCAGAAAATTGTGTGACGTATCAATAGGATTCGAGTGATTGATGGTTTCAGTTTAGTTTTAATGATGGTAGTGCTTATAATCTACAAGTGATGACAAATAAAAAGTAAAATATTTCAGATATCCGAGAGTAATATTATAATTAACACTTTCTTCAAAACTTAAATGGTTATTATATTATTAACGTATAATTCAATAGGTTATCAGTGAACACTTATTTTTCCTGGTTTGCAAACCTTCCTTCCTCGGTTGCGGAACTTGGCATGACTTTCACAATTTATACGTGCATATAGTCCAATTCAACTCTTATCAAAGTAAACAAAAATAAAAACAAATATGAGTCACAAAAAAAATGTTAAAAATTGTTTATAGCTTAATACATTATTTGTTCAACGAGTTTAATACATCTATAGAAATCAACCAACAGTCAGTTGTATTTAAAGTTAAAGGTTGAAATTAAAAAACCCAATAATCGCAGCTTCTGATGTAATAAGTCAACAGTTTAACCCGCAGTGTCCTCCACGCATATTATCATATGCATAAACTTTTTTCAATTACAAAATTCAATTAATTGACATTAAGAAATTAATTAAATTCACTTTCAGATTGAACTGTAAAAAACGCTTCTTATAGCCTTTTTCCTCTGCCACTCAGTTCTTTTACCTTTCGAACCAACTTTTTTTCTTATGGGTTTTGTACATGGGGCGAACGTAACATTCGACCAGAATAGAAAAGAACCGAGGTTTTCCGTCATTTATTTGAATGTATTGTGCATATACATTGCACTAGACTGCAGTTCGATAACCAATCGTAGTCATAGCCATTTTTTTTTATTTAGACAGTGGCTTTTAGATAAGAAAGCTTTTAACAGTTCGACAATTTTGTGTCGCTATTATTTCTCAAGATTTCACGGCAAGCAGACCTGTTCAAAAGAAGTTGTCGTGTTATTTATCCGCTTGAATCGTCAAAATGAAGGCTCTATTATTTTATTTGTTCTTAAGCATAATTAATACGAAAAGTGTTCTCATACATCGGGACTGTGGGTGTGATCTAGTCGGCACATCAAAAGTTCTGGCTAACTGTTCGAATCGTACCAATATTAACTTTAAATGTTTATCGGAATCTCGTCCGTATTCAATATTATTACAAAACAATAATTACTCAATGATGCCATTCGAAATATATCAGTATAATTTTAACGAAACTCGGCTACTTGATTTTTCGCGCAACCTAATTGAACATTTGCCTGACAATTTAACGGAGTCTTTCAAGAGCTTGCATACCATCAACTTCAACTATAATTCCTTGACCAATCCTAAGGAAATATTTGGAATAAGTCAGGATTTGCAACTTGGAATTAATCATAATCCATTTGACTGCAATTGCAACGACCCAGATCTTCATCAGCTTTTTGAGCATACAAAGGTTTGTAGATACTACAATTTAATTTTAATTGAGGTATATTTGCAAAAGTTGCAACTATATTTACAGACTCAAAAAGCATCGGTGCATTGTTATTTGCATGACAAAAAAGACATCTTCAAAACCTTAACATCAAAATGCGACATGCTGTTAAATACTAATAGACGTCAAACTCATCACCAACCTGGATTGATGGGGGTGCTTCTTTTTGCTTTAATATTTTGTCTTATAGTCGCTTTCGCAAATTGGGTTCAATCATATATAAAAGCTCGTCATTAACAATTTCGAACAAAAAACTTGACATAAACAAAAATCTTAAAAACGAAACAAATACTCGACAAAAACGAATTTCTTAGCAACTGAAATGTCTCACCTAAAAAATCTTTAAAAAGAAACAAAAACTCGACAAAGAAACCAAAATAACGAAATTCCTACAATCGAATTTATTAACAATTGACTAACTATGACTTAAAAACTCTATAAAAATAATATTAAATAAATTGTACAGTGGATTTAATATTATTTAATATTATTTAAATATATGTAAATATTTTTAAATTATACATATTATAAAAATTTGTATTTTTAAATAAAAAATAAAAATATACATTTTATATTTAAAAAATACTCCAACTTAACATTTTTACTTTACGATGTTCAATTTCTTAGATGTGGGAAAAAGGTTATACTATAGCTCCTAAAATTTAAAAAGATTCGGCTTATGGTATTTACAAAAATATAACAAAAATTGAGGAGAAAGGTAATAAACAACAATCAGGACTTTATTCATGAAATTCTAAAAAAAATGTTTAATTGGTTGAGCAAAGGCATTAAGTTAAAGATTCAGAATACAAAATAAAAAATTCTAAATTTTAAAATTTTTTTCCAATTAATTTACTGTGCTTTTGTTAAGCTACTCGTAGAGATACGATAATCGAACTCGATTTTACTTAGCCAATTACTATGAGTCGTGATAAGAAATGTGTAATAAAATCAGTAAAAGATAGTGGACTTATAATCGTTTGTTTGTCTTCTTACACAACAAAAAATTTGTAGATTTCGTCAATGTCCACTCGCATTCAAATCTGTTGGCAGAAAGGGAGGGAGAAACGGAGATGGAGAACTAGAATCGCCTACATGACGAGCACTGAGAGATAGAAGAGAAAAAAAACATCTGCCCCTGATGGCACTTTAGTTAACGTAAAATAACAATGGTTAAAAATATACATATATATATGTATGCACACACACAAACATGGGCATATACTCGTATGCATGCAGCATGGAAACAAAAAAAATCTCATTGTTGTTGTTTTTTGACTGTTGTTGTTGTTGTCGTTGTCGTTGCTATGCCATCGATAATGTCCAGCATCCGCTATAGAGAAAAAGGAAGTCGAAATAAACGACAGCAGCGTGTGCCTGCCAACTGTGTGTGTGTGTGTGTGTGAGTGTGGGGGTTGCACACGCGTCCTAGTCAGCCCATCCTTTTGCGTCCTCGACTATTTGCACTGGACAGATGAACTGGCGGACAGACGCTTAGTGGCGAGTCTCGTGGATTCGTTTGACCGTTCACTATATTCCTTCGTTTGGACAGTTTGCTACATTTGCCGCGCACAAACAATAAAAATTGTGTGGGTTACTCACGATTGAATTCGATTTCCCCCCTTCCTACACATTTTCCTATTTTCCTACTTTGTTATTTTTTTTTTTTTTTTTTTGGTTCCACAGCCTTTCTTTCTATTTGCGCTGTGACGGCGACGCAGATGTCCCCGGGTCAACAGAGTAATCGTAGATGCCTGGGAGCTCATCCAATAAAGAAGCTAAAAAAGCCTGAAACACTTTAAGAGCACACTTAAAGCACCAACAATCAATTCAATTTATGCAATTTGTCCCTCAATTTGTGAACCAATCAAAATGTTTGCAGCACAAGCTAAAAAGTCATTTAACGCCTATTACGACATCGAAAAACCCCAACAATTTAACGCTTCGCACATAAAAAAATGAGATTACAACCAATCAAAATATAGAAAAAAAAGTGCAACAAACACCAAAAAAAAAAGAAGAAAAAACGCTCAAAAAACAACCCAAAAAACAACCCAAAATGCAAGCAAAAAATGTTTCGAAATGCGATGCGAAAAATGCATATGCCTTACAATAGGGTGGGTAAGGGAAAACCACCCCTCAGAGGAGGGTTGTAATATCCACAGCAACTATTCGACAATGCTCAATGAATCGATTTTTTTTGCAATTCTTTATTTTTTTGGTTTTTTCTCTTCTTTTTTTGTTGTTAGCATGTGAATTATAAACAGGTAGTTGCCTTTGTTGTTTTTTTATTTTGTATCTTTCGGTAACAGATACTTTTTACTTTCTTAAGGAACACATGTTGCTGATGAATAGATTTGGTATCTGGTCGCAAAATGGTTCGACTTATTGGTCTTTGTGAGGCCAGAAGTGCAAATGTCAGCTGGAAATTCAATGTAATGTGAGCAATTAGAGATGCTCCGACCAGGTATCATTATTATTAGTCCAAAACAACTTACACAGGTGTCAAATGATATCTCGAGAGATACGAGTAAAGTTGTCATTCCGACTCACATATCAAGGATGGGCGGATATTGGTCTCGAATTTCCGTTAACTGCCAGCGAAGCATGCTGGAATATCGCAGTCTACATTCAATATGGAAATCATCAGCTGTCCTTGCAAACACACAATCCTTTCCATTTTGGTGGCAGGCAGGTGATTATGTTGACTGCCACCGCATCCATCAGGGCCGAGCTGTCGTCTATTTATTTGTTCAACGTGAAGTGCATCCATTATGTTGCACATATTTTCTTTGATTATTGATTCAATTGTTTAGGGCTAAGCACATTTTCCAGCTGGTCATCAATTCAATTCAACTGCTGCCGATCGAAAGGGGAGAGGACGTAGTTTTTGCCATTTCCATTGCCACATATCCATGCGGCACATTGATTTTTGCCACATCAGCATCAGCAATATCATCAGAGTAGTGCAACGACAATTCTCTTGCTTTTCATCCAAAAATACAAACATTTTGCGTAGCACAGCGGAAAACCCCTTAAATAAAGGTGTTACTTTGATGATTTCTAACCCTTTTTCATTTGTGTTCTTTCTTCTAACAACACATCGAACGAAGTGGTGATTTTTCATTCCAATTTTTTGCAACTGTAACAGCTGCTTAAAATCAGCTTGCACTCGCCGTGATTGTGAAATAATAATTTGATAACGAAGTTGATTATATATGAGTGTATTATGTACATACATATGTATATATGCAACATACAGAAGGAGCTTAGCTGCTTGAAATGTGCTTGCAACCGCCGTGATTGTAAAATAATAATTTGATAACGAAGTTGAGTATATATTAGATCACTTGCGAAGTTTATTATGTTTCCATTCGCCGAGATTATAAAATTATAATTTGATAACGAAGTAGCGTTGTTGAATCTACCATATACTCAACAACGCTACTTCGTCACTTTGTGGGCGTACTGAATATGTTCATATGTAACAGGCAGAAGGATCTTAGGCGACCACATAAGGTATATGATTATATTCTTGATCTGCGTCAACAGCCGACAAGTTATATTCCAAATCTTAGAGACTATAAAAGTTATACTTTTTTGCTGTTCTTATTACACACAGATTAAGTTTGTTTTACATTAGAAACAGAATATAAATCGTAATTCATTTTAAAGCGAGACTGCGTTCAATAATAGCATAATAAATACACATCATAAAAGTAATTTAAGAAATAATCTGTCCGATCTTAGTTGCTGAAAATCTGATGTAATTTGTTCTCTATGGTATATTTTGAATGTAGTATGTAGTATATCTATATACCAAATACCTTTGATCTATTTTTGCAGTTTTTCGTTACATCAATTTTTTTACTTGTACTTGGTATTCCTTTAAAACATTTAGCTTTTATAGTTGCTTCAATTAATTAATTCGATTTAGTGTATTTATACTTAAATTATATAGCGTAGCATTATTTTTAAATAATGAACTTTCTAAATTGTATTAAATTTCTATTTTAGTTAATTTTTATAGTATTAATAAGTATTGGGAATGGAAAACTCTTTGATATTTTCTATGAATCGCCATTTTCTTGTTGTCGCCATGAAACCCAACCCTCAACCATTGAGATCTTCACTCCATCACCCGAACCACATTAAAGTCCCCACATATATCCATCTCCCCTACTTCGTGTAAGCCCCCTCTCAATAATCCCTTTGCGCACACTCCGTGTCACCATCGAGGGGACGGAGAACTCCAAATTAACGGAAGGCAATAAAAACAAAATGAAATGTTCCCGACGAGTGCCGAAAAAGAGTTTAAAGTGTTTGCTTTTATTTATAGAGAGCTCCTCGTATTGTTTCAGATCACGTAAGAATAGACACGCCATAATGGCGGGCCAATCAACGCGAGGGGATTACACAGAAGTGTCGGCATTTTTGGACGCGTGGCACCACAAGATCCCTGGCATTGAACTTGAAAATGTGTGCCCGAAACGTTTGGCAGAGCTACTTTACTTTTCAACACATTAGGCAATCAAAAGAAATACATCGAGATAAACCCTTCCCTTGTCACACGTTTATATAAATAGCCTAAACGAAGAGGGAACCCTTCTATCCTTATCCTTTCACTGTTGCTCTTTTTACCGTGGCCCGTGCCACATACTTGTTGCATCATCATCGACATCGACATTGAGCTACCCTCATCATATTGAGTGCACACTCAAATTAACCACCAATAAAAAGGCAGCACTTCATAAAAAGGAAAAAAAACAACTTCCGTTTTTTTTTTGTTTCATTTTCCCTGATCCCTTGCCCTTTGCTACGCGGCGCCTGTTGCTTTCCCCTCGCCCCGTTTTTTATATTATGCTGTAATCGAGGAGTCACATACGCACCCCTAATGTGGTTCTTAGCGCCACTTATCGCGCATTTTTTATAGGGTGTGTTTTTTTATACACACGATGCAATTGACATGGTAATTGGTGTAGATATCGTGATCCATGTGAGGTCTCATTATGTGATTAACCTTTGAAGTGGAATGATTTCCGTTTTCTTTTTTTAGGGGTGTTCAAATTGGGCGTGGTTTGGAACTGATCGTTTTTTTTATGAGCAACACCAATATCAATGTGAGGATTCAATTGAGGTAGATGTTAAAATATCCTTTAGGAATTTTACGATTTTTGAAATGATAAGTATACAAGTATATAACTTATATGTATAATTTGAAGTTATATTATTTATTATCAAATACTAAATATTAAAATTAATATTTGAACATTTATTTGAGAACATTATTGAGCATTTTCTTTGACTCATAATAAAATATATATTATATGTTAAGTATTAACTTATTGAATTAATATATTTATTGTAATTGATTTTTGTAATAATCTAAACTGTTTTAAATTAAATTTGATAAATTTGGTAATAAATAAGTCTTGATCTGTTGAGAATATAATCGTGAGATTTAAAGAAAATCATTACATATGCATGCCGAACTATTTTAAATGAATCGCAATGAATTTCAACAGCTAAGATCCTTATTGTTCACCGACATCTGTCGGTGCTCCTACTCGGAGTGCACAGTGGAGTGAGTCATCGCATAATAAGAGTATGCACTCGTAATTCGTGCCTCGATGCAACAACAAATTGACGCCCAATGCTGGCGAAACAATGAAGTGGCAGCCTGCTGAATTGTGAGCTGAGTTCAGGTCTCTGCACAAATTTAAATGTCATTCAAATAACGGTCGTCAGCACAATGACAGTGCCAAAATGGACGGGCACGCGGCGAGAACGAGGAGGAGTCCGTGGACGAGACTGAGACCGAGATAGAGATAGAGACAGAGACAGAGAAGAGTAGGAGAATAAGAACCACGGGACACAAGCAGCGGTGGCTGTGGCAATGGCAACAACGCCTGCATCTCATTTCGGGGCAAATCTGTTTCGTTGTTGTCATGAAAATACGATTTCAATGTGGCAGCGCGCCAATATCCTGGCACAGGATACGCACTCATATTGTTATTATTTTCATGTTTCATCCGGTTTCATATGCCCGCTGCCCGGTGTGACATCAACGTGCGGCGGCGTGGGCTACAAAAACAACAACAGGCGCAGGCTACAGAAAAGAAACTGTAACTGAAACTGGTCCCCGGTCTTGACATCCTTTTGAGCTAAAACCACAACATAAGCCAAGGGCACAGGAAAAGGCAACTGCCATCAAATGGTCTAGACTCCAGCCAGAGATAAGCGTGACATTTTCATATTGTTGGCGATCTAAATCTAAATCGGAATTCGAGTTGCATTTTCATTCATTGATTGAAATCTCCAAGTTGATCTGAGCCTAGCTGAGCTACAGCATGCCAATCACACGCTGACGGGATTAGTTGAAGTGAATTCCTTTCTTTTTGATTGTGTCTCCTTCGAGATGTCCTTTGTGCCGGACTCTAATTGGTGCGATCGTGACATGGCAGATAGCCATGAAATCGCAATCCCCTCTCGATCTTTAGTCGTTTTTTGTGAGCTGTGCAATTGGCGTTAAATTCAAGCTGACAGCGACTTTTAGCAAAAAATCTGTAACGCCAATTCATGTCTCAATTTTTCTATGTTCTCTGCTTTACAAGTAAAGAACACACACACACACAGACAGTTTGTTAAGACATCGCTTAAAACACAAAGGGAACAAATTTTAATGTCTGGAACATTATGAAAAACTACCAGAAATTAGTGTAGAGCTCCATAACGGGCAGATGTCAAGTTGCTAAAGGTCGCGCCAAAGATCTACACATATTGCATTGGTCCAACTTAACCCCGCACTCATTTGAATCTTCTCTCACTTCTGTGGAAAAACAAACAAACCCCCAAAGGACCAAGAATAAGAAAATCATTTGTGAAGCAAACTCTCTAATTTTTTAACTTCACCCCGGGGTCAGGCTACAATCAGAAGAAGACGCGTGCACCGAAACAACAGCAGCAGCAGCCAAATGCCATCAAGGGTCGCGACATTGGCGCGCAAGATTTGTGTATTTCCGGAGTGATCCTTGGGTCCCTTTCTCTGTCCCGACTCTCTGCCTGAATGCTTGGCTGGCGTAATAGCGTAAACATTTAATGGGAGCGTGTGCTGAGCACGCGCAACATTGCCTCACCCTGGCAAATCGTCGTCTTAACCTTAGCTCAGCTCAGTTCAAGATTCTTCCCTCGTGCGCTCATGGCGTCATTGTTTGATTTCCTTAAGGATTTGCGTGTCTGCTTATGATTGATTGTATGCTTTATATGCTTTGTATTTATTGTATTTTAACGATCATTCATATCCATAGATCACAATCTTGTGGCATTCTCTATAGAGCATGGAAAACTCTGTGGTTTTAGCGATTGTGAAACTAAAAAATTATTTTAATTACAAATCGTGCTTTATCATTATGATGAGTGCGTTGATGACAAAACCGCATGAGTTGGATCTGTATTTTTTTTATTTTACGTGATATTCTTACTAAGAATATTTCTAATTTCTAACTCTGAATGCTCTCAGCTATTTTTATTTTACTTATCCATGCATATAGATTAGATAAGACACAAAAATTGCATGGAGCTTAGATAAGAGTATTCATATGGATTCAATAGTTTTACATTATAAACATTGTAAATTGTTTATTGAACACTTTATATATTTTTGTAGCTGTTATACGCTGAGTTATAATAACTTTGTTCTATATGCGATTAGAAGTTACAATTTTATAGTATATGGCAAAATCCAGCATTTTTGACGATACTGCAGATTTTGTACTGTTTAAAAATAAGTTGCAAAAAAATGATTTCTATAATTTTTATAAAACTACTCAACATTAATCATTATTCATGATGAAAGCCATAAAAATCATAAGTCCCATTAGTTTGATGCGATCCACTTTCCAACATCTAAGCTGTATATATATGTTTGAAAGTTACATAAAGAGCTATTTGGATAAGTAAGTTGATGAATACCATTTATAGGGAATATATGTATATGTATATTCGTATGCAGTGCGCTGTGCAGCGTTGTAAGTTTGCAGTGCGCCACACACATGTGGCACACTTAGCACCTCCAATTCATAATGAATGAGTTAAGAGCATCAACAAACTAAGCATTAACATATTGTCGAAGCTGTTTCGACTCCCGTAAACTCGAACTCGAACGCGTCGAGAATTATGTACAATGTGCATGTCAGGGATACGCCCGCATGGCGGCAGGACATGTGTTAATCAAGTAGCAACCTCAGCAGCGCATAAGTCAACTGTAGCCAGCAGACTGTGCAGATGTAAATACGAGAGGAGAACGAGTCAACAGCTGCAGCTCTGATACTGAGACCGATGCCGAAAGGACTAAAAATAGTTGCTGGCAAGGTGCAGTGATCGCTATGCTCCCTTTTTTTCTCGGGGGAATATTTATGTGACACAATTCTCATGTTTACGCTTAATTTTCGTTTAATTTTTATGGGCGCCAAGAAATGGCGGCTGCTCCTTTACCTCATCCTTCTTCCCCTTCTTGTCTTGTCTACTACTGTTGCCCAAGTTAGCCGTTTGTCTTGTAGCCAAGATCTGACTGACATGGATTCTTCTTATGTGTTGGACAAACAAAAAACGTAACATGATCTAAAAAACCAATAACCATTTGCAGCAAAGAATGAAGCAAACTGAAAGGTGACAAACAATCGGAAGAAACAAACATTAAAGAAATATATGTGTGTATTATGAAAAGCGCAATTGTTGCCGCATGACAATTGTATTCAATCCGGAAGTGTCCTGTGTTGTGCTGCCTGGACAAGATGGATCGCCCAAGTGGCAAACTGAACTCACTCAGCTGAAATGCACAACAGACAGAGGAAGAGAGATAGAGAGGGAACTTACGAGTATGCTAGAGGAAAATTCATCCCCTTTTCCATTAGAAAACACTCAATGTACCAGGAGAGAGCTAAATGGTTTGAGTGCAAACTCAAGATCGTTCCCTTGGGTGAAGTAAGTCCCCCGTTGACCTCTAAGACGACCTCAAAAAGGTGTCTGTCTGAGACGCGCGCGCGCTTGCTTGCTGCTCCTTTTGTGCAACCGTCGGCCATTGTTTTGACCTTCTCCTTCTTCGCCCTTTGGCACCCGCTTTCCTTTTGTCCTGGCCCTTTGCGTTTCAGATCTTCGCCTGTTGTCAATGCCAAAGGGCATTGCAATAAATGTGATAAAGATTGCTTATTGTCTTTCCGTCCAATTGCTAAGAGTTTGTGCCATAAATTTGGCCCTAGCCAGCTGATCGTCGGTGACCCTTCCAGGTTGACCGTTGACCGCTCCGTTGATGTCGCACAGCGTTGAAAAATGTATTCAATGATGCCTTAATTGTGGCGCATTGGCAGCATCAGCAGCTGAATCTCTGCTTTTCCATTGAACTGCCTAAATGTCGGGATTGCAGTTTGTGGGAGTTTTGGGTCTGTTTAACGACAGTGTGGGGGGACAATTTATGGTCAGTTTCTTAGAGTCTTACAAATGTAATTCTCTGCCACCTTTAGTATCAATATTTTTCGCAAGCAACGTGAATCACTTGTAAAGTATGTATATATTATCGCAAACAAATTGTTTGGCTTACTGTTAGTATTGATAATTTTTACTGTAGTAATTGCTTACTATTATCAGTAACTATAGCTTCAATTAAACTTTACTTACTTATACGATTACTTTTACCTTTTGCTTATTGTTACAATTGATAATAACTTTTCACTTTTCATTTTTTCTCACTATCACTATTGATAACTAACTACTATAAATTTCCAATCAAACATTTCAATTTGCAATTTGATTATTAGGAAAATCAGACGAGCTATACTTATCTTAATTTCAAGTGACACAATTATACAGTTTACTTAAACCTTGGTGAAGAATGAAAGGAAAGGGTCTTAAACATGTATGTGAGGTAATTCTGAAAAATATTTTTGTGTTCAACTCCTTGGAAAGGTGAATATGGGAGAGGTATAAACTTATGACTAGTCACATTTAAATTAACAGAATATTGGAAACTTTGATGTTTCCTGATTCAATGATTTTGCCTCTGTCTTGCTACGGACTTTATTTTTGCTTCTGTGTTTTTTCTATTGGCTTCTCGTTTTATCTGCTCCTACATTCGCTTCTAATGTACAATTGTACAGAACTGGTTTCCAAAAATTACGACTTTGTCGTTATCATAAATTTGAATATTTTTAGTGGCGGCAGCTCAAATAAGCTGGTCACATAGTGTTACCGTAAACAGTGTGTTCGTTATATTACGAGCTTCAAAATGCTGCGTTATATCTTTTTCGATTTTGCATGTCTCAGAATAATCTTTTGATATCAAGAAAATCTCTATCTCGATCTGCTAATAAGACTCAAATGGTGCGAATAAAACAAAATAAAATATTGACTAAATTCATTTTACTCACCACTTAACAACCCTAATAATATATATTGGCCTTAAAAGATATCGATGCCATCCATAAACAATCGATTTTTTTAAATGTTGTAGAATATCGATACATCGATACATTATAATCAATGTTTCTCACCACCTTTACCTCCACTAATCAGCTGTTCGCGCAGACATAAAATGAAAGACGTTTACGTTTACATATTTAGTTTATAAAATTTGCGTAAAATGAGCCAATACAGCCATGTTAAATACACCACATCGCCAACGCCCTCAGTGGTGTCTGGATATTCAAGTGCATCTCGTCTGCAATCGCCATTGCCACCTCCAGTTGGCTATCGCAAGGATTGCCTCTCGGCGACATCAAAAAGTTACAAATATCTGCGACGACTGCTAAAATTCAATCAAATGGATTTTGAGTTTGCACTTTGGCAAATGATCTATTTGTTTATAGCGCCACAAAAAGTGTATAGAAATTTTAATTACAGGAAACAAACCAAATCTCAGTTTGCGCGCGATGATCCCGCATTTCTGGTTCTCCTCGTTATTTGTCTATGTGGTAAGTTGGAGTTACTGTCCAAATTGGAATCTGCACTATTATTCTTATTTGATTTTACAGTAACCTCATTGGGATTTGCATATGTTCTTGGACTATCCATTTGGCAGAGCATCTCTTTCATTTTCTATGTAGTATTCGTCGATTGCATATTTGTGGGCATCATAATTGCATCATTCTTTTGGGCGGTGACGAATCGCTATTTGCGCACCAACAATCTGGAGCCAGACATTGAATGGGGCTATGCATTTGATGTGCATTTGAATGCATTCTTTCCGCCATTAATGCTGCTGCATTTCATACAGTTGTTCTTCTACAATTGGCTGATTAGCCAGACTTGGTTCATTTCCCGTTTCCTTGGCAACTCCTTTTGGCTGATGGCCATGAGCTATTATGTCTACATCACTTTCCTTGGATATAACTGTGAGTACCGCTTACGTGACATTTGACATTTGGCTAATGCTTCCATTCCTTTTACAGGTATTCCTCACTTAAAGAACACACGTCTTATACTCATTGCGCTCCCCATTATCTTCCTACTATATCTTGTCGTCACAATCATTGGCTGGAATGCAACAATTTCATTTGTAAACTTTTACAAATATCGCGTATATTGAGAGCACTAAGCAATAAGTGATGTGGATTGTAAATTATTTTGCTTCTTAGCTTCTAGGCGATCCCTACATTATAATGACTAATAATCTAATACTGTAGTGTAATCCATGTTAATCATACATACAAGTTTAACTTCACAGAAGAATCGTTTTTTATTATAGTACAAATAGGGATAACAAATGCCATAGCTTATCAATATTTAAGCCAGATGCTTAGGTTTGACAAAGGTGCGTTTCCGCTTGTTACGCTTGCGTTGCAGTTCCAATGTGTGAAGTTCTGTATGAACCTCAGCAAATATCTCCTTTTGCTCCTCCTCGGGAATAGTGGCACGGTATTGCTTCATCAGATCGTACTTCTCCCAAGGCTTTTGTACCTTCTCTGACGACTTGCGATGCTTATCCTTTAGATATTGATCAATATTGGCCACTCCACGCAAGTTTTGACGTTCCCAGCGCTCTAGCCAGGGACGTGGACGCAACACAACCTTCAGTTCATTAATAGGCACTGGCGTTCCCTCTTCCAGAGTTTCTGCCTCCATATGCTCATCGAAAGTGCTAAACTCGGGTAATGCATCGCGAAGATAAAAGAGACTATCGTCCAAACGCTTCTCTAGACGCAATACCTCAACTTTCTGTATGGTTGGATCGTACAGCTCATAAACAATTTCAATCCCCTGGTGATCGATAACGTTGCGCAATATAAAACGTGCACGCAATCCGCAGCGCTCTCTATGAATACAAATGCCCACGAAACGACTCGTCTTACCGGCAGCATGGGGATCCGAACTAGTCACGGCCAGAATGGAACCCACATAGAATTCGGGAAGTTCGATTTGACGACGGCGATTTAACATATCCAAACGTTCGAGTTTCTCACGAATTGAATTTCGCCATTCGACTTTGGGATCGGGTAAAAACTCAGGGTAAACGAATCGGTAATGTGCCGGCACAATTGGCTTTCGAACTGGCGGCGCAACTGCATCATGCTGCTGCTGTTGTTGTTGTTGGGGCACAGCTGCTGCCGCCGACTGCTCTGTCGGCTTAGTAGAAAATGTGACTGAAACGAACATTGAAGGTAGATTGGTTTTCATCACTTGACAATATCATTTCTTACCAATACGCTTGTATGCACATTGTTGAGCTATTCTGTTTGTCAGAAATCTCGCATTTACATTCATTTTTACTTTAAAAAAATAAATGTTTAGATAATCACACTCAATGCAGCGTGACCGCAAATTCAATTTCGAAATGTACTAATGGGCTTTGGTAAAAATACCAAAATATATACACTTTATTAGTGATGGGATACTTTTGCAAAAGTACGCGCAAATTTTGAATCCCCATAAGTTTTATATTTAGGCGGCAGTTATACGAGTTATTACATATTTATAAATGATTGCAAATAAAAGATAATTGCGTTGACTTCATTTCCAAATTGCAATTCATATTTTTATTAATTTTCAAATACTCAATAAAAAATTTAAGTTTTGTTTATATTAAAAATAATTATTTGTTTTGCTACATTCGTAATTAAATGGTCGAGAATAGTTTTATAATAAATAATAGAAAATACTAAATAACAAAATAATACAAACAAAATAATATTTAAAATAATTGCAACAATTGAATTCAATGGTGTTCAATTCTGAAACAATCTATTTGATAGCGTTTTCTTCAGTCATGTGGATGCATTTGAGAGCGAGTAAATGTGACAATTGCAAGCGAGCAACTCGAACGACAACTCGTTTCAAAGGCGGAATCTGTAATTCCTTATTAATATAATTGCTGTGTTTTCTGTGCATGTGGCGCTTTCGCGAATGTCCTTGGGTAAATGCCATAGGACACATGCTGCATTTGTAGGGACGTTCGCCTGTGTGGCATCGGTAGTGTTGGGTCAACGCGTATTTTCGGGGAAATCCCTTTCCACAGATGTCACAAAAATATCTAATGAATTAATACATATAAATGACAATGACAAATAAGTATATATAATTTAATAAGTTACTACTTACTTGTCTATGCGTTTCACAAAGGTTTTAGGCTTATCTTCGGAAATATCGGAGAGATTATCGTGAGCGTCACACTTCAATTCGTTGTAATTCAAAGGCGTGTCTATCTCATTCAATTCACAGTCCATATCTAGTTCCTCGTATGAAACAGGCGCTAATCTATCACGTAATCCTCGTTCCAAGGCTGGAAGTCCTTTAGATTTGGGCTGCACAATACATTTGCGAATCCTTTGATTAGTAATCTCATCATTTGTACCATGCGACGCTGCCATATGTATTCGTAGCTTAGATTGTAGTTTAAAGTAAGAGGGACAGAGATCACAGCGATATTTGTGTTGCTTCATATGGGTTCTAAGTAGATGATTGGCAATGAAGGATCGTGGACAAAGCTGACATTGAAATGGCCGTTCGTCAGTATGAAGACGTTTATTGTGTATCTTGAGATCGTGACTACGTATGAAACCTTTGCCGCAAGAATTACATATATGTGATCTCTCGCCCGTATGTCGTCTAGGGGATGAAAGAGAAAGTTCGTGAATTCTACAATTACACTATTATATGAACGTAGAACTCACTTCTCATGTAATCGCTTTGCATAAGAGCTGGAGAAAGCTTTGTCACAGTATCGGCACTTGTCATCCAAGCCCAGTTTGTTGCTCTTTACTTTATACTTATTTCTGCGTTTTCTTAAGGGTGTTTCCTTAGACTTCACAAATAATGGCGGATGTTGTCGGAATGTAGAGCTAGGTGCTTCATCATCGCGGGATACTGGCTCCTTCTTGACACAATTTAAGTTCACGGGCAACTCCGCGATATGATAAACAGCATCGTCGCAGGGAACTATGTACTGTGTGGGGATGTTTTCTTGTTGATGTTGAATTTGTTCTTGTTGCTGTTGTTTCTTTATTGTGAGCAGTTGCAAAAGTTGTCGATTGCTCTCCTCACAAGTGCATTTGAATTTGTAGGCATTCTGGGTGGCAAGCACACATGATAAACAAATCTGCTGGGGCAGCAAATCATTCGGTTTCACAGTGCAAAATACATTTAGCATTTCAGCCAGGTCGGGCTCTTTTTGCGATGGCTGCTGACGTTGGGCGAATATGTCCACCAACGTAACTGAACTGTCCATGCAAACCCGGCAAATTCGGTCCATTTTGAAATTTGTTGGACACTATGCCAGAACGTCTACAAACCATTCAATAAAATATTTACACTCGTTGGCTTTACAAATTAGTGTATACACACATATGTATGTTCGTGGATGTGTATGTGTGAGTTAAACAATTTGGTCGACTACAAACCACTCTAATGTGACCGCTCATGATAATTCTTGGTATTAAAATAAATATGGTAAGCTTTTCTCAAATTTAACAAATTAGTCAAATATAGCGATTTTACAAATTTCTAAAATAAAAACAAATAACCAACAATATTTTCATAATTCTTTCAATAAAATTGGCACTTAATTATTTACCAAAGTATATTTAGCTATGTTATTTTTTAGGTACAAAACATATCTTCTCAAATTTAGCTTACACGGTCACGCTTAACGTCATCAGCTGAGTTTTGCTGTGGTTTTTTAACTATAAATATGATAGTCAATGGGTAATTCAACAGTTTTGCGCCGGCGTTGTTGCCATAACAAGCAGCAATAATTATGCATAATTTAAAGTTTTTCCAGAAAATTGTCGAGTAATTTGATCAAGGCTATTCCGCAAAGCTTCATAAGCTGTAATCATCGTAATCCATTAAACCGCAAAGCAAACGTAAAATTTTACGCTAACAGCAACAACAACGGCGAGTATCTCAAAAATATTTCCAAAATGCAAAAGCAATTGCCAATTTATGCATGCGGTGAAATTGTCCGGGGATTTGGACGTGGCTCCAAAGAACTGGGCATACCAACAGGTGAGTGTGTGTGTGTCTGTGTTTGTTTCTATGTTTCAATGTCATAACCACAGCTGATAATTAAAACCTAATGCAATTGGTTTCGTTTTTCTATTTTTACAATTGACAGCAAACCTGTCTCTGGAAGCGGTAAAAGCGCTGCCTGATTCTCTGCAAACTGGAGTCTACTATGGTTGGGCAAAGGTTAATGACAGCGATGTCCATAAAATGGTGTTAAGCATAGGATGGAATCCCTTTTATAATAACAAAGAGAAGAGCGTGGAAACACATATATTGCATGAATTCAAATGTGATTTATACGGCAGAACCTTAAAAATATGCATTGTAGGCTATTTGCGACCTGAGCAAAACTTTGATTCCTTAGAGGCTTTAATTGAGACTATTAATTCGGATATCGATCAAGCGAAAACTCTTCTGGACTCTGTTGATAGTAAGCAATTTAAAGAAAACTCTTTTTTTAAAGAAACTATTGAAAAATCTTAAATATTACCATTAAAAGATAGTCTGTACTTAATTGTTATCTGTAAGTACGTTGAATATTTTTGTACAGATTCACGTATGTGACAAAATGTAGCAAGTACTTAAGATATATTTTTATCTTGGAATTAAATGCAATTATTTTCATCACGTAAATCGATTGATTGATTGATTATTTTGAAGTGTATGCTTTGGTTTATTTTTAGATAATGTATTCACCCTTCGCTCTGAAACTTTGTTTTAAATATGTGATATCTATGAATACTATTAATTAAACTAAATAATATATATGGTGATCTTGAAAAACTTTTGAAAACTTTCAATTAATATTATTAAGCTCAATTACAATTAAATAATGCCTTATTATTTATTATGATATACTTTTTTTTTTAATTTCTAATGTATGCTCTTAATTACAGTTAAAAGCCCATAATTGTTGATTTAATGTGAATTACCACAAATCTTAGATTCAATAGCATCTAAATAATAGCGCCTATACTTGAGGTATTTTTATAATAGAAGTAACATCGAAATTCGTAATTGTTTTTAAATGACCTGCGATAATTCGGTGAGTTCTGCTTTTTATTGAAGATATAAGCGTATATTGTATTATTGTAAATAACTATTATAGTTTTAAAGGTATTTACAAAACATTTTTAAAAGCAAATATGATATCAAATATCAAAAGGCTGCGAATTCAATTCAACAGTTTAAAAATAATTGCCGTTTATTCGGTTACACCTGCAATAATATCGATACTGCGCGAATACTTGTTATCGATGTACTATCGACATCGGCACTTGCCAATGATCGCTGTTAGTTTTTCTGCGTGTGCTAAGCGAAGGTTTGTGTATATAAATCGTTGCATAAATCGTCAGGTAAATCAGATGAAAACGTTGCATTAGCTGAACTGGACTAACAACAAAATATCACAATTCACCCAGCGATCCACGACAGTCACAACAAGATGTCAAGCACCAAGAATGTATCTCAGTCGTGCCATGTGCGCATTGCTGCTGAAAACTGCTGCTCGCAGCAGCAACAGGTGGAGGCTGACGATGGGCCCACGTTGACGTCGACAGCGACGACGACATTATCCATTAGCGAGAGCAAGGAATTAACCGGTTTGACACACGAATGCGGAGTCTTCGGAGCCATTGCCTGTGGCGATTGGCCTACACAGATCGATATTGCGCACGTGATTTGCTTGGGACTGGTTGCGTTGCAGCATCGCGGCCAGGAGTCGGCGGGCATTGTGACTAGCGAGGGCAAGAGCTCTAAGAACTTCAATGTGCACAAGGGTATGGGCATGATCAGCACGCTCTTCAACGACGACTCAATAAAGAAGCTGCGTGGCAACCTGGGCATTGGTCATACCCGGTACTCCACGGCTGGTGGCTCAGAGTCAGTTAATTGCCAGCCGTTTGTGGTGCACACAGCGCATGGAACAATGGCATTGGCCCACAACGGCGAGCTGGTCAACAATGAATCTCTGCGCCGCGAAGTCTTGGGTCGTGGCGTTGGACTGTCCACGCACAGCGACAGTGAATTGATTGCTCAATCGCTGTGCTGTGCTCCCGAAGGAGTCTCGGAACACAACGGACCCAATTGGCCGGCGCGCATTCGTCACTTTATGACGCTGGCACCTTTATCCTATTCGCTTGTCATCATGCTCAAGGACAAGATCTATGGAGTCCGCGACACCTATGGAAATCGACCCTTATGCATTGGCAAAATTGTCCCAATTAATTCGGGTCACACGAGCAACAGCACAGAGACTCCTGCCGATGGATGGGTGGTGTCCAGTGAGAGCTGTGGCTTTCTTTCGATTGGCGCACGCTACGAACGCGAAGTGGAGCCTGGCGAGATTGTTGAGCTGACACGCAACGGCTATCGCACAGTGGACATTGTGGAGCGTCCCGATTTTAAGCGTATGGCTTTCTGCATCTTCGAGTATGTTTATTTTGCGCGTGGCGACAGCATCTTCGAGGGTCAGATGGTGTACTCGGTGCGCCTGGAGTGTGGCCGCCAGCTGTGGCGTGAGGCACCTGTTGAAGCTGACATTGTGAGTTCAGTGCCCGAATCGGGCACAGCAGCAGCACATGGTTATGCCAGGGAGTCGAATCTGGAGTTTGCCGAGGTATTGTGCCGCAACCGCTATGTCGGACGTACCTTTATTCAGCCCTCGACGCGTCTACGACAACTGGGCGTGGCCAAAAAGTTTGGAGCACTGTCGGAAAATGTGACTGGCAAACGTTTGGTTCTCATCGACGATTCCATTGTGCGTGGCAACACGATTGGACCCATCATTAAGCTTCTGCGTGATGCTGGGGCACGAGAGGTGCACATTCGTATTGCGAGTCCACCGCTGCAATATGCCTGCTACATGGGCATCAATATACCCACGCGCGAGGAATTGATCGCCAACCAGATGAACGCCCAGCAGTTGGCGCGTCACGTGGGTGCCGACAGTCTGGCCTATCTGAGTGTCGCCGGCTTGGTGCAAACAGTACAGCGCAAGCATATTGCATCTACGAAGCCAACTGGCCACTGCACTGCTTGCTTGACGGGTGAATATCCTGGTGGTCTGCCCGACGAACTAAGCTGGTAGACAGCCAAATCTTTATTAATATATAAATATATACCTCCCGAAGCATATAGATATCGTAAACTACAGTATCATGCCAATGAGTGCTCGAAATTACTGTCACAAAATACTATACTATATGTTCACAACTATGTATGTATCTGCACTTTTGCATTTAACACCTTCTTGAGGAGCATTTTGAATCCATTTCCATTTTGAACTCTCTTCTAAAGCGTATACAATAATTCTTAAGTTCAAATTATACACTTTATATTAAGATTAAGTAGCTCTTCAGTGAAAAGCGGTTTCTTTTCCTAAAAAGACATAACATAAATAGTCTTCAATATTTCCACCGAATGATTAATAATTATACAATTGTTATCATTTATTGTTTAGCTTTAAAATTCATGATTGCCAATAATAAATGACATTTAGCACATTCATCTCAATATCAATATCAACACTAGGTGGGCTCAGGCCAAGGTGCTCTGCAATTCGCATGCCCAAGCTCACATCTAGTTCAGCAGAGTTGAAAAACGAAAACCAGTTGTGAAATTTGAGAATATGATATCGGGAAAATGAGTTCAATTTGTTGCACAATGAATAATTCAGCTAACCATATTAGATTTCATTGCTTTACTGTTTATTGATAATAAAGTACAACCTCAATATCGTCATTTAAAAAAATGATTACAGTAATAAATAAATAGGACTCATTGTTTTATTTTATAAACAGGAAAATCTGTTTTATATATATAGAAAATGTATAAAATATTTTTATTTTAGTAAGTCAGTTTATAATAAATAATAATAATTTTAGATTAACGGAGAGAATTCAAAAGTTGCGCGCTTTTAAAAATATTCCCATACCTGTTACAGTGTTACCTTCATATACAACTGGTACTTTTGGGAAATTTCAATGTTCATTGGTATATTTTCCAATTGAGTTGCGATCACACTTTTGCTTTTGAACAGCTACAACCCTGCTTAAATTGTCATCTCATCCCCCTTTTCTACTATGACGGAAAACACAAATTACTGACGTTTTCATTAATTTATAACATAAAAACGTACCGGTTACCGCAAAATTTGTGCCTAAGATAGTTTAAAAGAGGTTTCGCAGTGAACCACAACAAAATGCATCGTCCACTGCATATAGCCGGTGGCCTGATCTCTCTATCGTTGTTGCTGCTGCTGAGCACCTGCTCTGCACTTTACGAAGACCAGATTAGGAAATTCGACTGGTAAGTAGAGCAACAACAACAACACTTGGATATTAATCATTAATTAACAATTCTTTAACAGGCGTAGTACACATGTGGGCGCCGTAAAGCAAGTCCACGTCGACCTCAATCATTTTCAACCGCGTGTCCTACTTAGTACACATGAGCAAGTGGTCGCCTCATTATGTCCCAAGTCAGGAGAGATTGTTTGGCGACAGGTATTGGAGCAAAAGGCCAGGGGCGACATCAAGTTGCTGCAAGTAAGCGGGTTCTCCGATGATAGCAGTGATACTGCAGCCGCTCCTGTGGGCTCGCGTCTAGGCTTTGACATGTTGACCATACAGGGTCATGCGCCGGCTTTGGTGCGTGGCTGGAATACCAACATTGGTACCATTGAATGGGAGTGGTCTATAATACCTTTGAATACAGAACGGGCACAGGATGCGCTATGGTTTTACAGCAATTCTGTGCTATATCATGTGGTACCTGTTTGGCGCAGTCATCTTGAGGTAACTGCTTACTTTGCCACCTCTGGGCACACAACTGGTACCACCAGCAAGATAATGGCAGCTTGGATCAAGGCCGATAGCTGTTTACTCAGCGGTACCTATTTTGTTTGCCAGGATGGCAAGCAACTTATTAGTTTGGATTTGCTGGCCAAGAGCACACAGGTTATTGCCACGTCTCTTGAGGCGGAGCCCACTGATAAAATCGAGGCACTAGCGGTAACTAATAATTCATTTAACTGTTCAACAGCTTGTTAATGCTATAACTTTGTTTCATTAGGGTCTGAATGGAGTACTCATTGCCAACAAGAAGCTCGTCAGTGTCAACAAGGATCAAGCCGTGTGTCCTGAGCTAAACAGTGCCAGCTATGTGCTGGGAAGCTTTAATTACCGTAAAGTTGTGGCCTATGCCGATTTGGCAGATGGCGTGAGTATTAAGAATTTGCCGTGATGCAAGGAATATGTATTAAACATGATATGTATTTTTAGAATCTGAAAATTAATGCTGTGTACTTGGACAACTGCTCGCCGGTTCCTGAGCTCCAAATGAGCTTGGCATTCGCCGAGCATTATGGAACACCTAGCTTGCGGTCTTTCGACTGCAAACTGAAGCGCAATGGCGATGGCAAAAGTTGTCTGTTTCTGTTTGGCACCAGTGCCGAGTCGATTGTAGCTGTGCAGCAAGGACGAGTCCGTTGGGCACGTGAGGAGTCATTGGCCAATGTTATTGATACACAGTTTATAGATTTACCACTCGCGGATACGGAAGGTACTCTCGAGAATGAAATGAAAGGAAAAGCGGGTGAGTTAATACTAACTTATTTATCCATTTAGCACAAAAATAAATTTCTTTTCTACCAAAATGCTTTTTGAAGTGGATGCCAACAATTTGAAGCGTAAGTTGAGAGTTCTAACAGTCTACGGCCCAAAATTATATGTTTCTGTAGTATACAATTTGATTTGTGTGTACTTTCTTTTATTTAAAGCGTATATTTGGAGATCTCTTAACTTTATTCTTTTCTTGAGTATCTGTATATCTTATATGTTCTTTATCAGTTTTATTACGTCAAAGATACTTTGTGCTTTTGACTTAATTTTATCTTAATCTTAATCCAGGCGATATTGTCAGCGCATTTATGCGCCGCATCACTACCCAAGCTCTGCAAATCAAGAGTCTGTTCCTGCATGTCATTGGATTGGGTCCTCCACCAACTGATACTCAACGTGCTGGGCTTGTGCGCGATTCCTTTGGCTTACACAAAATGTTAGTATTGTTAACACGTACTGGTAAGATTTTTGGCATTGACAACATCGCTGGCAAACATCATTGGAAACTCTACCTGCCCAATGTGTCGGGCTTCGAAAATGCTGAAGAAATGCGTCTGATTGTACAACGAAGCTCGAAACATTTTCCTCTACAACCCCTGTGCGCAATTGTAGCAAAGTTTCCAGTAAGTCCAGTAAATTTACATTGGTATTTATATGAAATTTACTTAAATCAAATTCATATATTTTTTTCACAGTCTAGCGGAAATGGAGTTCTGTTTCGCTTCAATCCAATAACTGGCCGTGCTGCTGAAGGTGGATTGCTACAGCTCGATTTCCAGATTAAACAGATTGCGCTTTTGCCAGAAACAGAGAAAGACTTTGTAAAGGGCATTCTCATGTTGGATGTCACAAATAAAGTACATGTGCAACCCAAGCACGCAACTCCATTGGTAAACAACGTAATTATTCAATTGAAATAGTTCTGATACAACGATTTTATTCACAGGCGGATGGCATGTACTTGTATACTGCTAATGTGAAGACTGCTGAGCTCGAGGGCTTTTATGTAAAACATGCGGGAAACGTAAGTTATAAAATAATTCACATTGGATAGCCGTTCTTGAACCTTTGTATCTATAGGATTTGACGTGTACACCTATTTGGAATGTACGCCTCGGTGGACACAATTCGGAACAGCACATTATTGGTGTTGCCAGCAAGAATCCTATTGAGCACGTGCATTCGCAGGGACGTGTTTTGGGCGATCGCTCTGTGCTCTACAAATACATCAATCCTAATCTCGTGGCTTTCGTGACCCAGGCGCCAGATGCTACGCACAAATGTAAATGAAGCCATATACTACTCTTGCACTCAATGCTAAAGTGCTTTCATTTATTTTATTTAAAATGCAGCTGTGCTCAATTTATATTTAATTGATGTTGTCTCCGGCTCCGTGATTTTCTCCATGACGCATCGCAAGGTTCGACCTCCACTGCACATTGTGCACTCCGAGAATTGGTTAGCTTACTCTTACTTCAACGATAAAGTGCGACGCACTGAGATCAGTAAGTGAAAAGGTACATATGCAATCTGATATGCTTAACTCAATTTGTATCATTTCAAAACAGCAACTATTGAACTATACGAGGGTAATGCGCAGGCCAACAACAGTGTTTGGAGCTCTCTGCAAGCGCCTTCTATGCCACTTGTGGAGCGACAATCTTACATAATACCTACCATTGTGGAGGCCTTACGTGAAACTATCACTGAACGTGGCATTACCAACAAACATGTTCTAAGTAAGATTGCGTATATAGAATTAATTGCTATGATGACTAAATTTAATCAATTTTGCAGTTGGCACCGCCAGCGGAGGAATCGTGGAAATGTCCTGGCATTTGCTGGATCCTCGGCGTCCAATATCATCCACAACGCAGGGACGCGAGGAGGGTGCTATTCCTTATATACCAGAGTTACCTTTGCCCACAGAGAATCATATAAATTACAACCAGACCATTGCGCGTTTGCGTAATATTTATACAGCTCCCAGCGGTCTGGAGAGTACCTGTCTAGTCGTGGCCACAGGCTTAGGTAAGATCTATTTATCTATGTAAATAATAACATAATATTAATAGTAATGTTTTTTCTTCAGATTTGTTCGTTACACGCGTTGCGCCTTCGAAAACGTTTGATATACTAAAAGAGGATTTCGATTATATATTAATATCCATAGTGCTAGTCGTGCTCACCTCGGGCTCTTTGATTGTTAGGCATTTAGCGTCGCGTAAATTGCTCAAACAGGCGTGGAAATAGGCGACATTATTATAACATATTTAATTGCTTTATAAAATTGTACTACGACCAAAAAAAATTATGAAGAGAAAAAGTGGTGTACACGTGAGAGAATGAATTGTAGTAGCTGCATTTTAACCAATAATGCAATTGATAACAGTTTTTTTCTCTAAGCTTAGGCAATTATTTATAATAAAATATATAGCGTAAACAAGTAATTAGCTGTTGAAAAGGTTTTCATTGCATTTTATGTTCTGTTTATTTCCCATACTATACTATATCAGCATTGAAATTGTGTTTTTGAAATTTAGTCAATAAAAAACAATTGTAAAGGATGACTAAGGTAAATTAAATAGTTTCCATTAAATTAGCAAATAAATGAAACTTTTATTATGAAATTGTTTGATTTAAATTCAATTCTTCAGATCTGGCGGGACACGTTGGCGTTGCCACCTTGCTTTTAAGTCATTGTACAACACTGCAACCGGCAAACAGCTGATTCGTGTCTTCCTCTGTGTGTTCCATCGTGCTCAAAACACTCGCAACGATGGCTCTCCGTGTTTTTGGTTTAAATTTAATAAAAACGAACAGAAATCTATTGCAAAATGCGGCCAAAATCAATGGAGTAAACAGTGTGCAAGCTGTAAGTTAAAGTCAGACATTAAAATTGAACTCAATGCATTAGTTTTGCTTAGCCCATGTTTATGTTACATTCGTTTGCATAACATTTCAGGTGGCAGGGGCTTCGTATGCCACACAGGTGACTGTGGAGGCGACACCGGCAGCAGTGCAAAAACAGAAGGTTAGCAAGGCCATGAAGGCATATTTGAAGCGAGCCAGCGAACACGATGAATTCATGAAAACGCAGCATCTGGATTTTCAAATTGGCAAGCGACACTTAGCCAACATGATGGGCGCGGACGCTGAGACATTTACGCAAGAAGATATTGATGTGAGTTCGTTGATCCATTTGGTTAGTACGCAACTATATCTAAGAACAATTACAGCAAGCTATTGCCTACTTGTTTCCATCTGGTCTATACGATAAACGTGCCCGTCCTGCAATGCGGTCACCCGACGAAGTGTTTCCAGCACGCAAGGCTGCAGAATTCGATGAGACGGGTCGTCCCTTTCACAGCATGTTCTACACAGGCAAGCCCAACTTCTTCCAGCTGCTGCACGTGAGTTTGTGCTTTACAATTTCTCTGAGTTTTTGCCAAATTTAAGCAATCAATACCTCCGCAGGACATTGTAGCAGAAACCAACAACCTAAACGATTTGGAAGAACGCATGTTGCGACGTGGAAACAAACCTGACGATAATCAAAGATTGTATGTATTACGTAACCGATTATAAAACTCTTAATAACTAGTATTTATTTATAGAGAAACAGCTGGTTTTCAGCTCCTGCCAAAAGAACAATTGGAACGTTTGCTGGTAGAGCAGATTGCGGACATTGAATACCAGAACTTCTGCAGCAGCATGGACCGTTTGATTGCCTCACCATACGCCTACAAAAGTAAGGCATTTATCGAGCGCTTTCTGAAGCCGTTAATGGATCAATCGAAGCAACTGGAAGTGCCCAAGCCCAAAATCGATGAACAGGGTCGTCAATATGTGACAACCTATGAGTGCCTTCGCAAGACGGCGCGTGCTGATGTCACAGTGCGACTGCCAGGCACAGGCAAGATAACCATTAATGGCCAGGACATTTCCTACTTCAGCATGGAGCAGAGCAAAGAACAGGTGAGTGAGGAGTTTATAACAAAAATGGGGAAATAGGGAAGAGGCTGCCAAAGTATTGAAAGAAATCAAAGACTTGCTGTGTATATATATGTATATAACAAATAGGTGTATAGACATAGTTTTTTATTAAACATAGGTATAACTTGCATATTTAATTATCATTTAAACGCTTCTCGTACGACGACAACGCCAAACAACAAGACACAGCCTAAAGCCAGACACAAACAAACCTGCCAGCTTCTCGCCTCTCTAGAGTATAACCTATCAACTAGTTTATTATATTTATATAGCATATATATGCTTGTATAGTTATTGCATAAATACGTTGGGTGCGCCAAGCGCTTCGATATCAAACACGATAACTAGAACATAATATCAACAATTTTCTGGGTACTTGGGAGCAACATTAATATATCGTACACAACACAAGTCAAGTCTAAGGGCTAAAGAATTTGAAGAACTAATTTGTGTAGCATTTGTGGTGATTTCAAGATGATAGTTTGATTATACGTAATAGTTATTGATAATATCAGTAATGTAGTTTAGATGGCAATGGGAGAATCTATCTGCTATTTGCGCAGATTTTGCTTCTGTTGATTGGATATGACGATGAGCAGCTTATCAATCACTTTGCTGGCTTGCTGCTGCTGCGATATCAGCGCCTGCTTCAGCTCCTGAATCTCCTGTGTGAGAAACTCAATGCGATCCGCATTGTCATCGATTTTACTAGTCAGTGTGGTGAATTGTGTGGAATCCGGATCCGCATCTGGCAACGAATATGCAGTGGACACACAGCCATTATTATTGTTGTACTTGTTCTTGTACGACAAATAGTTTTCAGCCGGATTCTTCGATGATATGGTGTGGCCAAAGTGCTTGCGCATCTTGCCCACCTCGTAGGCCTTCATAAGAATATCTCGCGGCAGCCGCTTCTCGCTGGGATTCAATGGCTTGACGCACAGCACCACCCGATATGCTTGTGGAGAAACTAACGCCGTGTAGTGCAACAGATTGCGCAACCAGGTGGGCAAATAGCCGTTAAAGAGCGCAGACTCAATGTAGCTAATGAGCTTGGTTTGTCGCACTAGTTTCGAGAGTCCGGCGGTTTTCTTCAAGCCCTGGATATCGTGCACAGCGATGCCGACGAGAAGATTCATCAGGATGATGGTGACGAACAGCAGAAACAGCACGAAGGTGATCTGTGCACTAACCTCCAGCAAAAATGGCGGATCTTTGCCATCGGGATCGTTGATCAGCAGCGATAAATCCTGTTCACCAATCATCATAACGAGCACTGTGATGAAACCCATAAAGGGATTGGCAAAAGACGACGACGAGGGAAAGATGACACAAAAGCTGATGGTGAAACCAATCAGCATACACGAATATGCCATAAACAGTTTCGCAAACTCGCCCTGCACCCGCGTATACATCGCCACATAGACATCGAAAACAGGCAGCTGGCCAATCATTAGCATAAGATTCGTCCAGCCGAGCAGGACGGCAAAGGCACCAATATGATTCTGGAACGTGTACGTCTGCTTGGTGTAAATGTACGAGATGACAAAGACGCTGGTGATGACAAACCATTCCATAATGTTCTCCACCTGCGTCACATAATGTCGAAACGAGGAGTAGCCCGTGATGCCATAAAGTTTGCGGAATATCTCCACTATGGTGATGGCCACCAGCACCCACCATTGCATTTCCATGACAAACGGATTATTGCGCAGCATGTCGCCCAAAATGGATTGCTTTTGGCACAACTCCTGCGCTTGAATGGTGGTATTGTCATCCTTGCTGCCGTTGTAACAATTGTGTGCTAGTGCGGTCAGCACGTAGAGCGTCAGGAAAAGCACAAAGCTGAAGCAGAAGATGAGGCGACCAATGTAATACTTGCGTATTTTGCCCCACTTGATGTACAGAAACGACGAGCACAGCGGATGCTCGAGTATCTCCTTCTGACCCTCATCCACGAACGTGTTCAGATAGCTGATCTCGCGTGGATGGCAATGCTGCAGTAGCTGGCGAAAGTCCAGCTCGAGCTCCACCTCGCGATTGACAGGATCCTAAGTAGAAACAACAATGGGCTTTAAAAGCTGTAGTGGATAAAGTAAAAAGTGATTAACTAACTTACCTGGGAGTGATGCAATGTGATGGCCGCGTCCAGTTTCTGACGTATCATGGCCACCGAAGCGGGCGTCTTACGAGTGATTACATTTAGTGCCGATGTGCCCTTCTTCGACTTGGTGGTGACATCGGCGCCGTGGAAAATGAGCATCTCCACGCACTGTACCAGCCCATCGAGAGCTGCCAAATGGAGTGCTGTGAAGCCATAGATATCCTTGTGATTCACATTGGCGCCCCACTGTATCAGAGTCTCCATAATGTCATAGGCATTCTCTGATTTCCCCACGGCCGCATGCAACGGCGTGCGATGATCAAAGTCCTCGGCATTGGCATCAGCATTTCCATTACGCAGTAGCGACTCGACGCACTCCAAGCTGGAGGTGCGTGCAGCGAGATGAAGTGGCGTGAAGCCACGATGATTCTTCAGCTTTGCGTCTGCACCTTTGGCCAGCAATAGATCCACGCACTCGACGTTGCCCTCATCGGCCGCCAGATGCAGAGCCGTGGACTCCTTTTCGCGTATGCAGATGCGCACATTGGCATCGGCATTGGGTGCGTTCAACAGCGCCTCCAAGCACTGCAGATGCCCCAGATCGGCAGCCAAGTGTATGGCATTGGTGCCATTGGGCTTCAGCGAGTTCACATCTGCGCCCTCGCCAATGAAGAGCTGCAGACACTCGAGTGCATTTGAGCGCACAGCACAGTGCAGTAGACTCTCCTCGCAGTTGGGTTTGGTGGTGTCTTTGGTGATGAGAGCGCCACTATTGATGAGGAACTTGGCCGCATCGGCGGCATTGCCAAAGGCGGCACAGTGTAATGGTGTGTAGCACTTGGGCTGTAGATTCACATTGATGCCCTTGGTCACCAGTAGATCCAAGGTGGCCAGGCAGCCACTGAAGGCACCCAAATGCAAGGCTGAAATACCGTTCTGGTCGCAAAAGTGCAGATCGGCACCAGCGTTTAGCAATCCCTCCAGCAAATCCCAGCGCTTGAGAAACGCAGCCCACAAGTAGCTGAGATTCTTCTCCAGCTTTGAGGCGGTCTCAAAGTGTGTGGCAAGGCCCTCGGCCACCACGTTGCCCTGCTCAATGTCCTCCAGCAAACGGACACGGCCGGCGGCACTCTTCATTTGGTCTATAAGGCTAATCCTAAGCGTATCATTGCAGATCTGAACGCTCAGCTCACTGGTCGGCTCCTCAAAGCTGTCGTACATGCTCGGCGCACTCTCCGCCGGCGGCGATGGTCCACACTCCATGTATTCGAATTCACCAGCTGTCGGGTACTGGGCTTCGATCATGGCGTCAGTGTTGTTGCGCCATCGCACCATCAGATTGGGTGGAATCGATTTGAAACTGTTTTTCGAGAGCACACAAAGTTCTTATTAGTCACCTTATTACTTTGTTATTTCATTGATATCAGTTTAAATATTTAATTAAATCTATTTTTACTGCCTTTCTCTGAAATCCAATAACTGGTCAATTTTGCATTCGTTAGATAATGTCTGTTTTAAAGATTTCCTGGAAGCATCTTTGCTATTAATCAATTACCATAAGAATATTGCAGTACAAAATATAGCTAATATATTGCCTTGTTTAAAATTTCTTAAGAAACGAAAACAATATGATAGAATTAGATGCTGTAGGTTCAATTGAAACAAACAAAATATATGATCTTTTAAGGCTCTTAGATCTTGTCTAAGAGTCAAATCTGAAGATCTGCTTTAATATTTATCTCTTAGATAATTTAATTGCATAAAAATGAAACCCATGAACCGTCTACTAAACATACAAATCCACAAATACAAAAAGTTGGGAAAGAGTCATGAATTTCTCAAACTTAAACACTTTCGAACTAAATTTAAAGCTGTAGAATTTATCTTAAGTTTCGCAATTTCGCACCTTCTTTAATTTATTAAAGATACTTTGACTATCACAAACTTATTATATCCATGCATAATATTTCACGAGAAGGTGATTGATAAATAATCCAAAAATAAGTACTTCTTATGAGCCCATGACACACTGACTAACTTCTTTTAAAAGAGATTTATTTTTAACAAATTTCACACATTGCTCTGATATTTGTATTTTTAGAAGTTGTACTATTTATCACAATGTTTGCAATTTATTTTGATTTGATTACTATTGCCATAATTTATTATATGCACTTTCTGAGCTTATTTACAACAATTGCCGGTGGTAGATCACGTGAATTAGTAGAGGGCTTAAGATTTTTCTTCGGAATCACATACTATCTGTATGCATAAGTCATACGATTTTATTATTTTCTGTGTTGCTTGTTTTTAGCGTCTTTTTCGCTCGCTGTAACTATGTGTTCTCTCTTTTTGCTGTTGTTTTTAGTTTTTTTTTATTTCGTATATAGTTATATTGTTTAAGTGACACTGAAAGCTCGTAGCTCATGGAACTCGTATCTAGTTGCTGACTTTGAAGCATGCATAATTAAGATGCGGGAAAGAAAAACGTAGTTGATCAAGCCGACAGAATATGTTAAGTTATGCAAAAGCGAGTTACTCTTGTAGTTATTTTTTACACAGTTGTAGTCGCAGTTGCAGTTGTTGATTCAGAATAAGATCGGTCGACTATAACGTATAGCCGAGCAGTGCCGCAGCTGCTGCTGCAAATGCCGGCGGAATGCGTCTTACGAGTAATGTCGACTACCATTGCCGCCGCCGACTTTGGCGAACTTGATCATTATATTTTGCACTGCAGCCTTTTGCATAATCCCAGTCAGGGACTGTTTTCTAATCACTCTCCTCTTTGTTCTGCACTTAGTGGAAGTAAATACATATGTGTGTGTTGTGAGTAGATGTGTGATTACGTACACCGTTTGCAGCCATATCCACGGATGATGCCAATTCGCTAATGGGCTATTTTCAATTTCTAATTTCATTTCCAAAATACGACGACGAGAGTCCGAACAGTCGATTGACTGAGTGACCCATCTACAGACCTAGGCGAGATACGATGCCACAGAGAGAAAGACAGACGAACGGACAGACAAGTGGCTTACAATGGACGCCTTTTGTGGCTGCTCAACAATTGTGCCTAACGGGCGGAAAATGCAAAAATGTTGTGTGAAAAACGCGAATTTTTCACTTCCGTTTTGTTGTTGCTGCGATTTACTACGAACTGCGAACGCGCGTTCTAACGAATATTTTGTGCTAGAATTCGGTATGTTCGGTGTGTTTTTTTTTTTTATTAGCCAGCGACTAACGCGTCCGCCTGCATTGTTGTTTCAATTCCGACTGATGGCAAAACCGTAAGCTACGCTCAGTATTAGCCTCATCCAATCGAGCTTGAAGCGCCAGCGCCAGACACAAAGAGAGAGATACAGCGACGGAGAGAGAGAGAGAGAGAGAGAGAGACTGAGTTCGTTTAAGCTGAATTGTGAGAGTATTTGCCAAAAAAAAACATTGAGAGAGAAACTTGGTGAGTGGGAGTTGCAATCGGTTGTAGACTTGTTGTGCAGACTTGGACCACAGACAAAAAACTGAAAATTGAAGGAAAACTATTTGGAATCTGTTCTAAATTGTTGACCAAATAATAGGAGTATCGGTTGAAACAGCTGCCAACGAGTGATAACAAAAGCGAAACCTTGAATCCGTTATGATAATAATGAAATTAGTCAGATTGTGATTTGCAGTAACAATCGCGTGGGAGTAAATGCCACGCTAATGATCTATAACTACCAGACAAACAACAAAACTAATAAAGTGCTAGTTGTGGAGCTAACTCTATGGTTTTCCGCAATCCACGGTATTTAACTACTACTATAAACCTGTTTTCACACCTCGTAATTGACGACCCCCTGATTGATCAGCCCCGCCCCAAAAAACCAAAAATCGACAGCCCAAATTTTGCATTGCGCATTTCAAGTATCTTCGCGCTTTCGCATGAAAGTCACTTGTTTTTTTTTTTTTTTGTTTTTGTGTTGAGGGTTCGTCTCAGCTGCAATTGCATTGCATTGGCTATAACACAACGCAACTGGCACTTACCGGTTATTCGCATTGTTGTCAGTGAGCGGCTGCTCCACTTCGGTTTTGGTAACGACGCTGATGGAACGTGTCATGCGGCGGGGCTTCGTGCTGCCCTCCTTGTAGCCAAGATTCTCCATGACGACGACACCACGACGAAGGCGACGCACAGACCTTGCTGCGTACTAGTTCCACTTGTTGTTGCAGTTGTTGATGTTGTTGTTGCTGCTGCTGTTGCAGTTATAGTCACTATTGTTGTTGGTATTTAAAACGCGCAAATATGCGCTTAAATTCAACTCAAGTCGATTGGCTGCACTAGCTATGCAAATAAACCAACCAAAAACTTTCCAATATCAGCTAAACACAATTTATAGACCAGTTTTCGGGGGAAACTCTTTGACATTTACGGGCGATAAACTTTTCGCTTCGATTTCGCACTCTCAGCTGCAATGATAAATGTTTCAATTTTTAATGGTTAACCAAGTGACTTTTCTTCTTTTTAAGTGAGGAAATTAGGTGTGGTCCAGTGCGTGTTTGGACCACAACTAAATTAACTAATTTGTGATTACTTTCGCCGACAAAAAAATGCAAATTATATTAACTAAATATTAACTTTAGCGTCACTTATGTCACTACTCGCTGTTCGCCGACTTTCCCTGGCGTTTTCCTTTTGTCAGCCTGTGTTGTTCAGATCTCTGCGCACGCCGAATGCGGCAATCTTGAGTCGAAGTTATCTAATTCTCATTCTCATCCCATTTGACGCAGCGATAAAGCGATCATAATATAAACAGCTACTTCAGTATTATCATAATTGTGGGGATTTATCTGAAAGTGCTACTGTCAGGCAGTTATATGAACTCGCTGCGCAGAGGCTGCGTCTCTTTGAGGGGCACAATACTTTAATTATTTAAGCAATTATTTTATATATAAAAGACAGCAAAATTAAATATTCATTGAGATTTTCTTGTGATAGCAATTCATTTCTTTTTAAACACAATAATTGTTAACAATTTTTAAATTTGTAAATTTAGTTCACATTAGGTTCATTCATTTACATTATAAGACAGGCTTATATAAAATTTTTGCTGCTTCTCTTTTAATCATTCCTCAAGTTGTACACATTAAATTATTCCTCTTCCCTATAAAACTGCCCATAACTGTGAAACACACATCTTTGAGTATTTCTGGCCAAATTTTTGTTTGCCCACATTATTTACAATTTGTGTCAACGTCAGCGCTTCGGCCGAAGTGCTGGTTAGTAGATTCATTCATTTGTTAAGTAAATTTTTGGTATCAGCCCGAGCCAGACAAAGTTAGCGTTTAAAATAGTAGACACAAAGCCAGTCACAATCAATGCTGGAAGATCTGTTAACTTTAACGATATCTGTATTGGGTGTATATACAAAGTGTGCACTTGAGTATATTTTTATGTTCTTTTAATTGGCACTACAATTATTTAGTTAGCAGCTTACTTTAATTGTTTTATCTATAGATTGCCAGTACAATTACCAGTGCATAATCAGTTCATTGTTGATGTAAAAATAAGTTAAAGAGCATTACGTAAAGTTGTTATTCTATTTAGCTTTTTTGTTGTAATTGTCGACACAATAACAAAATAATAACAATATGTCATTGTTGTCAATTATTTGGCAAAATTTGTGAAATATTAACTTTATTTTTTGTTGAGATGTTTTCAGGGGAATTTAGGAAACCTGTTAGGGAATTAAAACGTATAAAAAACTGGCCAATTATTGAGTACTCTGCTTGGAAACAAGGCTCAGATTGCTTTTAATACTAGTAAACAAAACTTTCTTAAAGAGTTGACTTATTAGCTAATTCTGTAGTCAATCAGACATAGACAACGAAACGAATCTCGACAAAAAGCTGTTATCTTATTATGCGCACAAATTAATTAAATTCTCGGAGAGGCCGAAGTTGAAAAACCAGTTTGCAGTTTTTAAATTCCAGTCAATTTAGCCAGTTGAAAGTTTCTAACGCAATGAACAAATGTTTGCCATCATCATGGTACGTTACCAACTAAATGATCTCGGCCTTAGCTTCCCAAATATCCTCAAAATCGATTGTTGCGTATATAGGAAATATTCAAATATGGTTATTATTATTTTTTTTCGAAATGGAATGACGCTACTTTAAGAACTGCACGCTTTTGCTTGATTGAATTACGAATCGCTTTGGGAAATGTAATGAAGCCAAATGGAAAGAATGTTTTGAATGTTTAAGTGTAGTATATATTCTATTTGCTCTTTTCACAAAACGAAAGCCGAGCCGGAAGCGCCATTTGCAATTTACCGTTTACATGCGACGTCATTTTGAAAAATGCCTCGCCTCCCCCTTTTCGACTCGGGCCGCGCTTCGTGTTATAATTTTGTTTCGTTTTCTTAGTTTACTCGTTCCTTCGTTTGGTTCGTTCGTTTCTTCGGTTCGCGTTGATTCAATTATAATTGAAACTAATTTGAATTTCTACGGACATCATGTATTGTATATGTGTATATGGATGGGTATTATGTGAGATGTCGAGAAACCATAGTAAAGAAAAGGCAAAGAATTTGCGAGACGACGAGAGTTTTGTATTTTGTCTACATATATTTGGTTGCATTGCTTCCAGAATGCCCTTGAACCTGAAGAGTCTGTATCAGAGTCGTTTTACTGCATAACTGTAATTGAATCTTTCTCTCAAATTAAAGGATAATACAACCGAAGAATGTTGCTTGATATGTGAGCATCATATTGTTTATGGCATGCACTTTCGAGCTGCATCGAATAATTCCAGGAATGCTAATTGAATACAATTTTGTTTATTTGGAATATTTGAGTATTCAATTAATCATACTAATGATGTTGCCAAATATTAAAAAGACTTCCATCAAAATAGCTCGACAATTTATTATAAAATACAAAGAAGAGTTGAGAATTATTAATTTTGATTTATGAATGATGTGAAGGTTGTTTGAATTTATGTACTGTTTATTTATAGACACAACATTATTATTTTGTAACGTATACATGCATATATACTATGTAGATTAGACCATATCTTAATTCTACACTTGCGGCTGAGATTTACTTTAGAATTGTTTTGGACAATGCCGGTGTTTCTGCGAAGGTCGCGACATTATTCACTATGGATTTGCATTAGCCCGATACTTGAAAGGAATTCAAACTGAAGGAGCGATAGATAGATTCTCGGTGTGAATTTGTCCGCGATATGAAGCGCGACAACAACGTCGATTGACTGATAAAAAGAACTGCGCCGAAATGATAATGTACACCACAAGTTTCAATGTGGATGCGAATGTGGGAGGTGGATGAACAGATCCCAAACTTAAGCCAAGTGAGCGCGCGCCAATGAGGTTGAATGTACACTTAGTATAATACTATACTATATGCCCTCCACATGCTATCATCACTATAGTGTGTGTATTATCATCATCATCGCCGCTCTTATAGATATTCGCATGTGGACACTCATGTAAGTGCTGATGGAGGAAAAGTGCGAGGAAAGCGAAAGAAGGTTTTGGAACGCTCCAGAGAATCGGCTATCAAATTCATTTAAATCATAATAAAATCTGACGCGACACTTGAAGCGTTCAAGCGCCGGCTCGAAGAGTTCTTTACGAGAGACGGTGACAGTTAACGATGCCGATGCCGATCTCGAAGACGACGTTTCGCCGGTCATTTAGCGTTTTAGCATTAGCGATGTTTACACTAATCCCTTGTAGATTGTGTACAGTTTTGACAACCTGTATGCATATATAAGTATATATATATATTCGTAATCCCCATATCGTAAAAATATCTCTCCTATCCCATCCATTCTCGTAAATTTACTAGCGTGTGGTTATTTTTGTCTTTTGCTTTATTTACTCGCCAGTACATTAATTTAAAAATCATGTTCGCTATTTGCTGTTGCGTGAAGTCATCTAACAAATTGTTTAACAAATTACACATACAAACGAATCAAAATAATTTTGTCAGATTTGCAATGATTAATTGTTCTTCTCTTTTATTTGTCGATGCTTGCTATTGTCAATCTGCAGCTGGTTTGTGTGTTAGCCTTTATTTTTGCCAAATTTGTAGTTTCTGTTTTTTTCCATTGTTTGCGCGCCTTTCATTATGTATTTTTTTTATTGTTTATTCGTTTTTAATCATAACGTTTATTGTGTGCCGTAGACCATATTGTTTAAAGACTCGTATACGATTTGCAAGCTCGTCGACTTGATTTCCCACGCATTTGCCGAATTGTTAATAAAAAATAAAATAAACAAAATGTGGTTGGTATAAACAAACCCCGAAATTATTTTTGTGAATGTCGATCATTATATACTCTAGCGAGCATATTATTCCACGTGCTAGTCTAACGAACTAAAGTTTTTTGTTTCGTAAATTGATGGTACTATCAATATCGTAAATTGTTGCTTGGTATTATTCCATTATTTATTTCCATGCCAGTATTATGATAACAATAATTTAGAATATAATTAGCTCACGTGTTACAAATTGGGGTTTGTAACAGTTATTGCCTTTTAGAAGGGTGTTATATAGAATATCTTGTCTTATTGGGAATTCCCTCTCAACGTGGACTTTGATACTGTCTCGTCAGAGTTACGATTGCATTTGCATAAAGTATGTCAGTTTTAGATATGAATTAATTACTTTAAATAACAGTTAAACACCGTTATATAAAACCAGTCGGTAACAAGTGAAATTTCTCTTCCTTAACCATATATTTTAAACCCGCTTTATCCAGTTTTCAATTTTGGTCGATTACTTTAAATTTTTGCCGCACACCAATCAAAATATAAGAAACCGTTAGTAGTGAGATAACAAAAATATTTCGTGTGCCGGAAACGTGATGTTATTACTATTAACAAATCACAGTTTCGCTTGTGGCCCGCAATTATCGCCTTGTTCTGAGCTAATAATAAGCTTGCCTTAGGCATGCCAATTGTTTGAAAAAGCTTCTTAATTTAGTTTCACCTGCAGTAAAGTTCATCAGTATCTGATTAATAGACATTTTCTTACATTTTTTATTTTGTTATCATGAATAGAATTTACATCACACCAGGTAATAGCGTAGACATTTAATTGCGTCGTTGGTATGCAACAAAATGTTGCATCTAGCGGTGGCTAACATGGCATTTAATTTAGCTAACGATTTTGTCTTTATTTCTATACATCTATTGTTGTTATTGTAGCGCAGGAAATACTCCCGCAGTTTAATTTTGCATTATATACGGGAAAATACAATGCATTGATCAACTTAAGTATCTATATACATATATTTGTATATATGTATGTATGGTTGTAGAGACAATGGCCGCCTCGAGCGCTCTGAACTTGACATCAAACACACGATAACATAACGATTGTGCACTTGTATTTTTGCAGTTACTTTTCCCCCTGAACTTCAGCGATATGTTGGGCAAAGTTGACGTGGAGGCCAATGTGGAGGGCGGTGGTCCATCCGGTCAAGCGGGTGCCATTCGTTGGGGAATTGCAATGAGTTTGCGCAGCTTCGTTGATCAAGAGATGATTGAGTCCATGCGCTTGGGTAAGTCTTATCTAGTTGTTTCTCGATTACAAACCGAAACTCATCATTGCCACTAATTACTTTCACATCGATATATTTTTTACAGCCGGCTTGCTGACACGTGACTATCGCAGACGAGAACGCAAGAAGTTCGGACAGGAAGGCGCACGTCGCAAGTACACGTGGAAGAAGCGCTAAGCGGCAAAGAACAAAGCGGCCTTGCATTTCTACTGTTCAAATGTTCAATAAAAAAAACTATGATATATTAAGTAAAGAGCGTTAACTACATTTGGTTTAGCGGCTTAAGACCCAGCAGCTGCATGCCACGGTGCAACGTGCGCTTAGCCGCATGGAAGAGCAGCAAACGTTGCGATTGTTTCTCTAGGCATCGCTCCTGCTTCACAGGCAACCGCTTTAATGCTCGGCTAGTTGCATTGCTATAACAGAATAACACAGAAGTTAGTTTAATACCTCATGTGAGGATGGGACTCTGCATACCACAAGCCAAACAGATAGTTGACCAGCACACAAGCCTCCAGTTGCTCCTTGGATTGCCACACGAATTGCTCGAAGCGTGCCAGCTCGTAAAGCACATCCAGTGCATCTGACGGCTCTTGGGTTAAATGCTGCCAGCTAGGCTTAATCTCTGCCAGCTGGATGTGTTTAAAATTATCCAGCAAGCTGTGTAAACGACAATGTGTATACTGCAGTTTGATGCCCGTATCCCCGTTCACTTGTAGTGCTTGATCCCAGCTGAACTCGTGATCTCGCTGTCTTCGTTGCTTTAATACGTTTACCAACACAGCAGACACGCCCAGAACATCGCAAACGAGTTCATCATTCATACTTCTATTCTCTTTAGTGGCTGTAAATGAAAATTCTAATCAATCAGTGTTTCATTGAATGTAAATTAGTTTGACGCTCACTGGCACTGTTACTTCGCTTTTCACGCATCACCTCACGAGCTTCGTCGAGCACATCGCGCAGGAAGATCGCCTTGCCCTGGCGCGTGCTCATACCATGAATCCGTCCAAATTTCACATGTTGTAGTTTATTATTCAAGCTGTTGTCTAAGGCCGTAACTGTTTGGAAGAGAGCATTAAAATGATCTGCCTGACCATTATCCACAACATACAGCATTCGTGAGAACTGAAGCTGTCTCTGGCGTTTTAACAGCGCCGCAATGTCTCGAGCCAAATATAAAGTGGAGCCATCGCTTTTGATAACAGGAACTCGGCGTTGACCCACAACAACAACTTCACGTCCATCGTGTTCCCCTTGCAGCATCCCAGCTGACCGTAGTTTGGTCAGCACTTCAGTGATTTCACTCTGCGAGTACTGGGACTCCCATTCGTAGCTATCAAATTGGACGCCAAGTCGTTCGTAAACAGCAGTGAGCTCATCTATGGTATAATGACGATACTGCTGCCACTGGGCGGTCATGGCATCATCGGTGCCCGCCTCCAGCGCACTAAACAATTCTCGTGCTCGTTGAGCCAGAGCTGGATTCTCCGTGGCGGCCTTATTGGCCTCAACGTATGCGTTATAAAGGGTTTCAATTGGAGCAGCTCGCATTTCAGCATCAGAAACTTGCTTCAGTTGGACACCCAAAGCCAATAAGCCAAATTGCGTGCCCCAATCACCTAGATAGTTGAGACGCGTAGTGCGATAACCCAAATGCTGGTAAAGATTGGCCAATACATTGCCAATGATGGTAGAACGCAGGTGTCCCACATGGAAGGGTTTTGCAATGTTTGGTGAGCTAAACTCAATAACAACATGCTTGTCGGCGTAAGATGGCGAAACTGTGGTTGCCTCCCCTGCCTGCAAGAGAAGCGTTGCAAATGCGTCTGGCTGTAGCTGAAACTCGACTTTAGCTGCACTACGTCCTGCACTGGGCACCACACGCACTTGCTCAATATAAGTGGCATCAAATTGCTGACTTTTCACCGATTCCAACAATTCGTTTTCGTGTTGTGCAACCGTTGCCGGCAATGTCCATTGCAACAATGGACGTGATGCAGCAGAGAGCTGCTTCTTAGCGGGCACCTCCAACGCATGATAGATGTTTTCTAGTTGTGGCAACTGTGAAGTAACAGTATAATGACACGAATTATATTAGTTTTTATTGATTTACTTGCTCACAAATCGCGCGCCGTATGCGGCTAGTCATGTTATTTTGAACAGGGTGGTAACTCCTTGATAGTGTTGCAAAATGTCAACGTTTTCATGTTAGACAGCCGCAATCCAACTTGTTATTGTCAATTGCCAATAATTAAATTTGTTACCTATATTTATTTACTTATGCTTATTATTATTACTTATTATACATATGTTTCTATATTTATTTATTTCATTAAATTTATTTTTCTGAACATAATTGTTATAATTTCCAACACCTGCTTGCAGGTTATGCAGTGTGTGGACTTCAAATCAGCTGTTTTTATTAAGCTGGGTTGGGCTTGTTAGTGTTTTTTCTGTAAACAACTCGCAATCTTAATTTGTGAATTTTAGTTGGCAAATCTTTATGTAAATGGAACAAAATGCATAAGGCTTATTGTGTGCAGTCAATCCTATCACAGGGCGTTCAAATTGAAGCAATTGCTGCTTATGGTAAGTTGTTACAAATATAATGTAATATCCTCAAATTAACTTTACATTACCCTTACACTTGTCCACTAGGAAATCATGTCATTTTGGGCACCAGAAGCGGTCAGCTTATTATGTACTCGGTGGATAAAGATAAGGGCGTGGACATGCAAATGTTTAACAAAAATTTCAGTAAAAAACCAATTACTCAGATGGAGGTGGTGGCGGCTGAAAACCTCCTCTTTGTGTTAACCGACAGCATGATTCATGTGTGCGATATGAGTCGACTTGAGAATAATTTCGAATTCGTGCACAGTTCACCAGATACGAAAGGATGCACCTTGTTTACTATGGATGTAGACAGCCGCAAATCAACCACTGGCGAATTGGCAACATTTATAAGAATCGGTTGTGCCATCAAACGACGTATTGTGTTCTTCTTTTGGAAAGTGGATAAACTCGCTTCATTGGAGTTGACAATTGAATTGCTCGATCTGCCCAGAGCTATTTGTTGGGTGAATCAAACCGTTTGCGTGGGTTACAAGGATGAATACGTAATTTACAATGTCAGTAAGGAAAGAATACCAATAGAATCATTTTATTTACTTAAGATTATTTTTAGATATCGTGCACTCCACCAAAGATGCATAAGCTGATTTTGACCTCCTCAACCATTAGTCAAGAGCCCAACATTTGCCTGATTCGCAGCAATATGCTGGGTATATCCAAAGACAACTATCTAATGCTTATTGATCCAAGTCAATATCAAGCAAAGGAAGGCAGCGTTGAAGGTAGCATGAACAACAAGACAACGGCGATCATGTGGACACACCCACTTTTGGGATTAGGTAAGTTTACAAATTCTCTGGCTGAGCACATAACATACAATAACTTTCACCCTTTGAAGTTTGGGATGAGCCGTTTGTCATTGGCCGTACTAAAAACGCTGTTGAGATTCGCAATTTGGCAGGGAAGGAGACGTTAGTGCAATCTCTGCCAGAGCTAAAGAACACCAGATTCCTAGTTCGCTCAGACAAGGGTACCATTTTTGCCGCCGCCTCGTCTGAGTTGTGGTGCATTCGCATGGTGGACATTCCAAAACAGCGCAAGGAATTGTTGCAACAAAAGAAATTTCAATTAGCAATCGAACTGACGGTAAGATGAACCAGACGATAATCTTACGATTTTCAATTACAATAAAGGCGGTTTCAGGATATCTCCGAGGAAAAAGGTAATGATAAAGCGCAGACGATACGTGAGATACATCGGCTTTATGCCAACGAACTATTCACCAATAAAGAATTCTCGGAAGCAATGGAGGAGTTCGAAAAGGCCGCCATAGATCCTTACGAAGTAATCAAGCTTTTTCCTAACCTTGTACCAGAACCTCAACATACAGTTGACGATGCCGTGCCTACACCAAGAGTGCCTAAACTAGAGGATCATGATCTGGAAAATGCCTATAAGGCTTTGATTGTATTTCTGGTGCAGGCTCGACAGCGTGAGGTTGTCAAGCTACTAGATAACAAAAACAGTTATAAGTTATTGTTGGAGATAATTGATACTACGTTGTTGAAGTGTTACTTGCAAATAAATGATGTATATGTCGCTCCACTGTTGCGATTGAATCAATGCCATTTCGAAGAGTCGGAAAAAATGCTTAAGAGATACAATAAGCTCTCGGAGTTGATCATACTTTATGATGGCAAAGGCAAACACAAGAAAGCGCTCACACTTTTAAAGGAGCAGGCAAATGTGGAAGGATCTGTGTTGCAAGGCCTAAATCGTACCATAAGTTATCTGCAAGCACTGGGTGCTGATAATCTCCCGTTGATTTTTGAATTCGCCGACTGGGTTTTAACTGAGGATCCGCACGAAGGCCTAAAAATATTCACAGATGAGTTGATTGATGTTGAAGAGCTACCTCGAGCCAAAGTACTTGACTTTCTAGTTAGCAAACATAAGGCACTGGTTGTGCCCTATTTGGAGCATATCATAGACGAATGGAAGGACACGAATACACTACGCCACAATGCTTTGATCAAGGAGTATATCAAGCAAGTGCAACAACTGCTAGCCCAGCAGGCTAAGGGGTAAGTTAATCGTCATTATCTATGTCTGTAATGTCATTTTTATAATCTATTATTGACTTCTTTTCAGAGAAGAAACCCCAGAGCTTCCTGCTTTGCGTGCGAAGCTGTTCAAAATGCTAGAAGATTCTCAACACTATTCTCCAGATAGTGTACTGCAAGACTTTCCCACCAAGGTGCTACTGGAGGAACGAGCATTGATTCTGGGTCGCCTTAAAATGCACGACAAGGTGCTAGCTATATATGTTCTAGTGCTAGGCGATATGTCAAAGGCTAAAGCTTATGCAGAAGCTAACTATGACCAGAACAAAGACGTCTTCGATATCCTACTAGAAATCATACTGAAGCCCATGCAACAACCATTCGAGGATGTACCCATGCATCCCGATTATGTGACGCCAAATTTAAAAGTGGCTGTGGAGTTGCTCAACACCTATACTGTGAAAATTGATCCAATCAAGACATTGGAAGTAAGCTAAAGCATGCATAATTTGTAGTCTGTACATTAATTATAACATATTCTTTATCAAAATATCTTTTTATTGCAGTCTCTGCCGGATGATATGGACTCAAGTGAGGTGAAGTATTATTTAGAAACGGTGATACGCACTCAAATGGCAGAGCAGCATGAGCGTCAAATCATGATTGGACTTTTACGAGCTGAGGCAACACGACTTAAGACCGCCGTAGATAAGGAGATGAATAAGAGTTTCATACTAAACGAGTCCACAGTGTGTCCCGAATGCAAGAAACGCTTCGCGAATCAGACTGCGTTTGTGCGCTATCCCAACGGCCAAATGGTGCATCTGTCCTGCTACGACAGATCAATAGCAACCAACCAGCCGTAAATGTTCAGTGTATGTGATAATCACTATTAGTATCCATGTAGTTTAGCTATCTAATTTTGTAACGCTAAGCATTAAAGTAAATCATGCCATTCTTATATTGTACATCGATCTCCAAGAGTTTACGATTAGAATAATATACATATTTATTGGACTATATTTACAAGAATTTTGTGGCATCATCATCATTAAATGGCTTATGCCTCTTCACTGCCATCCATCAAACTGTCGCCGTCCAGGTCAAGCGAATCGTTGCATATGGATAAATCTGACTCGGAGGCAGCACGACTCAAAGGACGCGTTGGCAGCAAAAGCGAGTGCTTGCTATCCTCATTGTCATCCTCCAGCAGACTGGGGGATGCAGTGCTGCAGGCAGCATTCAATGGCAGCTCGGCGGATGTGGATGTTGATGATGCAGCGGCCGCGACAGCTGCTGCAGCTGCTGATCCTGCGGGCAACTGAGTTTGCCTAATCAATGCCAAACGCTGTTGCGTTAGTTCCAGGTGATGCTTACGCCATTTAATGCGTCGATTCTGAAACCAGACCTTCACCTGTGCTTCTGTCAGCTTGAGTGTGTGCGCCAGATAAAGACGCTCCGGTCCGACCATGTACTGCTGTCGCTCGAATTCGGCTTCTAGGCATTCCAGCTGCTCCGGCGTGAAGATTGTGCGTACGCGTTTGTTTTTCAGCGCGCTCTTCTTGTGTGAATCTATGGGAGACAAAATAATCAAGTTCAGATGATGCTTGTGTTTTCCAATAATGTTTGATATGGTAACTAAATAAAAATAAATCAATTATTTTACTGAAGATTCCTGTTAACTTATTTTAAATTAAATATTTTACAGTTTTTCACGGATTAATTTAAAATGAAAGAAAAAATGATATGATTAAGGTATCAATAAGCTAATTCAATACATTCACTGTCATTGCTTGCATTCTTAATTACAGTCTGCAGAAGTTTGACAATTGTTTACTGCTCAAAACTATTCCGAAACATTTTTGCAATTAAAGTTAACAAGAATTGAAGCGTCATTCATATATATATGTACATACATATAAATATTATATATTTTATTTATACTAGATTAAAAGTTAAGACCGCTTTGCTTTTAATTTTTGTTATTATTATTTTTATATTTATTGTACAATAAATAACTCTTAATCTAGTTTATATCGCGTCAGCTCTTGATGCTGATTCACCTTATATATCTTATGCCCCATTTCCACTGCTACTCAGTTTTTACATGGGGGAACGTAACATTCGACCTTAACGGAAAAGAACCGAAGAAGGTTTTTTGGTGCAGTGGAAATGAGGCATTAATGTGTTCGTACATATGTATCTGTTTCTGCAAGTTACGCACATATCAATTTCGACTATCGGAACACAATTTGTAAAAACAGTTTGAATTATTTTTATATTACATTTCATATTTTACCTATTTTTACTTGAAATAAACTTTCTGATATATAATATTCCATGTATTTTCTTTAACCAGTTAAAGTAGAGGTCGTGTTTTCTTCATAAAAGAACGAATTTATATATCCGCTACCCATAGGGTAGGAAATATATGTAGGCAACTTTGACCCTATAAAGTATATATATTTTTGATCAGCCGAGGCGATATAGTCATGTCCGTCTGTCCGTATGAACACCTACATAGATCTCATATGCTACATATATGTATATTCAAGATATATTTTTTTTCGACAACAATTTTTATGTTTGCAGGCAGAATTATCGCTAGAATTTTGATACATTCAATAATTTATTGTCTTTATAATTTTTTATACCCGCTACCCATAGGGTAGAAGGGTATTATAACTTTGTGCCGGCAGGAAATGTATGTAACAGGTAGAAGGAGGCATCTCCGACCCTATAAAGTATATATATTCTTGATCAGCGTCAACAGCCGAGACGATCTAGCCATGTCCGTCTGTCCGTCTGTGTGTCTGTCCGTCCGTCCGTATGAACACCTAGATCTCAGAGACTATAAGAGATAGAGCTATAATTTTTTTTCGACAGCATTTGTTATGTTTGCACGCAGATCAAGTTTGTTTCAAATTTTTGCCACGCCCACTTCCGCCCCCGTAAATCAAAAAAAATCGAATAACAAGCGTAATTGTAAAGCTAGAATTGCGAATTTTGGTATATACAATATTAACTATAGTATTTATGATTCCTGAATTTGGTTGCGATCAGATTAAAATTGTTGAAGTTATTAAAGAAATACTGTTGTATGGGCAAAAACGCCTACTTACTATGGGTCTAATTTGCTTTGACCGACAATCTGGTATATTGTGCCGTCTATGGTATATTTTGAATGCGGCACTATATCGGTTTACCAAATATACCATTTGGTATATTTTTTAGTATTTGTAGTATATTAGGTATATTTTAATAATAATACCCCAAAATATATTTTTAGTATTTTTGTAGTATAATTGGTATGTTTTGAGAATAATACCGCACAATATATTGCTTTTATTCAAAATGGGTAGCGGGTATCTCACAGTCGAGCACACTCGACTGTAGCTTTCTTACTTGTTATATATGGGGAAAACGCCTACTTAGTTAGGGGTCTTAGGTTCTTTGCACTCAGTCCTATATTTTCAATATAGTACTGTATGAATACTGGTATATTCTTTAGTATTTTTGTGGTGTATTAATTTGGTATATTTTAAAATGATCACCGTAATATTTAGCTTTTATTCAAAATGCGTAGCTGGTATCTCACAGTCGAGCACACTCGACTCTAGCTTTCTTACTTGTTTAAAAGGTTTAAAATAAAAATAAAATAGTATTCAAATATATTATTTATTATATTTATTTACTCATAAATAATTGAGAAATTCAATGATTTTTAAATGCAACCAGTGATATACATAAAAAAGAAAATTTGCATCATTTTAATTAATCGACTTGATTAGCCACTTACCCGACTTGAGCTTGTCCCGTTGAAAACTTAGCGACGCCTGCTGTGCGTGATGCTGGTGCAATTGCTGGAGACTCTGCAGCGCCGACGGACCACCACCCACAACAGCAGCAGCCGCGACGGCGGCAGCAGCAGCGAAATTGGCTCGCTGCTGGGAGTGAGAATGGGAATGTGGATGAGGATGCTGCACTGTGGACAGGTAACGACTGCCGTTGCTATCACAATTGAAGTTATTTACACTTTGGCTATTGTTGTTGCCATAGTTGTTGTTGCTGCTGCTGTTGTTGTTATTGCTGCTTGTGTTGTTATTGTTGTTGTAGCACTTGCTGTTGTTGTTGTCGTGGTCAGCGGCGTCTGCCGAGCTGCCGCCATTGAGAGACAAATTAATGGCATTATTATAGTCCTTGCTCTGTTGCTGCTGCTGCTGCTGTTGCTGAAGACCCAAAATGGCGGCTATTGTAAACGATTTGCCCACATCGAGGGAGGTATGCGCCGCGGCCGCCTCAATGAGCTGCGCGTGCGACGTCGCAGTCGCCAGTTGCTCCCTCTGCTGCTGCTGCTGCTGGGGGTGTGTGTGCGATTGTGTGTGTGTCTGAGACTGTGCTTGCGTTTGTGTGGGTGCTGTTGCTGGTGGGAGGCCAATGGGAAGTTGCTGCTGCTGCTGCTCCATTTGGTATGAACTTTGACCCGCCGCCGTCACTGCAGCTGCTGCTGCCGCCGCAGCCAAGGCAGCCGTGGGCAGTGAATGATGCGGTTGCAACTGTCCATGTCCATGTCCTCCTGCATGATGGTGGCCCAGTGTGTGTGCGTGTGTGTGTGCAACACCGTTGGCTTGTGTGTTATGCAATGCCAGAAAGTGTGACAAAGGATTTGCGTGATATTTGGAAGGATTTTGCAACATGCTTAGTATTTGGCACAAGCACAATTCAAGCTGCACGCTGCCTCGACGACTCTTAGTCCACTTGTTGGTCGCTCGCTCGCCTGAAAAATGCAAAGCGAAATGTTTAATTGTCTCCAAGTGCCAAGCCACATCCAGTTCCAGGTGTCAACGACTCTCTGATTATGCCTACAATTAAGTGGCACTTGACCAGCCGTGGCAGCAACAACGCGTGTAATCCGAGAACCTCTTAAGCCGAATCCCAATTGTAAATTGCTCCAAATGAGCCAAGCCTCTCTATACTATAAACACTACATACATATATGGAAGTAAAGTGTGTGTGTGGCTTGGTTAAACAATTGACCCTGCAATCGCATGATGAATGGTGGCCAACACCAACAGGTTGAGGCAGTTGCTGCTGCAAGTGACCGCAGACTGTGCCACACATTGGAGACATGCATTCGCATGGTGAGTGAGTGCATTCATTTATGCACTTAATTGCAAAGCTTTTCTTAAGTCCCTCTCTCTCTCTCTCTCTCTCTCTCTCTGTCTCTTACTAACTGCCTCTTTCTCTCTTGTGGGCTATCTGTCCTGCTCTGCTGCTGCTGTGGTTGTCACTGGCAATTTGATAGCCTAATTGAGACTTTGTCTCATTGTTGTTACTACCACGTCTCTTGCTGTTGTCCTCAGGTGCGTAAAATATCCATTTGATAGCCACACAATGTCTGATATATGCTATACTATACTATATATGCAAGTGATTGTAAATGCGGCCAAGTTGTGTTTGCTTAGAGCTTGACATTAAATAAATTAGGTTCATTAAGATTACTGACTTGTGGCCATGTCCACAAATAACTGTTATCCCCTTGCAACATAAATTATCACAATTAAATGAATGCTAAGGGAATCATTTGGAAATTGTTGAAATTATGTTCAGACAGGTTTAAATACAATCTTCTTGGTTTACAACTAAATTATGCATTATTCAAGGCATGTTATATTAAATATATGTTATGATTCCTTTTACTAAGAAAATTGACTGAATTACGTATATATTTTAAAAAATTGTCTAATATGTCTGGTAAAGCTTTTGAGAAGCAATTACAATTTCAATAGTATTCCCTATGCAAGTTTAGCTGTATAAGTTTACTCTATCTATAATTCAGAAATGCAGAATCCTTGTACTCCTATTACAATACTTCATTCTTCATTACAATATGCCTGTCAAGTAAGCTTAGTTTTTTAATGTTAGTAAACTGTATATATTTTTTTTCACTTAGTTATTTGAAATTTAATTTTGTTTCAAAAAGTACTAGCAAGAATCATTCCTATTGGGAATTAAAAATATTTTCTTGATGCTAAATGAGAAGTTGTTCTTTATTTTATTTCAAATTGTATTCCTAATTTTATACTATGCAGTGCCAACCATATTCCAGCCATTAAAGTCAATAAAAAAGGATAAAGTAAGTCTCATTTAATATTTCTTTAATAACATTATTAATTTTTAACGTATATAATGGATAATTAAAAAAAAAAGGGATTCTTTGTAAAGAAATATTTGCTAAATTTTTTTTAAATTTAGAGGATTGGAAAATACAGATTCTTTTGTTAAAGTATTTCCTATAAAATTTGGAATATTTAAAAATATGTTGCCGTAATATAAAAACCCAAAAAGTAATTAAGTAAGAAATGTATAGCTTTAATTAAAACTTATTTCCTCTCCTTTTTCTAATCGAACATTTTCTTATTGATTTCGAAATCTGTCTTATATCCGTTGTATCGAAATTTGAAAAAGTTAAACCATATACATAGACCACAAACCTTTAAGTATTTCAATAGATATGTTGATTATGGAATGCGATGATATAATCCAAGCAATAGGATAGCTCCCATATAATGTAACATTAATATCTTTCAGATATTTTCGCAAGTATTGCAATATTTCACTTGGGCACTTTAAACTGCGATTAAATAAATCTCAAAATAGCCGACGGCAAATGAACTGTTGCCTACAATTGCGCGCGTTTTGAGAATTGCAATCGATGTCGGATGAAATGCGGATGAATATATTCGGATAATCGGAAAATGTGAGCCTCGTTTGGCTGGTTGCATGCGAACGTGAACGTGTTGCAAACTCAACTGAATTCAAAAGTTGCTGGCAGTAAAATTTTTACAATATCTGCAGCAGCAGCAGCAGCAACGACAGCAGCAACAATCAAGCGTCGACGTCGCAGCAGCGCAGCTTTGTCTCTGCCTCTGTGAATGGTTGTGTGTGTGTTGAATTGGTGCTGTGATTTTTCTCTTGCTCTTGTGGGATGCGGTTCTCTTCATGTGTCTGCTTTTTTCCGGGATTTACACAGCGTCGACAGAGGCAGCGACTGTGACGGCGACAGCGACTGCGACTGCAGCAGCAACAGCAACAGCAGCAGTTGCTGCTGCGTAACATCATCATCATTCAGATTGTCAGGAGCAACCACCAGCAGTTACATAAAAACGCAAGCACCCTGCCAACAAACCGCCCACCTATCGCAGCAACCACTCCCCCACCGTCCATCCCCGTTTGCCCCTTTTGCCTCCTTGTGGCACGTTGTGCTCATTTGTGCCGCATTCGACGCGAGTGTATGAAAAGTTATTGAAATTATTAAATAAATGGATAATTGGCTGGTTGCTGGGCGAGTGAGTGGATAGATGGTTGGGTGGGTGGAAGGATGGTTCGCTGGATACGTCGAGAGGGCGGTGCCAGGATAACGCAGGCAAAAACAATATGGCGCAGCGTTATTTATAGTACTTTGTGGGGGCAACAAAAAACAACGGAAAGGCAACTAATTAATTAAGCAATATTCTATGGCAAGAAAATTACTGAAACATTTATGACTGCGATTCTAAAGATGATGGATGAACGCATTATCTTTTATAATATATCAATTTTATGAGAGAATCACTAAACGTAAAAACTAGAGTCTCAGAATACTTTATATTTCATTTATAAGCTCCTCACACTGTTGTTTTGCAACTCTTTCTTAAAGCCAAAGTCGCCTTAAATTTACCACTTGATAAACTACTCGAAATACCAACGATCATTATTACGAGAGAAACCCCAATTAGCGCCCATCAAAGTGAATCAATGCACAACAAAAGGAAAAAGCAAAAAGGAAAACAGAAAACAAGAAACGGCACGAACAAGAAAAATGGAAAATGAAATACCAAGTGCTTGGTGAGACGTGGCTGAGACGAGACCATGCGATGAACTTTAAATCCGCCACGAGATACAACATTTTAAATCAAAGTCAGGCATTTTACCGAAACGAAGAAATGCGTTCGTATTCCGTCTTTCTCGGCTCTCTCTCTCTCTTTCTCTCTTGAGTCTGAAACTGGGAAACTGAGAAGCTGAGAATGAGAATAAGGATGAGGCGACACGTTTGTCGTTTCAATCATCATTAGTGCTAATGTACCCACAAGAATTGGGCAGACGCCTGGCATGGAGCAAAGTGGCAAAATGGGCAAAATGGCACCGAAAGCCGAGGGAGAGAGAAAAATTTCGGCTGCCGTCGCTGCCGCAGCGGAGCGAGAACGAGAGCGAGAGACACGAGAGCTTAATACAAATACATGCATACTTGCATGTGTATGTGTATGTGTCTGTGTGTGTAGTAAATGGTGCATATATTTTGTATATAGGTATGTGCATGTATATTATCACAAATTTTGTTTATTTACCACAATTTTAATATTTTTTGTTTAAGGGTAAAAAAAAAATTCCACACGTTACAAGTGGCCCATGTGTGTGTGTGTGTCTGTGCGGTGTGTGTGTGTGAGCTAGCTTCTGCGCATGTGTCCGTGCATCTGCTGGAATGAGAAGGCGTCGCAGCCGCAGTCGCTGCCGTCGCCATTGTTGCTTGGCCTTTTGATAAACTTCGCAGCTTGCAGCGATGAAGCTGGAGATGAAGACGGCGACAGAGACGAAGACGAAGGCGGATGGCAGGGCAGGGGGTAAGCGGTGGCTCATCATAATGACGATAATGATGTTCTTCTTGCTGCTGCTGTGGGAGCCATAATATTTATTTATTCTCGAATAAAAATAAACATATACAAAATGAATAAATGCAAAAAAGGGCAAACAAACTTTTCAAGCAAGGCAAAAGTTTTTTCATTATGAATTATTATGTAAAGCCGTAAAACTCTGGAGTGGGAAAAAGAGTTTACGTACACAAATTAAATTGCCCTTATTATGACCAGGGTTGCATCGCGGGTTTCATTAGGGAGCCAATAAAATATTAAAATTCATAAAGTATTGCCTACTTATTGGGGCAGTTGTGAAACTTCAAATTTGAATAGAAATTAAAATAGAAAATTATTTGTTTCTGATTAAAAATATCTACAACTATTAAAATCTGGCATTTCATTTCATAATGTTCTCAATAGGTAATAAGTATGTAGATAGATAAAGCTTGTCGCGGTGCTGAAACTTCAAAGAGGGCTCCTTATTTAATGAAAATATTTTTATTATTATTGAGCTGCACTGTGTTGTTGCATGCCACGCAGACCTCTAGCACACACGCACACACAATGTTAATAGACGCAGCTCCCATACACACACACACACATACTTACATCCGTTTTCAACACTCTCTTTCTCTTTTGCTCTTAGTCAAAGCAGCATTAAATATCATTAGCCTGTTGATGGACAAGCGAGACAGCGATATTCATTTGCCAAACTGAACATCATAATGTCCTTAGTAAAGCTCCGGCAATGCACATGAACCACCCTCCAACGTCCGTTGAACACCACCCACCAGAGACAACCACCCACCCACCACCAACAACACCCACTGGACGCCGACAACACAAAATGGACTCAAAAATTTGAGCGCAGCAAAACATTTGCGGCATGTTTTTAATAATGTTGTTTATAATGTTGATGTTTTTTTGTTGTTCGTGTTGTTATTGTTTTTTTGCTGTTTGCATGAATTTTTATAGAATGCCTTTTATGGCTTTTTGGGCCGAAATAAATGCCGTTAAATCTGTTTTTATTTCGGTCATTTCCCTATGGCCAATTACGAGTACGGCAAACATTTTATTTTATGGCTGACAAAGCATTTAGTCTGCTATGTTTTATGTGCGCATTTTTCAATAAATGCCTAGCCGAAAAATTAATTAGTATCTCATCGCATCGCATCGCATCTCATCTCATTTCATCGGGCACTCAAAAATCAAAACCAGCATAATGAGCGCAATTTAGAAATTTCTCAATTCGCCAAAATACACAACACAACAACGCAATGCGATACAAACAAAGCAGCTACTCGGCGCCCATTTTGACTTTTTAATTAAATCGTGTTTTTGGCCAATGCAGCCACTGTTATTATTGCCATTAGTAGTGCAGTTATTGTTGTTGCTGTTGTTAGTGGCCAAAACCACTCCAATTTGCAACTGTGGCCATTGTCGAAATGAGTTTTTGGTACCTAGGCCAATTGGCTGCCCAAAATGCTGCGCAAGTGAAAAATTAATTTTACCCAAATTACCAAATTTCCGATTTGCAAAGTTCTTGCCGCCGACTGCAACTGGTCGTTGTAATTAGAAATTTATTTGGTTTTTAGCCACTAATAACTGCGTTTTTAATTGCATATTGTGCGCCATATTTAATTAAAATTTTCTATTGCCTTTTACGTTGCGCATCAACGTTTTAATTGCAACTACAAACTGTAAATGCTTGACGGAAAAGTCGGAGATGTCAGCAAAGCACATTTCAAATATGTTATGCTATAACAAATAAATTATAACAAATTCTAAACTATGCGTCAACTTTGAATCGGATGAACTTTGGTAACTGCTCTCTTCATATAATAATAACATTACACTACGTTTTTAGCTGTATTATTAATAATATGTAATGTTGTTTAAGTCAACTAATAGCTTTTATCGCATTTTAATTTTAAACTACATTCTCTAACTGCAATATTATTATATTGTTCAGATTTTTTTATTATATAATTTATATTATATATGGGTAATACCATGTCGAAATTTGTCCCGTGCGAGACTTTTTACAGTGCACTGCAGTGAAAATAACATAAACTGAATCAATTTTAAAAATAAGTGAATGTTATTCTTAAAGTTTTAGATAAGCACTATATTTAGAGCTAAGATTGATTTTAGGAATTTCTTCTGCTTTACGATAAAATATATAAATTCGTTAATTTTTTGGTTGTGCTTACGAATTGGTTAATTTTTGCAATTATCACAACAGAAAACAAAACAGAAAGAAAATTCCAAAACTATTCTTAGCTCTAATTAAAGTACTTATCTAGAGCTATAAAAATAAACTTTTCTTATTTTAAAAATTTTTTTCAGTTTATGCTATTTTCAATGTAAAGTGTCTCGCACGGGACAAATTCCGTCATGGAATTACCCATATGTAGTTATATTAACCATAAATTATAGCTTATGTATTATTACTCTCAAACTCTTAAAAATATTATCATATTTAAACACAAACTTTTATAAATAAGGAATGAAAACAAACCTACTTTTTCTGAAGTACATATTTATTTAGAGTGCTGCTGGGAATTAAAACATATTCTTTATCTTTTTCTTCTATTAAGGTAATTAGAGAATTAGATTTCGTATTAAACTATAGCTTATGTATTACGGTACTATTACTGACAAACTTATACAAATTTTATCATATTTAAATAAATAAGAAATATAATAAGAAATAAAAACAAAACATTTGCAAAAAAAAAAAATTTCTGATCTATTTATTTAATGTTCTGCTGTGAGTTAAACATAATCTTTTTGTTTATTCTATTAAGGTAATTAGAGACTCCATGTTCTCCAACACGACAATAGATATGACATAAATTGCATCCAAATGTACTCTGACAAAAAATATCTTTCTCAGCAGCATGTTCCCAAATTAAAAAACTACAAATAATTATTATTTTTAGGCGAATAATTTTTCATTTATATAATTTTTTTAATTATGAAAATATTTTATCAACATTTTAAACAAAACATAGAAAAAATTTAAAAAAAATCTTCATTTATGAAGTAAAACTAAAAAAATGCAAATATGCATGGAAAGAGAAGAGGAAGCAACCTAAAATAATTAGAAAATAATAATAGAAAAAGTACCAAATAAATACAATGAATTCTATTAGGAGCTTTTCATTTCTTACATATTTAAATGTTTCAACGTTTTGGCAAACTTTCTAAAGCTTATTCTACTAAATATAATACATACTATGTAATCTCAAATTAAACTTAAAATTCTGTTAAAATGTGCCCACAAAACTTATACAAACTTTCATTCAAAGTTTTTCTTTTAGTGTTGCAATATATTTTATCCTTTAAACAGAACATATAACATTTAATGTGAAAACACAATTAATTTTAATAGAATATTAAGCCTTGAAGGCTTAAATATCTTTTATATAAATGCTTAATTTATTGTATAAAAATATATTAACAATACAATAACTTAACGCGTAAATGTTTAGCTCCAACAACAAACTAGTAAACCTCTGCTGAAAATACATAAATATATTACTATTTTAGCTATAATTTGTAAATAAAACCATTTACCTTTTGAGCTAATCAGGCCACGGTCTTAAGGAATGTGAATAGCCATAGACAAACAAACAGACAGATGGACAAACCGAAAGACTTTGGCATAGCATTTTGTATCCGGGTCGGACTCGGTCTCTTTCTTGTTCGCATTGTTGTTCTCGGGTTCAGTCTCGGTCTCGCGCTCTGTCTTGAGTTTTTCCTTGTCGGCTCAACAAAAAACACCCTCGTTATCGCGACGCATTTGCTTTGCTTTTGTTCGTTCATAAAGCGTTGGAAATTATGGAAATTAATTGAAATTCCAAGCATGCCGTTTGCTCTTTTGGCCAAACCAACAAATTACCATCATTATGCCAGTGCGGTGACGTCGACCACCCAACCACCCAACCACCCAACTATCCAAGCAACCACCACTCCACAGCACCCAATGAAGCTCATCTAATGCCTCGAAGCGCAAATGAGGCAGCTTTGAGTTAGCCTAATTTTAGGCGCTGCGATTCACAGCTGTATCAGTGTGCGTGTGCGTGTGAGAATGTGTGCGTTGAGTTCGTATATATGTGCGGCTGTTGTAAACTGCATTACATTGACGTTTAATTAAGCTTAATTAGTATCGTTTTTTATGTTGCAGTGAAGCAAACAAGAAACGTAGCATACTTTTGTGCGTCACCTGCAGTAAAATGAACTGATTGACTGTCCGATTACTTCATGTATGCGCTTACATGTATTTTGTATATGCTGCATATGCGTATATACATGTAGTATATTGTAAACATATTTTTTTGAAGCTAAAAGCAACAGCAGTAGTAACAGCAGCACGCCCGTCGCCCGCTCGACGTCATCATCATCAGCAAAAAGTCATATTAAAAATCATTCGCTTGTGAAGATCAAAAGCATTCTTTTTCACCGAAATGCCATGAAGAATGATGATGTCGGAGCGCCCCGAGGGTTGGAATGGGTGCCTGCGAAGGGGATGGTGAAGTTAGCTGGCCACCCAGCAGCTCATCCTCTTGCCCGAGACACCCAGCCAGCCAGCCCGCCTTGCTCAAGCATTCAACCAAAAAGGCATGGCACACACACACACATATACATATACCCACACATAGAAGCGCGTATACAGAAATCCTGCCTACCTATACAGGGAGACGGAGATGCCGACACGTTTTAATCTTTTTATGCGCTTTTCTGTATGAGAGTTTTTGTGTGTGTGTGTGTGTGTGTCTCTGTGGCTGTGTATATTTATTTATGGTTTTTTCGCATTCAACCACCAAAATAAAAACATATTGTATGCTCTATACACACATACTCCTCGTATCGCATCTGAGTGTGTCTGTGTGTGTGTGTGTGTGCACATTTATTAAATATTATTGCTCTTATTTTGTGCGATACTTGGCATTTTTTATTGCCCAGGGACAAAGTTGTTATTGTTATTGTTATTATTGTGGTTGTGGTTGTTATTGCTGGTGTAAGTATGTGTGTGCAGAAATCCTTACATACATATATGTATGTATGTGTGTGTACGCACAAGTGGCAGTAACTGGTTGTTATTCCTGCTCTTGTTCCTGATGTGATTCCGCTCTGACATTGGCAACATTTATTAATTTTAATGCCACGGCCATGAATAATCCTTAATCAATAAGCCAAATGTGTGTCCACCTTTGTTTGTGGCAACAATAACTGAGCTACTTATTTCTCTCGGTAAGTTCTCTTCGTGTGCACATTTCCTCGGAAGTACTACTAGAAGTCAAACTACATATATATTGTATATCGTAATAAGCAGAAATTATCAATAAGTTGATTACTTCCGTGAGAAACCTTTCCAATAAAAATTTCACTATAATTATACAATAATTGTTTTAATAGACCCCGAACCCAATTCATATTTGTATATATTATAAAAGCAAAACTTTACAATATCTTCAATTATTGTCTTGTGCAACACAGTGCATACAGGATTTTTATTTAACTAACTGCCTATTAAATTATCCCAAGTATGATAACATTTCTCCTCACTGCTCTGCTTCCAATCTAATAATTTGTACATAGTATAAAATAAAACTTTTCTTATGCGTTCATATTATTAAAGTACTTGTATTGCCACAAACATCAATAACTTTTTCAAAGCGTTTGTAAACTTTTTTTAGCGACAGCATTTGTTATGTTTGCACGCAGATCAAGTTTGTTTCAAATTTTTGCCACGCCCACTTCCGCCCCCGCAAATCAAAAAAATCGAATAACAAGCGTAATTTTACGAATACAATAATTACTGTAGTAGTTATGATTCCTGAAAATTTGGTTGCGATCAGATAAAAATTGTCGAAGTTATTAAATAAATACTTTTGTATGGGCAAAAACGCCTACTTACTAGGGCTCTTAGTTGCTTTGGCCGACAATCTGGTACATTGTGCCGTCTATGGTATATTTTGAATGCGGTATTATATCGATATACCAAATATACCATTTGGTATATATTTTTAGTATTTTCGCAGTATATTCGGTATATTTTGCGAAAAATACCGCAAAATATATTTATTTTTTTCAAAATGGGTAGCGGGTATCTCACAGTCGAGTACACTCGACTGTAGCTTTCTTACTTGTTTATAATTATATTCCCCACATTACATTATTTTTTTGTATTATTGCTAATTGTAAACAATGAATTAAGGAATAATTAATTCTAAAGACTTTATATTTTATAACAGCTTCTCTGGTGGCAAATAAATTTATTTATTGCTATGGTATATTTATAAAGAGATTCTTCAAAGACCTTAAATAACATTAACAGGATAACGACTTAATAGCTTTCTTTAGCATACTCCATTAATTGGTTTCTATGGCACATATTTTCAGTATCCGGTTGTGATGAAAAGTATATTCTGTGAAAATTGTTATTAAAAGACAAACAAATTGTGTCACGCGTCAGTACTGGAATTATCGGCTACTTAAATCTTTGCAGTATTTGCGTATAGGGACCTGGTTCCATTATTAGACACGCGTAATTGCCGTTTTACAGCCGCCGCATATTGCTGAGGGGTTGACAACAAATTTCAATAACAAGGAAGGACGCTTCATAAAAAGTGGCGACTTACGACGGATGATGTTTTGGGTCTCTGTCTACAATAACCAGATATGAGAGTTAGCGTATTTTATTAGAAAGGAAGCACGTGTTCACAGCTCATCTCGGCCGTAATCGTATCGTAATCGTAATCGTGAGTGGTGGCGTCTGTCGGGGCAAAAACAAATTAAGTCACCCTTTTATTACGCTATTTAATTTTAACGTAATATTGTCAACGTTCTTGACAAATGGTCACCCCACAACTGCAACATTGACTGCATGTTTGATCTGTAATTTGTGCCACTTGACGATGACAACAACGACTACGTCGACTACGATGACGATGACGGAGGATGGTTAAGCCATTGCCCAAACCTAAACACTGGGGTGGTTTATTTGTCCTACAAGTTTTGACAATACCAAATGCGATTACTTGAAGCCGTGAAGCCAGCCGGGAGGAAGTCTAAAATGCGATTGTGCAGGTGCAGTTCAGTTCCCAGGCGAAGCTAATTAAGCGTGATGAGCAGCCGGAACAAACAATGACAATCGGGCAGAGCTGATTTATGATGCATCAACATGAAACTAACTCTTAGAAACTTATAACTTTTAAGTTCATTTATTTAAGTTAGGTAAACATATTATTATCTCGAAAAAATAAACCTTCTTTTTTAATTGGATATCAAATTAATGAACAGAAAATTCTCAATAAATAATAAGTGGAGGTAATGTTTTTTTGACATACTAAAAATCAACTTTACAAAAAAGTATAATATTAATAAATATTTATTTTCTAGAAATCTATGTTTTTAGATTTTTTTAAGGAAGGTTTTTTAATTTTTATTTTTAATCTTAGTTTCCCCAACTATCTCAGAATTTAAAATTAAATTTATACAAGCAATAAATTTAATACAATTTGTGTTAATCAACTGAATGGACTAAAAATCATAAGCAAGAAATATGCAGCTATATGAAATAGTACTACTCCAGTATTTTAGTAATTATTAAAATTTTTTGATAATTTATAAAAACGCAATACGAATTTTATTTATTATTTTATATATATTTTTTAAGATTAAAAAGCTCTTAATTTCATGAATTGTGTTTCTTAAACCAAATAATTTAGATCTTGGCCGTGCGACTGCTCTAAATCCATTCCACTAATACTAGAATTTAATTTCTAGTGTTGTTGCTGTTATCTAAGTAGCGATGGCGCATGTAATATCTAGTTGGTTCCAATATATGTAACATATATGAGTACGTGTTAAATTGTAATTAATATTTTAAGAAATAGGCTCAATTATGCCATTTTTGCATTCTCTAAATATTCATGAGTTTCAAGAAAGAACAATTTATCATGATCATGATCTTGATTAAATAATTTACCTTATGGGTTCAATATTGACAATATATAATGTTTGATTAAGAAGTTATGATTCATTTTAGGTCTTTGTATAATACTACTATTTCTCAAAGAAATTTCTCTTAGATTTTTATTAGATTCAAAAATGAACTTTTTCATTTACCAATACTCTGTGCCTAGAATATCGTAGACGACAACCTTGACTTCTACATATTAACGATGTGTTTTTTCGACAATTGGCAAGTACGCGGAGACAGATTTTAGACCTATTCCACAGATGATTCTTGATTTGTTCGGGTTGTTGTTACTGTAACGAGAGAAGAAGATGAAATAAGTTCCGGCTCTTAACTTACACACAGCCAGTGGGACGAGGCGAGAACTCCATTCACAAACACTTTTACTCACGATCAGAGCGACGACCATCTTCTCCTTGTCCATAAACCGTAATAGGTGAATCGCAGCGATATCAAAATGATGAAGATTAATCTGATTAATGCGGTTGACCATGCGTCGTTTGCCTGTGCTCCTTCATTAGTAACTAAATCGATTCAATGTGATATGGTATGTTTTATACTACCATATAGGACAACCACATACACAGAAAATCTATAACAGTAGTATTTTATTTCCATTAAATAATGAAATTTATAATCATGTTTCCTGAATGACTTAAATTCATTTAATTTACCCGATAGCCTCTTTTATATTAATTAATATTTATTTCAGACAGAGCACATTAAGCTATCTTTATTGCAATTCAGAATTGTCAGCGAGAAAAGTGATATAACAATAAAATTTCCATTGAATGAATTATGCAACTTTATAATAAAAGGATCCCTAACTAGCAATCCCTCCCAGAAATCAGAGCTGAATGAAAAGCATATAAAATTTCAACAATTTTAGTTTCTCGACAACCCCCATTTAAAAGTAACAAGTTAATCAAACTAATTAGACAGTTTTTCTAAAAATACTTGCTATCAAAACACACAAAATACCAAAAGACATCAACAGCAACAAGAACAGGCAAAACAAGATGCCATTCGCCTGTTAGCAGCCAGTTAGAAATTCCGTAAATACACACCTCTTCCACAACTTCCTCTTCCCGCACACCCCTCACAGCAGAGAACCCATTCAACAGACTTGCCTAAGTATGTTGTTAACAACGAAAAGGGTTGCTGCTGTCGTTTCGCAGTGTTTTGCTGTTATCACGTCTACGCTGGAATTTATGGGTAACTTTTGTGACATGGACATGTTAATTGCCCTCCGCTTGGTAACCAAAAGCTTAGAGTTGTTTTACAAAGTTCTTAAAATTGGCGTGCTTTCCGTTTTGTTTCGTTTGCTTTTTAATTAAATGTCGCAATGTGGCCGACAGCAGCATGCATGGGGTGGGGGTTGGAGAAGCAGCCTGGGAAGCATTCTGGTTATGACCATCGGTCAGTGCCAACTCACCACAGACTATAGATGGACCACACACACTCCCATAGCATTTTAAGCTCTCTAAATTGGATAAAGTGCTTCCGCTTTGGCTGCTGTCTTGGCAACTCTTGTGCATGGCCAATGAAGCAACAGCACAGAACAGTGCAGCGATAGAGATTAAGCATTAAGGACAGACTTTGTTTATTAGTCAACTTGTTATCAATGTGTAAGCAACTTCGTTAAAAGTTGCTAAAAATAAACCATAACTGGTAGCTTCCTTTTTTATACATATTTTAAGCAAATTAATGTGAGTCTATAATCCATTCTTAAAGTACATACAACAAATATAGAATTTGATAAATCCATATTTAGTTATATTTCAATTACATTTGTGATAATTCATCCATCTATGTATATATCTATCTATCTATGTAAATATATATGCATATTTATTTGTATTTCAATTACATTTGTAATAGTTTCTTATTCTAAATGTCTATATGTATGAATATTAATGAAAATATATTATTTTGAATAATATGGCACAGAGAAACGAACATTAAAACTTAAAATCCCAAAAGTAAGCTGTTATGGCTACCCAACTAGAACCCAAAAAATTCATATCTACTTCGCGATGTTGTTTCTCCTTTGCAAGAGCAACCACCTGTTTAATAATCGAACTGCGAGGCAAATAGATTCCGACATTCTCCGAAATGCGCCTGGCATATTGCATCATTTTTGTGGCACCCACCGGCAGTAGATGCTTTTCAATATCGTATTCCTCTCTTGAATAATTTGTTCCTCCCCAAGGTGGGCTGAGGAAAACGGCATCGGCACGCAAGCGAGTGCTGCTTGCAAATTGCAGAAAATCAGCGTGTATAAATTCTATTTTATCGGCCACACCGTAAATGGCTGCATTATGCTTAGCCATCTCCAATTTATTGGCATCAATATCAATGGCAATAACACGACGACAGGTTTTGGCGAATTGTATCGCATTGCCACCACAGCCACAAAATGCATCCACCACAATGTCGCAGGCGAGTCGCTGAGCAATCTCCTCAGCAACCCCCCTCAGGTGTCACTGAGTACCAGCTCACGGCATCCAATTCAATTCCTTGATCATATCGTGAAAACAGTTTATAGCGCTTATACCAGAACCTCATCATTTTCGGGTTATTTTCCATGTACTTTGGGATATTGCTCTTAGGCTGGTCTTTCTTTTTGGTAATTCCTCGCGATTGCAAGGTGTGCAATACTTGATCCGTTTTTGGCATGGTCAAAGCTTAAATCAGACAAAACAAAAAAACACATCCTTTGCGTAAACTGAATGCTCTGTAGAAACTTCATCGATCTTCAGCTTAATATGCATAACCAAGACTCAAGACCTACCAAATTTACTCTTCCGGTAAGCAACTTCCACTATGTAGTTAAATAAAAATTGAAAATATCAGAGCTTAAAGTCTTCCAAACTTCTCGTCGACCGGCTGCGCAATAATAATTAATTTCGTCACCCAATGAAATTTAAATTAGTGGTGACAATGCATTAAGTTTGATCGAAACCAAAGTTAATGAATCAACGTAAATTGATCGATAAAGATATTTATTATTATTATAATTATTTTATTGTAATAATGAAAACAATTCTCAATTGAGATGAGCCAGAGCCAGAGAGACTAGGGATAAAGATACTTATTTTAGACAATTATTTAAATTTCGAAATTAATCGATCTATCTTAGAAAAGTTTACATTAAATAAACATTGAAATAGTTCCACCTCTAAGATAAGATTTATAATAAGTACGTTTTAGCTAACAGAGTTGTCACCCATTGCAAATAAGTAAATAACAAGTATTTAATGAGTTACAACTTAACAAATATTTTTTAGTTACACCTAAATACATACATACGTTTTTATTCATATTATGTGAAAATTAGAAAAAATAATATTCACTGCTATCATTTGTATCTAGTGATACAAAATATGTGATAGTCACTCTTCTTGTTTACTGTGCTGTGGCTCAGTCTTTATCACATTGCCAAAGTATGCAGTTATGGCCACCAAACGAGTATCCAAATAACTGTGCTCCACTTCGCACTGTTGTCCCACATTCGAGAGAGCAACCACTTGTTTAATGCTCGAGCTGCGAGGCAAGTAAATGCCAATATTATCCGAAAGACGTTTGGCATATTGCATCAATTGTGAGGCGCCGACCGGCAGCAGATGCTCCTCAATGTTGAATACGCTCTTTTGATAATTCGGCCCTCCCCAAGGCGGACTCAGGAATACAACATCGGCACGCAAGCGAGTGCTGCTAGCAAAATGCAGAAAATCAGCGTGTATAAATTCTATTTTTTCGGCCACTCCGTAAATTGCTGCATTATGCTTAGCCATCTCCAATTTATTGGCATCAATATCAATGGCAATCACACGTCGACAGGTTTTGGCGAATTGTATCGCATTGCCACCACAGCCACAAAATGCATCCACCACAATGTCGCTAGCAAGTCGTTGAGCAATCTGCTTGGCAATCTTCTCAGGGGTGACAGAGAACCAGCTCTCATCATCCAAACGAATGCCTCGATCGAAAAGTGAAAACAGTGAAAAACGTTTAAACCAATACTTTAACATGGTATTGTTATTTCTTAGGCTTTCTGGGATTTTACTTTCCCTTTTGCGTTTCTTTTTCTTAATGTTGCGAGATTGCACCGCGTGCAGTTCCTTATCTCCATCCTTAGACATTTCCAATTGATTTGAATCGCTTTCACTGTCAGATTCACTTTTAAATTTTGGCTTTATTCTGCGCTTCTTTTGGGTTACTTTAGTGCCAAAGGATGTAGGTAATCCCAGCAGCTTTAATTGCTGTTGCTCGTCACAAATATCGGGATCGTCATTAGCAGTCAAATATGATTCATCCTCTTCCTCGTCACTCTCCGAACTATTTGCACTGTATGGATCTTGATGAATATTTAAATCAGTGAAGTATTCATCCACGTTGTCCAGGACTCCGTCAATTTTTCGCAATCCATTCGACAGATCGTTTGCATAATTTTCAAAAGCACAAGTAAATATATGCCAGAAATGTGCGCTCATCTGGCTTGCATGTTGCTGCCACAATGTCTCCCAGTTCTCCCGCTGCTCATTCGTGGCTTCCTCGATCTCCTGCTTGTAATCTGGATGAGTTTTGTGCCACTTTTGTTCAAGCAGCTCGTGTCCCTCACGTTGCCAAAACTCCAGCCAAGCGGCGTCTTTAGACTGCTCCAAATGCGCTTGCTGCACGCAGCTGTCAATACTCCCAGTTTGATTGAACAGCTGAGCGAATATGTAAAAGAGAGGGTTGCTTCGTGATGTACTCACGTAATGAGCATTCATCTCACTCAGCTATGGCACAGCACTCGCACCTCTAGGCGACTTTGCAGCAACTCTTCGGCCAGATCTATGCGTCGTGCATGCCACACATTAAGTGCTGGCTTATGAGTCCTTTGTATAGCTTCAAGAAATGTGTCACGTTCTTTGTTGTCGTCGCCCAGCAACAATAAATGTTCATACAAGCCTCTTATGGTTAAAATATCACTGTTGGGCTGCTCCACATTACACAGTACAACCTCTCCACGGACAACGCAGTAATTTCCATGTGCCAGACTTGTGTCGCCAGCAGCGTCGTAGTTGAAGTTCAACAGTAACACGGATACCGCTCCGGTGGGCAATTTGCAGTCACTAAGTGCGGCAACAAATAAGCAACTGAGCGTTTAAAACTGAGATCTGTTAACCTACCTTGGCAAGTGCGGCACTGTTACGTTCTCCAACTTAAAGTGATCTGGAATGGCACACAATCGTCCTATAACCGCGCACTTTCCATAATGCAATTGCCTAAAATCTGCTTCAAGCACCAATTCCTCGACTAGTAAATGCTTGTAGTAATTGCAGTATTTTGGAAGTTTCTCTGCAAGGTCGACGATCGGCTGTTCTATATGATTAGCAATCATTACTTTGTGCGATTTGACGTAAAGTTTGATATGAGAAGCTTATATTTGGAATTTAATGTAGCCAAATGTACAAGCCGCCATGCTGCTTTTATAAAAACAGAGTTGTCAGAAGTATTCAATAGTACCATGATACTATTGTGAACCATGACATCAAATCTTTTGCAACACTAAACTGACCATTTTTTGGTATGCTAAATTTCATCGTTATATCAATTTTATTCAAATAATAATATAAATATTCTAATTATTTATTCGATAGCATTAAAATAAATTGATGTGTATCACACATTATTAGCATTATAATTTTGAAAAGTGCATAGAAGATTTTAGTATATTTTTAAGTATTTTGACGCTGAACACACTATTTATACCGAATTTCCATCGATATATCGATAGGCCGTCGATGTTTCTCTATCTCTATTATTTATCACAAATTAACTAAAGAGGCGGCATCGTAGAAGAAAACAATTTAGTTGCATTTATAATTAAAACAGAATTCGTTAAAATTATATCAAAGTGCAGCAATTTTGTGAAGCCCAATCATGTCGTTTATGAATCCAGTTGATATGGTGGACGAGGATGCCGCAGACTTGCAATTCCCCAAAGGTAACAACAGCAACATCAATAATACAAATTGTTTAGTTTTGCAAATGCAATTTACAAGTGAAAAGCAAATAGAGTGCCTCGGGTGGTTGCCCGACGACAACTTTTTAGCATAACATACTGAATTACCTATTTGCAGTGAAATTGAAAACAAGTCAGGTGCAGCAACAGTTGAGCCCAATAAAGTTTTCACGAGCTCGCAATGATGATGCGACAATCTGTTCCACAGTATTCTACAATGCTCAAGCATTTCACAATCAAATGGAGGAGCTTACTGCAATCGACAATAGTCGCATGCTGACAAGCGGTCAGACATCTAATTTAGCATGTGCCACGTGTCGTTCCAATCTCACTGAACCCTATATAAAGTGCTCCGAATGTCTGGACATCCAGCTTTGTCCACCGTGTTTTGCACGTGGCCGCGAGACGGGCCCACATCGAAACAATCATGCCTATATTGTAATACGTGACGATGTACAGGTATTTGCCAACGAATGTGGTTGGACTTCCCGCGATGAACGAACGCTGCTCCAGGCACTGCGAACACATGGCTATGGCAATTGGGATGCTATTGAAAATGCTCTTGGTAGACGACACTCGGCTAAGGAAATACAGCGGCACTATCATGACTGCTTCTTTGGTGGCATATTTGAACGCTTAGTGGGCTTGCAACATGCCCGACTTTGTTACATGCCTGAACGCATGCCGTATGTGTTTAAAATGCGATCGTTGGAGCCGCCTCGTCATGATGATATTTCATCCGTGCCGTTTAAGATTAATGCTGGGTATCGTTGTGCACGTGGCGACTTTGATACACCCTACGATGCGTCTGCCGAAGGCCTGCTGACAATTATGAATGAACAGAAAACTAACGACGATGATATTGAGCTGCCCGATCGAGAACTGGTCGAGGAACTGCAGTTTGCTCTTGCACGTGCCTATAACAATCGCTTAAGGTAGGCTCACAACATATAAAATTCTATATTTTCTCCAAGTTACTAATAAGACTATTTTCATGATTATATAGAGAACGCCATCGGCGCTATAATATTATGCAAAAACATGGTCTCATCATGCCGAATCGCACCGTCAGTTGGATAACAAAATATGTGAATGTCTTTCGCAACGATGCCAGTTGTATGCGTTTTCTTGCCCTAATGCAAATCTCGGATCCCATTGAGTTTGATCTACTGGTGGAATCACTGCGCTACTATCGCCAGCTACAAAGTCGCATTCATTGGCTACACGATCTGCGGCAGCATGGAGTACGCACTCTTCGTGGTGGGGCACTTTACTCGCGACTGCATAAGCAGCGGCAGCATGCACAAAAGGAATACGTGCGGCAGCGACAAAACGATGCTTTGGGACTGGCAACAGTTGGTACATCATTACGAGCAAAATCAGCATGTGGAGCAGGCGCCACAGGGCAGCAGCTCCAGGGTCTACACGATGTACCCGCGACGTAAGGCCAGTCCCATGGATATTTCGGGTGAGTCATGTTGGAAAGAGTAACTTTCGATCAGAATAATACAATTTATCTTTTACTTGCAGATCTGCCCGGTTACTCCAAGCTAGATGCTGGAGAACGCACGCTTTGTAGCGTTGCCCGCTTGATACCCCAAGCCTATTTGGAGTACAAGAACCAACTAATTGCCGAGTATGCTAAGCTAGGCAATCTGCGATTGGGAGACGCACGTCGGCTCATAAAGATTGACGTGAATAAAACGCGACAAATTTACGATTTCTTGGTTGAAAATGGCCACATTCGAACGCATTCTTACAACTAAAATCGTTACGAATTATTTACATTTCACTTGTAAATTGCACAAGGATAATTAAATACTTAAATCACCATGTTTGCTTATATACATTATTTAATTATCTTTCAGAGTTCGAAAATGCTGAAACATTGCTGATATCGGAGGTACACATGCTGCTCGATCATCGCAAGCGACAAAATGAATCTGCCGATGAGGAGCAGGAGTTTTCAGAAGTCTTTATGAAAACATATGCCTATACTGATAGTTTCCGCAAGTTCAAGAACAAAGAAACCATCATGTCTGTGCGCAGGTAATATTAAAAAGATTCTATTATAATAAGATGTATTGAAATATGTTTTTTCTTGTTAGTCTTTTAATGCAAAAGAAACTGCACAAATTTGAGCTGGCCGCGCTGGGCAATTTGTGCCCGGAGGCGCCGGAGGAAGCCAAGGCATTAATCCCATCACTGGAAGGTCGTTTCGAGGATGAAGAACTCCGTCAAATACTTGACGATATCGGCACTAAACGAAGCTTGCAGTACTAAGTAACCTATATTATCATTGAGCCAGTTACGAATACTTATAACTATAAACTAAGATTTACTATACATAAAAAAGTAGAAAACAGTAAATAATGTGCATTATTCTTTTACATTTTCGTGGGTGCCAATTCTCGCTAAATAAAACAATCATACTTTGTAGTCGTAGGAACTGGTTTTTCAAAAATTGCGTTATTTCGAAAGGGCTACGAATAACAGGGCTATGCACATACATATGTATTTATAGATGAGTCTCATGTCTTTTGTAATGTAACAAACACTAAACTTAGTTTACTAACTAACATTGTTTAGATAAACATTTCTTTTGGATGCGAACTAAAACCACATTTTGTAGTCAAACATACATATTGTTTAAATAGCGCACAACAAAGGGCTGCACAACACTAATCAGCTGTGGCATGTTCCCATATGTATGTATGCCAGGGCAGCAACAAGGGCTGTAAATGCTTTGTTAAGTGCTGAGCTACGGAATTAAGCAAATATATAATAAATTAATATAAAAAGAGAATTTTATTAAATGGAAATTTTTAATAGATTTTAATAGACATGAAAAGCAATCAAAATTAAACATACAAATGACCGCCATTTAGCATGGTTTCGCAAGGGCTGCACAACAATGATCAGCTGCATCATGCTTGTGAAAACCAGGGTAGCTATAAAGACTGTAAATATTTTAGTTGCATTGTGATTACAATAATAAGTACCCGTTGCTTACTTTTACCAATTCAATAAATTCCAATCATAATCTAACAAAGTATTCAACATGAATAAGGACAACTCAAGCATGCAAATGGATCCTGATTTGGCGCTGCGGCTGCTTGCAGATGGTGCTGTTCTCGTCATAGCTGGCGTTCCCGTGGGTACCGAATTTGGCGTAGATTTATGTGCCTACACAATTGGTCCCGATTTCCGGGGAATCAAGATGATACCACCGGGCGTACATTACGTGTGGTGTGCCTCCCGTGGACCGTATGGCGACACTGCGCCTCGTGTGGGCTTCGTGCACTACTTTCATCAAAACGAGATTCTGGTACGCGAATGGGACAATGAACTGGAGGAGCTGCGTCCACGGCAAACAGCTGAGCCAGAGCTGGAACGTGAACGCATTCGCAAGAATCTGACACAGCTGGAGCGCGTACTGGCGCCCTACGACTACAGATACGTTTGCAAATGGAAGGATCTGACGGGTAGCGTTAGTGAATCTTGCGTTGCCCGCTGTCGTCCAAAGCGAGGAACCATACGCACCAACATTGAGCTACAGTCCTGCCCCAATGCAGAGCGACCACGCGGCAGTGCAAGCGGCATCAGCAAACGTCAGGCAGCTGCCAAATTGTTACTAGACGAAAGTGAAATGCTCCCCAATTTGAAGCCTGTGGATGGCACAGCTCCACGCTTTTGTGCGGTGCCAGCACGTGTTCCCCAGGATGCACCACCAGCAGATATCTCACGACATGCCATCGATTGCATTGCAGCGGTGAATAAACTGTTCGATAGCTTCACGAATGAGAACCCCGATGGGCTCATTGAGGAACTGCAGCTGGCATTTGTATTTTTCCTGGTTGGCTACTCGGTTGAATCTTTGGATCATTGGCGCAAATTGCTTGCACTGCTGGCACATTCCGAGACGGCAGTCAGCAAGCACAAGCTGGCCTACATGAAGTACAGTGAAGTACTTGCCCATCAGCTGCCTCATCTGCCAGAGGAATTGATGACACCCAGTCCACACAACACGGTGTACAAAGATGTGCGCGAGTTGCTCGTCAATCTGTATGCTGGGGGTTTGATGGTGAGTGCGGAGCGGCTGATGAAGCGACTAGGCAAACAGATGGGCTGGCATTTTGAGGGTCTGCTGGATGAGGATCCCGAGGATCAGCCGGTGGTTATTGAAATATAAGTATGCGAATTAAACAATCCAATTCATTGCTAGCATTTATTTATTGGTCTCTTTTTTATGTAGGGCTGTCGTCTTTGTTTTCAGCGTAGCGAATGCTGTGTACGCAAATAGTTCCACAAATCTCGAGCGGTGCGTATGCTGACCATGAATTGGCACAGTTTCGTCTCAATCAGACACAGTATGATGAACTTGGCGCGTTTATCCTTAAGCATCGACTGCAAAGCATGCACTGAACTCAATGGCAATCACTGAAATTGGTGGCATAGATTTACCTCTTCGTTATTCTCCGGTCCGCTCTCGACAACGCTCCACAGATCTTCGGACTCCAAATAGGCACGCACTGTCATCGACCATGCCTTGTAGTTGTCCAGCCCCTTGAGCTTCTCAATTTGCAGCTGCAGCGCCATTTCTTTTTCGGTGTCGTCTCCAGCTCAGCAACGTTTAACAAATAAATCGTTAGACCTTTTGGTTCGTTCACTTTGTGCAGTCTGCTCTTTTTCTGCTCTCTGCCAATTTGCATAGATTTGCAAATATAGATATATAAGGCATTTATACATACATATAGATGTGCCACATGTGGCACACGTCTTTTGTAATGGGTCTGGGGTGGGTATTGCCCAGACAAAACAATGGCCACTAGACCTAGTTTACTCACTGCTGTTGCTGCCAAGACAACAAAAGTGACATTCATATTCAATGCCACTCACCGACTTTGGCATTGAGCTCAAGTGGACATTGACACTTTTATTTGGTGCTTCTATCTGCATTGCAGCTGGGCTCTAAGATTGCTATCCACTTGCCGGAGACCCTTCGAGTAACAGCACAGGTGAGCCTGATAAACGTATTCCATCTGAGCAATATGAATCGGAATACTGAGTAGATTGCATGTAAAAGGTGAAACAATTTTAGATTAAACTACAATAAATACTAAAAAGCGCTATATCTTTGTAAGTTTTTTTTTTTAATAATTTTAAAAAGATGTATAATAAAGCGAAAAGTCATAAAATGTAATTAATAATTTGTCAGCTAGAATACATCATCTAAGTTTGGACTTTAAACATTTTTACTAACTTCAGAATGTTAAATAACCGACATTAATTATTGTGAAAACAGGGAAGTGACTTAAGTAATCCTTTTTTGATTATATAATTTTGAAATATGTAAATACGAAATAAAAAGGTTGTTTTAATATACATTAAGAGGAGGAATTGGTCATAATGTTGAACATGCTAGTAAAGTTTGTTACTTTACAGAGTTCTTTATTTCATGGAAGAATTTAGCATACCTAAATATGTACATAGCATACAAACACAAACCTCCCAGATGGCTCTAAATTGCGTGTTTATTGTGTTTTAGTACTATGTAAATTCGGTGAACAATAAATATAAATTTAGAACGGCATTTGCAAATAGTTTTTCCTAGCTTTTGGGGAAGTACCAAAACTAAAATATGCAAGAATTGGATATACGCAATATGTGGTAAGAAGTAAAGTACATCATTCATCAGTACATTTCGAATACATTGTTCGAGCCTCTCACACACACTGAACTAATAATGATGAAAACCTAAAACCATCCAATCAAACATACAAGGAAATATGTAATATTTGTACACACAAATACATACATAATTATTTACGATATGCATACATACAAATATATTGCGTATACGCAGGCAAAAGTCGGCCCACCTTTTATTTGTGGATTTCCATTACAGTTGTGTTCCGTTCCCCACCCACTTCAAATGTTGTTGAGCGAAAAAGTTTCCATAAGATTCTCGACGTTGTTGTTCTATCGATGAGTCGCTCATAAATTTAATAAATAAATTCGTGCGCATTTTTCTTGTTTTTATTATTTTTATTTGAAATGAATACGAATGTCAGTTTAGCTTGTTTCTTTCTGCTTTTTGTTGTTTTTCGTTATTAATTATGCTTCTGCTGCTGCTGTTGCTGCCCCTAAATATGCCTCTCAACCAATTCAATATTCTGTTGTCTGCTCGGTTCGATTGGCATTTCTCTATTTATTTTTCTATTACTCTTTTGCCTAACTCGCAAATTGCCGAAACAGTTTTGCTCTTTGATTTAATTCGATTGTTTTCTTGTTGTTGGGCAAATCAATTGCTCGGCGGCAACGCAGCAAGAATTAAGGAAAAACTCGAAACGTTTTCATGTTTAGTTGTTTTTTTTTAGCTAAATAAATTAAATGATATTTTTACTGCCTTGTTGTTTTGTCGAGTGTGTTAAATGCAAACATATTTGTCGCCGTTTTGTTATTGTTTTTTCTGTTTTTGTTTTGTTTGGGGGTTGAGGGAGGGAGTTGGATTTTCACTTGGAAAAATTCGAAATCTACAAATTACATAAGTGGTAGGCATAGAAAATATACAAGTGTATATACGAATGTATATGTATATATACTAAGATGTATACAATATATATTTATATATATGTGTACCATTTGTTGTTTAGCAACTACAAATACTTTTTTCCTTTTAATATTTATATTTATATATATATATGTATATATATGAAATGTTTTGTGGCGAGAAGTGAATTTTAAAACTTTTTAAACAAACTCTTGTACATACAATGTATAAAATGTAAAACACGAACGTAATCTGCGCTTAAATTGCATTTTTGTTTTTTCTTTCGTTTTTGATTTGTTTGTGAGAGCAAGAGAAAGAGACAAAGACAATGATGATCGGAAAGGAATACAAGAGTAAAACGAAAATGAATTACTTTTCATTTGCATTAGTGTTGTTTGTATGTTGTTGGTGTTTGGTTGTTTCGTTTGCTGTGTGCTATCTTTGTAGCGGAGTGTGTTGTGTTTTTGGTGAACAATACACTAACATTACATACAAATTTAAGCTTAAGATTTCGTTTTACTTTTACTCTTTCAAATTTCGCTTTAACTAACATTCATTGGTTTTTTTTCATTCTTTATTTTACTTCGTTTTTAGTTTTGTTGCTTGACTTTTTGTTTTGCTCATTTCGTTCTCACTTCACATTTTGCTTTTGTTTTATTTTTACTTCGTATTAAATTTAAATTAATTGCTGCTGTTTTTTTTTTGTTTCTGCATTTGCATCTTACATATTTTGTTGTTTTCGTTTCGCTTCATTCTTTGTTTTTAATTCAATTTGCGGTTATTAAATTTGCTTTTATCGTGTTGTTTTCGAATGTTATTACCTTTTATTTTAGTTTTTGTTTAATTACTTTATGACTGGCTTAAAATTAAAGTTGAAGTTGTGTGTATCTTATGTGGTGTTGCTCATCTTGTTGATAAATTGTAAATATAATATGCCAACTTTTTCATGCGTACGTTGTTTGTGTGTATTGTTGTTGTTGGTGTGTGTTGTAGTGTTTTTGAAATGAAGTTTATTTTGTTTTCGCTTCTCAGAATTAAATATAATATTTATTTAAATATAATATAATGCTTTTGTTTCTTGAATGCAAAAAATTTCAAATGTAGTAGTTGCTGCTGCTGCTGTTGTTGCTGCTGCTGTTGTAGCTTTTATTTTTGGGGGAAGCCAGGGCCAAAAACATCGCATAACACAACGAAGACTGCGACGACGGCTGCACACCTCCATATAACATGCTCCCACAACAGTCATGCCTACGCTCACGACCACCCTCAGTTTTATGTTGCTCTTATTGTAATACATTCTTCTTGATTGCTGTTCGATTTAGTATTAGTATTGTATTTTGTGTGTAGTTTTCATCTTTGCATGCTTTTCCTGCTGGTTGTTGCTACCTTGGCTATTTGCTGTTGCTGTTTATTCTTGTTTATATGTTGCTGCAAATCTGTGGTTGTCCCACAGAGAAGTCGCGTATCGTTGTTGTGTTGCTGCTGCTTCTTCTTGTTGCTTTTTGCTGCTGCTGTTGTTGTTGCTGTTTACTACCCGGTTGCGTGTTGTTTTTATTGTATGCATATATATTATATGTATTATATTTACTTTAGAAGGTATATGTTTTTTTTGTTTTTTGGTTTTTTTAATGGAAGGGCGGGGGTTTACTTAAATTACGACACATCCTGATCCTCAACATCCTGAATTTCCGGTTTGGGCTCACCGTCCCCTGTTGTGGAGTCTAGAAAAACAAAGATGTATTTGCTTGTTAAATGTTCAGTGATAACAAGATGAGGTTACTTACCATCTGCCTGCATATCAGATGTCCATAATGTGAGGTTGTCCCGCAGCAGCTGCATAATCAGGGTCGAGTCTTTGTAGCTCTCTTCGCTTAGCGTATCCAACTCTGCGATGGCATCATCAAATGCGGCTTTCGCCAAGCGGCAAGCGCGATCCGGCGAATTGAGTATCTCATAGTAAAACACCTATTGAAACAATGCCAAATAAATAAATTAATATGTGATAAATCAATTCACTTTACAATTAACTAACCGAGAAGTTCAATGCCAGGCCCAAACGGATTGGATGTGTTGGGGGCAGATCGTTCATGGCAATATCACTTGCTGCCTTATAGGCAATCAATGAATTCTCTGCAGCATCCTTGCGATCCGAGCCGGTGGCAAATTCGGCCAAATAGCGATGGTAATCGCCCTTCATCTTATAGTAGAATACTTTGCTTTCGCCGGATGTGGCGCATGGAATGAGATGTTTCTCGAGCACATTTAATATATCCGAGCAGATGTCGCGCAACTCCTTCTCTACCTGACCGCGATAGGTTTTGATCATCTCCAACTTCTCCTCGGCACCCTTGTTCTCCTCCTTCTGTTCAATGGAGGTGATAATGCGCCATGAAGCGCGTCGTGCTCCAATCACATTCTTGTAGGCAACCGAGAGCAAGTTGCGCTCCTCAACGGTCAGCTCAACGTCCATGGAGGCGACCTTTTTCATGGCCTCGACCATTTCTGGAAACGAGAAAGATCAAATCGAATTGGAAGATTAGAATAAGTAGCTACATTTTTGCATAGAAATTCATGATCGAAACTTTGAAATTTTATAGATAATGCAAACTGTTTTTACCTTTTTCGATATATATTTATCCTATCTCTATTTGCACACACCTACATAATTATGGAGATATACATACATATATCTATTATTATCTATCGTACGCATACATATACACACGCCCAATCTATAATAATGACATAACTCATCATACATAGTCATGCCTACCTATGCATAACACACAGAACGAACGGTTTCCTGTAGCTGAGTATTCGTGCCCTTTATAGACCGATTTTGTCATTGCGCTTGATAAGAACCGACGGAGAAGAGAAAGATAGACATTGTTGCACATTTCTCCATTTCATCAAGCTAAGCAACAGCTATAATTGTTGTTGCTGCGTCGGCAGCGTCACCAACATCGCGTCATGAATCACAATCATTCGCAGTTACTGTGACTGTGATCGAGTGGCAGCTGCAACTCAAAGTCGACGGCGTCGCTTCGGTTTGCGTGCTGATAACACACACATACACAAACACGCACACATGTCAGCTAATGCACACACACACACATTGAAGCAAATCAGCGCTAAATAGAGTAATTGTAGCATTTCTGCTTTTGCCTGCAATTCAATTTTCTCCCTCTCTCGCTCTCTTCACAGTCAGCTGCTGCTGACTACTACGCCCCCAGCCTCCCTCTCTAATACTTGTATAGCAGCAGGAGCTTTGTTATTCTCTCGTTGTTGCTGTTCTTCTTGCTATAGCACGTAGCTGTGAAAATTGAAATAAAGTTGGGGCTGTGTGTGATTCATGCTGTTCAATTCAGTACAAATAATGTTGTTTTTCTGGTGTGAACTTCAAATTGTTGTTTGGCAATGGCACAAAATATTGCAAATGCGCTTTACAACACTGAACGTGAGACATAAGGTTGCCACAACGATGCAATTCTCTTCACACAGACGATTAATTGAGGCAAATGTCATAATTTTATAGGGGGTTCAGTTGAAGCTCAATTTAAATATGCGTAGAAAATCGATAACCACAAAAACTATTAATAAAATGTTAATCAAATCAAATTCCCACGCAAATGAACCAACGAAATTGAAAAAGATATGATATGCCAACCAAATATGTTCGGCACAAAGCCAAAGTCAACAACCGTCGCGTTCTGAATTAAACCAACCACCCACCCAACCAGCCCCCTCCACAAACCCCAACAAAACACACACCCATAGCAAATCAAGGCGCGTCACGTTGAAATACATACCTTACAATACGCATGTATTAGTAAGACACACGCACACAAAGACGGGATCGCAATTGTGGGACAGGAGTAGTTGTCGCTCTCGATCCTTCTGCAATGGGTGTGTCAAACATACTACTACATAAAGGGTTATACATTGGCATTCATTCATCCATACATAGGAATCTGCCAGTAAGTCTTTGTATCCTACTTGGCATGCGTTTTTACACAAAGAAACAACAGAAGTCAAAGTCAGTCAAATCTGGAAATGTTATTCTAACATTTGTAGAGTAGACTGCCGTTTTTCCGCCTTCATTAACGACATTGAGGTGAGAAGAGGAGCGGCGTCAACAAAAAAAAAAAATAAAAAGTACGCGGCGGCGACCTCGAAAAAAATATAACAGCTAGAATAAGCGGGAGCAGCCAGCACCTGAAAGTACACTCAAAGGAAAAAAAAAACGTTGGTGCCGCCGCCACTGACGTTAATGTATATAAAAGGGAGGGCAGGAGGGGGTTTTCGAAGAGTTGACGTTATGGGGGCGCCGCATAGGACGTGGTGGAGAGAGGAGAGAGAGACGCTAAGAGAGCCAGACAGACGTTGCCGGCTGCCTGCCTGGAATGCATTTGTATTGGTCTCTCCAGCATGACTGAAACTGCCCAAGTGCGACAAGGCCAACGCCAAGTGTTCACACAAATACACACACAGGCTATGGCAGCTTGAAGCACACGCAGGCGAAAATAAGAAGAAAAACATGTGATACAGACTTTAGTGCTCCCGTCTGTATGTGTGTGTGGCAGCAGTGGCTACGAATAGTTGATTGACTTCTTTAAACCAAACGAACCAACAATAAGAGGAAAATGAAGTTAAGAACACCTCCTATGTGTTAATGTTGTCAGTTTTCTTGCCAATTGTAGCAGAATTGCATGGCTGTAATTACAATACTCATTTTTCTTGTACAAATACAACGGACATTAGCGCAGACTTTTAAACGCCACTGTGCACACTGTTGTATGGTGTTGAGGCAGCAGAGGCGAGCAAAACACACTAGTTATCTCGTTTTAACGCACAGAGCGACGCATTTAAGTGATGTGTTGTCGAGCTCGCGCGCTTTTTTAGCCAAACGCCGAAAACAACGCTGGTTAGCTTTGCATTTTGAGTAGCCACTGAGTATTTTAATTAATTGAAGTATTTTTAATTAAATAAGCAGGGCAGCAACAATATAAAAGCGTCGACTACACTACATTGGTGTGAGTAGTTAACGATTGTGCAAGTATGCGTGCATGCGTGTGTTTCTCCGACACACACATACACATGCGCGCAGAAACATGAGTAATGCTAGTGCAATTTTTTCTTTTCTTTCTGCAAAATTCATCAGAGTTGCCAAGTAGCAGGGAGAATGTATCTTAAAAATTAATGAGTAACAGACTATGCTAAAAAAAAAAGATATTAAGACATTTTGATCTTTGACCGACAAGATGCTGAAGTTCGTCGACAGTAGAGCGACAAATTTGCGCCACAGCCACAATCGATTCATTCATCGATTTTTCGCAGTACGATGACGACGACGTCGCCGCCTTTCTGCTGCTGCGCAGCACAAAGCACATTTTGGGCAGCGAAAGAAACTAGACAAAGAGAGAGAATGTCGACGAAAAGTTTTCCCCACTTCTCTTTCTCTCATCGATTTAAACCACCCGTTAGCATATTTAAATATCTAACAAATTATGTTGCGCCTGCCTCCTGCACTGTTAAGGATTTTCTTCACAACTCTGTCTCTGCCTTGGCAACACTCATACACGCACGCACACACAAAAATTACTACAAAACAGCCCTTAGCAACGATGTCATTCGCCCGTCGACGTCGCGCAGCCCTCTTGCGCCTAGCAACGAACGCTAAATACACAAAATTTCAATTTGCCCCTCTCCACTCTCTTTCGTCCAGCAATACTTTTCTTTAGTCGAATCTACTATATAAAAGAACAAAAATTTAATGCGCAACAAAGTTGCCTTTTTTCTTCTTTTTGCAAAAGCCAAAGCAAAAACCACGCGAATTTTTGCCGGTAAAAATCAGGTTTGTTTCACATTTTTCTCTTTTGCAGTTGTCTTTCTTTGCCATTTTCTACAGTGCTGCCTCGCCTCCTTGTCATCTTCTTTTTCATTTGCTATTCGGTCTTTTCGAAGAAACACTACTCATCGTTGACTGCGACGCCGACGCGACGCTTCAGCGTCGTCGTCTTGTCGAACATTTAATTTGGCAGCGAGGCGCACCTACACACAAAATAATTTAAATGTCTGCAAAAATTCAGATTTGAAGTCTAATATTATTTCTACACCATTGTATAAAATGTGCACATTTTCAGCACAAAATTGTCGATGAAGCGCAGGCCACGCGACGGAAAAAAAAAAACGCTGGACCCCTCCCCAAAGTTGGCGCTCCGCTGGCTAGAAAATTTTTTCTTCTCGCCCGTTTTTTAATTTTTGGAGATTTTCTTTTGTTTCTTGGACTTACCATCGTAGCGCTCAGCCTGTTCGGCCAATTTAGCCTTGTAGACGTTGTTCTCACGTTCAGTCATTGTGTTTTAAATCCTTTTTAGTAAAATTAATCCACAGAAAAAATTATTTTAAATGCTCCCGGTACGTGCGGCGTCGATATTCTGCTGCTGCTGTCTTCGTCGCCTTCTTTTTCTCTACTGCTTTTCGAGTTGACAAGCGCTCTGCTTAGCTCACTCGCACGCTCGCTGCTCGCTTCGTCGGCTGCCGTTCAATTTTTCAATGTCGTCGTCGTGGACGCTGCTGCTGGCTGCTCTTTACGAATCTGCGAGTACAGTAAAGAACGACGTTTTTGGGGGTAAAATGAATAACTTTATAGTACACAGTTGTTGCGAGAGCGGGAGTGTGCGCCGTATAAAAGCGGTTGGGTTTGACAAAAAAAAAACTATTTTTAATGTTAACTGTCTTTTCGCACTCACACAGACACTAAACTATGTTAATGTAAGAATTATTTGATTGATTTTCAAATGCTTACTTACTTTGCTCGACGTTTGCTGTAACAATCGGTCTCTGAGAATGAGAGGACAAAAGGAGAGTGTAACAGACCCCGAGAGAAAAAGAGAGACGTAGAGAGAGAGAGAGAGGGTACTAGAAAAGAGAGGAAGTCTTAAAGCTAGTGTGACCGAAATCAGAATCATTGAAAATATGTCTAAAAATACCATATTCTACTAACTTGATTAACAGCACCTGCTAAAAATTTTTGAAATAAAAGCAAACTTTTTTAGATTGTACACATTCAAAAATTTTTAATTTTATCACTTATCCTAACTTTTAACAAAATTAAATAAAAAATTTGTAAAACGAATCGGATACTCTACAAAAAGATCAGACCCCCTTTATTTACTTACAAAATATACCACTTGCATAGAAAACCCAGAACAATATTACAGCATATATTTAATTTGGTATGCACTAACTAATTTCAAAAAGCAGATACACATGCTTAAAATGTTTTTAGTTTTTTCTTTAAAGTTTTTTTTTTCAATAGTCATTTTTTGTTTTTATAAAATGATTAAATTCGGCTTATTATTAATGCAAATGCACAAATAACATAAACACAATATACATTTTGATTTTGCTCCTCTTTTAACTTATGTATTGCTCCTCATAACGAACAAGTCTTCAACATTTAGGGCTAGTGTTAAATACAAATTAAATTACTGATTAGGGTATTACAGATATCGAAGACATAATAAATCTAAATATATAAAATGCAGACGAAAGTAAAATTATTTAGTTTAATCAATCTGTAGATATTTCTTAATGCGCATTAACAGTAATGCATTACCACTGTTATTTTACGTATGTAATTGCTCTGTTATTGGTATTGTTTCCCCTCTAAATGAAAAACAAGTTGTGAGGGGAACGACGACAATATTGTCGTCAAAAATGTGAGAAGCTCTAAAAATACGTTTGTTTTGCAAGGTAATATTTGCATGCTATGTTACAGAATTGACAGGATGATATTTGCTTAACGACATCAGACAGCTGGGGCAAATCAGTTTTCACGATGAGCCTCAATTTGGGAGGCTGGATTCATAGTTTCACTGTAACCGATACCCAACAACATAAGGGCGGCTACACGATTTACAAGATTACCTCGATTGTAAGTATTGTGTAAATTGTTTTCCAACAATTAATTAATATACACTCCCCCGATTTCTTAGGTTTTTCCACGGTCAGTGCCACAAGCATTAACCTGTCTTGTGGTGTGGAAGCGGTTTCATGAGATCAAGCGATTGCATCGCGAGTTAAGTCGTCGACATAAAAGCATGCAGCTGCCTGGCAAGCTACCAGAGCCGACGGATAGCAGTTACTTTAAGCGCTTCGATGTTCAGGTCATCCAGCGACGCAAGGAATACATATTAAAGCTACTCGACTTTGCCGCACAGCATCCAGTTTTATACAAATGCAATACATTCACCCAATTCTTCAGCGAGGCGCAATCACCAAATGCGTCTCCCTTGCGCAAATTGTATGTGGAACGCTCGCTGAAAGCACCGGGCAGCGGCGCCATAGCTGAGATCTGTGACAAGCTCGATGTGCCCTACGATCCACATGATCCAAATGGCATACAGTCGAGGGATTCACATTGGGACAAGTCAGAAGCGGACGATGAAAAGCAGCAAGCAAAGGTAGCACAGGAAGTGCCGCTCGGTGAAGCTGTGGAGGACCAGGAAACGCGACGTGACTATTCCCGTCTCTTGACACCAATGGCTTCAGTGGAGAGCGACGACAGCGATTACATATATGAAGCCGCTTTAGAGTTCAGTCATGCTGTGCAGGCGGAGGTTAATCTTGAGTATGAGGAGGCACACAAGCTGTACAAGCATGGCGTGGAGTTGTTGCTTGAAGGCGCAAAGCATGATGTCAACGAGGATCGCAAATTCATTGCCAAGGCCAAGATAGCCAAGTATTTGGCCAGAGCGGATGAAATACATGCGAATTTCTTGCGCAACTCCAGCGGTGGTGGTGGCAGAAACAGCAATCGCAAGCTGCAATTTCAATTGTCACTGGACGAGGTGGAGAATGTGAAGCATTTGGAATGTGCTTGGAATCAGTTGGCCAAGTACAAGGTTCTTAAGGTGTTGGGCCAACGTGTGATGCAGGTGCAGTGCATAACACAGCCGCAATCGCAGCCCACAGTCGTGATGAAGGGCATCGAGAAACCGGCCAGCAATTCGCCCACACAAAGCATCTTTCTGCCCCAACGTGTTCCCTACATGACACAATTGCTGGCATACTTCCAGTCGGAGCAAAAGATATTTTTGCTACTCAAGCAGGCAGAGGGCGGAAGCCTTTACGACTACATACAAAGCTATGAGCCGAAGACATCGAGCAAGTGTGGCGATTACGCGAATTTATTCCCTGAGGAGGACCAGCAAGCTCTGACGACAGACAGCGATGTAAGCGATTTGGTCCACAAATCACAGCAGCTTCTCAAATCTGTCTCCCATACGTTGAGCTCCTTGCAAGCTGGAGCCTTAACTCCCCGCAGACAGCACACGCAGGTGAAGCGTCTGCCCGAGGCATGTTTACGACAATGGGCTTGTGAGTTGGCTTTGGCTATCCATAGTTTGCATGGCAAAGGCGTGATATTGCGTGATCTGCATATGGAGAACATTCTGTTGGGCAATGCTGGGCAATTGATGCTCACGTATTTCTATCAAAACGAAGGTTTAAGCTCCGACGATAACTATGTGCACAAGGCTCTGAGCTTGGTGGCCTTGGACAATCATTTTGTAGCGCCGGAGCGACCGCTGAGTTTCCGCTCTGATTGGTGGAGCTATGGTGTGGTGCTCTATCAGCTACTGTTGGGTGTGGTGAGTTTGTTGAATTATGTGCTATATGTAACTTAGCTTATTGTCTTTATGACTAAACTATCAACGCAAGAGCAAAGAGGCTGCAATTAACACAATAGCGTAAGGTTTCTAAGATAACTGATTTAACTAATTGTAAAAATTTCTTCATGAAATTCAGCTTAGACCCAAACATATATTTCAACCAGTGATTATCGAAGACACAAGCTGGTATTAACTTTCAAACGCATTTTAACATTATTTAAAACTAACCATTTATTTTAATATTATTTCTACCTGGCCAGTAAATTTATAAATTAAAATTCGATCATTTTTTGTAGTCGTACAAATCTACACATCCCGGTCACTTGGAGCTTTATGGCTGTGTGCAATATCCCTCGGATGCTGCAGAAATATCGGACAATGCACGTGATTTGCTTGAGCTACTACTGCAACTGACACCAGAGCAGCGTCTGGACTACGATCAACTGCAGACACATCCCTTTTTCGAGGGCCTTGATTGGCAGGCAGTTGTGGAGACGGGTCGTGCTGCTCTTCAATAGGCAGCTGACGAAATGAATTTCAATTTTCGTATTAAGGGATTAAAGACATACACACAATTATATATATGCTATAAGTTAGCTAAGGAATATAATGTACTGAAGTACGAGTCTCAATTATGATTACTATTTTTGTTTGTTTTAGTTTTTTTTCTGTTGTTATTCAAAAGGATTCCAAAGTGGTACAAAATATGTTACTTTATTCTTTAATTTCCATATATATATTGTTATTTTGTTTATTTATACGTCTGTACATTGCGAATAACTATAGTATTTGAGTTAAATTCTAAGGAATTTTGTAAAAGAGGAGCAGCTAAGTATTAACATTTTTTGTATAGCCAATGCGCCAATTATACAAATATATAAGCATGTTATTGTCTAACTACACAACAGTATTTCTTATTCTAGTGTGTATTTAATATTAGGCAAGCGTTGGGTGCCAGAAACAAAGTAAATGCGAAATGATTTATCTCTCGATTTCTGATCACGTAGCTTGTAAGGCACATTTGGAATGCATTCTTGGCGTTGCGATATTTTATCAACGTTATAATTAAAAATAATAATTAAAAACTATAATAATTAAAGATGTTAAGTTTTGGCAAGACTTGTCGATTTTGTTGCTTCTGGTTGGTTTGTTGGTTAACTTAACTAAAATGCATTAAAACTAAAAGGAACCCACGGCAACAAAGCGCATCAGCGTGGCAGAAAACTCGAATTACAAATAAAAAAATAACTATTATAGACTGTTTAAAAATATTTTTAAGCCGCTCCAACGGGCTTTACCAATTCTGATCAGATAACAAAATGTAACAATAAATAAAAATATAATGTTCTAGGCGCAAGCGCCAAGTGATTTAAAAAAATAACGATAAATGTTGAATGGCCACACTGATGAGTATATTCCGATTGTGTTGTTATCGATAATTGCTCTACATTTGCTAGACAGTTTAGGACAGTTTGAAATGCTCGCACACACACACACACAGCACGCAATTATTCAAAATGGCCGCTTGAAGCGTACTGTGGCAGAGCGTCGCTGCTGCTGCTGGCGACGGTGAGTGAGCATTTCTCTTAGGGCAAAAAAAGGAGGCAGAACATAATTTTGCGCCTGCTGCTGTTGTTGTTGCTGTTGCTGCTGCACCGTGTCCTCGCTCTTAATCACAGTATGCATGCCACTGTCATTGTCATCGCTGCTGCCCGATGTCGATGCATTCGCTGCCGCTGCTGCGGCTGACGCTGCGCTAACGTAATGATGCGTCTCCATGTGGCAAGCGGCAGCAGCATTATTGTTATCGAGTCCCGTCGGCGGTTGGCATTGCACTTGCACATATTTAGCCTCTTCGGCACTGAGATATTTACCACCATTGTTAAGCTGTTGATGATGCACTGTAACCATGGTGCCATCGGCTAGCTGCTGCTGCGTGCTTGTAGTGCCATCGAGTTGCTGCAGATCCGTTGTCTGATAGCCATTGCCCGTTGACTCACCGCCATCGCCTCCACTGCCACCCGCAGCTCCACCGCCGCCGCCATTCATCTCAATGCGTGGCGGACTGCCGTAGTCAAAGTGGCGCATCGAGAAGAGCTGCGTCTCGTGGACATAGGTGCCATATTGGCCGGAGTAGGTGCCATATGGACTTGGGGCCGGCGACAAAAGTCCGAACTGCGGACTCAACTCGTAGGGCGTCTGATACGAGGTCCAGCTGTCCATGCTGCCCGGCGGTGTTACTGTTGTCGTCTGCGGGAAACTGGCGAAAGGTGGCGCCAGCGTGCTGTTCAATGCCGCTGTTGGCGGAGTGTTCGTCTTGATGTAGCCCGTCTTCCGAGGTGGCTCGTGCTTGCGCCACTTGGCTCGACGATTTTGGAACCAAACTTGCACCCGGGATTCACTCAGATTCAACTTGATGGCCAGCTCTTCGCGTGCAAACACATCTGGATAAGGAGCACGCTCAAAAGCGCGCTCCAGTTCCTCCAGTTGATAAGCAGTGAATGTCGTTCTGGAAGGGAAGAAAAATAAAAAGAGCAAGTTAGCAAAAAATGTTTATTATACTTCGTAATACAAATGAATAAAGTATTATGTCTTAAAATTAAATTAAACCAATGTTCAGGTAAATATGTTAAATATTAACTGTTTTAATTCGTAGACTTCTCAAATTGATAATTAAAAAAATTTGAAATCATTTTCAAATTCCTTTTAAAAGTTCGATAAATTTTATGTTTAAATTGTGTAATTTAAAAAAAATGTCTACTTCTTTATAAAATTTATTTTTAAATAATTTTAAATTTTATTATTATTATTTAAATTTGAGACGATTGCAACCATCATTTTCATTTAATTAATATACATTATTTTTTGTCATTCGATTAAATATTTTAAATTTATTTTATTAATAATAAGGTATTTAAAAAAGGAAATACAACATTTTCTGATTTTCTAAACTTTTGTTCAACAATTAATGTAAAGTCTGTAATTTGTCTTACGCATTTCGATCTGATTTTATTTTATTTTTATACCTGATTTTTCTATTTTTTTTTTTTATCTCTTATTGATTGAAATTAATTTATGAGATTAAGGAAATAATGATTGCAATTTGAAACTAATAATTGTTTAAGCATTTCGATATATTTCTTTACATTTCTTATTAGGTTAAGTTTCTTTTGACAGGACGATCTATAACTGGATCACTTTAGTAACTAAACTCAGTTTAGTTGTTGCTCAATGAATCCACTTCAAACCGCCTGTGGTTTTAATATGCGCGCATTACACATACGCCCCGTTGCGCGGATATAAATTGTGAGATAATTTCATTGATTTCCCGTCGTTAAGTTAATTGCATAAAATTATGATGATGGCTCACCTCGTTTTTTTCTTTTTAATGCCATTCGGATCTCCCTTCTTCTTGTTGCTGTTGTCCTTCTTGGCCGCTGTCCCTGCGATGCCACCAGCAGCTGCTGCCCCTGTGCCCGCTGCTCCTGCCACAGTGTTGCCCGTGGTAGTTGAATTGCTAGCACTGCTATTGTTGCTGCTGTTGCTGCCATTATTCGTGGAATTATTGCCATTGACGATGCCATTGGTTGCAGCACTTGGATTCTCCATTTGGGCGCACAACTCATCAGGTTTTTTATGCTTGCCTCCTGCGGCAGTGGCGCCATTTGAGAGCAGCAAAGGTGTCGCTTCCAGCAGTCCATTGCCATTGCTGGCATCTTCGTGGGACAACACATGGGCATGGCCATGACTATGATGCGGACTGCCGCCGTAAAGATGTTGCAGCTGCACATGTTGTTGTTGCTGCTGTTGTTGCTGCTGTGGCTCATATTGATCCTTGGGCGAATAGTCCAGCTTGCCGTTGAGCGTATGATAGTCACTCATAATCCCCACCAGCTGCTGCTGCTGCTGTTGCTGCTGTGGCTTGTGGTGTTGCAACATGCCATTGTGGTTGTGGGCATGGGAATGTGAAGGCGGCGGCGTTACCGCATAGTGCTGATGATGCTGCTGCTGCTGATGCTGCTGTTGATCGACCAGTTTTTGAGGCGTTGTTATGTACTCGTACTTTTGGCTGGGCGAGAAACATCCCATCTTGTTGCCAAAGTCCATTTTTTGTGCATAATTTGGTGATCCTGAGCCGCCGCCATTGGGCAGAATGGTGTTGCAGTCGGGCAAACGTTGCTGCTGCTGTTGCTGGCTGCAGAGTTCGTGGACAACGCTACCGAGCATCACAGGATGCAGGCTGCTATGCGTCAAAGTTGACGTAGATGTTGGCAGCAATGGTTTGCTGGCGCCCAGTGGACTCAGAGGACCACTGCCAAAGTCGCCAAAGATTTGATCATCGAAACTTGCGTGTTCCATTTTTCACTCAAAACCACTTCCGCAATATTTACACTTGAATTAATTTACTTTACACGTATTTGTTTGGTTCTATGTTAATCCATTTAGTTTGATTTTAATCAAAGTGCGCACAAAATGCCGAAATCAAAATCAAAATCAATTGTCGCTTTTGCACTAATTGTTGTAAATGAGATAATTGCATTTAGTTTTTGGCGCACGCGCAAAAGCATTTGCCGTTGACTATTTTTTGTTTGTCGCTCTGCTCCTCCTGTTGATCGTTGACTGCACCACAACACTCACTATGCAAAACTCACTGCTCGCTGCACAAACACTCTGCGTAGAACCGTTCGAGTCTGTGGCTGTGGCCTTAATTGAGCCCACAACTGCCGATGATTGCCCTTTTATACCAATTTGCTGGCAGCGACGCCGCGCAGCCCCGTTTCGACCAATCAGCGTTGAGCTATGGCTGCCAACGGCAGCAATGCTGTGTTGAAGCGAGAGCGAGGATTGTATGAGTAAACGGCAACGACATATGCATCGACACTGCTTCTGTGCTCTTGTATGTGTGTGTATGTGCGTGTTTGCTTTACTTGTATTCGTTTTTTATGCTGGCGCGTGTGACTTTTTGTTTTTTGTTTTTGGTTTTTGCCTTTGCCTTTGGGTTTGTCTTTGCTTGCGTTTGTGCCTTCACAGCAGTGGGGTGTGGTTTTTTGTTTTGCCCTGAGAATCTGATCGCCTCCTCGCTGTTGACAGCGTCGCTGCAGCGGGCACTCTTAGTAAATTTATGCCGCCTCAAATGCTGCCAGCAGATCCACAGACAGCAGCATATTGTGCATATCCTGGGAAAAGTGCAATATTCTCAACGAAATAAAATATCCTGCAGAAATTGAGCTCCGATAAACTTAGAAATTTTAATTCCTCCAATATTGATAAAAATAATTCTTTTAAAATGTAGAAAAGTTTATTTAAAATACAGTTTGGCTAACATAATTGAAGACTATGAAAATGTTTTGATTTCTATACATACTTTACAATATGGAATACACTCAGTATAGCTGCAGAACTGCAAAAATAAACAAACAAACATATTTGCTAAGATAATAAGAATAACAAATTTATCTCTTAAATGCCATCATTAAAAATAAGTATTAAAATAACCATTTTAATTTCTCAAAGTAAAAAATAGAAGCATTAATTCACAAAAAAAGGTTTTTTTTGTAATTTGGAACTATTTCTGCAATATTAGTATTCAGATCATATTAATAAATATAATATTGCCAAATATTTAGTCAAATAAGAAAATTTGTTCTGCAATTGCACTATGGTCAAAATTTATTACATAAACAAAACAGTTCTGCATTTTGTCAGCTCGTTTGCACTCTATTATTTTAATTGTCCAAATGTTTTCGATCACCTGCCTGCATGTCCACAAATGTTTCGCTGTCGATTTGCTTTGGTCAGATGGAATCCCTTATAATAAACACCAGTCCAATTGGAAATATCACACGTCAGACGATCGAATAGGGGTCCGAATGCGAACATTGGAATTTCCCACCACTAAAACAAAAAATATTAGTCGACTTCAAGGATCGCGGCGCACGTTCACGCGACCTTTTTCTTTTTCTTCGAGGGTTCCTCTCTTGTTGCGCGCGTGTCACCCTCACTCTGGATCTGAGTTTCACCCTCTAAGGATTGGCGCGCGCTCGTTTGCGTGTGCGACCTTTTGGCCAAATGCTGGTATTAGCTTCGACACTTAAGAGTTGTTAGTGCAAAGCTATGGATCGTTGGGTTCGGATTCTATGTAAGATTTTATACATGGAATTTGAATAGTGACAGTGAAATAATAATAAAAAAGTGAAAGTCAGCAATAAATGTATACACTTTTATTATTATATTGTATAAGTTGCGATCTGGGCTGTACTTGATCCACCTGTCATTAAGTGTTTGACCTCACCCGACTTTCATTTAGTTTTTCATATAATATTAAAATTGGGAAAAATAAGATGTCAATTTAAGATCATGACTTTAAATTGTTGCCATCAAGCGCAGCTTTATTCTTCTTCAACAAAATTCCCACAAGAGATTTAGTTGCCCATTCATCAACACCACCCAATTCTTACTTTTGAACCCGCATTGACCTTCAACCTGAACTTCCCAGGATACTCGCATCACTCTTAAGGATCAGTAGTAATAATTCCCATTGCTTCGGCACCAAGAGAAAACCCATCAAATTTCACACAAACTGCATGAAAATCTCACACAAACCATTTGATACTTTTGGACTCGCTATGTGGCAATGTCGATTGTCTTTGCAGGTCTCGAAATGCGGGCAACGGAAACAGAAACACAAACGGAATCGGAATTGAAAACGCGAATGGAAAATGTGCACGCGATCGGCGTTGAGTGAAGAACGCACCCCCCAAAAATAAAAATAAAAACTAAAAACCGAGTATTCATCGGATAGAGCTGATGATGATGCTACCCATCGACCCGAGTCGCGACTCTTTTGGGTTGCGTGTGAATAATCAGACAGCGTTTTGCATTGCGATTGCGCCAATTATGTGGGCACTGTTTCACTTATGGTGCGGGGCCATCCTTGTATGGGAAATGAAATTGAATTTGAGAGACGACAGACTGGAATGTCCTGCTGCCTCGTGGGTTAAGAAAAGTCAATGATGATACCCATCTGAGAAAGATCAAGAGTCAATTACGGTCGTGAGGAGGCTGAAAGAGCAAAAGGGGACGAAGTCAATATTGAAACAAGACCTTGGCAATTCTGTGTTGCTACCTTAAGATATCTGATTAAATCTTAATTAACTCATAACTCAACGCATTTACAATAAAGGCAGGGTTTTTAAATGGTAAATCTGTGCTAGGCGTTACACGGTAGGGAAAAAAACTGGGCATATATTGAAATATATTTTTGCTTAGCGGATTGACTCGCAGCTAACTGCTAACTTTTTACATTTAACCAAAAATTGTACAGTAATTTTGACTTATTTAGAAATAAGAATTACCTTCAAACATCACCTAATTAAAATAATTTTAATAATAATTTAGAAAAGATTTTAAAATTTTCTTAAAAGTATATACTTGAGTTTACTTTAAAAAAAATATTATAATTTTGCTTGATTGAAATGAAAAGGACATCTAAAATATACATTTTTCATAAATAGATTATTTTAATGAAACAGAACACACTCTGGATTTCTTTACTTAACAAAATGAAGGCAGCAGAGGACTCGCTAAGGATCACAATCAAAAGGATTTGACTCATTAAACTTTAAGTTTACATTTTTGATATAGCAACTTAAAGGTTAAAACCATAATGGCATATATAAAATTAAATACTCTAGATAATGGGAGGGATTAAATTCATATTTACGTATTTTTTAAATTTTGATATGAACTATAACAAATATGTTATACGGTATAAAAATTGTTAAAATTGTAGATTTTCTTAGATTCAAGCGCTAATAATGATGCTGATATACATATGTATGTACTATGTATATAGTACAATTCGATATTTCTGTTAGATGTGTGTACTTCAAGCGAACCGAAACTTGGTACAGTTTGTCACACAAAAAGCAAAGTGGGCTTCCTAAGCTTTTGTTGACTGCCAACTGCGATCGCGAGTATCTTTCATATTTTTTTTCCATAACCATTAAGAAGTATACACATAGAGAGAGAGAGAGAGCGAGAGGGACACAAACATGTGAATATCGTGGCACTTGTTCACATTTGTTTTGAACTCAATGACAGTCACTCCACAGCATCATCATTCAGCATTCAGTATTCAGTATTCAACATTCTCAGTCGTCAGTGGAATATTATCACATTGTATTACGATACTTACAAACAGACAAACACACACAAACACAGTTGACTGTGTTATGCATTTCGCTACGTACATACACAAGTACACAAAGACATACACATACTTGACGTCGCTTTGCGATTGTGATCTGTGACAACGAAATTCCAATATGGCGTACACACACTCACACACACACGCACACACCAGTACACACTGTGTAGTGTCAGAGTCCAGAGTCGAGCAAAACAGTTCACCAATACAGTTGCATTCAATTAAGCTTCGTTAAGATCAATTTAAAATCCCGCATAAAATATCAAATAGTTTTTGTACTTTAGTTCCATTTCTGCTGTCGCTATTTGTTGTCGACCACGTCGCTCCGCTCGCAACAACAGCAAAAAAACAAAAAAAAAAACATTTCGAAATCCACAGCCCACGGAACGAGACAATGTCTCCAAGTCACCACAGAGCACAGATCGTAGAACGTACATATTCCGTATTCCGTAGATCGCAGATCCACAGACACAGACACTTTCCCTCTCCCCCCAGCACACGCTCCATATCCCACAAACCTCCAGCGACCTGACATGACAAAGATGTATAGTTTTTCATATTTCGTTAATTCTCTATGGCACTTTGGGGTTCCAGTTGTGCTTCTGCCCGCCATCCACTGTCCACTTGTTACCCCCTTAACCAGTTTACATGATGATGATAATGATGATGATGAGACACTAGGCATACTACCATATAGAAGTACTCGATAGCAAACGGATGTGCGCCGACGTGTAGCTGACTTCTGACCCAAACTTTCATTAACGAAGCCAGTGCTCCCCTTCAAAGCATCAGTCTTGGCAACAGTCTTTCACTTGACTTTGCTTTCCTCCACATCACAGAAAGATTTCTTGTGATTCTGGGGATTGAACCGATTTGCTCGTGAGAGAACCATTTTAATAAACATCGATTGGTAATTTGATAGTATAATATTAGTAGGGCCCTAGCTTTTAACTTTTGATTCATTTTCGCTTATAATTATTACGTAGTAATAGTAGTTTTTAATTTCGTGAATATAATAAATAATTACTATTTATGTGAAATATATAGATTTCTTAAGCAAATTTTGTATATTATTTTGGTATTCGTTCAATGCCATTATATAGGTTTCATTTTATAAATTTTTTTCCAAAATTATATATGTAATTTGTAATTTTATTACAAAAATAAAATTATAATTTGCGGAAGTATTTAGGCAAATCTTTAAAATAAATAATTACATAATTAATTGTGAATTGAAAATGATAATATCTATTGTAAAAACATAGTAGCTTATATGGAATTTTTACGATCTCTTTTTTTAATAATTGCAAACTTTTTTATCTAAATATTTTAATATATAATGTAATTGAAACTTTATCTTACCGTTTCATAACCATTTTAAAATAATTAACATTTTGTAACAATTTAATTAATATTACTGGAGCATCTATTATAATCAATGATTTATTTTTTAAATTCGAGTAGAATCCATTGCAATTAACATATATTGAATAGAGTTGTCTTCAAATCTATCTTGATGTCATCACAAAACAAAATGAAACAAGATAAAACTTAATGCAATCAAAGTGAAAGTGAGAACACGCCAATAAATTAAAGCCAATCACAATCACTATAATGTCGCACATACAGAGCAAGAGAGAGAGACCATGAACCAAGTACGGCTATAGCTCTACTATATAGTCTACATATGAAGATGACAACCACTTTGCTTGGCTTGATGCTTTGGGGCCTGGCCCTTGTAATTGGTTGTGTTGGGAGTCTTGTCGATTCGCAAAAATCGCAACACAGCGCGCGTAATTCAAATTAATTGCCGACAATTGTGACTTATTTAAGGCAAAGGCGCCATTTAATGCGGCCCAACGTGGACATGGACACGGGGCACAAAACCTCGAGCATCGAGCTTACCCCTGTCGCTAATAACTTAAACGGCGCGATCATCGCCAAGATAATAAAGTCAAAGGTTTCGGGATTTGAAGCCGAGTGTGCGTGACGAACAAAATGCGAAGCTAGATAACAGAACTTAATAGATTATATATCATTAGAAAACTTTATTAGAATAATGACAAAAAGACGTTGGACCTTTACACCTTACCTTATCTTGAATCAAATAATGTAAAACTAATGTAACATTTATTTTATACGAAAAACAAGTATTTGCTACAACTTTTTTTAATAAGATCATTTTCCGAAATGCATACATAATTGTATATTTATTAAACAATCATTAATATTTTAATATACTTGTATAGACATTGCAAACTGCATTTTATAAAATAATTCATATTTTCATATATATATATATATAATTGTATATTTATTAAACAATCATTAATATTTTAATATACTTGTATAGACATTGCAAACTGCATTTTATAAAATAATTCATATTTTCTTATATATATATTGCAAACTGCATCGCTATATATGCATTGCAAATCGATCGCTAGCAATCGTTGAGAAAAAATATGAGCTCAAATACGAAACAGAAAAATTATATCAAATAATTTCATCTAACGTGTCAACGACAATAGTTATCAGACTATATATTGAGGTGTTTTTTGTAACTACGATTTACTATAAATTTATGGTAAGAAACAAACATATGTATATCATTACAAATTACAGGTAAGACGCACTTTGTTTAATGTAATAAATCGATCATCTTTGTTGTCTGATATTATTCAATAATTGTTGTTTTTGCTCCGAGTCGCGTTCGCTCTTGTGGGCGTCACTCATTGTTTTTGGCAGGCCCGTTGTGTCCGTTGTGTGAAGCTTAATTGTTTGTAATTAAATAAAATTGTACAAGGTCGCTTACAAACAGTCTCTCTCTTTCTCTGGCGTTGGGAGCATGGGCTGCAAAATCCATGGATTCCAATTAGTTTTAATATACGAATACTACTTGTAGTAGCAAAATAAATACACTGTAAATGTGCCGGCCGGCCGGCAAAATAAAAATTGAATTTGTTTTGTGTACACAAGCCGATTGTGTAGTATGCTTTTGAAAATTGATTCCTCCTCCTCATTATTTCATTAAAAACGCTCTCAGCAATTGACCAGTCCCAGACTCAGAGATGGAGACAGAGAGATGGATGCCATCGGCGTTGTTGTCGTTGCCGTCGTCATCACGTTCGCTCTGCTCTGTGATTTTTGCTTGCATTTTGATCAGATTTTATGAATGAAATTGTATCAATTGATTGTTTTGGTGCTGTTATCGTTGCCTTTTGATCGTCGATAATTAAGTTGGGGGTGTGTACGAGTATTTTGTCTGTCCGCTTGGGCTGCTGGCTAAATAGAACCGAGTTATTGGGAGTGGGTCAATCGCCGGCAGTGGCTTAATGAACAAATCAAATTGTCTAATAGTAATCTAATTGATTTGATTGAAGCCATCGCCTGGCAATTCAATTCCAATTTCGAATTCTTTGAAACACTCGATTTACTGCTAAATAGTTCACAATTTATTATCGTCTTAACAGGTAGTTGCAAAACTAACTTTTACATTTCTTCGTATATAATTTTTTAATTTTTTTTCAATAAATAAAATAATTATAAAAATTAATATTTCTTTGGGTAGTTTTGCGTAAGTCCATTCAGAAAATCTATAGAGAAACACATTTAACATTACTTTATAATATGAATAATGTTGACAAGATTTTTTGAGTGGCACAGTTCATTTAAAAAACTATATTTAAAAAAACAACAAACAACATTTTTTGTAAATAAATATTTTAATGAAATCGTACAATTTTTTTTTTCTGTTATGCACTTTTTAAGAAAAATAGATACAGAAAATTTGTAAATCCCTATCTTGACTTAAAGTTGAATTTAAATCAAACCAGAATTAATTTATCAACTATATAAACATCTTTAAAAATATGAGACCATTGTTGTTGACTGTTGTTTTCTATAGATGAAAATACCCACATCAAAACTTACAAAATTTTACAACCAAAATTTTCATTCCGCATACAAAATTCTGTGACAACGCATTTAAGTTAAGTTCGCTGAATATATTTTCAATTATTTCGTAAAGCTAAGTAGCCTCATGAGTTAGCTATGGTTTCTTAAGTTTTCTATAAATTTTCTGATTTTTTCCACAATATGGTAAAGTAAATAATTTTTCAAAAAACTCCGAATCAACTATTTTTAGTGATTAAAATATTTTTTACAACTTCTTCATTAACACGTTTTCAACCAAATAAAACTATTTCAAGCTCTTCAAAACCAATTTGATAACATCCAAATTGAATTATTATAACTTCTTAGCAACATATATTCATATTTACTTGCTCACTTCATAAGAAGGTGCGAACAAATACTGAAAACGATCAAGCTAGTATTAATAGATCATATCAACAAACTAAATGCATGATCGACACGCAATAAAATGAAGACGTAAAAGACAAATATATAGAGATATTAAAAAAGGTATACTGTATACACTAAATGGAAGACAAGAAAGTATCAGAAAAAGAATATGCTTTGGAAATACTTCAGTTAATTTTAAAGAAATTTGTTAGATGACTTTTGCTCATGTCAGTCATAAAACTACAAACAAGTCATATAGTACGTATGTATATAAACATGAATATGCACACGATACGAAATTCCAAAATGTGTACGCACTAGGCACAGTTTGTGCATATGAACGAAACAGACATAGTGCCCAAGGAGGAGGCAGAGACAGAGAGCGGGCGGCATGGATGACATGCGGGCAAGTTTTTCAATTGATCTTAACGAAGCTTAATTGATTGCACATGTATGAGTGTGTACATGAGCGTCAGGAAAAAAAAAACTCACACTCACACAGTCAGAGCAAACCCCATGACTGTGTGCCGGCTACACTGCGAAAGAACATTTCATAGTTCTTATGCAAACGGTTTTATGTAAAGTTGACAAGCAGCTTAAAATTTTGCACAGTGTATTTGAAAATCTGCATTAAGCAGATGAACCGCTATCCTTGCAATACACGTGTTAGATAAGTTTCTAATACGCTTAATAGGTATGAGATATTACAATCTTTATATTCCCCGACTTTATTCCGTAATAATTTGCATTTGCCAACATTATATTCGTATTAATTTGGTAATTTATTAGTTTTTAAGTATCAACTGCTTCCATTACCGGCTGCATTATCTTTGGGCAGACGAATATTGTACACTTTTCAACTTAAAACGAACGATTCTTCTAAGTAAACAACCAATAGAAATTATGTTGGGTGTGATGAAAACTGAAAGATGATGTCTCATGATGGAAACGGGTTTCTTATAATTTTTGGGAAAGAGTTGACTTGACTTGGCTAGTGAAGAGCTGTGATCTCATACAGGTTAAGCGTTGGCAAAATCGATGCCCTTCTGGATGTTCTTCTTGAGCTCAGGAATGGCAGCCTCCAACAGCTTCTTCTCGTAGTCGTTCAGCTTGGGCAGACCCAAGTTCTCCTGCAGACCATTCTTGCCCAACAACAAAGGTGTGGAGAAGAAGGTAGCCTCAGTAATGCTGGACTGCACATAAGAGCACTCAATGACGTTCGTTTCGCCGTTGAGACCCTTCAGCAGGGAGCCAGCGAAACGGGCGCCAGCATAAGCCATCGACAAAGTGGCGGAACCAGCGCCAGCCTTGGCCTTGACGACCTCAGTGCCGGCTTCCTGAATGCGCACGGTCAGCTTCTCAATGGTCTCCTGGTTGCCCTTGAACTGAGGCTGGCTCTGGGACAGCACTGGCAGAATGGTGACACCGGAGTGACCGCCAATCACGGGAATCTGCACGCTCTGGGGATCGACACCAAGAGCATGACCAATGAAAGCACGAGCACGCACCACATCCAAGGTGGAAACACCAAACAGACGCTTGGGATCGTACACGCCAGCCTATAAGTTAACAATTAGTGTGTTGTCTTATTTATGGTTATTAAGAAGTAGGCTTACCTTCTTCAAAACCTCGGCAGCAATGGGCACACAGGTGTTGACGGGATTCGTGATGATGGCCACCAAAGCCTTGGGGCAGTTCTTGGCAATGGAGTTGGAAATGTCCTTGATGATGCCAGCATTGACATTGAACAGATCATCACGGGTCATGCCAGGTTTACGTGGCACACCGGCGGGTATGACAACGACATCGGAGCCTGTGGCAGACACAATATAATAAGTCAATTAATTGGAGATCATCGGTATCTTTTTTAATATATAAACTTTTTTCCCTTCATTATTATAGTTCTTTAAATTAATTTCTTAGAGTACAATATCTTTAATCAATCTTTAATAATCATCTTTTTCATATGAATTTATCCACAGTTGGGATGCATTTCAATTTATTAAGATAAACAAATTATTTTGGATTCCCATTCTTACTGAATTTAATTGCTCATTAGAAAACAAATAATAAAGTAATAGTTTGGTGACTCGGCTATGATATACCCGATTTTCATTTTTAGGACATTTAAAGCCATTAAGTGGAGAGTGGATAGAGAGGAACTGATATTGTTTATTCTAAAGTGAAAGAAGTGTTGCTTAACATTGAAACTAACTTCAACTGCGTTTGTAAATTATCAGCATTATCTCAAAATTTGGAAGCTCTACCATAGATAGTTTATGAGATATAGCTATTCATATAACATGGAAGGTCGAACAACATAGGCGGGCAAGGTCAAGATTTGGAGATACTTGTTTCTTCATCTAACATTTGCTTATAATACCCCACTAGCCGGGTATTATTAACGTAATAAGATGCATAATACTTATCGGTTGACTTTGTCGACGTAAGACTTTGATCTTTTGTATTATGCTCCCAGAAGCAGGTACTTGATGATAAGACTTGCTGCACTGATTATAAGTAAGTTATATGAGCCCATAAATACCCATTAAAGCAAAGAAATTCTTATCAGCTTTACTACATAATATATGTATGAGAATGCACAAAGAATCTACATATGCTAAGAATTAACATTAGATTTTCTCATATCATATTATGCAAATCACATGCAAAACTCTCTAATTTATTTCGCAGCACAAGTTTTTAGAAATTTTCCATTAGATAGTGAACCTAACCTCACTTGGCAAAGCCCTTTCTGGTTCTTCCCCTCCCGGTTAGCGAACTTACCCTTGAGCGAATCGCCCAACTGGTCAGCGCCAATGAAACCAGCAGTCTTGCTCTTGGTATCGATGTGCGACAAATCGGCAGCGACGCCGGGTGTGTGCACAATATCGTAGAGCGAGAGGTCGGTGACCAAGGGATTCTGCTTGAGCAGCAGCGACAGCGGCTGTCCAATGCCGCCAGCGGCGCCGCAAACGGTCACCTTGTAGTTGTTCTGTCAAGCAAAAAGAAATAAATTAATATATTAAATTGCTATAATACAGTAATGCATAGCAGTTCATTTCGGAACTTATAATTGCATTTAGTATTTGATTAGTGGGAAATCAAATGCTGTTCTATGAAATTTTCTCATTACGTAAACACTTCTAGTTGTTTGACGGCTAGAAAATTGCATTGGTTTTGTTTGTTTCTTGTGCTTGACAACTTACCTGTTGGCCAACCGAAAAGCTGCGCACGCCCTGCAGCGCCAATTGTTTGGTCACTTGCTTCAACATTGTTTTGATTTTTAATAAATTTGGTTAAAAAATGGATATACGCTAAACAATAAGCGGCCGCGCAGCTTGCAAAATCCCAATAGCTCTAAATCGCCAAAAAGCTTTCTGTCGCTTGTCCAACCTGACGCAAGGTTAAATATGAAAAGCTTTGCGCGAACAGCTGTTCGCAGCAATGACCGGAGCTGCCAACTCGTTTGTATACCGCAGATAAGCGCGTTCATTTGTTTTCATTTGAAATGAAGCTTTATATCTTATATATTTGGAATTCTTACTCATTTTGTTCGTTTGACATACAGACAGAGATAACTAGAGAAAAGTGCATAAATTAAAACTGTTGCATACGTAGCTCAACCTGTAGTGCAATGCAGGCACGTCGCTCTTCTTTGAGCTCCATGCCGAGCATTTGCTTTTTATGCTCGAGCAGCGCATTCTCTCGCGTATAATGCTCAATGATACGTTCATAGTCGCCATCACCTGGCATCTGCTCCTGACTTGTGGCCCCTACAACTGATGGCTTAAGCATTTCCTGCTCACACAACTGTTTCAAGCGAAAGACCTCGTTGCGTTCTGCTAGAATTCGAGTTTTGAGCTCGTTTTGCCAATTCATTAACTCATCGTATTCGATTTGCAGTCGCAGCAGTTCATCCCGTTGTGCACTTGTCTTGGGCAGCAGCAAATAACCTGTCTGCTTGTCGATTGTATAGTCAATCTCTGACGATTCCGAGAAGCTAGGTTCCTCGGGCTGCTCTTCGGCGGGCGTAATGTGCGTTGGCGGTGCTGGCTTGGAGTCGGTGGTATCCTCGCTAACAGTGTCTATTTGTGGTGGGGGTGCAGGTTGAGCGGGCGTTTGTGCCGAGGTGCTGCTATCCAGTTCATCAATGGACCTTTCCTGTTTCTTTTCGCAGCTTCGGAGTTTACGTTTTAACTGTGTGATGATGCGTTGTACCTCCCATAGCTGTTCCTCGCGCTTCTTACTAATGAAACCCGCATTCATTTCGCTGTGGATTTGAGAGAGAAGACTGTCTTGCTTGCGCAGCTCCAACTGAATGTCCTCGGGCTTGTCCGGCAACCCAGGACTGGTGGATGTCAATGGAGGTACATATCTGTTGGGGAAAAAGTAAATCTTTAGTCTACAAATTCAACATCCAATTGGGGTGTAATTGTTGCCTGAGTAGAAAGCGAACAAATTTTGGGAAGCGTTTACGATTATGCGGCACCAAACTCATGTTGTCGACTTGATCTGATTTAAACTGAAGTGACAAGCAGTGTTTTAATCTAATCATTGCCGCTGTTTACTCACTTTATCAGCTTGACGTCTGGAAAGAGATTCGTACAGTGGCACAAGAGAGCCACCATTAAGCGATGCGACATCTGCAGTGTCGGACTGAGCAACATGGCCAACGATTGCGCATTTAGCTTGTTGTAACGCTCCTGCTGTATTACCGCATCAAAGTGCAGCATCATCCAGGCTAAGAGCGTGCGATTGCATTTTGGCAGTTGCTCCAGCAGTTGCTGCAGCTCTGCCTGCTGCTCCGTGACTTTAGGATGCGAAGCAACCTCCTCGAAGCGAGCCACCAGATCGGTGGTCAATACTGGCTCTGGCAGTTCACGGAAGAACAACTTCAGCAGACTGCAGGCGGTGGGTATGTTGAGTTCATCCACAGTGGCATCGTGCTCGCGATTATTGTACAGACGTTTGTAGTGCAGCAGACGCGTCTTGATGGGCTCTACTTTGTAGATTTGCTCACACTTCAACGATTGCTTCTGTTGCAGAAAATCGATGCAGTCACGCACCACAAGCGGCAGATCGATGCCATCGTGACAGCGTGAGCGTTCGGTGGCCAAGCTGACGGAGACACCGAAGATAGGATACCCCAAGGCAAGAACTTCTTCGACACCAGCGGCATCCTCGAGTTGTGTTTGCTTGCTCTTCTTGTCCTTTTTGTCTTTCTTGTCGGACTTATCCTTTTTGTCCTTCTCCTTACGCTCCTTGTCCTTCTTTTTGTGCTCTTTCTCTTCGTGCTGTCTCTCCTTATCTTTGTCTTTATCCTTATCCTTGTCTTTTACTTTCTGGACCGGCTCATCCTCGGTTGCTTTTGGTTCCTTTTCCTTGTCACGTGACTTTTCACGTTTCTCTTTGCTTTTAGAGCTGGTGAATTTGAAAGTCTTGGACTTCTTTGACTTGGAGGGACTTCTAAGTTAATGAAAAATTAGAAAATGACGTAATTGTGGAATTAATTTCTGCTCACTTGGTGTCAAGCTCCTCTTCGGGTGAACTTTCACCTTCTAGCGCCGCATAGCCGCGATCTTTGCCTTTTTCCTTCTTGTCCTTTCGTCGTCCAATGAGATCCTTCTTGCTGTGTTTCTCGTGATCGCCTTCGCTATCTACCGAAGTATAAGACAAACATAACACATAATTTTATTTACGTTTGTTTGTGGCGTATTTATTTTGTTTGTACGCATTCCACATTTTGTTTTTGTAGAACTTACAATCACTTTCCTCCTTGCTCTTTTTGGACTTGGCGTCGACTGCTTCGGATGCGTATAGACCGGGAAATTCCTTTTCTTCTGGACTATCGAAATCCATACTGTATGCGGCAGCTTGTTACAATAAATAAATAATTCTAATCAATGTGTTTACACGCCCAACAATCAATAAACAAAGCAAAAAAAACTGAGATGCAATCGATTATTACTTGTCGAATCATATCATATCGATACTATCGAGGGCAGTTAAATCGTACTCTGCAATAACTGAATAAACTAATTAACTGCCTGAATTGAGCTGAATATACAATTAATGAGGCAAAAGTATTTAAATATATTTGCAAGAAAGACAACAGACAGTACAGCCTTATAATTATTTACAATTTGCATTTTGCTCATGAGCTGCATACCAAATTTAAAACTGGAGAAAACCGATTTGTTTACATGTTGTGAGAAGAATCGAGTTTTTCATAATTTACGTTAAATAAAAGGATTTGTGTTTAAGATGTCCACGTTGCGCCTTAGCCAAGAGGAACGTGATCATTTGGCGTTACTGCAGCGTCCGGCCAGCGAAGTCGTCGAACTATGTAAATCAGCATTCGATTATCTGGTGAATGGACCCAACTTGGAGCGTTACGAGTTGCTGGCCAAAAAGTGTTCCGGCAGCGTGGAGAGCGCCACAATTCAACATGCGGTGGAGGCATTGATCTCACTGCTAATTCATGTAACAACAAATATGAGCGAACACTCAAATATACGCCAACTATTGCCTGAACTGGGTGAGGACGTCCAGGAGGTGCTCGAGCAGTTTGTGAACAGCAAACGCAGCTTTGTGGAGGGTTCTATTAAGTCGGCCAACATACGGGCCTATCGCCTGGTTAACCTAGAGTGGCGCCTCGAGGTGCGTACAGCATCCCGTTGCCTGCTGCAGCAGTCAAATGTGGTAATTACCATGAAGCTGTATTTGCACACGGAGCCAAAAAACGAGAATCGAGAGCTGCTAGAGATCGACACGACGGAACGTAGCGAGCGGGAGCTAAGTGCCATGCAGGAAGATGAACGGCGGCATCGTAAGGATCTGTTGGTGCAGACGGATGTCAGCAGCTTGCTACACATGATCAGATCGCTGGAGGATGCCTTGGCCGAGTCAAAGTCACGTCGCATTCGAAACATTGTAGACGCCATACATTAAGTATAATAATTTAAAGCTAAACTAGTTTGCTAAGTCAAGATCTTAACTAAATGTATATTATGTATTTTAAGCTGGACCAATTTATTACAAACTATCAAACTAAACTAGAAATCTATAGTTGTTATTGTTCTCTTTACTCGGCTGCCAAAGCTTCAGCTGCAGCCGCTTTGAGTGCCACCTTCTTCTTTTGGCGATCACTGCGCTTCTCTTCGGGCGTCTTCTTCAGCGCTTTGACGCGACGCGTCTGAATCGAACCCGTCTGCTGCTTGCCCAGATGCACACGACCCTTCGTGTTGCCCAGAGCATCGGTGCTGATGTTCTTCTTTTTGGTAACCTTCAGTTGCTTGGGCTGCTTGCGTGACAATTTGTACAAATCCTCTGAGGCAATCTTGGTGCGACGGATAGAGAAGTCAGCAGATGGTCCAATCTCTTCCAATTCAATGCGTGGCGTCTTTTGACCCGATTTTTTCAACAAGATCTTATACGAACGCATTAGCACATTCATGTCATCGGTGACGGTGAAACTGAGCACATGCTCCACGCCCTGCAGGCGAATGGAGTCGACCTTTTCGCGTTGGAACATGTCGATGAACAGATTGCGCAGGCGACGCAACTCCTCGGTTTGTGCCCATTTGGGACCATTGAACACCAGGCACGGCTTAACACAGGAGCCAATCTTTTCGTTTTTGAACTCGGCTATGGCTTGATAACGCTTAATGCCCAGCTCGAACATGTCTAGCACTTCGTTCTCAAAGATCCGTCCAATGAGTATATTATCTGGGCGTTTTTTAGACGTGGAACCAAAGGTGAAGAGCGCTGTGTCGTTTTTCATTGTCAAGCTAAAAAATTTGAGAACATTATGGTATCCTTAAAAGATGACTTAAAAGTATTGACTTACAATTCTAGAGAAGAGGGATCGTCGAACGGAGTGATATCGTTCTTGCGGTGCAAGACCTTAACAAGTGGTTTCTTTAGCTGTTGCAGATCCTTCATGCAGAGTCTGACGTTGCCACCGCATTTGCGGCCATCCACAAACAACATGCTGCGTGCGGCTTCAATCAGCTGTGGCTCGCGGGCCAGCAGAACTTTCTTTCCTTTGCGAGTTTTGGGTTTTCTATGAATAAATAAAAGTCAAATCAAATGCATAGTAAATAATATATAATAATAATTTACCTTATGCGTAAAAGCGACATTTTTAAAAATGTATTTTTCTAGTTTTCACAGCTATTCAAAATGCACGTGTAGCGTCGTAGCAATGCTGCCAACTGCTGCTAAAATGCCGCCGCTGCCTTGGCTTAGGTTGGCAGCGCTTCTTTAATGTTGTCTGCATCAGCTGTTGTCAAAATAAATCGATTACAGCCGCATAGCAGCTGTTTTTAACAATAATCGATTTCGTGTTAATTAACTGTTGCATGTTAATTTTTTGTTTTTAAGAAATGTGAATTAAGTTCGATTTATTGCATTTACACAATTATGCTGCGAAATAGTAAAAACCAAGCGCAACGCCTTGTGCAATTTACGCGTAGTTGTGCAGCAGTTAAGCAGCCAAACAATAAGAAACCAGAAAATGCACAACCAGCAAAGTCAAAAGGATTGGATCTGCCGGTAGAAGAATCTTTAAATCCCAGTTACTTGGCGCGAACATTGGGTAAGCAATATAGATATATATAAATTAATGTTGTAAATATTGGCGATGCACATCTTTTTAGGCAGCACATATCGTACTTGGGCAGCTGCGCTTGAAAAGCACCCTGAACTGAAAACAGTTAAGCGAAAAGATCTACTTAATTCATACGATGCATTGAAATCCTTAAAATACACAGTAGATGATATTGTTATGAAACCCATGATCATTTACTATGGCGCCTCGACATTGTCTAATCGCCATAATGTGCTCAACGAATGCGGTTTTCACAACATCACTATTCAAACACTATTCAAATATATCACAGTCATTAACAAGTCCATCGGTTTCCTGAAAGCACATGGCTTGCTACCCTACGATTTGAATGTGCCACAGCGCCTAGCTGACAGCTTTACAGATGCCCAACTGCCAACTAACTTTCAGATGTCACTTAACTTTGGTGAGAACATAACGTTGAAGGAGCTGCGACAATCGCTGCTCAACACATATTTGCAGGCACGAATGCAAATGGATGAGACAGAACTTCAAAAAATGTGGCGAGTCTATTCCCGTGTGCGGCACAAGAGTTTCCATTCCGTGCAGGATGCCATTGAGTTGCTGACCACGGTATTAAAATTTCCCGCCGAACGGATTCGCAAGAATGCTTTTCTTTTACACGCGGATGCGGACAATGTACGTCGCATTTTAAAGGAGATACCCACAATCAATGGACTTGATATACGCGACATTGGTTATCGTCGTCCCAAGATCCTTATGTCCAATTGTGATAGTCTTAAACAAACTTTGGAGCATGTGCGTGCGTTTGGCATCACTGAGGATGCAGTACTGCGTTGTCTAGAAGTGCTAACACTTGGACCCGATACAGTGCTGGAGCGACTACGCGATATCAATCAAATCGAACAGTTTGAAGTCTTGGGCAGCAATCCACGTATAATGCGGCTGGTGCACTATCAGAACAAGGCGCGTCTTCGTTTGGACTATTTGAATCAGCTTAAGGTGCGATGCGCCTCATTGCACATACTTTCCTGCGGATCGGATGCCTTTGCCAAGTAAGTAAATTCAGCATTATATTGTTACTTTGCTTAAAGATTCCTTTTTTTGTAGATTTGCTCGCGATGGTTCAGATCGCACCAAGGGACGTGATATTGTCGTATATTTGGGAAACATTATGCAGAAAGACGAGCAGTTGCTGCGCAATCTGTTGTCGCGTCATCCCAACTGGTGTCACATCCCTGTGCTGCAAGTAAAGCAATGCCTGGAGTATTTGCAAAGCAAGAAATTCGGTCTGGATGATATCTTTCAAAACATACACCTGCTGCTATATCCCATGTGAGTTGCATTTGGGAAACTTATCTGATAAAGCAATCTAATTTTCCATATTGTAGAAAACGTATTGAGGAGAAACTGTTGCTGCTACAAGTTAAAGAGGCTTTGGAGGAGCTGCATCTGCCAATCGTCAACATGCATGCAATGAACAATAATGAGATTTTAACACTCATTTTGTATTTAATTGAATCTGAGTTTCATTTCACCGGCGATGGAATTTGGACAGAGCAACATACGCATCATGTGGAGAATTTCAATAATCTGCTACCCGACTTTCCTGAAAGTCTTAACAAAGTGTATAAATATGGCGTTAAACCGTCAGAGAAGGCGTCCATGTTTCACCTATGAAATAATAGTAGCAATAAGTTTCTTAAATTGTTGAATATATTCTAGATATTTTGAAATTTATTAGTAGAAGAATGTATATACAATTACCATTAACATTTAATTACGTGGTCTTATCGTTTTTCTCCTGTTCTGCAGACGGTTCACCATCATGGCGCACGACATATGAATTGTACTTCATGCTCATGTTGCGTGTTTTTTCTATAACAGCCTGATACGCTGCAGTCAAAGGTTTCTGTACAGCCTCATGATGCTCATAGTTCTCATTCTAAAATACAATTATTTATAATACTAAATAACCATTAATAGTAATTCGTATATTTACCAAATCGTAGCTGAGATCCGCATCATATTCACACTGATGAGCAACAAATGGCAGATGCTCGACTGGACCATACTTCAAGCCCGTAATATCTTTTAACGCTTGCTCCGGCTTTATGTACCATTCTGTGATTAGATTGCAGGGCACATGATCTTTGGGCATTTTGAATTGACGGCACACCACAAACGCCTCAATGCTTGAGTTACGCGACGCCGAAGGTTTAAACACACAGGCCTCCTTAAAGAAGCGCTTTAACTGCCGATAAACTTCGCTAGTATTTGCTGCTCGATACACTTTCCCCATGAATGAGCCACCCTCTTCGAGGATGTAGGTTGAAATGCTGAGAGCAGACAGCAGCAATTGTGCCTGCATATAGCCATCCCAGTCATGATTGCCTGTAATGTCGGGTGCTCCATCACTAACCACCAGTTGCGCCTTTTGTCCACCAAAGAACTCAATAATGGCATTGGCAGTGGATTCTTTGGTGATATCTGCACGCAATTCAGTAACGCCATCAATGGGTGCCATGCCCTGCATATCAACTGCAATGATCTTGACATGCTGACGCTCCTCGGCTGTTCGCGGCTCATACATTTTTTTGGATAGCACTTGTGACCAGCCTCCGGGTGCAGCGCACAAGTCCACGGCGCGCATAACGCCATCGAGTAAGTTAAATGTTTCGTCGGCTTGTAACAGTTTAAAGGCACTTCGGGCTCGCCAGCCCTGCTCCTTGGCCAATCTATAAAAAATATCACGTTTATCCTTTGAGGACTTTCCCATTTTTTTGGTGTTTGGTGTTTTTGCTTATTTGTTTACACATGTGCGGTTAAGCCGTGTGACCGTATGTCTTCGTACGGTTTAACGCCGAATATACTAAATTATGGATCCCGCATGACTTTCTACATTTCTTCTAGAATATTGGTATATTTTTGAATCGGCATAAAAGGTGCGTTATTTTAAACAACTTGTATCATGATTCGTTTAGAAGCTATTGAAACCCATGAAATCAACTTTAAATCGTATCAAATTATGGATCCCGCATGACTTTCTACATTTCTTCTAGAATATTGGTATATTTTTGAATCCGCATAAAAGGTGCGTTATTTTAAACAACTTGTATCATGATTCGTTTAGAAGCTATTGAAACCCAAGAAATCAACTTTAAATCGTATCATAGTAAACATTGAACTTGCAATTGAAAGTATATTGTGTGATTACGAAGCCACAGTACTAGCTTTAGACATTCATATTAAAAGGCTTGTCCTGAAAACAACTCTTTATTTCTTGGTGTACTTTTTGTGGAATTTTTTGGGAATGTAAGTAGTTAATATTTTTTTTTATAAAAATTCCTAATAATGTATTTTTTTTTATATATTTTTCATGGTTAAAAAGGTTTAAGGAAGTTTCTATGTAACTATTTTCAAGTATATTTCGGGAACTTATATTCAAAGCATAAACAAACCCAAGTTGTACCTATTTCTGTGAAGAAACTGAGAGTAAAGTAAATTCTGCAAATATTTTTTGTTTCAAATATAAAATATTTTTTTTCAGTCCATTTCAATCAAAATGTGCTATCCGTGCTATTCCTGCTGTGGATCCTGTGGACCTTGCGGACCCTGTGGATCTTGCTGTGGATCTTATTGTGGTCCCTGTCGCAGTGGATGTGGTCCCTACTGTGGATCCTGCTGTGGTGGTTGTGGACCTTGCTGTGGTGGCTGTGGACCTTGCTGTTAGCATCTTCAGAACGAAATTTAGGTACACCACATTAATTATTTCATTAAATTAATTTATGTAGAATTTACAAAATGTCATTAAAATGGGACAAGCCTTGAATAGTTTTTGTTGTTGTTTTTTCCAATAACCAATAGGTGGCTCTTTGCAGACCGAAGAAAATCTAAATAGTTGTGGAAGCGCCATCTATGTTTCATAATTAGTTTAAAACTTTAAAATAATTGCTTCTTCACATAAACAATTATTCTTAAAATTTCCAATAAGACGTCCAAATAATACTCATTCATTCATTCATTTAAAAAATAAAAATATTAAAATATAATTTTAATTTGCGACAGGTTTTTAAGTAACAAAATAACGAACATTTTATTGGGAAACGATTTTAAATCTGCTCCGAACTTGTACCTATTTCCGTGAAGAAACTTAAAGTAGAGTAAGTAATGAACTTTTTGTTTGTATTTTTTTTTCAAGCAAGTCTTTAGTCCATTATGTGCTATTCGTCCTGTGGATCTTGTGGAAGCTCTGGTCAATATTGTGGAGGCTATGGACCATACTGCGGACCTTGTGGAGGCTACGGACTGTACGTTGGTAGGTGAGGATCATGCTACGGGGGCTGTGGAAATTTCTGTTAGAATCTTCAGAACGAAATCTAGGATTTCCCATAATAAGTAAGCAAATAAAATGGTTAATTTTAAATTGTAAATTTAAATGGAATGGTTTTAAAACAATTGCCACTTTTTACGACCGCTAGACATATATTGGAAATAGAAATAATTGCAAAAAACGAATTTTGAACTCTATGGTGTATTTTGAATGTGAACTATACCGATATAACAAATAAATATATAGCCTCGGTATATAAAAAATAATTAAGAAAGCTATTACCATAAAAAATATTGTACGAAAGAAATGTATTAAATAGTATATACATATGTGGTATATTGGTATGGTATTACAATTAAGCTATACTATATGTAGAGTGCAACATATACCAGATTGTCAGCCAAAGCATCTAGAATCCCTAGTAAGTAGGCGTTTTTGTCCATACAAAAGTATTCTTTGACAATTTTTATCTGATCGCAACCAAATTTTCAGGAATCACAAATAGTTATATTGTGTAGTTATTATTTTATATACCAAAATTTCGCGACTCTACCTTTAAAAAACGCTTGTTGTTCGATTTCGTCGATTTGCGGGAGCGAAAGTGGGCGTGGCAAATATTTGAAACACACTTGCTCTGCGTGCAAACATAACAAATGCTGTCGAGACATAGCTATAGCTCTATCTCTTATATACTCTGAGATCTCATACGGACAGAGGAAGAGATGGACATGGCTGAATCGTCTTGGCTGTTATCGCTGATCAAGAATATATGTATATGCTTTATAGGGTCGGAGATGCCTCCTTATACATGATATAAGTTTTGTTTTAAATTTTTGCCGCATATTGATAAAATCTTAAATTTTGGTATATACAAATTTGTGAAAATGTTGGTGCGATAAGATAGAAAATTTAGAATTTATTACTTGTATTTCCAGTTTGGGGTTGTACTCCATGTAAATGCAATAGTATCTACTATATATGACCTTCAGTATTTTTTTTTTATTTATTTATTCACTTTTGCTATTGACGATTGTAGCGTTATTATTATGATTGCAATACTTATGATATGCTTACATAATATATAATAATACATACTTACAGCAAGCTGCCGGACTCTTTTGGTGAATTCTTTAATTCTTTGTGAATGAAAACGCTTTGTCATAAGTACTCAGCCATATTTATAATAATCACAGTAGCCAAAGAAATTGAAATTTCTCAAACATAGCTACGAAGTCAGAATTAGGACAAATAATGTTCATTCCAATTTTTAGACTTGTCCAGTAAACATCTGAACCTTTTTGTGAACTTTTTGTGGGACTTCTCTCGATTGTGAGTCTTGTTTTTTGAAAAGCATAAAATATAACTTGTTAATTTGTGAAATAATTACAGGTTAATTTGTTTTCTTGTAACAAAGTGAAAATTTCATTTGAGAAATTTTTTTAAATAAGATTGACGAACGATCCAAAATTGTACCTATTTCCGTGGAGATACTAAAAGTCAAGTACAAGCTTTTTTATTTTCATAATAACTGCTTTTGCAGTTGAAATCTTTCAAGATGTGTTATCCATGCTATTCGTGCTGTGGATCTTGCGGACCCTGCGGATCTTGCTGTTCACCATGTTGCGGACCTTGTGGCGGCTGTGGACCATATTGTGGTCCCTGTGGTGGTTGTGGGCCTTGCTATGGGGGTTGCGGACCGTGCTGCGGGGGCTGTGGACCTTGCTGTTAGTATCTTCAGAACGAAATCTAGGTGTCCCACAATTAGTATCGCAGATGCAATATAAATAAAATTTTAAAGTGTCAAAATAAATGGAATATAAACTTTAATTAAATTTTGGTTTGACTTTAAATCCCGTGTTCATATTGGCTAAGAACAATAAAATATAATGTACGTAGATTTGCATATAGGCTGCATATGAGTTTATTATACCAGAGCAATAAAATATGACAAAATACTTACGTAGATCTGCATAGTGAGTGCGGTTTTCCCTGGTTCATATGAGTGTACACTTGACCCTTGCAAAATTCAAAATTGGCAGCAAAAAAACTTTTTATTCAAATTTGTTCTGTTTTTATTAAAGTTTCATACATTTGTTCAAAATTAACCAAAAGTTATTATGCATATGCCTTTAATAAATGCATAACGTTCATATTTTCAAAACTAAAAGCTGGTATTTAGTTAAAAAGGTTGCTTCATATAATAATTTAACAGGTTAATCTTAATGTTAACAAGTAAGGAGATAATATGTTTTTATTCATATCAAGTTTGAAATGCATTTGGTGGCATTTATAGCTTAATCCAGTTTGCTTCAACATGTTTTCTCATTTTGGTGGCTCCTTATCAAAAACTCGTGTAAAAACGAGGTTTTTAGCGTGTTGAAAGGGGGATGGCAGCAAATTTGTAACCGTGTAAGACCGAGTTCGCGTTAAGTGTATTACATTAGATCAGTAAGTGATGTAGAAAATACACTTATAGTAATATTAAATTTTATGCAGTAAAAGAACATTGCTTCCTGGTGTGATGTTCATCTAAAACGCATTTAAATATTAAAAAATAAAACTAAACATCTTAGTAATCCATGAAATTAAAATTCATAAAACTTGGCTGCGAGGCTGGAAGAAATACAAACAATGTCCATTCCAATTTTAAGGCTTGTCCAGTAAACATCTGAACCTTTTTGTGAACTTTTTGTGGGACTTCTCTCAAATGTAAGTTTTTTTCTTCATTAAATTTAAAGCATAAATTTAATTTTAAAACATAAAATATAATTCTTATTATCTTCTGAAACTTATCAGGTTTTTTTGTTTTGTGTAACAAAGTTAAAATTTGAAGAGATAATTTGAATAAAAGAAGGATCCCAGATAGTACCTATTTCTGTGAAGAATCAAAAGGTGATGTAAATATGAGACAAAATTAATAATTTTGATCTTAACCATAACAATTTTATAGTCCACTTTATTCAAGATGTGTTATCCATGCTATTCGTGCTGTGGATCTTGCGGACTTTGCGGATCTTGCTGTTCACCATGTTACGGACCTCGTGGCGGCTGTGGACCATTTTGTGGTCCTTGTGGTGGATGCGGACCTTGCTATGGGGGTTGCGGACCGTGCTGCGGGGGTTGTGGAAATTTCTGTTAGAATCTTCAGAACGAAATCTAGGTGTCCCACAATTAGTATCGCAGAAACAATGTAAATCAACTTCTCTGTGGTGTTCCTGCATTAAGTTTTCCAATTGTTGCTTGGCATTTTTCTGCGTCAATTTCAGATTACTTTCGGCATTGAGTATTTGCGATGTCAAAAATATTGGTTTGACCTTGAACCCGTGATCAATCTAAGTACTCTAGGTTTTGGATACTTGAGCATTACAAAACATATTAATATTGGCTAAGAACAATAAAATGTAACATACGTAGATTGGTAAAGGGCTGCATATGAGCAATAAAATATGACAATACAACGTACGTAGATCTGCATATAGTGTGAGCGATTTTTGCTGGTTCATATGAGTGTACTAGCTCAGCAAGAGTGATGTAGACAATACACAATATTAAATTTTATGTAATAATAGAACAAAAACGCAAAAACGTGTTCAATATTAAAACATCTTAGTAGTACATGAAATTGATATTCATAAAACTTATCTACGAACTATCCCAGATAGTACCTATTTCTGTGAAGAATCTAAAGGTGATGTTAATATGAAACAAAATTATTAATTTTTATCTTAACCATAACTATTTTATAGTCCACTTTATTCAAGATTTGTTATCCTTGCTATTCGTGCTGTGGATCTTGTGGCGGATGTGGACCATTTTGTGGTCCCTGTGGTGGTTGCGGACCGTGCTGCGGGGGCTGTGGAAATTTCTGTTAGTATCTTCAGAACGAAATCTAGGTGTCCCACAATTAGTATCGCAAAAACAAAAATAAAATTTTAAAGTGTCAAAATAAATGGAATATAAACTCTAATTTAATATTGGTTTGACTTTAAACCCCGTGATCATATTTGCTAAGAATAATAAAATATAACGTACGTAGATGTGCATAGTGAGCGCGGTTTTCCCTAGTTCGTATGAGAGTGTATTACATTAGATCAGTTAGAGTGATGTAGAAAATACACTTAATATCAAATTCTATGCAGAAAAAGAACATTGCTTCCTGGTGTGATGTTCTTCTAAAACGCATTTAAATGTTTAAAAATAAAACTTAAAATCTTAGTAGTCTATGAAATTGAAATTCATAAGACTTGGCTACGATGCTGGAAGAAATACAATTAATGTCCATTCCAATTTTTAGGCTTGTCCAGTAAACATCTGAACCTTTTTGTGAACTTTTTGTGGGACTTCTATCAAATGTAAGTTTTTTTCTTCATTAAATTTAAAGCATAAATTTAATTTTAAAATATAAAATATAATTCTTATTATCTTTTGAATCTTATCAGGTTTATTTGTTTTTTGTAACAAAGTAACATTCATAAGTTAAATTGGGAGATAATTAGAAGTAAAGACAAGCGAACGATCCCAAATAGTACCTATTTCTGTGAAGAATCAAAAGGTGAAGTAAATATGATACAAAATTAATAATTTTGATCTTAACCATAACTATTTTATAGTCCACTTTATTCGAGATGTGTTATCCATGCTATTCGTGCTGTGGATCTTGCGGACCCTGCGGATCTTGCTATTCACCATGTTGCGGGCCTTGTGGCGGCTGTGGACCATATTGTGGTCCCTGTGGTGGATGTGGACCTTGCTATGGTGGTTGCGGACCGTGCTGCGGGGGCTGTGGACCTTGCTGTTAGTATCTTCAGAACGAAATCTAGGTGTCCCACAATTAGTATCGCAGAAACAATATAAATAAAATTTTAAAGTGTCAAAATAAATGGTTTGACTTTAAGCCCCGTGATCATATTGGCTAAGAACAATAAAATATAAGGTACGTAGATTTGCATATAGGCTGGATATGAGTGTACTATACCAGAGCAATAAAATATGAGCGCGGTTTTCCCTGGTTCATAAGAGTTTATTTAGAAAATACATTTTAAAGTGTCAAAATAAATAGAATATAAACTTAAATTCAATATGTAATAGTTATTCAGATAGGTGTTTTGCTCTAATTAGGTGTTGGTTTAAGCTTGGACCCAGAGATGAGTACTCTAAGATTTGGAGACTCGAGCGTTACTAAACAAATAACAAAATAGCTAATAGCAATAAAATTTAACTTAGGTAGGTCTGCACATAGTCTGCGTGATTTTCCTCGGTTCTTATGAGTGTATGTATCAGATTAACTAGAGTGATGTAGGAAATAATACTGAGTTCTTTAAGCAGTAAAAGAACACTGCTTCCTGGTGTGATGTTCATCAAAAACGCATTTAAATGTTAAAAAATAAAACTAAGCATCTTAGTAGTCCATGAAATTAAAATTCATAAGACTTAGCTACGATGCTGGAAGAAATACAAATAATGTCCATTCCAATTTTAAGGCTTGTCCAGTAAACATCTGAACCTTTTTGTGAACTTTTTGTGGGGTATCTCTCAAATGTAAGGTTTTTTCTTTATTGAAAGAAAAAAATCCTAAATTGTATTATAAAATATAACTTTAATTATTTTCTGAAACGTCATTAGGTTTATTTGTTTTTTGTAACAAAATAACATTCATACGTTAAATTGGGAGATAATTTGAAGTAAAGACAAGCGAACGATCCCAAATAGTACCTATTTCTGTGAAGAATCAAAAGGTGAAGTAAATATGAGACAAAATTAATAATTTTGATTTTAACCATAACAATTTTATAGTCCACTTCAAGATGTGTTATCCTTGCTATTCGTGCTGTGGATCTTGCGGACCCTGCGGATCTTGCTGTTCACCATGTTACGGACCTTGTGGCGGCTGTGGACCATTTTGTGGTCCCTGTGGTGGATGCTATGGGGGTTGCGGACCGTACTGCGGGGGATGTGGACCTTGCTGTTAATATCTTCAGAACGAAATCTAGGTATCCCACATTTAGTATTACAAAGAAAAAAATCCCAATGTAAATTAATACTTGTATAATTAAATGGAATATTAACTCATTTTATGCATTGTAGCTTTTTCATGTACATTTTAATTTGAATGAATGAAAAGTAGTCGAATTGCAATATTCGAAAATGCTCATCTTAATTTTGTTTCATCACCTAGGAAGAGAATCAATGTATACTTTAAAATTTGTGAAATGTAAAGTAAGAAATTTGTAGAATACGATAGCAATTTAATCTGTGAAATCTTAATACGTCATTTAAACAGGCAATAACTCCATTGATCAGTTCTATAGACAAGTTTTAATTGAATAATTTAATGAACAAAGTATACTTCCATAAATATTTGCATAAATAAATTAAATACAATTTTGTAAACGAGTAAAATATAAATGAGATACACAACATTTGCAACTTTTGTTTGCAACTTAATTTGATGTTGACAATAATTTTATTTAATTTAATATTCATTAAAAAATCTCATTAACTGAGTTGCTGTCGGCGACAAAAATTTTTGAATTGTCTTTGTTTCAGCTTAAACTCGTTTCCATTGATTTCTTTCCCCAGTTGTATACAAATATGGTCAGAGTGCGAATATCAGATCCGATTTTACTTTAACAAGGTCATTTGAGTATTTGGGGTCAATATTTGGATCACCTTCAGATATTCTTTCCTTAAGTTAACTTACTCTGAAATATGTGATTACGATATTCTTCATTATTGGTCAACTAACAACACTTACCTGCAAAATATTAAACTTACTATATTCTTATACATATATTCTTTATAATTGGTAACCAAACACACAGAGACAGCTACTGGGAGGATGCTGTGTACCGAGCTGTGATGAGGATGAGTTTGCCTTAGTCTTCCGAAGCCAATGTTCAACCCCAAAAGAACAAAACTTAACATGAGTTAAGCTCATGAACATTTTTATTATTTTAATTTATATTATGATTTTTAAATTAATGTTTCTTAATTACTTGAACACTTTTAAATTAAATTAAATTTTATACAAAGAGAAATTGTAAATAAGGATATGGAATGTATGTAGTTATATTTAGCATATTTATGTTTAATTCTAAATACTATTATTTGATTTTAGCCATCCTAGTATAATGCCTTTAATGAGACCGAAACAGAGAATATTGATTTTTATATAGAGGTCAAGTGACCACATATTGCATAAGAAAGATTATATATGGGTACATAGATATGACTCATTAGTCGCGACCTGCGCTTTGGGTTGTAACCAAATGTTGGCCATTAAGTGGCTGAGTTGGCCATTTAAATTGAAACGCATTACTCAATGTTATGGCCTAAACCTATCAGGCGTGATAAAACTAATGAGCCTACCGACATTTTGTCTCATTTTCCGCTTGCTTTTCGAATTTTCTATAAAAGTATGCAAGTGTGTGTGTTTGTGTGAGCCAAGTTAGAAACGGCCAATCAAGATGACAGTTTTGGATGTAGGGTGAGTATTTCAATGATTCGAATGGGCTTCATAAAAATGATTCAATTGGCGGTTTGACTGAAATAAAAGCCGTCAACGGTTGTTCATGTTGTTGTCGTTGGCGTTGTTGTTGTTGTTGTTGCTGTTATTGCGGCTAAGTAAGTACATATATTTAGTATTATTGCTGGAGCTGGGCGTCTCCAAAAAACAAGTTTTGCGCTGTGTCCGATTCTCGGCAGTTTCTCTTTAAACGTCGACTTATAAGTTAAATGCGCCTTCGATAAAGACGGCGATGCGAAATGTTAAAATAAAACAAATTTATGTTGCAATTAATGGCTTCGATAAAGTCGGGCCTACGACATGTTGTGGTCGATAAAACCGCTGTCTCTTTCCCCCCCCTCGCCACTGTCTGACACTGACTGAGGAAACGGGGCCCCAATGAGATTAACACATAATCAAGCTAACATGTCAGGCATTTGCATATGGAATTGAATTGAATTTAATCTGAACTGTGTTCGCTTTATTCTTTCTGTTTATTTGTAGATCCGTTTCATTTGTGTTCTGGCTAAAGAACAGTTACACCGAAGCGATTTAAAATTTTAATTAATCCGAGTAACGTGCACTGGAAACAGTTGACAACAGAATTCCAAAGCATGAACAATTCCAAGTTGGCCAAAAAGCGAAAGAGAAAGATGGGACAATTGTCAGCCAGAGTCGGGCTCAAAGGGGCAGTGGTAATATGAGACCACAAAGGCACGGACGTCATGATGGCACCAGCAGCATCAGGATGTTGCTTTTAGGGTTGAGCGGGGTATGATGGCAAAAAAAGTTTCAATGCTCAAACAGAGAAAGAAACGGAAAGACGGAGAGAGAGAGAGAGAGAGTGAGAGAAAGAGAGATAGAGCGAGACGTGGAAGAGACCGCAGACACAGGCAAAGTTGGGTTCGAGTTTCAGTTGTGGTGCAAGTTTTTGGTTTTGGGCTGCGGCCATAAATTATCACAGACAAAGTCATTCGTTCCATTTCGAGCGAAACGCGGCTGCATGACGAAGCCAAGCAGGAGAGCGCTGGAGTGGACTGAAGGCAGAGTTTTGGAGTGGTTGGAGTTGTTTTTTTCAAAGGCAAAGGCAAAGGCAAAGCCACAGTTACAGCCACAGTCACAGGCCGCAGGCTGACAGCTTGGGCTTAGTTGCTCGGTCTCGTATCTTCAGAATCACACAATTCCATTTTAAATTAAAACCCCAAAAGAGGAAAGCGCGTGGAGTCAGAACCAGAAACCAGAAAGAACGAACGAAGAGAACAAAATGAATGCAACAAGGAAATCGAATACCCATTCGATATTGTTGTTGTTATTGCTAATAAGAATAACACAAAGAACGCTATGGCCCATAAAGCGGGCAACAAAAAAAGATAAATTGCATCTTTGGGATCACACGCACGCAGTCGCAGGTAGCGCAGCTCCAACTGAGAGATGCAGATAGAGATGGATATGGAGATGGAACTGAGCCGCGTGCCTTCCCACAGATACATAAAAATGTGCACATAATGGCCGCTGCCCAAAGACAGTTGAAAAAGAGCGAGAGGAAGATTACAAGTTAAAAAGAGAGTGAGTGGGAGAGAGAGAGACTTTACTGCGGGCCGATTGTCTTTCAAATTGCAAAGCGTTTTCTCTGAAACTTTTTTTTGGTTAAGTAATCTGAGCTAGCCATGAAATGTGTCGATAAGAAAGAGCTGCGATTGTTTTCCAATCTTAATAATATGCACTGCGATTAATCGACTTGATATTCCAACTAATATGACACCTGCCGCTGACGCTATTTCTTTGTGCGCTGTCGTCTTCAATTCCCCAAAATAATAATATTTAACTCTATCAGCAAATGCGTGGGGAACTTACTATAAAAAGCATTTGTCTTTGATTGAGTTATTGTTGCGTAAAAACTTAAATTAATTTTTAAGAAACTCAATCTCACAAAATGAATTTTTTTCATCGCGAGGAATTTTTGGAATGCGCTTCAAATTCACTTACAGCGCGGATAGTTTTATGAGGAATTATGAGAAGTATTTATGTATGAGAATATCGTACTATATGTATATTTATAAACAGTTGAGGAGGTGTTCAGAGAGATCCCATCGATGTCCTTTAATTTATAGCCTAGCTTTTATTCATATTTGTAAAAAAAATAATTTCAGTTTCGACATGCCGTAGATTACTCATTATTAGTAGTAGAAAACATATTATATAATATTAAATTACGGTTTTCTAATGTGAATGAAATGAACAAATATTAATATCATATTATAATATTTTGGTTGTATTTGTATATAATCGACAAATTTACACATAAGGGTTAACAGACTAAAAATATTTGTATGTATTTCATTTAAAAAAATAAAAATTAAAATATTAAATTGATTTTGATTTTTCATATTTTTAAGTTTTAATCTTGAAGGCCGCATCTGACACAGGTTGAAGTTTATAGTTTTATAATTAGTAAGTCAGCTCTTTATAAATACATAAAATTTAATTTAATTGTCAGCTATGTACATTTGGTTCTAGTTTAATAATTGAATTAAATTTATTTAAGGCAATTCCCATAGTTTAATGGAGTTACATTCAACATGTGAGTAATTATTTTTTCTGGGGTCTGCTTAGAGGTATAAACAAGCAAAAACTAAACAACAAATTTCATTAGTTTGCCATAGAAATAAAATGCAATCAAATTGAGCATCAATTATGCGCTTACTAATAGAGAAATGAAGAAATAGTCAATAGTAAATTAAAGGCTAATCGAAACGTGTTTATGAGACTGGGACCAATTGATGACGAATTCTAACAAAGAGTAATTTGGACAGCTAACCTTCGCCATAGCGGCATTTGGCAAATATGAGAGTTGAGTGCAAACAAGACGCGCGTCAGCAGCGTTTGGCCTCTAGGAGCATGTGGTTGCAAGTTTTTATGAACTGTTTACTGCCGTTAAAGTCACTTTTATGTGCCGTCCGTAGTCATAACTGTCGCTGGCGATGACGACGATGACGATGGCAATGGCAATGGTAATGGCAATAGCGTTGGGCTAGCGGAAATTGTCGAAGGTGCTGAGAGATGATCGGGCACAGAAGCTGCAGCGGCAGCAGGATCAAATTCAAAGTGCTGCACTTGGAATAGTCAACGCCACACGGGAAAATGAGAATGAGAAAAAGGAAAGCGAGAGAGAGGGAGACAGTTTTATGTCTGTTTACAGTCGTAAATGTTGTTCAATTGCAAAATGAAATCGAGATGTAGCCCAAGGCAGAAATACAAGCCAGAAAGCAATAGATGTGACTAGAGTTTATCAGAGTACAATAAGAGTACAAAAATGAAAAGTGCCTACAGACAAACGATTAAAATTATAACCGGGTTGTGCAGGACAGCGCACAGAGAAATTCAAAGTGGTTGGGGGTAAGGGAAAGGTAAAGGAAAAGGCAAAAGCAAAGGCAAAGGGCATGGCCAACTGCTATGCTTACATAAAGGGCAAAACAATGGCCGTATCTCAACGTTAGTTGGCTCTGTCTGTAGCTCTCTCTCTCTCTTTCCCTTTGACCGGGTGTCATCCCTGCTCACCACACTTTATGACCTTTCCTTAATCTGACAGATACGTCACGGCCACAGACGCATCGCAGCCGAAGTCGCAGTCGAAGCAGACGAAGTCTCAGATATTTGTATATTTCTCCTCTGTTTTTGTGTGTGAGCAGCAGTGAAGAATGCCTTATTAAATATTATTGTATTGTGCGAAAGTCGACAATATTTGCGCGCTGACATCTGTTCAAGTGGCAGCCATCATAGAAGTAGAAGGCGGCTGTGCTCAAAAGGCATATATCAGCAAATGGTTATCGAGCATCTCTTGTCGATTAGATGTGGCATCAACTTTCGCCCGAAATCGCCGAAAGGAACCTCGTAAATTGTCACAGATCAAAACAATTGGCACTGGACGAAGTCTGACAAGGAAGGCGGACTCAAGTGGCAGTTGTACAGTAGACGAAGACGGAGAAGTCGGTGCATTGCCTTCATCATGTTTATTGGCTGGCAAATAGTATACGCCGACCTGAATCACCTCACATGGCGCACCTCCTTCAAGGAACTGCGACCTCCTCGGTACATTGCCAAGATGGCGATATCGTCGCAGTCGTAGTCGAGGCAATTTTCAGCTCGACGTTATTATGCAATATAAATCAGCAAATGGGCTCAACAGAAACACACATTCACATACACAAACACACAGAGATAGCTACTAGGAGGGTGCCGTGTGCTGAGCTGTATTTTTGGGGATGAGTTTGCCAGCAGCCATGTGCAAGGGTCCTCAGTCTTCCAAAGCCAATGTTCAAGTTGCCAAATTTAATTCGAAATGATAACAGAAGTTCCGAAAATGTAACTGGCGACCGTGAAACTGCCTTGCGAGTGACAAACCAACGTTTCCTTCGAATTCGTGCTACTCGTATTCCCTTTTCCTTTGTTTTTACAGTGGTGTGGCATATCAAAACATGATTGGGAAAAACTTACATATTATACGTTTTGCTTACTCGCATCTCAAAGAAAAGAAACTTATAGTTGCACATAAACATATATTTTAAATAATCTTAAATTTTTAAGATTTTATTTTATGATTTTAATTTCTGCTCACAATATTTTTGATAAGGAAAAAAATATATTTAACTTTTTTATCGATAAAAGTAGATATTTCTTAAATTTACTACTCAAAAACAAATAGAATAAAAAAAATAATAATATTACAAATACTTTCCTTTTTCAAATTTTAATATATTAAATTTGATTTGCATCAAATGCTTATGTTTTCAATAAAAAATTCTTAAAATTTAATTTTTTTATATTTATTCAAATGATATTAATTTGTATTTTATACTTGCAAGTTTAAAAAATGTATATTAAAGCAATGCTTTTTAAGTTCGTGAACTGACTTGAATAATTTGTATTTGTTTAATTTAAATAGTCAGAATCGCTTATAAGTTTCTTCGTAGATTTATATATATAAAATATTAAACAAATAAAGCAAACTATATTTATTCAACAATTTATCTGGAAAACTTTGATTTAAAAAGAAAGATAGCTGACTTTAACGAATAAATTATTATATTACTTGTAATACAAAGTTTTTATCCGATGAACCAAACTAGAGCTCAGTTGTGAAACTGAAATATATTTGTCTTAAAAATATTTAGTACATTGATAGTACAGATATTAAAAATAATTGACATTGATATGAATTATATGTATATATTAATTTCGGCTAGTTTTAATAATAAGCTATAATTTATCAGAAAGTTGTGTTCTTTTTTATACTTCTCCCATTGTCAGCTAAGTAATGTTTGCAATATTCGTAGCACTGTGCAAGGCCTAACAAGGAAGGCAGCGTTGTACCTGATGCTGAAACCAATTCGGCGCCTTTTTCGACTACCAACATTCCATATAAATTAGTCTCATGGGTGCAATTTTATTAAATCAACAAAAATTTGCAATGTTGCCTTCGCAGCGTCTTTTCAGCCCTAAACGCCTGCTTGTGCTCCTGTTTAACCGCCCCCTTTTACGCCCCTTGATTATGGCGGATTGAGGGGTGGGTTTGTTTTCTAAGTAGCCAAAGTCAAACGTGGGCGAATGGTTTTCACTGAGGCGAGACAGGAATCGTGATATGGCATGGGGATTGTGTGGGGGAATGGCTTGTGGATATTAAAAAGATTGTGTTTCATTTGAATGCGGTGCACATTTGTCGGTTGGCATCCAGCTGGATTATTATAATATATTGAAGATCGCTTAGTTGGAATTTAGTGCTAATGTCAGTCCGAAGACCCGAAAGGGGGGCGCAATGGAATTGAGTATTAAACTAATGCCAGTCGATCGAAGCGCTCATAATTTCTCATTTGTTTTACAAATTTTTCATTTTTCATTCAAACATATTGAAAAGTGGAAAATGTGAAAAATGTGCGCCATGGGCTTTGAAGTAAATATTACGCAGGCCAACTGAGAAAAAAGGCAAAACTCATTTCATTTTGTTAATAAATTATGATGTAGTTGCGCGGCATGTGCAAAAAAGAAGAGAGCAAGAACTCTGGACTAGAGAGGTCTATGACTGCACACACACACACATGTGAGTGAGGGAAACATGAAAAAGTGCCAGGGGATAAAATCAACCTGTGCATTCGCAATGAGCTGTGAGATACACACGACGCATCAACAACGACAACGACAACAACAATGGGCATGGGCACAGGTTGTCATTTGCTGAAAATGGGTAACTGCGACAAGGTTTGCAATTGGGACCCTTAATTCGCACATATTGCACAGGGAGAGAGAGACTGGAATGAGGCGTGTTTGTTTGCATTTTTTTTTTCTGTGTATTGTTTAAAACACCCTTTGTGCATTAATGGCGGCCCAGGTTGAGGGGGATGCGACTGTGGCTGAACGAGAAAGAGAGGGGGTGAGAGCACCATTGGAAGAGGGTGTTTTATGCCTTGTTTTATTTATGCAAAATTATGTTTCAATTAAACGAAACGCGCTCTGTAATTGCCAGATATTACATTCGCCCAGCATCGCGACCATTTTGCCACGCTGTTGCCAGCCAAGGATTCAGCTCCTCGCAACCAGGAGCGAGGAGAGATGGAGTATTCGTGGCAAGGGCAACAGCTGTGCGGCGTTGTAATTAGACCGCGCATATGCCACAGCAGCAACAGCAGCGGCAATGGCAGCGAAGGCAAAGTCTAAACATCATCTGAATTTAAAGTAGGATCAGCGCATCGCGTTTGCGGCTTTTGTTTGTGCCCTTTGCAAGTCAAAATATTGCAATTCTTGTTTTTTTCGATGCTGAGCGCAACCCGCGAACGAATTTGAATGCCATAAAATGTCATAGTTTATGTGCGATTTGGCATCAGAATTACACGGCTGACTAACGCTGATCCAAACACAGTATAATGGAGCACATTCATCCACAGCGCATCGAGAAGGACCAACAAATGAATTCACAATTGTCGGGTGTATGTAAAATGCACAAAAATGTGAGCAGACTTTTTTATTTGCTTTACCAATTATAAGTAATCTATAGTATAACCAACAAAATTAAAAGATTTAAAAAAGGCTTCTAGTCCTTGTTTTTGCTTCTACTGTTATATCGAATATATAAAAAAATAGAACTAAAATGTATCAAGTGATGGCTTTGCAAAATGCACAAACTTTTTAATTGGCATTACAATTTATAAGTTATCTAAGACTATACTCGATTTTTAAATGCAATTTATATTATTAATGTAGCAAATAATTTTATAACTGTGTCTGTTTAGTCCAATACATAGGATGCTAAATTTTTGTAGCCAATTGCGAAAAGCAATGTCAAAAAATGAGGAAGTACTATTCATAATGTTAAGATAAACTGGTTGTTTCTAAAACTGAGCCAATTTAAATAATACTAAAATATAAATGAATTCCTAAAAATTTTGATTATATTTCCTATAAATTTCTAGCCTAAAATTTATACATTTGTCTTACGTGTAATATATATTTGAAATGTATTACATATTCAGCTATTTTAATTTAATGGAAAACGTGTTCATTTTATTTCATTTGTCATTAAAGAAACAAATAGTTAAATACTGTATTAATTCATTTCTATGCAAATTGTTCCACAATTATATTGATTTGTAAAACTAAATCCACGGCTAATATTATTACCGCACCCAATGTTTTTAAGTTGCTAGATGAATTTTTAAATATATAAATAAAGTGAATGCATATGAATGTTTGATGCATACCGTGTGTCTGTACTTACTATACGTAGTAGTGATATAAAAAATATTTGAAACGCTGCCTTATAGCATCGATGATCGTCTTCGGGGCCAGTTTATCGCACAAACTTTTCTAATAACAGCATCCAAATGTGAACTTATGCCAAGCTACGTGCCTCGCATGACAATGTCCACGCCCAGCACAGGACAAGCGACTACCTCGATTCGACTCCTCCGCTTCGTGCCCCCTTCACTCTACTCTTTTCCACTTCACTTTGCAAGTTCAGCCCAACACACAGTCGACAGCCCGCTCATCATCAATGGGGCAATCTTCGGAACGCCATTTTGACGTTTTCGAAAGTTTCTTTTATTGCATACATGAGCCATTTGCGTGCTTGTGCTTCCGTTTCCGTTTCCGCTTCCATTTCTGTTCATCGCAGCAGCGACAACAGCAACGACAGCAGCTCGTTGACACAGCCATTATGCTGTCGTTGCTCCAAAAACGGGACAGCGTCTAGCCTCAGTCTCAGCCTCAGCCTGTGTCTCTATTGCCTCCTTGTCTCCTTTTGTCCTCGATTGGGAGTCCTTGGCTGTTGCTGCCGCTGCTGCTCGCCTTGTTGTGCACATGTGTCTCCCATAAAGGGCGTCGTTATGTGTGCTCTTATTATCATAATCCGTTGAGTTGTTGCCGCATTAATTAAATTTAATTAAAGGCGTTTTGCAACATTTCGCCTGTACGTGGCAAACGTTGCAAATTGCAAATCTGGCAATACCTCCTTTCCCTTTCTCCTCCCTCGCCATCTCGACCCCATGTGTCTTGCGCGCCATTGGAATCTATATCCCTTAATTAATATCCGCAACATCTGCATTAGGCAGTGTTAATTTATGCGCCATTACGAGATTGCTGCCCGACTCAAATTCAATCATTGCGATGATGTTGAGAAAATACTACGCAGAGTCATCCAGTCATATTACTGTGCTCAGCCAGTCTTTATTGGTTTTGGAAATAAAATTGTCAATTTTTATCAGAGGAATTCTAACTTATTCATTTGAAAGCCCTAAATATTGTTTTATCTACAAATACGAAATAGTAAATAGTTATATGATCAAATTAACCAATTGTATTGATTTTTTCCGTAATAGATTTTAAATAAAATTGAACAAAAGAGATTTGCTTACCGATTTAGGTGAATTAGTTATTTTTCTATTCACCCTAAACATTTAAAGAAAATGCGATATTGTCTTTTTACTTTTGAGAGTAGTTTTGTGAGATATTATAATTAAATAAATTAACAATTAAATAAAATGAATATAGTAAAAGTAGAATATCCCCAGAAGAGTGTAAATAACCTTTCAAATTACGAAAGAAGAAACATTGCTATCGAATTCAGTTAAGTTTTAAATGAAGGTCGACAAATTTGTACTCTCGACGTAAATACGCGAAAAATCTGACGTTTCACAATTATGAAATTTATGAATACAACTTTTTAGTTTTTTAATATATTTATTAATTTTCATTGTTGTTGGCTTAAGATTAGGTTTCTCATAATGCATGCTATCGATCCATAGTTATATAGATCCACACTTCAATTGCTGGCACATTCCGAATGTTCAGACACTTTTCATGCGTGGAAAAGTCCAATCAAATGTTGCGCAGCGAACCATTTTAATGTGTAATTGTTGTTTTTATATATTTATTGTTAATGCTTTATTTCGTCTTATAACTGGGATGCAATCCACTGCATATTTTATTTACAAATATTTGGGGGGGGGAAAGAGTTGCTGCACATTTCACTCTCTCTCTCTCTCCCGCCACCTCTCGTTTTATCTCTGCCTCTCTTTAAATTTCTCTCAGTGTAAGTCGTTCATAAAGATTTGAATATCATTCAATTACGTATATGTCGGTGTGAAGACATTTGTTTATTTTTCTATCGTTTCTATCGTTTTGTTTATCGAATATATTTTATATTTTTTATTTGTATGTATGTGTACTTTATGTACTTGTTAGTAAATAGGTTCTTGTCTTCTACGTATATAACTTTTGTTAATCGTTTCTTGTTATAGATTTTGTGACCCTTGCAGGTCCCTCAATGTCATGGATGGGCTTTGTGTTATACTATTTGTTTATGTGTATGTTGATGTCAGCATTATTCGTGAAATAAATAAAATAAATGAAACTCAGGGTTTTGTTTTTAATTATTTTCGCATTCATTTGAAAATCGCATAAAATTATATAATACACAATTTGTCACAAACTAAACTTAAACTAAAATTAACAGAAATTATTTTACTTTTTTCTTTTGCATTCAACTGAAACAATAATTGTAATTTGCGCAAAACACATTAATGATATCGATTTAGAAACAAAACAAAAGGCAAAGTGTTTGACAGTAACAAAATTCAAAAAGAAATGTAAAGCATTTAGTTTAATAATATCACGTAAACCAATGAGGGGAGGATTAAAAATATTACTTCAAAACAAGGACGATATTCAACTGGAGACAGACAAAAGACATCAAAATGTGAGATTCTGTTTTTAATGTTAACTACATACACATATGCATATTTATATATATACATATACACGTACATATACATATACACGTACATATACATATACACGTACATATACATATACACGTACATATACATATACATATATATATAAATATTTGTAAAATTTCATAGTTGTATATGCTTAATATTCAATATATTTGTCGTTAATCGTTTACGTTTGTATTTTCTCATTTTGATTTTTACTTAATTTTTTTCTTTTGTAGTTGTAAATATGCGTGTGTAAGTTTTGCTTTGCTTCGATTTACATTTATAATAAATAAATATATGTACTTTATTTTATGTTCATTAGTTTAAATCAACTTGTTATTCTCATCTCTCATTGTTTACGCTAAGTATGTAAATTTGATTTGATTTTCTTTTTTTCATTTTTTTTTCTTATCCTTTCGATTTTGGGAAGATAAAACTCTACGTATATGGGGTTCTTGTCGTTACTCATCTCTTTACTTTATTCATTATTCTATTATCTTGTCTGTTGTAATTTTAACAGCTTTTGTTTTTAATTGTTGTTTGTTGTTGTTGTTGTTGCAACCTTAAACTAATACGTATTTCGGAGTTTACAATTTTTGTAGCAATTAACACCTCATCCACACTCAAATGCGGATTCAATTTTTTTCCATTCTTTCTTTTTAATTTAGTCACTGGCAAAACGACCTTTGTTTTGTAACTGTTTGCATTTACGTTATTGTTGTTATCATTATTATTTGTAGATTATTATTATTATTACGTATTTGAAATCGTGATTATGCTTTTGGGTATGTTGCATACCATTCAATATTCATATTACATTACACTTAAACTTTTAATTAGGGAAATGTTTTCGGTTTTTTCTTTTCATTTATTTATTTATTTTTTTGCGGTTTTTTCGTTTTTTTTTTGCATTTACATTTAATTGGTATTAAAGTTAATATTAATATGGCATTGACGGAACTATTGTAATTTATAATTCGTCTAAGCAAAAATTTCAAAAGCATTGGCATACAACAAATGACAGCAAAACATACAACACAATATATCGTAAACAAAAACATTGGAAGAGTTTTTTCGAGATTGAAAACATAAACAAAAATTTCCAATAAATATGTGAGTACAAAATGTACGATCTATATCTCTATAAGTATAAGATGGGTATCATATCTGTATATATTTGTATATATATATATATATCCATAATAATCGTAAACATAGTTAAACGTGTATCTATACCATACTACTCATTCTATATATATACTATATAAGTAAGTAATCCTACAGCAGTCGCAAATAGTTTTCTGTGTTTCAATTGTTTTTCAATTTTACTCCGTTGCCATTTGTCACTGGGCGTGTGCAAAGTCACGGGGTTTATCTCTGACTATCTGACTATTCTTCGACTATTTGACTATCAAATATCGCTCATTTCCACTCAGCTATTTTGGCTCTCGATAGCACTACTTAAGCAATTATAGCTATTCTCTCTATATATATGTATGTGTGTGTGTAGATCAAGAGATTCATTATTTATCAGTTATTATGCTGTGCACAGTGGGGCAAATGTGGAGTCTATCAAATAGACTCTAGCTCAATATCGAAATGCAATGGGGAAAACTTAAAGAAAAGTTAAGTGAATGAGAATATAAAGTTAATTAAAGCCTTGCAGTTCGACAATTTGATCAAACAAATCGCTTGTTTTCCACTGTGCACAGTTATTGATCTTGCATGTGTGTGTGTGTGTGTGTGTTAGAAATAGACTTAAACAACTATTTACTATGTAAAACTTTACGTATTTAAGTTATCAACTTTTGTTTTGTTTTTGTTTTGTTTTGCTTTGCTTTTCGCATTACACAGAAGAGACGAAAAAACGCCAAACTCAAGGCATCAAGCGACGACGATGACGATGACGATTACAATTGCAATTGCGATTACAATTGTGATTGCGATTACGATAACGTTTACGTTTACGTTTACGACGACGACGGTGGTTGGTGGATGGTGGTTGGTGGTGGCGTTGTTTTGGTTGTATTTTTGTGTGATTTGTTTATTTTTTGATGGTGATGACGATGGCGACGGTGATGATTATTATGATAGCTAAGGGACGCTTCCACTGGGTAATTTAGGAATTGACCTTACTGACCGCCTTGAGCAGATCATGATTGCTCTTATCGAGAGCACTCATCATGCCCAGGTTTCCACCAAGACCAGCGCCCAGCCCAGGGCCAATGCCGGAGCCAATGCCAACGCCGACACCGGCTCCCATGCCCAGGCCAAGCTTGAGATCATTCTGACCGACAACGGAGTGATGCAAATGGCCCGGATTGTGTGCAATGATCGAATGATGATCCTGTTGTTGTTGCTGCTGCTGTTGGTGCTGCTGTTGCTGCTGTTGTTGTTGCTGTTGTTGCTGTTGCTGCTGCTGCTGTTGCTGCTGCACTTGCTTGTTCTGCTGGGCGGATTTCATCGTCTCCTGGGCCTTCATTTTCTCCTGCTCCTCACGATCACGTCGCGCCTGTAGCGTTAGAGATAACGAAACAAAGGAAAGGCACATTAAGAAAGTGTTCAAATAAAAGTTTTTTTTTAAATTTATAATTTGAGATGCAAATCGATCCGATATGCAAATGGGATTGATGGAGTCCCCTTAACTTACCTGCTCGTTGATCTCTTTAACCGCGCGCAGTTCCTTCTTCAATTTCATGCGTCGATTCTGGAACCAGATCTTGATCTGGCGTTCGGTTAGGCAAAGTGCGTGCGCGATTTCAATGCGCCGCCGTCGCGTCAAATAATGGTTGAAGTGGAACTCCTTCTCCAGCTCCAGTGTCTGGAAGCGGGTGTAAGTCTGTCGACCGCGACGACGCGGACATCCATTGGGGCCTGCGAAAAAACGAGAAAGAATACCGACGTTAGTCACGATTGTCACGCATACAGATTGGAGGGTTTTTTTTCGTGCTGTTGTTGTTCCGTTTTTGGCAACTCTTAACGAGCTGTGAAGATGCTGTCAGACAGACAGAAATGGAAATTTTTGGCTCGCCTTATGGCCTCGACACATGTGAATCGACTGCATCGGCATCGGCATCTTTGTGGAGCCACCCGAGTGTGCGTTAAGGCGCTTGATTTGTGTTCTGCCATTAACCAGAGACAACAGCATCAACAATAATTTTGCTGGCTTGGCAATTGTTTAATTGTGCGCCAACCAGGAGCACAGCAACAACTCTAAGTGAATCTCAAAAAAGGGTGATGACAAAAGGAAAGGGGAGTACAAATGCGAATGTGAATGCACTCTCTATGCCAAATGTCTGTTGCAAATTATGAGCAAAACAAACAGTTGCCGTCTAACCGGGCGAACGCTCTGACGTCAACAACAACAGCCAAAAGCAAGTTGAGCAAACAGCGCCACACAGTGCGAGGCGAATCGCGGCAGGACATCAGCTCCCTGGGGGTCTACCGCCGGCTGGCCGGACACTGATTCCGATTTCTATAGCGATTGCACGGCATGTAAAGGGTGAAGCAGCGGCCGACAGCAGCAAAATCAACAGCAGCAGCAGCACCCGCTGGGGTGTGCATTTCTGTCTCACTTTTTGTTGTTTTCATTTCTCATATTTTTGTGCGCTTCTTTCTTTCTTTTTTTTAGCAATTTTCAACGCTACCTGTGCAAATTTTTTGCGCGACGGTGTCGCTTAGTTGAAATGGGAATGCGCTTCGTGTTTATGTTTCGGAAATCAAAAATTTTGCTATCTGCAAATTGTGCAGACCCAAACAAGGCGGACCTCACTTTTCCCACTCGCTGTTTTATGACAGTACCTTTCGTTTTTTTTCTGTTTGCCACTTTTTCTCGATGGTAAAGGTACATTTTTTATGGTTTGACAAGTTGCAAGTTGCCGACAACAAAACAAGGGACCAATTTTTGCGTAATATTTTGAAAGGTGCATTTAAATGCATTTCCATTGCAGTTGTAAATCATCGTCGGCTATTTTTTACGGCTCTTCAAACTTTTTAGCAGATACAACTTCTAGTTACTTTGTTCGCTAAATAGTTTTTATGATATAACGATTATTTTATCGTCTATGTAGCATCGCTCGATTGTTTGTAGTACATACATACATATAGTATGGCAACAAATTGACATAAAAAACATTCAAGTTTCTCGAGTGGAGGAACTTTTGTCCACGACGCAACGACTTGAATTCTAATCAACCCCCCAGCAAGGAATGGAGCTGCAGCAGACAGGACCCAGAAATGCCAAACTAATCTAAATTATTTACACGCTACAATGAGCAGCTACAATTCGTCCCATAAATCACGACTCCCAGGACACACGCGCCCCTAAAAGAGATTTACGAGCCTCGCAATGACAGTGCACGAGAGCAAGCGAGATAGCCACACTGCGCACACAGGAGTGCTGGAATCCAATATGGCCGCCGCAGCAAACTGTGTCCGACAGGTAGACATACTCACACTCGTCTCTCAATCGCAATCGCACTCACTCACTCTCACACGCACGGAGCGGGAGTGTTGTCATGGCAACGACGAAAAAAACTCTCAAAACTCGGGAGAGTCCGCTGTCGACGTCGCCGCCGCCGTTGCCATTGCCGTTTTGGTGGTGAGTGCTGTGTGGTGAGTCGGCGCAGAGGTGAGCGAGTCAAGCGAAACCGGAATTTCAGAGAGTGAGAGAGAGAACGAAATGCTTTGAGCCAAATGGCAGGCAAACGTTGAGCTGTGAATCTCTTGGAAATGTGCGAGACTTATTGATTTTTCATTCTATTCGATGGCAGATTTCTGTAATGGCCGTCAATGGACGACACGTCACCGTCTCCGTCGAATGCACTCAATGCAGTTGAACGATCGAATTGAGTGCCCGCCAGAGCATTTAGTTTAAGCGTATAACTAAAGTAGGATGCGTAGTAATATGTATTATTAGAGAAAATCTGTGGGTCAATGATCTCTACTAAAATATATTTTGCTGTAAATTTATTGCTTCTCTTATTCAATAGTTATTGCAATTGCAACAGTTGTTATTAATGTGAAATGATTTCAATAATAATGCAATTTACATTATGCAATTATTGAAATCGTTGCATTTCCTCAATATGTGTTTCTCACGCTTCTCTGGCAATTTTGAAATCAATTTGCAATTGATTTTCATTTAATCAGTGTCTTCGACTGAGTTACATCCCCGTTTCGCAGATAAAATGCAACGAATTTATTGTGCATTTAATTAGTGGTAACTAGAAATCAAGTTAAACCGCTCGATTCACAAACCGGTTCATTGCACAATTCCGTGCAAAATCAATTTTCATTTTTCCAATTAAAAATCAATTAGCGCACCATAAACTGCCGTTGCAATTGACTGACGCCGCGTCTGTTCTTGGCCCGAACAGCAACCGAAACGTTGTGCCATGTGTGATTCATGGTCCAGTGGGGCGTCTGAAATGACTTATAGTACTAACATGTATGCAGCGCCCCACTGCGCCACAGTTCACAGCCCAATGGCAAATACCCAATAACCAATATGCGGCGAGTAAACAAATGTGGCCAAAACAGACGCAACGATTCCAGACGCCTTGGCGTTGGCCAAACAGCAATTGGCCAAGGTGCAGAGACTGGCAGAGACAGAGGGAGAGAGAGGCGGTAAGATTTGTATGGAGAGGTATCCCAAGACGACGCTGTCAGCATTCTGAATGGGTCGTTCTACTATATAACAATGACATTAACAATTAACAATTAAAAATATTCATAATAATAAACGTAATTGTTCAATAAACAGCGACGCGTATAAACAAGCCTCAATCATATATGAACAAAAAGCTGACTGAAACTTATGATGACATTAAAATCATAAAAACAATTCAAAGCGTACAATAAAGATACACACACACTCACACACAATAACACACAGATACTTGAGTAGACTGGGCAGACAGACCGACGGAATAGCGAGGCTTGCCATACACAAAAAAGCGTCATAGTTTTCATATGGCTGAAAGTGTTGTTGTTCCTCTGTGTAACTACTAATAGTATCTGTATCTATATACACACACATGAATGTGTATATGTATCTATGAGTTTGTTTGTCTGCTTGTGCATTTGAAAGTGTTGTCCGTGGGGACGGCGACATCAACTGTTTCGTTTGTTTATCGAGCGACACAAAATTGTTGTACAATAAACAAACATTTTGTTTCTATTTTTTTCGTTTTTTTGCTATTTGTTTCGATAAATAATAAACAAATTTACATATCATTTGACACAAACTTTGAAACATTGTTCATTGTGTTAAAGTCGCTTTAACTGTTGTTTATTTTTTCATTATTACTTTTGTTGCTTTGTGGCTTGCTCTGCTTGTTGTAATTAATTCAAAGCATTTGCATGTTTGGGCGCACATAAATTTGGATTTCGTTGTCGCCTTGCAGCTGGATTCCCGATAATTGCCCAATTGTTGTCTTTTTGGCAAAGTTGAAATTTTTTTTCTGTGCTCATGTGTTGCCAGGCAAATAACTCACACAATTACTAGATGATGCTATTGACTCTGGGAAATACAATTTTCCAATAATTATTTACAGAGATGATTGCATCGATATTTCAATTGAAAGCGCAATTAGTAACACTTCATTCTAGTGAATAAGCTTTCTGGTCTTAATTAAAACACATGATTTATTTCATTTTAATTATAGCAATATTCCTAAACTTCAGTGATTGTTTATGATTTAATTTTATAGACAAGTTCGAGGAAATTTAATTTACATATGTAATTTCGAATTATTCACATTTTATCATTTAAAAATGATTTTACTCTCTGATGATTTAAGTTGAGATACAATAGATCAAATAAATTATGGGTGATTTACTTTTGCATTTTACTTAATTTGTTTAGGGTCCACCAATAAGTTTGCTGATTTATTTGGTCTGAATAAACTTGAAAAATGTTTTAAAGTATGTGTGTTTATGGAATTAACTTTTGAAGAGTTTCTTTGGCATGCCGCCTATGAATATAAATTTTGCTGAGCTGGCGCCTTTTGAGTCTTCTACGATATTGTTAGAATATGTTGTTTGTGGTTAAGGGTTTTCACCATTGTGAATGTTAGTCTCTCACTTGGACTTGTCTGCACTTTCCTTTACTTCCCTTTCTCTCGTTTTTTTTTTTTTTTTTTTTTTGGAAATTTCACTCTGCAATGTATCTGCGGCGGGTTATCGTATGTTTTATGCTGATTTGTTTATAAGTATTTCGAAACGAACTTCCCGGATGGCATGTTGAAAGATATATAAACAAACAGCAGGCATTCAACATGCTCACAACTAGACAACAAGCACAAAATGAACAATGTTCAGACCAAAAAAAAAAGAAAAACAAATATGAATGCCTCAACAATTCGCCTTGGTTCCAAGATGGCTCCAAGTTGGCTCCAAGTTGGCTCCCTCGTGCTCTAACTCTGTGTGTGCTCTGTGTTCTAGCATTGTTTTGTTGAGTTTTGGGGACGATCTTTTCCGCATTTAGCGCAAATTGCAGTGTTCTTTTGGTGGAATGCACGGCACAAAATGGCTTCCCTGGGGAACATCCATATCCGTTCACATCCAAAACATGCAAATGCGAGGCATTGGCAGCTAGGCAGCATCGCGCCAGGACTAATTAAACTTTCAAAGAAAAGCCGCTACGAGTCTGGCTGACAAGTTGCCGGCATTTGTTGCTGTCGTTGTTGTTGTTGTTGTCGCTTCTGGGTAACATCTGGCGCCTTTTGTGCGGCTTTTAGCAGACTGCGAGGACTCAAGCCAAACGACGCAAGGATGTGTTTTTGGTGGTGCTGGGCAGGTAGCTAAGCGCCGCCATTAAATTGCCAAGCACAAGCGTTGAGGGTGTTGGGGGATGACATGAGAATGAAGCAGATGAAGGGGGAGGAGGCAGTAGCAGAGAGCTACTGCAAATAATTTATGTTTATTAAATTTATTTAAATTTAATCAGACGCGCGCGGCATTTTGTTTTCACTGCGCCAGGATACAAACAGAGCTAGAGAGGGAGGATGCGGAGGTGTGCTGTGGGGTACTGTGCTGTTCTTCTGCCTGTTCGAGGGGTGATTGCTATAAGATGTGCCTGGCACAACCTGGCAACGACAGGCGGCGCAGAGACGGGATGCTTTTTGTGCAATTTATGTGCAATGCGTTGCCAATGTTGTTGTTTTGCGTTAGCAATGCTATCTGCCCAACCACGCCCCCCTCTCTCGCTCTTTCCCTCTCCCACACTCGATTTCCAACTCCAGCCCCAATTCCAACAAAGTGCCAGCAACAGCAACAGCAACGGCAGCAGCATAAATTGCTAATTGTGTGCTTAATCTTGGAAAATATATGGCAGGGCGTCGCTATCTTTTTGCTTGCTGTTCTGTGTGTTCGGCATTTGGATTTTGCCGCTTTTCCGCAAATATTTTCCAGCACTAAGCGCCCGTTCCTTGTTCCTCGTTTTTCGTTCCTCGGGGGATTAATATATTCTCATCAAATATTTCGCGCCATTATTGGAATTGCTCCCTGTTACAGTTGCTTTTGCCCCATTCAACTGGCACTTTGAGCTCTTTTTGAGCATGATATTGCGGCAGTAGAGAGGGATTAGGATTAGGGGCAGAGCTTAAGTTAATGTAAACACAAATTAAATTGAAAATTTAGTCGAGACAAAGACATTGCAGACTAATTTCAGCCAAGTACACTTTGAATTAAGTGTAGCATTAAATGTAAAGGGTGCCATTGAAGTTTTCTTTATAGAATGTTTGGTTCATCAAATTGGAGTCCATAAATGGTAATTGAACTTTGTATTTGCGCAGTTATCGAAAGGGAAGTAGTTGTTAGGGAATTTGAATATGAAAAGAATTGCTGGTAGCCTCTTTAGTTGATTATGAACTCGCAGCAGGGCTTATGGTAAGACTGACTCAAAAATTAGAAGAAGTTAAGATACTAAATTTAAGAATAATGCTCTTTTTAACTAGCTTGCTTTAGAATGTTAAAATTACTAAAATAAAGAAAATAATACTAAACAAATAACAGATTGCGTTGACTTTACTTTTGAGTTTAAATTTTTGTTTGTTCATTTATTTGATTCTAAAATAAACCTTGGTTCTAAAATACACTCTATACCTTTTTTTTGTACAGTCGCATCTAGCTATCAAAATTCTATACAGTGATATCTCATTATGTTAAAAAGCTAAATCTATACAAAATCTAATATATACAAAGCTGTATTAATTAATTTATTTTATTTAATAATAATATTCAACTACATATATTATTACATTTTAAATCTTTTGTTGATTGATTTTAAATTCTTCTTTTTCCAATTTTATTCAGTAGTAGTAATAGTTGTGGTTTTTTGAATAGAAATTAGAACAGGCTATAATAATTTGTATTATAATATGTAAAAATATAATGCGACTATATTATTAAATTTAAAATTGTGGCAAATTAAATTTAATATTTAAAAAATCTTTTCATCATATTGAAATATCCAAATAAATAAATCATGCTATCGCAAATCTTATAACTGAAGAGTTCTATGACAGTATGTACTTTATTTATGTATGTGCTTTACGAGGACCGAAATCCCGTCTGCTATTTATCTGTTGTGTTTCGTAGTGTCGCAATTGTCTGCATATGTTGGTGGACTATCATTACACGATGATACAGATATGATCACCTATGCCTCCACTTCGTTGGGCTGCTGCTGTTTTCCGGCTTCTAATATTGCCCGAAAAATGCCACTAATACGTGTTTCAGTGTGTATGCGAGTGTGTGAGTGAAGTAACATGGCAACAGCAAGAGAGTGAAAGAGAGAGAGGATAACAACGCATAACGACAACAGAAACGGCAACAGCAACAACAGCAGCAAGAACAAGAGGAGCAGCGCAATGGCAGCCATTAGAGCCATTCACCCTTACTGTCTTTATGGCATTTTTAATCTCGTGGGTGGCTTGGCTGCCTCCGGCACCACCCACATGCCCACTCACAACCACATTCCCATTTAGTTGCCAGTCTCATGTTTTCAGTGCCAGCAATGAGCCACAGACGCTGCCAGGACAAGAAGCAAGGGGGAGTGGGAGTGGGAGGTAGGAGAGTTACAGACGTGGCCGAGGACGAGGTCGGAATTTTTTGCACGCACTGCAAACACGAGGGTGTGATAAGACAAAATACCCGCCATAAATGTGAAAAATATATGGCCAGAAGTTAAAAGGGAAAACGGAAGAAAACGCAGAGAAAGAGCAAAAGAAAAAAGGAAAGAAGGAGGCAAAGCAAAATCAGAGGGCGACTCGACATTGCTCTGAAAGTTTCGATAAATTTGTTGCGGCGTTGGAAGAGTGAGAATGAGAGAATGAAAGGGAGTGAGGAGTGCGAACTAATTTGGGGCAGGCAACAGACAGAGAGAGAGAGAGCGAATGTGGGAAGGTGGGGTTAGTGGCAAGCGGATGCGATTCGGGCAGCTGGAACATTTGTAACGATGGCCTATAAATGGCATTAGGCGTCTAGAATTGGTAATCCGCAAGATTTTTGCCTGCGCTTGACAGCTGTCGTCGTTTTGGCCACAGCTTCCGGGGCACGCGTCGCCAAACTGACCGCAGTTCCCCTTCCCTCTCTCTATCACTCGTTGAGTGTGCGAATTTGTGTGTTTGTGTGTGTGTGTGTGTTTTTGCCTCAATTTAATTGCAAATGAAAGGCGTTTAATGCGCGCCAGTTGCGATTAAAATCGCTGCGAATCGACGCGACAATTCAACGGCAATTCAATGATGACAATGAAGTGGTCTTGCTCTCTGTGTGCGTGTGTGTGTGTGTATTTGGTTGTGTGTGTGCTTGGTCGGGTCGGGTCATCAACACTTTTTGGCGCCTTTGTCTGGCTACAATGAGAATCAGAAAAAAGAAAAGAGAAAAACCAAAAGCAGAAACAGAAACAGAAGCAGAAAAAGGTTCAGCATCAAAACTGCAATTGGCCTCGTCTTGCCCTTTTAGACGCCTCATTGGCTTTCGGCAAAGGCGAAGAAACTGAATTGAAATTGATTGCCTTCATTGTCGTTGTCGTTGTTGTTGGTGTTGCCAAGTTCATTTGGTGCGTTCTATGAACCTTGGCAACATTATATCGACTTTTATTGAAAACACATATAAATTGCGCCAAGTGAGAACTGAGAGCTGAGCACTGAGACTCGATTGTCGAGTTGTTGTTTCCCCAATGCGTTATACGGCTCACTGCACACACACACACACACACTCTAACCTCTCCTCCTCCTCCAGTGAAGAGAGTCTCGAATCGAGAGTCAACAGTCGTTTGCTTCCATTTGGCATTTGGTAAAAACAAACACGAATTTCGAATTTCTATTTCGTCGAGCAACTTGAGCAGATGTCGGCCATAATTTAAGTTGCGTGGGCCTCGCTTCGAAACGATGACGTATTAAAATGCCATTCCATGAGAGAGCGAGACACAACACAGTCGGAGACGGAGTCGAGTCGAATCGAGTCGAGTCACTAGGCAAACGTGACATTTAAATTCGTATAAAAAGCATCGATCGATCGACGCATTTGCTGCGGGTTCTATATTTACCTAGCCGTGCACATAACTCATGCTTAGCCTCCATTCTCATTCCTATTCTCATTCTCATTCCCCACTCTCCACTCTCCGCATAGAAATTTCAATATTCAGGGTCTGACTTCCCGCGGCGCACACAATACTCGTAATTTCATATTGCCAGCGCCTTTCCTGTCTAACATTGGGTTTAAGGTGTGGTCCTGTGTGCTCCTGAGGCACACTCACCCACACAAGCACACATACATTCAATTGATAGCTGGCTGATTGGTTGCCTAGTTGATTTTGACTTCGACTTCGACTTCAACCGCAGACCACAAGCAACGCTGCAACTCCAGTCTGGATAATTTAAACCATTTTCTCATTTTCTATAGCTGACACAATTTGATTAATGACTATTCCGAATGTTGCATTCATTCCATTGTTGAGCAGCCATTTAATAAAATGGTGTCTGCGACAGGTTTTGTGCGCTCTGATCCTTAAGCTCACATCCTGCATTCAATTTATGACAGTGCTGTCAAAAATAATGTGAATGGCTTCATTAAAGACGAGAAGAAAGTTGCAGCAGTTCTTGGCAGTGACAAAAGATTTTCACCATTGAAAGTATGTGAGAATAAATGGGAAGAACGAGTTTCAATTACAAACAAAATAACACAATAAACAATGAAAAATAAACCGGTTAAACGAACCAGTTTGTGACGCAGAAAAATAAAAGATAGTTTCTTCGATGTTATTTGTATGAATTTTAAAAAATTGTTAATAAATTTAATAAGATTAAATGAAAAAAAAACTTTGACTTGTAAACGATTTGTCTGCACTTAATTTGAAAAAAAAAAATACTTGAAATAAGTTATATACTATTTTTCGTTTAGAGATAAGTTTTCATTTAACTTCCCTTAAATACAAAACAATTTTTAAATCTTTAAAAATCATTCATTTGACAGCAATTCAATAAATTCTATCGCAAATCCTTTGCAATGATTTTGTTTATTAAATGAGTTTGAAAACATTCTTTACATTTTTAATAAAATTAATAAAAAAAATCGTTCACTTGGCAACAATTTTATGAATATTATTAGAATAATAGATTTTACAAATCATTCTATTGGAAGCAAAAGTTTTTTTATTGTTACTATCGCAAGTCATTTGCTTTGATTTTGTTTATTGAATGAGCTTCAGAAAATTCTTCAAATTTTTAATAAGATCCAATTAAAATGGCTTTCTCAAGTGGCCACACTTATTAAATGAAAGAATACGCTGCTTGCCGTCTGCTGTGATCAATTAGTTACTACTATAATAATCCATTAAGAGCTCTTTCATTAATGTTCATATGCGCATATATATCCAACCATACAATACAATAGGTATAATGGCTCATATAGCTAACGATAACGATGACGATAATGCGAATAATGGGCGTAATCGCAGCTCGGGCACACATAATAAAAGTTTATCTTTTCAGATTAATGTTAAATATATGTAGTATAACTAAAACAATTGCAGAGTGCATTAACCGCCGTGTATAATTCCGCAATGAAATTAATATTAACGACTACTTGCACTAATTAATGACAGCAACAACAACAACAACAACAACACCAACAATAAGAAGAGAAACAAAGCCACAAACGAAATGGAGACAGTCACGCAGAGTGCGGAATGCGGAAAATGACTGGGAAATGCAGCGTAGCACGCGAGGCGTGAAAAACGGCTCAACACAAACACACAAAATGGAAACTAAAACAACGAGAACGACATTAACAACAATTTGCTTAAGTACAACTAAGTTGAAATAAAAGTTGAATGCGAATTTTGCTAAATTAAAATTAATGAAAACGCAAAAGTTCACGTGTAGGATTTTGTGGCACGGCAAAAGGAATAAACTTTACTGAGAGTTGTGAGAAAGAGAGGCAGCAAAAGAGGGGCGAACGATTGTCTGCGAAACGTGTGCGCTTTTAATTTGATTTTGTCTGCAAAATTTACATGTCTGTCATGGCGATGGGGCTGGAATTGAGCATGGAGTATAGCGCCAGTCTCCCGCCAGTCATTCTGTCTGTCCCTTTGACCCCTCAGGCAGAGACTCACAGATAGAGAGAGGCACAGAAAAAGAGAGAGAGGGAGAAAAATTGTTGTCGAGCCGTGCACTGCGTTCTGCGTTCAAAACCCTTTCGCCAATTTGCGCCAGTTGGGCATTAAAACCGCAGATTAACAGCCACACACAGGGTAGTTAAAAACTCCGCTCGGCTCGGATGCGACACAGGCAAGGGGGACGGGGTATCATTCCCGTTGCTGTTGCAATCGCAACTCGCAAACGTGTCATTTCGAATTTTCCGTTGCCGTGGAGAAGGCAACAAAAAAAGAGTCTATATGCCACGAAACGTGCCGATAACACGGTGTCGCACATTTACCCCGCCCCGCTCTCCACCACGACACGCCCTCAACGGGGCAAGCTAGAGGGAGATAGCAATGCAGAGAAAGAGAGAGAGATAGAGAGAGCGCGAGGTAGTCAAATGTAAATACAAGAAAATAACAACAGAAAATCGGAAATTAAACAAAACCAAAACGAAATGGAATTCGCTTATCGCGCCTCATAAATTAACCCTTGCAGCGTCCGCACAGACCGGAGAGAGAGATAGCAGATAGAGAGTGAGAAGGAGATGGCGACCCGGACTGGGCGTTAAGTGGTTGCCGGGGTCGTAGAGGCCGCGTTTATCTGCTGCGCCAACTAGAACCGAGACTGCATCTGCTGCAGACCCGGAGACGCGTCTGCTGTCAATGACATTGTGCATGCGATCGACAGTAATTGAAATTGATATTGAAATTGAATTGGAAATTGAAACGAACTCATTGTGACTGCAACTGAGAAACTGAGACGCGGATTGAGATAGACTAAAAATGGAATTGTGACTGTTGTCAGTTTAATTCAATGCTTCGATCGCTTATCATGAGTTATGATAATGGCATGTTAAATTAATAAAAATAATGAATATTATTGTTTAGCGCATCGCTATTCGAGCGCTATCGCTCCCACGAAGGTGAAAAGCCAAACCCAAATGAATCAACAAAAGTGTCTGATGCTTGAAGGTCGAAGTTCAGCACAGAACGAACTAATAACAAGGCTTGAAGATAGACGAGATGGTTGACTAAGTGAAACAAACATATTCTATTGAATATCATCATGTAATATGATCTAAGGAATGTATTTGTAACAAGTTTAATTAAGATCAAGTAATTTGCATTCCAGTCTATAATATTGATAATTGATTGATGTGAGGTGAAAACTATTTAAGATAAGCAAGCAGCTGAAACTATTTCTTTAATAATTTTAGAATATTTGTCAATTGATTTTATTTTATTTCTGTCTGTCTGAGCTCGTTGTACTCTACATATTTACGACACGATTGCCAGTTCAATTAGAGAATGCAAGAACAGCGAGTTAATTGCTTGTCAAACAGGGACTCTGAGTGTTGTAAATTGCGCAAAATGACTCCAACTAACACTTCGATGTGGCATGATTTATTTACAAAGCAAACACAACGATCTCTGCGAAGCTGTGGTTGCAGAGTTTTGCCAACTCGCATGTCAAACGATCTGTGAAGCAAAAATCACAGCCATGGCACGTACACAGAGCCAAAAGCAACGGGGGCTTTGGCCCTCAACTTTCATGGGAGCCTCACTCCGACTCACTTCGGGGGCGACTCCAATTCCAGCCAAGGGCCAAACTGAAGCTGGTCAGATTTGTTTGTGCAGCGCCAATTAAACGGCTCGCAATTACATGGCACAGCCATCAGACGACTGTCAGCTAGGGGCTGCAATCAGCACCGAGTGTGTGAGAGGAGCTTGGCTACACGGTGCGTATGCGCAATGTGGGCGTCTGCCCAAGCCATAAGTCGAATGTGTCTAAGGCGCATTTAATTCCAATTAATGGCACCACTGGGCGAAACTGTTGACGTCCAGAGCATACAACAACAAACAGCAGCAGCAGCAGTATTTACGATTGTCGCACAGTGGTTTAAAGTTGTTGGAATATACATACATATGAATGTAATGTATTATTTAAATTGAAATTTAAATACAGTTTATTAAATGCTTTTTTAACTGAAGTAAATATTCGTTTAGAAAAATGTATTTAAGAAGTTGCTAAAATATATTATCTATAAATTTAATTTTAAAAATTTAGGGATATCTATTTATTTGATTTAGTTTAAATAGTTGAAATCACATTTAAAAATGTTAAGTTCCAATATTATGTTACCAATTCAATTATCAAAAAAATAAAAGAGAAGACTTTCTATTTTTTTTTAAATATTTAAATTCATTTTATGAAATGATTGTTTTAAGTTAATATATATTGAGAAAAATGTGTTTTTTGTCATTATTTTTTTAGGGCAGCTGCGAATATAGGTTGGCATTCGCGAAATGAGTATTTGAAATAGTTTTCGGGTTTGGTTTGCTGTTTGCTGTTTGTGTAGTGCAGTGTTACACTAATTTCAACTAATTGAAGCAATCGAGGCAACAAAATTGTTACGTGTCGCCCATTAACCGAATCGAATGGCGAACGCAGTCGTTAATCTTTTTATGACTCCCATTCCCATTCCCATTCCCATTGTACGCGATCGTGAGGAGCTGTTGCTCTGTCTGGTGCTACCCGTGTTTGTTGATGGCTCTGTGTTGTTCACTGTGTGTTCTACGGTCTTAAGTTACTTACATTTTTATGGACAATGAATCGTTGCACTAAGTAATTAAGGGGGAAATTGCATAGCAGTCAACAGTCAACAGTCAGCATTGGGGCAGAGGCAGAAAGAGAGAATGAGTTTGGAAACAATCGGTGGGAGCATAAGCAACACGCCATTATCGGGCATATAAAACAGCGATCGTTGCGGTGGTGATCGCTAGTCAGTAGTCGAAGTGGAATGATGACCATCGTTATGCGAGGCGCAAGACCATCCGTAAAATCGTAAATAGATCATAAAACGCTCGTAAAAGCAATTTAACGACGATGACAACAACAATAATAACAAACGAGAACGATACACGATCCACGATTCGCGATCAAAAGCTGACAATCGAATTGATCAATCGGAATCAAATCGAATCGAAGTGAAGCGTAGCAAAGCGAATCGAATTGAGCTCGACTCACGATTATGGTCAACAAATTTGGCGCCTCGAGTGAGCATTTGGCTACGTGCTTAATTCCATTTCGGCCATTTGCTTGTTATGGGCAGCACACATAGATACAGATACAGATACAGATACAGATACAGATACAGATACAGATACAGATACAGATACAGATACAGATACATATACAGATACATTTTTGTTGAGGGGGGCTTTGCATGCAATTGAAATACGCTGAGAGCGCCGGGTAGTCTATCAAAGTGATTTACGATCTTGCCCGACACTTGACTCGCATGCCATATGGACTCGAAATTTCAGTTTGATTTGCTGCCAAGCAACTTTCACGAATTGATTGTTAGCTGGCTTGCCAGTTGTGCCGGATGTTGGCCATTGTCTTTGGCCGGATAGCCAAAAGTCACAGGACTCAAATCAAAGAAAGGAGAGAATATGAATTGTAGGCAGAATTTATGACAGGTACGAGTCGAGAGTCAGCAGGAGCGAGCCATGTGACGAATGTGAAGGGTTCAGCTGCTGGCGAAAGTCGCAGCAGGTAAATGCTGTTCAAGGACATTTCAGCGTAAAAAAAAATGATGAAAAACGTCTGGCCACATTTCATAATTTCATATTTGCCGGATAACCCATTTCCCATTCTCAATTTTTCCAATGCCATTCGAGTGATTAACTTCAAGGGTTCTTTAATGGTACTTACCATTGAAATCGCCACAAACGACACGCTCAAAGGGACTTCCCATCCAATCTGAAAGCGAAAAGAATAACGTTAGTTTTTTATAAATACTTTTTTTTTGTAATTTTTAACGTGCAGGCCATAAAGGAGTTAGCCTTGAGCATGATGGGAGAACGCTAACTACACATGGATGACACATTACTTGGTTAATTTCCTTTCCATTTTTGCATTCCTCAAGCAGCTAATTGACATTCTTTTTTTACTGATGTCTGCTTGCATAACCCTCAACATTCACTCAATGCTCGCTCGCTATCTCTGTCTCTATCTTTGATGCTGTCTTTGTCTCTGTGCGCTTCTTTGTGCAAACCACTCAATCAAGTCGTTTGCGACTTAGTTGTCAGCGCCATGCATAAAAAAGAGCGAAGCGACTGCAGTTACAATTCCAACTCCAACTCTGACTGCGACTTCAACTTCAATTCCAAGGCTCAGACAAGACCACCAACAAAGTGGCCAATGACCAGTGCCCACAGTTGGAGCACAGAGTGGAGCAAAGTGGACCACGACCACAACGATGGCTGCGACTGCGACTGTGACTGCGACAAAGCGACGCCTAATTAATAAGCAGATGAAGCTGCTCGGTTTCTAGCTCCGGCGCGTTTTTTAATTAAAATACACAAATTTCTGTGCATTTTGCCCCTGTCGCTGTTGGCATTTTATGGGACAGACGAGCAGACAGTCAGACAGAGGGACTGAGAGACAGACAGACGGATGGACTGAGAGACAATCTCTAATGTGTAGAAATTCGCTGGGAAGAGTCGAGGCTTTAGGGTTAATGTTATATAGTAACTAAGCGTATACACTTTGTCGCATTGATGATTGCTGAATTTATATGTATATGAAACCATTTCCATCTCCCTCACTCACTCTCAATTATATGCATCTCTCTCTGTTGCACGTGCAGCATTTACAAATTGCAATTTTCCTGCTGCATTTCTTAGTTTTTGCTGCTTTTGCTTCGCTTTTCCACATAATTAAGAAAACTTAACCTCTTCGCTTTCTTATCAGCATAATCAGGCACAGAACTGGCAGCCCCTCCAAAAAAAACACACATTGTTGTTGTTGCTGTTGTTGCCACAATGTTGGTGCAACGATGTGAAAATGAAAATTCATTCAGACGCCTTGGCGTAAAATATTAAAATTCATTAGTTAAATTGCATTTGGCAAGCATTCAGCTGTAAAGCGTTGCTGTTGCCGTTGCCGTGTCCGGGTCTGGCTTCGACTCAGTCTCTGACTCGGTCTTGACGTGTCTGGCTGCAGTTGGCCAACACAGGAGCGACAGAGAGAAAGCCAGAGCTGAGTGCAGTGCAGTGAGGCAGGAGGAGGTGCGGGAGCAAGGGGAGCAAGGCAACATGTGTTGACGTCGCGTCGATTCTGGCCCAAACAACATTGCCACAAGCGAGCAGCACTCTCTCTCTCTTCCCCTCTCTCTCTTTCTCTCCCGCAACTTGCATTGTTGGTGGAAGGTAAGGAGGGAAGACTGCGGCAATGTGTCGCGCACTTGGCTGCCATAATGGCGTCATGCTCATATTTACTTTCATCGCAGCCAGTCGTCGTCTATGATCTCGTTGACAAGTTTATCGTTCTCTTGTGCTGCGAGCGAGAGATATGCAAAATACTTCATTGTCCCGAATACCGTTTGTTTGCTTTTGCGAATTTTCAATCCTACTAAAACTTAAACAGCTATAAAATCTAACATAATTATAATACAAGATAAGATAAGCTAACAAAGGAATGTCTGATTTATCCATAGCTTCTAACACTCTTTTGCATATTTAATATGAAAAGATTATACAAAAGATTAGAATAGCCTATCTGATCTGCAGTAAAATGCTTTATTAGCTTTCTTATTTTTAAAATGATCGTTTCTATAATTTAGCAATGCATTTGCACCTTAATCAGCTGCGTTTCTTCAAGAGTTGATAACTCATTTGAATTTGCTATCTATTTATCTGATGATTGTCATTATTCATAAGGCATTCAACCCCTGGAAAAGTCGCACAATATTATGAGGAAAATCGAGTGCAGACCGATAAATAAATGAACAAATAAATCAGCTGCTTGGGGCAAGGCAAAAAATGCGCGTTGACGTTGGCAGAACGAGGTTCGCGTAAATTAAACTGACCCACATAAATTTGTGGGCGAATATTTCGCTATATTCTCATACTCGCATTGTACTACGTTTGGCGCATAAAGTAAAAAAAAGAAGACATCAGCTGAAGCACCACAAAACCACTGACAAAATAACACAACACTCAAAAAAGTCAGCCAACAAAAAAGAGCACCAAAAAATGTATCTGTATCTTTGGCCGCGAGTATCTGACGCTGAGTGATTGTCAGTTTTTTTTTAATATGCGCGGGGGCACATCTAAGTAGCTCCGAGAGTGTGCGAGTGTGTGTGAGTGTGCTTGGTTGTGTGTGGCAACCTTGAAGCTATTTAAATTACAAATCGACGCGCCGCTTCAACAAAACGAAAACCAAAAAGAAGAAAACGAAACGAAACAAAACGAAGAAACATTTTTCAACTATTTTCATTTTTTTTATTTACTGTTGCCACTTTTTAGCGCGCTGTTCATCTATTCATTCGTCTGCTTCGCTGTCTGTCTGTCGCCGTCAAAAGAAACAATCTTGTAGTTCGTATTTGGCAGAAGACTTATGCGAATCGAACGACTTGGAAATGCCCCACAAAGTGTTCATTATGAATTTTGAATTGGCCCAGAACGAGCGCGTTTATCTATTGTTTATACGCCCGAATGGCCATAAAGGTATAAATTAAATAGCTGCCCCGCCATTCTTCTGCTCATGCTCACGCTGATGCGGCTCTCATGCTGTGCCGGGCGTTGATTTATGCAGAATTTAATAGTAATTTTTATGTGCTAGCCTCAGCATTGCAGCATTAAAAACCATTCAACAACCATTCGATCTTCTGCTGCTCTCTTTACTCACCTGTGAGCGTCATCCAGGGATAGCGCGGCAGATCCGCAATACCTTGGCCGGCACCTCCGGCTCCGGGCACCACGCCGGATGCGGGCTGTGTGCAGGCATTGCCCAGTGAGTCGACGCCAATGGCTCCTGCGCTGGCCGCCGATACCGCCGAGGCGGCAGCCGCATGCTGATAGAATTGGGCAAAGCTGGCGGATGCCGAGGCAGGTACGCTCATCGACTGATAGCTGTTCATCACGGTGTCTGTGTACCTGCTGTAGAAAGAGACAGAGAGAGAGAGAGGGAGAATGCGAGAGACGATTAGCATAGAGTCAAAGTCAAAGATGCTAATGAGCCACACACAGAGCGCGACTCAAGTCACAGTTGTAAACGAGTAGTTGTTGCCTCTAATTGCGCACTAATTCCATACACGTTACGCCCGCGGCGACTTTTAGTTTTGTGTGTGTTTGTGTGTGTTGAAGCCATTTGCATATGGCCACAGCGGAAGGTTAATGTGCGTGCGAATCTTGTGGTCAGCATGAACAAATTGCCCAGCTGGCAACATCAGCAACACCGCAGCGCTGCCCTAATTTGTCCAGTGGACAAAGACCTTAATGGCCACTCTATGAATGGCCAATGGCCGAAACGATAATTAGAGCAAATTGCGCATGGATTTGTGGTTGACCAATGGCCATTCTTGGGTTTTGAATGAAGGAATAATGTTTTAAGAATAATGTTTTAATTGTATTTTATTATTATTTTTTCAATTAATGAAATCGAAATCTTACCGAAATCTTTTTTATTTTATGATTACTTTAAATTGGAAGTTTAAATTCTAATACACATTATTTTGAATACTTTGCATAAATTTGAAATGCAATTAAAATAATATTAAATTTTTAAATTTTAAATCAAAATTATTTTTTGGTGGTAGTATTATAAATACTTTTAATTTGAATTAACATATATACATATATTTCTAAATTCATCGTATTAGTTTGAAACGTAACTGTATAATCATTGTATACTATATATTTTGAATTGAAATTGAATCAAGTCTTTTTTAATATAATTACTTTCAAATTGAAGTTCGGCGTCCAATATTTATTTCAATGAATATTATAATGGTATATTTGAAATTAGAAATCAATTATTTTTTCAGAGAAGTACATATTTGGAAAAATTCAAGGATTTAATTGGATTAAAATTTGAATATTTATATTTAACTTGTACACACTTGATATTTTGAAGTCATAGAAAATATTTTTTCTTAAACTTGCATTTTGTTTTATTATGTTCAATTCAATATATTTTAGTGAATTTTTAATTATATTTAATTTCAAGCATTATATTTTATTATGATTTCAATTTTATATTTATAAAATTTGAGTTTGTGATTCGAAATAAAATTGGAAGGTTTGAAGTAAATTCTTTTTGTCACCGAATTTTGATTGTACTAAATAATAATTTCATAAAAGCCCCAACTTCGGAATAAGTAAATGAATGAGTATAAAATGATGCTCACCTGCAGGATTTGTCTTCGAGGCCTGAGAAGCCGGGCATGCCGGAGAGGCCACCGTGGCTGGTGGGGTGATTTGACACGTATGGATACATCTTGCTGGTGGGTATGGCAAATGGGGAACTGGCCGCTGGCGAAGGCGAGCTGCTGCTGTCGCCGGTCTGTGAGTTGCCCGCCGATGGAGGCGTTAGCAGCAACTGCTGATGGGCGTGACCCAGGGATTGATGACCACCAAGGCCAGAGACGGATCCTTGCGAGCTGACCGCAGCTGCGGCGGCGGCTAACTTATTGATGTGCTGCTGCTGCTGCAGATGCAGTGCGGCGGATAGTGATGAGTACTGTGATTGCTGTTGCTGCTGCTGCTGTTGTTGCTGCTGTTGCTGTTGCTGCTGCTGTTGTTGTTGTGTGGATGATGAGGGCGATGAGGAGGAGACCGGTGAGTTGGAGGATTGACTCAAGTGCTGTTGGCTCAATTGGCTGCCCAGTTGCAGAGCACTGGAGCTTGGCGACAGCGACGAGGATTGCAGATGGCCGCTGTGGCTGCTGAGACTGCTGTTGGCGCTGTTGCCCGGATGGATCACAGGCGACGAGACGGCGTTGGATGCTGAGGCGGCGGCGGCGGCAAGTGCGGCGGCAACTGCTGCTGATGACGAATTTGGGGAGGTTGAGGTTAAGTGCGAACTGATAAATGGCTGAAACTGTGGGTACTTTGGCAGCATACTATCGAAAACAAATTTTGACATTGCACATATTTTTCTCTAGCCGAGAATTTGCCTTGGAGTCTGTTTTTGATTGGATTTGATGTTTCTTTTTTTTTGTGGGTTATTCTTAAATGGATGCAGATGATGCTTGGCTCAATTTGATGTCGATGACGATACTGATGTCGAGTTCGATTTCGATTTTAATTTCAATTTGGCGATGTGGCAGCTCGTTTATCTGAATTGTTTTGGATAAGACTTTGATGGTTTCAATGTGTGTTTTTTGATTTTGCTCTTTAACAAATTTGGTTCGAATTCACTCGATCATTTCAATATGATCCTGAGTAGGATTGCCTGTTCAGTTGGTTAGAGTGAGATAAGCATATGGCCAACAAGATAACAATCTTTCTCTGATGCCTTCTGCTTTCTCTTTCCTTCCTCAAACTTGCAGTTTCTGGTTTACCTAGCAGGATTGCTCAGACTGTCAGCTGACTTGGAACAACTTTATGGGAGGGGCATTCACAATTATCAGCAGGTCGTCAAAGGTCGACAAAAGACTGACTCATACTTGAGTGTATTTCTAAATGAGTTCGGCTGAACTGAAAGTATTTTCTCTATCATTTATTTTCACATATAAAATGCTTAATATATAAATCAAATGTCTCTAGCAATTTCAGTCGAAACTAATTTCGTTTTCTCACTAAATAAATTATATTCGAATTAATCAAATTAAAATGCACTCACAAATAAGAGAATACAAAACACTGACAGTCGTAAGCTCTGTGGGATATGTTGGCAAATATTTTCGAATATTTTTCAAAAGACTCATAAAAAGTACATTATCCAAATGGATATATGCGATTGCGATATAAATCTTATTTTTTCGGGATATAGAAGCGAGACAAACAAGTCTAGAAAACAAAGAATACGCTGTCGCTGGTATATTCACAATCGTGGAAATAATTCTGAACGCATCGAAAATGTTTTGCACAATGCCAAAAATGAAGGTTAGTAAAATACTATAAGAAATGGGCGGGGCACAAGAATGTGGATTAGTTTTATATTGCAAATTGTTAGTATAGTTCAAAATTGGAGAGTGAGTGTTAGCAGCATAGAAAGACTATGATAGAGAGTATAGAGAGAGAGAGAGAGAGTGCCACGTATCCATCCCCTTTTAAAATGTGTGTGCAATTCGATAAAGGGAATAATGCAAGATATTTTGTTGATATTTGAACGTTAAAATTGTTAACGGTTTTTTACCTTTTTAGCCTAGAATTTTATCGCTGACATGGAAACTGTTGTGAAGCGTTTTGTTGAAAGTTTTGCAATTTGAATTCACAACGAAATTTGTTAAAAGTTGCACTTTGCAGGTGCTTTATGTGTGTGTGTATGTGTGTGGTTTGGCTTGTTGTTGTTGTTGTTGTGTGTGCTGAGTGCGACGTTTATTTGTTGTAAAAGTAATTAAACTGCGGCCATCAATTACACGGAAAATGCACGAGGCGCGGTTGAACTGCCGTCGCTTGATTTATAGGCGCGCGATTTTTAATAGCTGCGACGGCACTTGGCACTTGCCTCTCTTTTGCCACTTGGCGGGATGCGAGTTGCGAGTTGCGAGTTGCGAGCTCGGGTCAACTGGGGCGTTATGTATTTTTATTGCCTTGGATTTCCTTAGCGATGATTCACAACTCGAGAAGCGTGGGCGTTCTCTAGTAGAAAGTCCCGGCGCACGACGTCTTCTTCTCTTGTTTTTTTCTGTCCGACTTTTACGACCTTTCGAGTGCGTGTGGCAAGTTGTCTGTGTGTTTTTTTTGGTTGTTGTGTTGTTGCACTGAGAATTGGTTTTAATTACTTTGTTTTAAATGCCATAAAGCTGAAGTCACACAGGTAAACACAGAACACATCAAATTCAGAATGCAGAACTGTGGACTATCGAATTGTGCGTTAATTTAATGGCTTTTTAATTTGTAATTTCTCTTGTCTAATTTTTGTGTTTTTATATGCACTCATTTGTTGTGACAGTTTTGTAATTTTTTATCTTAGTTTTGTCGTCGGTTTCTCGGTTCACGCACACACTTTTTTAACGATCTGCGATAACTGTTTTTAGTGGTTTTACTGTTTTTTACTGGAGTTTTAGTGTGAAGTTTTGCTTGATTGATTGCTATTTTGATTGTTTGTCGAGTGTGTGTGAGTTTTGTGTGTGGTAAATATACTTATGATGATTTTTTTGGTGGCTGCTGACGGCGATTTTTATGAGCGCTTCGTGCCACTATAAACCGCACTATAAAGCCCGTAATAAGCGGCAACAGTTAAACGACAATAAGAATGCAACAAAATAATAAACAGAGCGAATGCGAACGCGAATTTCTCAACGCGACTGCGAGTGTGAATGCGAGGCGAGTAACGTAATCGTAACGCAACGCAACGTAACGTATCGTATCGTATCGAATCGAATCGGAGATCGGCAGAGACAAGTCAAGTGAAGCTGAGCTGAGCTAAACTGAGCGAGCGCTGTTCCGCAGACACTACTGCGCGCCACGATAATAAATATTATAATAAAACGAAATTTTTAAAAGAGTATAAAAATTTCGTGTAATTGGTAATTTTTGCTGCCGACGTTGGCAGCGGCGCGAGCAGCAGCGCGACGTATCGAAGCGCAGCGCAGCGTTTGTTGGCGACTGCGAGGTTTTTTTTTGTTGTTTTGTGGAGAGTTTGGGTCTCAATTTCTTTTCGTCTGTCTGCTGGATGGTTTTCACTAGCTGACTAGCGAGCTGGGGCTGGGATCGTTGTGTCTCCAATGTTTTTCGATGCCGCCGTCTCGATGCCGGGCTGCGAGTGGGTGCGGGTCTGTGTATGTTGCTGCTGCTGGCGTGATGGCTGGCGTTGTGTCCGCGTCGGCCGTTGTGGCGTTACGAGCAGCGAAACGTTTATGGCGCAATACAAAAGCCATGCGAGGCTGAGGCCGCAGCTTTGGCCACGCAGAGACAGTGTCGCCGCCGTCGTCGCCCAGTCAGCAATTCATTTCAAGCGCTACGCTTAGTCTCTCACAAACACACACACACATACATACGAGCGAATTCACACGCAAATATGCAGTCAATAGTCTCATGTCTCTGTCGACGTCGACGGCGCAGCGATGGCAATAAGAAACATGGAGCTCACAGCTATTTGTCTCGCTCGCACTCACTAGATCGCAATAAGACGTTAACAGCAGCAGTCTGCAGCAGCAGCAGTTGCTCTTGCTTGCTTCTTTTTGTTTGTGTGCGTAAGCATGGCTGTATACGTGTGTGTGTTTGTGTGCTGAAGCATGATGGCCGTTCATTTTGAGTCAGAGAAGATAGCAAAGCAAACTGAGCGCAACTGAGTGCAAGAGCGCGTCGCGCTTTGAGTGCGTTTTATTTTTGAGTGAATTTTGTGTGTGTGGCATTTTCTTATACGATTTCTGGTTTTTTAGTGCGCGCCCAATGGATGCTTAATTTTGATGTTTATAACGTGAGAATGCGAATGCGTATGCGCCAAGCGCCCACACTAACCAACACACACACATAGCTACGGCAATTGCTGCAACAACAAGAAAATGAGCGAAACTATCGCTTTGAGTGCAAGTGCTTTGACTCTTCGCGTGCGAGTGAGTGTGTGTGAGAGAGTGAGCAAAGTGAGAGAACGAGCGAGCGAAACGCCTTTTTAAGTGTTTTATGCTTTGTTTGGCAAAATGTTATTGTTGCTTAAATTATTTTGTATTATTCATGTACATATCGTACATATCCAAGTATTTCTTGTGCGCGGTGTGCTCGCTTTACTCTCTCACTCACACATTCTTATTCTATCACATGCGACAAAAGCGCGCCAAAAAAGACAAGAAAAGTGATAAAGTAAAACTTTTGTGGGTTCTTTTGATATAGCTAATTTTGGACATTTTGAGCGCCCATTGGTGTCATTGTTTTGATTTATATTTCTTTCTATGTTTTCTAATTCAAATTAGTGCAAAATTTAGACACTACAAATTTTTATCGCCTTTTTTTATTGTCTACATAAAAAAATTCGCAAGCCTTCCAGCTTACAATTTATACAAGGCTGTGCCATTTACACTCCCACTCCTTTTCTCTTTCGAACTCACTCTCTCTCTCTTTGTGTCTTCTTTTCGGATTTACCCTCGAAAGTATTGAGAGTGTTGTTTTTACCCCTAAGCGAAATTACGAAAAATCCATAAATTCGAGAGATGAAAAACGCCGACACAGTCAAAGTCAGTTGCGACAACTTGCCACTCAACTCAACTATACACATAAATCCCGAAAAGTGGTTCAGCTTTTGGATATTTTGCTGACTTTAGATAAATAAATATGGCTTCTTTTACAGAAAACTTTACTTCAAACTCACTATCTCCTTTAAAATGTTTTGAAATTACTCCATACATTTTTTTGTTTGTAGTTTTCATTTCCAAACTGTCTAAGATAATAACTAAATTGTGCATTGAACTTGGTTTTTACTTTTACTATTTGTTTTCTGAAGCATATGTATGAAACACTTGTTAAAGTTTGATATAATTTATTGCTCGATATAAAAGATTTTAGGAATTTCAAAGATTGGTATGGATTTTAAATAGAATGCATAGTTATACTTCGAAACATATTTAAAGGTTTTACTCTTTCTTCTTTGTTTTGGTACAATAATTTTGTCTAATTTATTGTGAAGTCCTAAAGTCGTTGTCTTTTGTATAATTTGGTGTATTATAAGTTCTGATTTGAAGAAGAAAATAATTGTGTTTAAAAGGAATATATAATACATGTGAAATGTGTATATTTATATGACACATTGAATTTCTAAATATCTAACAAACATTTTTGTCTATTATTGTTTTGCTAATTATTATAAATATCAAATTTTTATATTTTCAGTATACTCTTAATTTCAGAAAATTATAATTATAACTCCTTGTGTTATAGATGCTCAAGCTGCATAAATTTGAATGTATTAAATGATCTTCTTTAGTAAATCTTCAGGAACAGGGCATTGTTGATTCGTTTAGTCACGTTGAATTACACAAGTTTAAAATAAAAAACGTAAAACATTTATATTAATAATAATTTTCAATTTATTTCAAGAGATTTTGAAATGTTTATGTCCTTAGCCGACTTTATTTACATATATTCCACAAACACAGACATTTTAAAGAATATTAATTTGCAACATTAAAATTAAACAAATTTAATTCGTAATAGCTGAAATAAATTTCCATCTTAAAAGTATATACATACATAGTATGTTTGTATAATTTAATGTTATTTTAATGTTTACAAAATATGCGAAAGTGTTGAATTAATTGCTAAATCACAGAGTTAGCTTAATTAACTAAAAATTAAGTATAAACAAATGCAATAAACAGTACGATAAATATCTCAAAGGAAATTGCGAAATGATTGCATATTGTTGTTGTTTTTGCTGTTGTTGAGAAATTGAATAATTGATCAATCATGTAGCGATAAGCTATTAATTTAACGCGCTGCCAAGTCACCTTTTTACGACGTTCCTGATGGCAGTGGAGCGGTGGAGAGGGGGTGGGAGGATTGGAAGGGGTAGAGAGGGGTTGCCTTTGGCAAGTATTTAAAATTAATTGCTCATAAATTCCAAATTAAACATTTTGCCACACTTTGGTTTGCGTTTATGGTTCATACTCGTATACGAGTAGCAAGTGAGTGCTGTGAGTGCTGTGAATGAGTGCCACTTTGGGTGCAGAGCACTGCCGGCATGCTGTGATTTACGGCACCTGCAGGGGGAATGGGAATGGGAATGAGAGTGGTGGCCATTGAGGAGGGGCGAAGGGGCAGCAACCAACGACCGGAAAATGCAAACCGGCCATTTTGATAATCAAAACAAATAATAAAACAACTTCACACGTTATTGTTGCTGAACAACTGAGCAACAACAACAACAACAGCCACAACTACTCGAGTGCGATATAAAACAACAACAAAGCAAAACAACAACAATGCGATTGGAGCAATGTCGGTGGCGGCACTCGCGAGCGTCATTAAAAGATAATAACCGTAATAAACTAATAAAATTGAAACTGGGTGAGTGCGAGAAAGAGACACACACAGAGTGGGAACAAGGAGAGGGGAAGATGAGCAAATAATAATAAAAAATGAACAAAATCACAATAAAACACTATTCGGAGGCATCAGCTGGAACTCGAACGGGATCCTGAAGTCCGGGAGATGTAGAGAAGTCTGCTATCGTAAATCGTGTGTGTGACTGAGTGTGTGTGAATGAGTGTGTGTGAGTGTCTCGGTATTTGTGTGCATGTATAGGTGTTGGCTATGACGGCAAATCGCAGAACAATACATAAAAGTCATTAAACTGACTGCAAACTGACTTCGACACTCGATACTCCGCGTTGACTGCGACAGGTTGCATCTAAAAGCAAACAGAACAGAAACAAAAAGATTGAGGCGGAGCATGCAATGAAATGATATTAATATTAACAAAGAGAACAGTAATAAAATAAAGTTGTATTTTCGATATACCATATACGAAAGCTATTAAACTTCTTCACTTATAAGCAAAGGAATTGTTGTGTCGAACATTTTAGCAGCCCGCTCAAAAAGAGTCAAGACAACATTTATATGTAGCAAATATTAATAATATTACAATATTGTGAGAAACATTAAATCATTTTAAAATAAAGTATTTAAGACTTAAATACCATGAGAAAATAAAATACTCTTCATATTGCAAAAAGGTTTCTATTTAAATTTTAGTCACTTTTAAAGCTTAGCAGTAACATAAATAAACAAATTAAATTTAAGTATATCGCTTATGTATAAACTTGTCAGTCCCGTCTAGTATTAAATTTTCTTGGCAGCAAATCAAAAGTCATATCAAGTATTGTGTTTATAAGATATAGCTATAATACCCAGTAAATAACGACATAGAAACCTCTATCAACATAATTTACGTTTGAAATTATTGAAGAAGTTCAAAATAAGACTCCATCTAGACGGACCTAAACGCAATTCTCAACAAAACTAATTTCTTTATAACTATTTAATATGCTTCACACATTCTTAAATTATAATAATACCCATCTGATTAATCACGTTGCAAGGAATTGGATTAACTGCTGAAAAAATCACCTAGACAAAGACACGTCGCGTCTTTGACTTTACAGCACCGAGTAAGTCATGCACTTATTATTTGCAAGCACATAACTCAGATTTGAGTGAGAGTTGAATCGTTAAACGCGATAGTAAGCTGTGTGCGGAGTCGTAAAAGGGAACATAAAGTATTTTGACTCGACTTGAGTGCAAACATCGATTGGCAGCACTGGCAATCGGACTCAATTGAGTGGAAGTGAGCAGCACTTTCACTCAGCAATGCATGAGATTTAAAAAACACTCTTTGACCGTGTCAGAGTTGTAAAAAAACAGAAAAGACATCAAACGGACGCTTCTGTTGTTGCACATGAAATTCATTCCTTAATTTGATACACTTTTATTGCGCCAGTTTATGGCTTGTTTGGCCCTTGCGGTTCGCCTAAGCCCAATCCAGATCACACTTCGGTAACGCCAGCGACGCCGTCTCGGTCTCCGACTCTGGCATCGACAGGATGAATGTGTTTTTAAGTGATTCGGTTGACGATTATAAAATGCCTTGTCACGCAATCATTTTTTAATCCTTCGACGTTGTCGCACATGGCTGTGTTTTATGATTCCCATTTCCATTTCTCCATCCCTCCATCTCGCTCTCGCTCTCTTCTACTCTGTGACCAGCAGCTGGGTGGAAATGTGGGTTTGTGTGTCAGCCTTTTCTACCCGGAAAGCGTGCACTCGACTCGACGCATTCCTCAAAACGACTTAATAAAATTTATACGAGTGCGATTCAGCAAAGTGTTTGCTCGTCTTCTCTCATCTCTTCGCTCTCTGTTCTTGCCTTGACTCGGCCATGTTTATTGCATTTTAATTGCACTAATGATGTACCGTTTTGTAAATTACGCAAATGAAAATTATAAATCACAAATCTAATTAAAAGCGTAAGAGAACAGTCGTAAAACTCAAGAGCATGCCGAGTACTTAACAAACCCACTTACCACACAACACATAGACAGACGCATTTCAAATTCAATTTCCAATGATTTTTGTTATTCATCTGTAAATAGAAATAGATATTCACAGACATATAGATAGATATCATCTGTATAACGCGCACTTTTCTTTTGTTTATTATTCATATGTTTTATTTGATCATTAAAGCCCTAAATGCTGCATTTGGTCCTTGAGTTAAGGATATGCTCAACCCAATAAGATAGACGGTAGGTACTACAGAAGTGTGTGAATTTATAGACAACCCTAAACTCTTTTTCTACAGTGTTCTGTAATATGTTAAAGAGTAAAATCTACATTTTAATAAATATACAAACATAAATAGTCTTTAATATAAAATTATATGAAATGTTATGTCAAATCTCTATATCTCTATGTAATTTAATTATTTCGTTATTTTTACTTTTTATTTTATTTACTTTTCACTCTCAGTCATTTTTAAAGAAGACAAGTAAACAATGCAATTAATAAGAAAATCCGCAAAAAAAAACATTTGCAACTTGCAAGCTATGCATTGAACTTCTCTTTCTAAATATCCGGAACAATTAAAATTTTTAATTGGCCCATTACTGATAAAAATACATATTTTTATGGAAACATATTTTATAAAAAATAAAAAAAATATACCATACAATTTTATTTTTCTTCATATTATTTAATAAGTTAATTTAAATATAAATTTAATTTTATATGTGACAATTTGCTTTTACTTTATATTGACAACCAATTTATTATATGATACATAATTATCAACATTTGCATGTATAATTATATATTAACATCACTTCTGCATAGATTTCTAAGTCGATTATTGCTGCTGCAGCCTGTTAAATTTCAGAATGAAGCTATATTTTTAATTTCGTTTAGAGTAATAAACAAATAACTACATAAATCAATGACGTATATATTGCATTAAATATACACTATTCTTTTAAATAATGGTACTAAGTATGCCGACTTTATGTAGATTTACGACGAAACTGACGAATTCCTTAAACCCAATTGAGTTTAATGCAAACTAAACCCAGCTATGCAGTGGCGCCATCTGGTGCATTTCAGTTGCAACACGTTTAGATGTGCAAGCGATTGCATGAATGTATTTCAGATTTGTCTGTAGGGCAACTTGTAGTCGTCAAGAACTTTGTTAGCAACTTTAAAGATGCATCATTTTGTTTATTTAACATAGTTGAAATAGATTTTACAGCCCATTTGATGCCTCTATCTTCATCCCCAATGCGCGTATTGACTATCTGACCCATATATAAATCGTGGAGAAAGATATTTATCCGAATTGGTTATCGCCAAACAATGCACAGCGCATTTGATCTTGTAAGGTCACACACAAGAACAACAAACGCCAAAATTGTTGAAATTTCTTCGAAATGCTCTCGCTCAATGCCGTCACGATGTCTGGGCAATGGGCAGAGGTGGGTGGAGGATGGAGGGCTGAGAGAAACGCCCCATGTGGGCCATCCTCGATATGAGTTTGGGCTATGGTTGCTGTTTCCGCTTCGGTTTCGTTTTCGTTTTCGACATAAACATCATTTGCGCATCGCGGTGACGAGCGTGTTTTATAGGCCTCGACAAGACATTAAAACACGCACGCCACGCCCCACTCTTCCCCTCCCCTTTTGCAGCATGTGCCAAGGGTGGACAGTATACCTGAAGCGGTTTTCAGTTTTTCCTCAGCAGCTGGGAAAAGCGAATTTAAGCAAAGTGCATGGCGAACTCAGCCGAAAAACTCAAAAGCTGTTGGGCCCCAGATGTTTTGCTGCTTACTCAAGACGCCGGCAATGATGATGGGCTGGTTGACTCGCTGGCTGGCTGGAGAAAGGAGATTTCAATATCATAAAAAATCGTATTAAGAGAATCTCATATTGGGAATCGTAAAGTTTTTACGAGCGTTTAATGGACTCTTGCAGTAAGCGTGAGTATTTACGCGCTGCTTAAAAGCGGTAAAATATGGCCAAGTGGTGTCGAGGGGGGGATACACGCACTCCCAATTCAGTTGAAGTTGGATCTGGACCCGGATCCGGACCCGTTCGCTGTGTCCCTCTAATGCTATAGCTGATAGCTAACACGTTTCCCATCCATGGATGATGCTGACGATAATGATGTGGATGGGCGGCATAAGTGCAGCGGATATCATTACGAAATAAAAACCTCCATTTTGCATACCTATGTTTTTGGTTTTTAACCCAACAACAAAGAGAAAAGTCATGTCCTGCAGTTGCTTTTCAATTAGCAGCTTGCCGATGACAGAAGCGCCATCTATGAACCAAGTGCCGTAACATGCAGCTAACTTGTTTTTGCTCTACGTTCTTTACACGCAAAACAAGCAGTGCGCGGTCAAGCAGTGCATCTGCGTCCTTGCTAAGTGAGGGAGTCGCACTACTTCCATTAAACGACTTTCTCATAGTTGCGAAATCATAAACGATATCCCGATAGGAAAGAGATGACAATAAATTGCGATCTCAGTTATTGTTGTTGTTGTAGTTTTTGCCGGTTTATGGGAGTGGCCTTTGCACTTTTCATTGGTGTGAATTGCGCGTTACCTGTACTTATTTGCCGTTGTTGTTGCCAAAGGAGGTGTGACTCTATCGCCAGAAGAATCAAACTGTCAGTTTTAGTAGAGTGTGCACACGATCGCAACGGCGGAAGCGATCCGCAATTTATTGTGAGTAATCAATAGCATTTTCATTTTAGATCCCAATCAATTTATAAGTTTTTGTAATCATTAAAAATTAAGAACACTGTTGGAAAACAATTGTGATGTTATAATAAAATTATTCTGCTGATCTCACATCTTATTATCCGCTCTTACGTCTGTGTAAACAGGTTAAAATTGGCGCACCATTTCTTTTAGTCGTATAAACTTTAAATTTAATTAAAACTGATTCAAAATTAATTTCAAAACTCTTAAAATTAAGTTATTCAAAATGAATCTAAATTTGTTTACTGAAATTGTATAAATTGAAGAAGTTAATCAAAATGTTCAGCAGATGCTTACATTATGAGTGAAGTTTAGCATTTTAATCAGAAATAAATGCAGGAAAAAACCTTTGAGCAAAATGTGAAGCATTTTCTCCGAATATAGTCATTATATCTTTATTTGTTAGTATTGTTGCTCTACGATGTAGAACTCTAAAACAATAAGACAACATGACTAAATTATAGGATAAGAATTAACAAATTTGGTTTTATCATGTTTAAGATGAGATTGTAATTGAGATTTTAACTTTGGAGGGAATTTTAAGCAACAAAACTCTATGCCAAATTAGCTAACTAAAACATTATAAATAATTCATCATTGAAAGCATATATAGAAATTCGAAAAGTTTCTAAAACTGCAATAATTTGTTTTGCTTTGTCTTTCTCAAGATACATCGATTTTTTGTTCAACATTTTTTTACATGGGTATTCAGCTTGCCTTAGAACTAGTATAATAAGATTCAAAGATAAACCTGTGTTATGTGTGGAAGGCATACTTATTATGGCCCCCCAAATGGCTGTTTAGTTATGGACTTGTGGCCATCGACATTATTGATTCAGCAGCCCGGTCGGCAGTCCCACAATTAACACCTTAACAGCAGCATTGAATGCATTCCTTTGGGAAGCCAATTGTGGACAAGGTGCACACACTGAATTCGGACTTAGAAGTGTTGTGTGGTGGGTGAGTGTGGTCGATCGGATAGGAACGGGTGCAGTGCTCATTGGGTGCAATTTGTAAGTGAAGTCACGTAGAACGATAGTTTTCAACCTGGACAAATGGCATATGTCTGGTGACAACGACCTGACGACTTCATTAGACGCGGACATATATCAGCCAATGTGTCCGACTAACGACTGACCGGAGTTATGTGACTTGTCGAAAGGATTTCCTATAATTCTGTCAGCATTTCCCAATAGTTAGCATGTAAGCAAGTTTAAGTTATCGCTGACTTTCGACTTTCCACTGGGAGAGACTCCGCCTCGCGTTCAATACAGCTAAACGTGCCTGGCCAGACTTGACCTGAGTTCATCTCGAAGGCAGTTGGCAGCTCTATTCTGCTTGGGCAAATAAATCAAAGCTCAGTCTCGCAGCTCGTAAAACAAAATTCGCCAACGATTCGACGAGTGTTTGTTAATTATGGTTTGCGTAACATTCACAAGCACACAAGCAGGTCCATTGAATGACCCGGACTGTAGACGAAGCCACTCGTGAGTAATTTGTATTTGAACTCGTTAAAGTGTCGAACGATATAATGGACGAATGCCCAGATACTAATTCCCATATGCAACGGCACGACTGCGTTCAAGATTTGTGTGTCTTCTCCCCAAGTTCCCCGACAGCTCTCCGACAGTTGAGACGAGCGGCGCGCATCTTCTGAAATAGCACGTCCGGTGTTCGCTGGCTTCCAGCAATCAAATACAATTTGCAACAATTTAAAGATTTTCTCGCTGCCCCATTGAAGCCAAACGCCAGCTCGAATAGCAACAGCTCCCTAGCACATAGCAACGCGGTCAATCCGCGAGAATCACACAAAATTGCTTAGATGCAAACTTGTGAATATTCGTTGTTGTAGTTGTTGTTGCTGTTGTTGTTGCTCTGGCGCAATTTGATGGGCTCATAAACCGCGTCTTGCTCTGGGGATGGCACAACTCAAGTTGCTGGCGTTTGCCGCGGCATCAGTTTGCAACATGTTTGGCTTGCTGCCTCGTGTGGCAAGGCAAGTTGAGATGCGCACACGCCGGCGCTTCTTCTTGTTGTGGGGGGATCGCTTTCAATTTTGTGGGTGGAATCCGAGATCGACACGCTGTTCCCACATCTGCCATGTGAGAAGTTCTATTGGGGTGCAACTTGAATTGCATTTCAAACCTCAACAATTTACCACATTTTTGTTTCTTTGAAATTCCACTGCACTGGTATTTTAATTGTTAAACATTGAAAATGATTAGAGCAAACTAATGTTTACATTTGTAGAATATATTGCATTTATGTATGGGAAGGGAACTTTATGTAATCAATTATTTGAGTTGATCTCACATAATGAAGAAAATGTTATAATGGTTTTTGTTACTTTAAAACTGTTTGATTGAATTGCAACGAATTAAATTAATCACGGAATTTAGTTTAAAGGCTATGTGAAGATAAAGCCAATGAAACGCCTACATTATTTGTAACTTTTTTTTCAATAATTTAATACACACAATAAGTATTTTTTAATATAAATTACTCAATATGGATGGAAAGAAAAGAATTCGAAATTCATTAACAGAAATACGAGTTAACAAATAACAGTCATGATTGCATTTTTTTGAGATCTTAATTCGCATATTGTTGTGATGATTATTATGACTTTCCTGATATTTATATCTTTAAATAAAAGTCATTAATTTTCCTTTCATTTAGTATTTAAAATTTTTGTTATGGGTAAATTTAATTACTCTTCAAATTTAAAAATGACACCTAGCTAGTAAGTTTTATTATCTTCATCTTTAAAAAGTCATTTTAATTGGTTTTTGTATCTCTTCTTCAATTAAATCAAATAGTTGCTAAGAACAAAATGTCAAATACTTTTACTTATGTCCTCTAACTATTATTAGCCATAGTATTTATATCTTTGAAATTCTATTTTCCAATGTTGGCGGGGCAAACTATAAAAGAGACATCAATTAATGGGCAATTGTCTGATTCTTCATTTCTCATAGAATCATTTTATGGTGATGTGCTGCGTCTGCTGTCTTCTACAGATTATAAAAGAATTGAATTGAGTGTGTTGTCAGTCTAATTGTCGAGTTAAATGTGAGTTAATTGAAATTCTGAGTTGAAATTAATTTGCATGCTGACAAATTGTATGGCCCATTTTGGGTTTAATGTTATCAATTCGATTGAACTGAGTGCGCATGCATAATCAGACGATGTCCAGCTTGGGCAATTCGATTTCATTTCATTTGTTATGCAATGCTCGATTGGCGACTGGAACTTCAGGTGCGCTCTTTGCTTGACCTTTCGCACTCTCAGCGCTGAACTTTTCTCAAAACGCCAACGCTAAAGTCAAGAGCAACTAGTGAGGCATCCAAAAGGCACCCAAACGTGCAGTTTGTCGAGCATTAAGCGATGCGCAGAGCAGTGAACAAGTCACCAACCAGGGGCCCGTAAACCGGATCAACCACTTTGAATGCGCCGGCATCGCATCGCATGGCATGGCATGGAATCGCTTCGCATGGCGGCATTGCTTCAACAATGGCCTCAACGAGAGAAGCGATACGAAATGGCTGTGATAACAGAAAACCGCATAAGAAAACAGCCGCATAGCACTCTCAGTGTTCATAAATAGATTCAAACGAGAGTTGGCCAAACAAAATTTCATCCCTCTTTCTCATAGTGCGCACATCTCTCACTCTCTCTCTCTCTCTCTCTCTCTCTCTATCTGTCCTCTCACCTCTCACATTCCTCTGCTCCCTTTTTAGTTTTTCTTGTGTCTATCTCAATAGCTCTGGAGATGGGGCAATGGCCAGGCTCGGCTCAACTCGATTCGAGCCATTGACTCATCGTGTGGTCATCCAGGGGCAAAACTCTTTTTCCTTTCCTTTTTTTTTTGGCTGCCATTCAGAGTTAATGCCTTGTTTTTGTTGTCAAGTGTAGGATTAAGGCCCAGTGTAGGATTTATGTATTTATCGATTGACCGAATTATTGTTTGTTGGGGAACAAAATTCAAGGAACGCGCATTGAATTCAATTCTCAGCTCGATATTCTCAAGGTTCACAAGTCATCATAAATTATAAAGCAATTTAATTGGGATTAATTCATTCTTACGAAATGATTAACGCAACAAATTTGGGATTAAGCAAAACCATTATTTAACGTGAGAGAGCTAATAGCAGTTCTATAATATAGTGTAGTTTATTCCATCTGAAGCCATTTACTTTCTAGTATTTCATAACGGTTAAGGAATGGAATAGTTATATATTAGCAGCAGCTAAGTACAAACTAATGGCTAATACTTATTATTAAACCTGCTATAAAACTTGTAAATGCTCAAGTTTCTTTTAAATATTTAATCTGAAACAGTTTAAATAAATCGTTTATTTTACCGGTAGAAGAATTTTATATTAAAATGACTTTACATGGAAAAAAAAAAAAACGATAAATCAAAAAACACGTTTAATCTAAAAAATCTGTCATAAATAAGGGACTACAGAAATAAGACTGTTGCATCTCTTTGGAGGATTTTAATTAACATTTTGTAAAATATGATAAAAGTATAATACGGGCCACTTTTCTATTTAATCTAATCTAATATAATATTTACAGAAATCTGTTCTTTATGCTGGTAAAACATGTTTACAATCAATTTGTCTAAGCATCTGCAACGTTTTAAAGAAGCAAAGTCAATATAGATCTGCATTTTATTGAATAATATACAAAGTGTGCAGCTTGAATAAGACTCTTACTCTTGATATTTTGTAAGAAATCATAAAACATGCTTAAGATCCACTAATGGCAATAGCAAATGGAGTTTAGATGGCATCAAAGTCTTTGATGCGACTGCCGATTGTCGATTGGTTCATTGCTCGATTGGACATTGACTGTGCTTGGGAGTTACACAATTTGGCTGGCGATGCTGGCGAATTAACGTGACATGGAGCTGACACTTGCTATCTGGAGCCATAAACTTGGCGGCCTTATCACATCGCCGGTGGCCATTAAAAAATGGGTTTTAGTGCCCCCGCGGGGGAAAGACTTAGTCGACTTTAAAAAGCGAATGTACAACAATTATGCGCACAGTCGGACATTGCGTGTCCGTCTCTTAGTCTGTCTCAATGTCTGAGTGTCCAGGCTAGTAGCGGGCATTGGCCGAGGCTGAACTGCGAGGCGGAACTGCGACCACGGCTGAGCAATATTTACGAGTTCTTCGAAAGTGAATGCGAGTGCCAACAAGCACAGCGGGCTGCCTAGACAGCGGAGGAGAAGGCAGAGAGGCGTAGGATGAGCACTCAGACAGTCGGTGCACCAATTCTTAGCATAATTATGCGGGGGGATTAACATAACAAAATAAATTGCACAGTGGCCAAGTCGCAGTGTGCCAAAGTTGCCACCACATTCTGCTGTTGCTCGCGACTTCGCGTGCCACAACCCAAAAACACACAACGTGAGTGGCAGCGATGCAATGAGATTACACGCAGACATCAATAGAATGATTAAGCGCATCTAAACTACACTCGGAAAAAGGCAGTAAAAGAAAAATGGCACTTAGTTTAAAACATAAATATCTTGAAAGTGTTATTCACACTTATTTTACTTTGAAATTTACTACATGACTACATAAAAGTTATACATTGAAAGTTTATATTGAATAGTCTAAATGTGAAATTATAGATTGATTATAGTCAGACATAATGACTATCTATAATGTGAATCTAAAACAAAGCCCTGTAATCAAAATAATCGAATTCAATTCAATAAAACAAAAAAACAAAAAGTTTGTAACTTATATAAAATTTCAGAATTTTTTAAAATATAATTAAAGCATAAAAGTTCTTAATTAAAGAACATGTTTCAAAAACTCGCTTCAAATTATTTTAACGTATTTTAATAAACAATTTAAAGAAAGTTCTTAAATTTCAGTCTCGTTGAAGTTTTGACACTGCAAATTCTTGATGCAAGAACAAAATTACTTGATTTTTCTCTCAGTGTTAATATGCGCCTTGTTTGCGCTTTTTTAAGATGCAAATCTTAATGCTTTAACTGCGAGTTAAATTCAAGTAATTGCAAAGTGAAGACGCAACAGATTTCTATTGGCTTAAAATTCACACGGCCAAAGAAGTTGTGACGACATTTTGCGACTTTTGCGTTCCGGTTTTTCTGCTTCTGTGCTCATAAATCACAATCAGACAAAAACAGGACCACGAAATGTGTCCAAGCAATGTCAGTTTCCAGTTTCAGTTGTCAGTTTTCACGCCATCACGTCCATTGAAGGGTTAAACTGCCCAGAGCCATAAAATGTAGGATTCTATTTTTTTTTTTGCTTTTTTCTAAAATGTTTTGGAAATCCTTTGGCGTAACAATAAAATCGCAAACAAAAGTCGCGGCGAGTTTCTGTTTTGGCTCGACACTCGACTCACACCCCTTTTACCCACGACTATCGCAAGACCAAAAATATGGATGCATTGACTCCGACAGCGATGTGGCAACAACATGCAGCACGTATGTAGAAGTATAGGTGTGAGTGTGTGTGTGTGTGTGTGTGTGTGGTTGTAGTATCTGGAAAATGTCACACCATGTTGCCGCGTTTTACGACCGCCGCTCACCTTTTGTTCGACGAGTTTATGGCCAACCGGGGCTCACTCCTGTGTTCTCCTTTCACCCGTTTGCCATTTGCCAACTCCTGCCTTTAACTGCTTCACTTTCGTTGACAAGCTGCGCCTTGAGTCTGCCAAATGTTAAATGCTGAATGCTGAATGCTAAATGTCGAATGCCAAATGGCGAATGTCGAATGTCGAAAGAGGCGAATGCATGCTTGGGCAAGTTAACAGTTTTTTTAATTTATCGATTTGCAGTCTTCACGCAGACTGCAATAAGTTTACCTTGATCTTGGCCATTTAGTCATGCGACAATCTTCTCAAGGACATCGTTTAGCAAACTAGTAAAGAAAGGATATTCCCGGTAACTTGCGAAATCTAATGAAAGGTGAAAGGCTAAATGGCCAACAGGTAGTTTTCGCGCAGCTGGCGTAAAAAACACATTTCGGCGTAATAATTACGCAACTCTCAAGGACTCACTCTCTTTGCAGCGCAACAGGACCTGACGCTAATGCCGTGACTGTCTGTGAATGCTTAGTCATAACCCTTATTGTTACCCCTCTCCGAGATCCTGTCGTTGTCCTTGAGCCTTAACAAGGCGCAACATTCGCACTGCGATGCGAATTTGCAGAAATTTAAAGAAATACAAAGTTTTAAAATTTCCATCATTATTTTTCTAGTGCCTTTCTAAAAGAGATTTTGAAACCAACTAAACCAAAAAATCTTCAGAAATTTATACGATAATTTCCATATTATTTTATGGCTAAATATATTTATGTTCAGTTCATTGTTGTTTTTATATTTTACGATCTTAACAGTGTTAGTTTAACACAAATATTTATTGTTTTTTTGCAATAAAATTTGGAATTTTTTTTGTAATATATCACATGCGATTTGTTCCAAAAAATGGAAGGTTTTTTATTTGCATATTTGAATAATATAAATTTGTATATATAAAATATTTACATATTTAGCAATTTTGGTAATTCGCATTCCGAAACGGGCGAGAATCAAAACAGAAAATGAATAGTTATTCAATTAATGTCAAGTGAAATTTTTATGGCCTCTTATTCTGCTGCACAGTGGTGCAGAATTTGTAAAATGCTTTATTTATTTAATTATTTTTAGGCAATTGACGGAAAAAGTAACAGAAAAGTTAAGTAATTAAATAATGTAATGGAATAGTTAAAGTAATAATAGTTAAAAAAATAAAAAATATTAAAATATGTAAGATGTAAAAAAAAATAATATAGTAAATAAATGAAAATATTCAAAAATAAAACGAAGAATGCCAGTAATGAAATAATAATTAAATTAAAATATTCTAGTTGTGTAGTTGACATCTAATACGTGTTGAATTTTTACAACTTTACTAGATGGATTGCCATTAAGTTTACTGGCTGTTTATCTTGTCCCACTGTGCTACGTCGAGTGTGGCCAAAAAAAAGCGGGCTGCAGAACAACAATTTTAATAATAATGATAATGAACCCCACGACATTATAAATGGATTATGACGATGTCTGCGTCCTCTCATATGCCAATTCATTCATAATTCACTTTGAATGCGGCATAAAATGCTTTTACTATCAATAAAAACACAATTAAATTAACATTCAACTTGTTGCTCAAAAAACAACAAAAATAAAAGCGTAATTATTTTAAAATATTCCATTCCATTTCGAATTTATTTATTTGAATAGTTCGGGCAGTTGCTTAAGTCACAGCAATTACTTTTTTTGCTATGCCATGAAATTAGCTGCGATTTTTATTGAAATGTGCATATGTTAAAAACATTAAATGTGCACTAAATATAAACATATAGTTTACTGTAAAACTAATTGCGCACATTAATTGTGAAATGCACAACAAAATTGTTTTGGCACTCGAATGTTTTTGACATTTGCCAGACTTGCAAATGTTTTTATTTAATTAGCAATTCTGTAAAAGATTAGATGTTGACATACAAACGATTTCCGGGGACTCTGATAAACTTATGACTAAGTTTTTGTTCAACAAAATTCATTCTGCAATTTTACGAGACAATTTTCGAAGATACAAAGTTAAAGAAGAAAGTGAGGTTTTGACCCCTTGCTGAGTGGAATGTGTGTCTTAATTATTTGAGTCAAAGAAAGTTAATTGAAATTCCATAATTAATGTTTGGTGTATATGCATAATGAATGCTTATTATTTACGGCGTGTTTTATACTCGATTTAATTGCCGCCACTATAAATGCGACTTGAATAGATGTTAAGCTGAGACTAACTAATGGAAGTTGTGATAATAATAAATACAATGTGGCTGCCACACATGAGAACATGAACTCGACTACCTTGTGTGGCGCATTTGGGGAATGAGGCACTTGAGCCAGTTGCTCATTACACTCGGCTGAATAATTATTTCAATAAACAACAATCGAGTTGTGGGGATCGATTATGAACTGTGTGTGCTGGAACGGCGCGCACATAATACCATATTTCAAATTTCAATTAAGACCAAGTGCTGAGAGAGTTGCCCTCAGCTTGAAGCGTCCCTCAACTGCCAATTGCAGGCACTGGAGGAAGGCGGAGGTTGATCTTTAACCGATTCCTATTTGACTTTTGACTCTTTCAAAAGAAATACAATATAAACATTTTGTTTTATGGCATTCAATTGGTTTCTTTCTTTGCCTGAGCGCACCCCCTAAAAGCGACTCAAGTGCATGGAACAGCGAATGTTCTGCCAAAAAATATACAATACTTTAATGCCAGTTCCACTTGGGGCAATGCGTTGGCAAATCTCTGTTGCCTCAAGAGGCGAGGCTAAAGACGAGGCAAAGAGTTAAAGTAATATTAATTCGAGGCGATAAGCTCGACTGCTGGAAATGCTATTTTTAAGTAAAAAAAAAAAAAAAACAAGTTTATGCTTTGGATTTCCACAAACAGCACTCAAAATACAGTTAACGAAGAACTAGATACGAAAACGATGGCTGGCTGGCCATCGCATATTCATTTTATAATATATTTTATAAACATTTTTTAAAGTGTCACACTCAGAGTTTGGGCTGTCAAATAAATGTCGATGGCCGAAACAAATTCCAGCGATTAAAATCTGACTAAGGCCAAGCGCGAGACCAGAAAACGAAAACCCGAAAGTTGGAGCCTCGATTTTTGTGTAGGGTTTGTTTTTGTTTTATTTTGTATCTTTCAGATACAGATAGCGCAGCTATGTTTGCTTCGAACGGCAATGGGAAAAACAAAAAGCGAAAAACGAAAAACTTGTTGGCCCCTTCAGCGTTTGCATTTCATTCCAGTGAACAAACAGTAACAGCAACAGCAACGGCAACGAAAGACAAAGAAAAAGTTGACTCGAAATTAACATTCACTTGGCTGTGTCCCCCAAGCAAGGCAAAGAGTTGGACCCTTGGGGGATGCTGCTATCGTTGTCATTGTTGTTTTTGTTGCTGTTACTCTTTCTGGCAATCTGGCATTGTCGTCTGTTGACTTAGGCGGATCCCAAAAATTTCTGGCTAACGTTGATGCTGGGCAGAAGCTGAGGCTGAAGCTGAAACTGGAGCTAAATACCCAAACAATATTTTGCATATTCCATCGATTTTTCGACTACAAAATGAGCGCGCGCATAATCAGTGAGCGAGCGAGACAGTTAACTGAGTGTGTGAGCGAGAGAGAGACAAAGAGAGGGAGAGAGGGAGGGAGAGGGCGTTAGAGATATAGACACAGAGTTCTCATGAGAGAAAGAGCGAACGCTTTTCTGGGTGTGTCTGCAGGCGCGGAGGAAATGTGTCGCCAAAGAGTCTAATTTATTATCGATTTGCCATATCATGTCCATATCATTGTGCTACTCCTCCACACCCGATTCCCCTCTTCCAGTCCCGCTTTCCAGTTTGACTTTTTCTAGCGAATCTAAGCACAGCGACTGTGCCATAAATCTCGCTAATTTATGTTGAATGCGTGCGAAATGCTAACAAACTAAGTCGCAAGTCGCCAACGCCCCCTCAACCAGACCTTTTCCTTGGAGTTGCCTTCCGCCTCCTGCCTGCATGCCTCTTACCACTTGCCACTTGCCACATTGGCTGTCGTCCAAAATGAATGTTGTGCATATCAAGCTGGCAGAGAGCTGGCTCGCAACTCCAAATGCAAAAACACAGCCAAAGTCGAAACAGCGAAATGCAAAATGTGAATGCGAATGCATGTTCATGTCCTCATACAAAGTTGTTGTCGTTACCAAGTCGAGTCGTTATCGTTGTTATTGCTGCTGTTGTCGTTGTGACATCTTTCGATTTATTTAATTGTCGATTTCTGTCGCACTTCAACTAACAATTTTCTAGCTAAGTTCGTGTTTTGCGCGCAATTTATGAGACTTGCCTGCCATGCGGCAGTCATCATCGTCATCCATCGAATGCTCCACAACTCGAGGGCTCTCAAGTGGGGTAAGGGAATGAAAGTCAGAGAGATAGAGAGTGAGAGAGAGAAAGAATATCAGCCCCCAGTTAGATTGTTATTCCCTTTCACCCACTTCTCGTTGATAATAGCGTACTTATTATTGCATCGTCTATTTTCCGCCAATTAATTAATTTCCCTTAACGATGACGATTAGTATATGAAAATATCATACTCAAACGACAGCTAAATAAATTTGTTAAAGAACTTGGGAATCGCGAGTTTATTTACAATATCATGTTTATGTATGCTGCCCCAAAATGTCGAGCAAATGATAAACTATATTATAGGAAATTCGATTATTAAAAATGCTTCAATAATTTAATATTGCTTTGCTACCAACAAAATATTAATCTCAAATTACATTCGTTAATAAATTCAATTTATTCTCATTTTGTATTTCTAATGCTAATGCTAAAATATAAAACAATATAAAATGTGTTCAGCTCTATTAATATTATATAAATCGACTACTCTTTATCTATATAACATTTTTTATATTTTAAATGGATAATGTCTGATTTTATATATATTTAATCTTTTTTGATTAATTTGTAATAAAATTGAGCACTAGAATATAAAACAACATATGGAAAAGTTTTCATTTTTAGCAACCTTGAAGTTAATTTATGAATATAATTTATTGCTTTGGAAAATTTTCTAATGATAATAATATTTTTGTGTTCATTGAAACATTTGCTTATGCTTATGCTATTGCAACGTGTATATTCTAATATAATTATCTCAGTATTTACCTAACTTTGTAGCTATTCAGATAGAATGGGTTTTAATCTGTCAATGACCTCCGAAAGACTTTTTATAATAATTTAAAATTTAAATCTAATTAAATAATGTTTATATAAGCTTTAATGAAACACTTTGTCGCCCGCATAATTTGACTATTCATGGTTTTTGATTCTAAGCATTAAATCGAGGGTCGACTCTGAGTTCCGCAATAATCGACGATCGTTTGGTAATTACTGCGCCTAATAAACAACGAGCGGGGGCCAAATGCCATTGATAAGTTATTGTTATTATTAAAATTGTTATTGTTATTGAAACTGGGGCCCCGAGCCCGAGATAGGCAGACAAACCACACAGCATCATTGCTTCAGTCGCTGTCAAGTCTGCTGGACAGTCGCTGAATTGCCCCCTCTCGGCACATGATGTGGAACACAAGGTGTCCCCAGTGCTGAAGCTGGTCCGCAATAAATGAAGTCATTAAATAATTTAAATCTGTATTTAAGTGACAATAAAGCACATTATATTTGACGATAAGCGGCCATTGCGAATACACGAAGATTACACGAGCTGCGAGCGCGACATGTCAACAATAGTCATCACACTTGTACGAATAAATTATTCATTAAATTTAATTAAAAAAAGTGAGGAAAAAACATACAGTCTGCAAGCAGTGGCAACTGTTTGCCGCGTTTTTCTCTCAAGTGTGGAATGGCGTACTATATCATTATATTTCTGATTTGAAGGGTATAAAAAGCAAACAGGTTTCATTCCTGAGCGGTCGAATTCCCAAATATCAGGTTAAATACGTCAGAATGAGTATAATTCTATTTTTAATACACAGCTAAATCAAACTTGTTAAACAATTGAGTTGTACTGTAAATTATTGAAAAGAAGCTTATTGAAACTTTAGACCATTTCAATATTAGAATGTACATTTTTTATTTTATGAAATTTTAGAGCATTTGTAGACTACTTTAAAACGTTTATTGATGTTTGCACACAATATATATTTGTATTTTTGTACTTGACTGATTTCTTGCAGGCAATTATAAGATATGTTATTTGGCTGAACTACTGATAGTGACTGACAATCTAAAATGCAGGATATATGTATGTAAGTAAATCATTTGTTTTACAATTCCAGAAATTGTGTCTGACTGTAGCATTAGAAAAATAATGCATCTGGGTGTTGCAGCATGCAAAATCTTAAAGTAACTAATTAAGTCGATATATATGGTATATATATTTATCAAACATAAAGAAAAGATACTTTATTCTAATCAATCTACAAGTAAAGTTAAAAAGTTAAAGTTAAAGTTAAAGTTCGCTGAGCTGACAAGTAAATGTACCTGTAGCCGAATAATATAATCAAATCGTTTTTTTTTTGTGCTAGAGGATACTACATAGTAAAGATATTGTATCTGACTGGGACTTTATATAGCGAATCAATTATAATCAATCTGATAATTATTGCTTAAAATGAAAGATGCAAATAAAATTTTAAAGTTACCAAATTCTTCAAGATATAGGAAATTACATTTGCAATTTAAATTATATGTTAGATACATATATATCAAATTATTTAATATTGAAAACCTCCTGTTATTTTCTACAACAAATTCAAGCAGATTTGGAAAATATATTTAACTGAACCTCCTAGCAATAGTTAATCAATCAGTTCTGCGTTGCTCAAAAATGGTGGATGGAAGTATAGCTGTTAAAGATATGGTTTGTTCTCTTGTTCTCTGGCAATAAAACAGGCATTATTATGAGCATTTAATGCAATATATTAATTACCCGCCATCAGATTGCGTTAAAAGTGACCTCACCTTGCCCCCCTCTCCTACCAGAGTCGCACCGCTTCCCTTCGCATGCAATGGAATGAGTCGATTAAAAACTGGAATAACGTCTCTGTCAGAATGTTCTTGGCCAACCAGGCGTGGCGAAGGGGCAGTTACCGCAGATCTTTGACGATGCACGCGGCTCCGCCAATGACGCGCCAATTTTTGTGTCGTGTTGGAGACTTGGGCCCCAAAGGGAGCGGAGTGGCGGTCGATATCGTGTCACATTCATTTGCCAATTTACGGTCGACTAATGGCAATAATGAATGCATTTTATAGTCCCATCCATAATGCTGCTGCTGCGACACAATCAAAAACACACCGAGAATTACACAAATCGTACAATTTCTGTGCGGCAGGAAAAAAACAGAAACAGAAACAAAAACAAATACTTATTTATTTGACGGTAAATTAATAACAGCCCACTGAATCACACAAATGGTCTAAAGACCGCCCGCTCTCGACTGAAAATGGAGGCGATGGTCATTTTTTAATTGGATTAGAAATGGTCGCAACTGCAAAACAAGTTCAAATTCGTTCGATCATAAATTTGGTGTGCATGAATTTTGAAGAATTTGTTTTTTTAATGGGTCTCGAAAATGGAAACAAAATTCGAAATTGCCGCGAATTGGAGACGTCAGAGTAATCCGAGAGCCAAGAACCAACCAAGAGCCGTCGGAGCAGCTTTTGGGTCATTTGCCATGCGGCACGGCGTATGTTTTATGGCCATGTTAATCGGTTTTTAAAGCGATTAAGCGGGAAATCATTTGAGAACTCACGAAAGCCCACCAAAAAATAACCAAAAAACCAAATTGTCGGTGTCAGAGAGTCGTAAAATTATGATCGATTCATGCGCAAAACCCGTCGGCCGGGATTAAATCATTATGCAATTATATTTTATGCTGATTTTTATTTGAATAGACAATAGAGTTTGATGGTTTTGATGGTCGCTTGTATTCGTGTATTTTTTTTTAACGCCCATAAACCAAATTTATTTTAAATGCCACTTGATTTATGCGCAATGCTGTTGTTGTCTCAAGTTTTTTATGTTAATACAAATGTTAATAAAAAAAAACAAATATATATGAAATTGTATACCAACCCTTTGACGTGCTGAAGTGTTTTTTTTCTATTTTTTATGGACTAAATCCACATTAGAAAACGAACAAAAAATGTTTAAAAAAAGCTGAAACGAGAAGAGAGTTGAAAACATTTATTAGGTTCATTGTCTTATCAAATTGTGCATAAAAAGAGTATTATAGTTTGTATAATATAATTCGATCATAAATTATTATTGTGCGAATGTGTGTTTTTAATCTTCACATCCGACACTTTAATAATTGTTATTTATTTAATAGTTCAAATTGCGTTAAACCCTTTTCTTAATTAATGTTGCCACAAGCGTTTAAAGTAAATTTGCCTGCCACAGCATTTGGTTGGCATTTCAAGCCATTGAGAATGCCATTTGCCAAGTCGTCAGGTGGCTGAAACGATAATGCCGCACAATTTCATTGTTGATATTTTTAATAATACACAAATACAAAAAAAAAAGAGTGAGAACTGGGAAACCTCAATTTCAGGCCGAAAATTTTAGTAATACGATTGCAGTTGACTTTAAGTTTTTTTTTTGGGACTTCCAACTCGACTCGAAGCATGAGTGAAATTTCTCATCACTCAAAAGTTTTACGCTCAAGCTTTGCAAATAGCAAATACCGCACAACTGCGGTATATTCTCAAGAGTCTCAAGAGCCGTCAAATTCCAGCACACACACACATACAAACACATTCTGGATCCCGGAGTAAGCAAAGTCTCCAAGAACAGGGCCGCTGACCAGCTGCAGTTGCGTTGGCTGCCGCCGCCAGCGTCGCAGCTGCTGCCGACGTCGACTTCGTTGTGTTGCTGTCGGCTGTCGCCGTTTGCGTTAGCGTCATCTTCGTTGTATTGTTGTTGTCTGTGCTCAGCGACTATGTCGCACTCGCTCCCACCAAAATGGCCGCTGCGAGCATTCGGCATTCGTTTCGTTTGCTCACACACGCCGTCGCCTCGCCCCGTCTCGCTCGTCGCTTGTGCGTTTTGCGGTACAACTAGCTGAGTTCTGTCGACGTTGCCGATGTCGTTGGCGCAACAGGGTGCACTATAGTGCACACTCGAAATACAGCGCCAACCGGGCACGCCCACGCTTCGTTGTTGTCCCACCGGCAGCCACAGCTCCAAAAGCAAAAGCAACGCAGTCGAGAGTCGCGAGGCCGCGGGCCGCTTGCGCTGCTTGCGACGCTTATCGCCCGTCGCTTTTTTCTTGCTGTTGTTGTTGCTGTTGCTGTATCTGTTATCAATTCAGCGTTTGGTGCGTTGGGAGTAGATGCCCAGATGCTGCTGCTGTTGGCACTTAACTCGACGCTTGCCAATTTCCAGTTGATTGGCTGCACTTCTTGAGATTTTCGATATCGTGTGCAAAGAAATTTGCATCCTCTCTGTCAGCACAGGATGCAGAGGACCCAGGACCCAGGATGCATATTGCATGTGCACATAACTGCTGCAAGCAGCTGCTGCTGTCATTCCCATTGCGAATCCCATTGCCATTTCCATTGGCATCCACTCGACACGCATCCAAGCAAAGCATTCATATTCCTTCTATCCACTTCATTCCACTCTTGCTGCAAATGTCCTGCTGCATGTCTCCGAATGCCAAAAGTGAAAATGTATTTTCGCATAATTTGATGCTGTTTCTTCTGCTGCTGTTGCTGCTGCTAATAGCCAAAGCTCGTTGTCTTCTAGTAACTGTGGAATAGGGAATAGGGGGAGACTGCAGAGTGTCTGGGCTAACGACAATGCCACGCTGTAATCGCAATCATTGCTGAATGCAATGGCAACGGGCCACAACTGGCAACTGGCAACTGGCAATTGCCAAGAGTCTATCATTTAGAGACTGCAGTTTTCCTCATCCCTTTTCCTGCTTGCCGCAGTGGTTGTCCTTCGTTTGAATTACAGTTTTTTATGGCATTGCAATTAGGGGTAAGCGCAGCGAGCTACACACACACTCACACTTACAGCCAAGAAGATAATGCACATACACAAACATAAACACACACACACACACACACACACACGTAGTTGCAGTTGCGCTTGTTAATGGCTTGGCTTTGTTAGGGTGGTGCAAGAAGGCAGCTAAGGGTTGTTCATTATCTGTGCAACCAGGTGAGGGGTGCCACACACAAACACACACACACTCACACATACAGAGAAATTCAAGCGAAGTACATTTCCTTCGCTTTATGTGAAAATCATTTAGTTAGACTGCAAAAAATGCAGTTCTATAGATATGTTTTTGCGCAAGATTAGTCATAAAACATTTCAGTACGAATATAATATTATCTGAGTATAATAATATTATCTAGTCTTTTTTATACCATTGGCTTGCATAATAGAAATACAGAGTGTATTTTTAATGTATGCGCAATTTATTTTTATTTATTTGCTTAATGAAAACATACATATACCATATATGCAATAAAAGCAATCTTGAATGATGAAATTAATAACATTCAAATTTCAGAAAAATTCATTGAATACATTTTCTAAAATGCGGAGATTATTTGGCAGACTTATGATGCTCTTTTGCACTTTATAGAATTAAATATTATCTTAAACATTATTATTATGACAGACTTTTGCACTCGACTTGTTAACTAATGAATTATATAATTAAATATTTTGTACTTCGAGAGAAAGCTAAACTATTTTCCAAAATTTTAATAAAAGTCGAGTACGAAAATTTATGATCAACAAACGATTTATTAAATGAATGAAGCAAAAGCAAAGCAAAGGCAAAAAAAGGAGACCTGCAATAAAATGTCCCATGCGGGCGACGGTAAATGGTGCCACGTCCTGACCAGTTCCGTGCCAATGTCGCTTGGGTCCCTGGGTCCTGGGAATGTTGATAGTCGTGGGGTGGAGGGTCGGTGAGGAGTGCGAGAAGGTTTGGGGCGTTGGTCCATTGTCGAAGTATTTGCGCATTGTGCAGAAAAGTCGTAAAAATTTCTGCTGTCTACGTACGAAATGAATGGGAAACTGGATTTTGTGTAGGTTGGAGAATGGGGGAGGAGGAGGAAGAGGAAGAAGGAGAAGCCGTTGAGAGGATGGCTGCAAACGAAATGCCAGCAAACAATTCTTGTAAATTTTACGAGCGCAAATATAATTCAAATGGTCATTAATTGCAACAACAACAATAAGAACGAGATGTGGGCATGACGAAGGGGGGAGGAAGGGGAGCAGGGGTCGAGACCAAACAAGAGAAACCAAACTCAAAATGGGTCGCAGACAGCCCTAAAAGAGCCTCATAAATGAATTGAAGACGCGCCGGCGATTGGCACAAAACAGAGCCAAAAAAAACAGCAGCAATAACAACAACATCAACAACAACAACAGTAAAAGCAATGTAAATGGCGAGGTTATGTACTAGAGAATAGCAAGCAAAATGCAAAGCTAAAAGCTCTTTTTGCTCAGAAAGCACAATAACAAAAGCAAAACAAAGTCAAAAGCGAAAAGCGAAAAAGCAATAACAATGCGAACGAAGCACGTGGTTGGGAAATTTAACAATGTGCGAGGCGAGGCGAGCCGATACGTCGACTGCGCTGCCGACACACAACGCCAGTTTGTGTCAAATTTCCCAATTTCGAATTTGCAATGCAAGTAAATTACCCAAGTAGTAACTGTAAACGGCTGTTAGTGTAACTGCCCAGCCAGCTGAGGCCGCAAAAGAAAAAGTACCACCAGCAAGCGCACATGGGACATTTGTTGAGCTGTTAGCATAGTCAGAGTATGTGTGTGTATAAACACACACACACACACACTCGCATGTCTCACAGATACGCGAACAGAGCACACAGATACTCTCGACTGTGTACGCCATGGGGCGATATCTATGAGATACGCACAGATACAGAAACAGAGGCCGCCGCGTGCGCTTTGCGTCGCAGTCACAAAAACTGCTGTCGACGTCGGTGTGGCGTCGTTCGCGTCGGCAGAGGCAGCGGCAGCAAGCGTCGCACAAGAAATCGTCGGGCGACGGCTTCAAATGAACGCAAAACGTTGAAAAGCAAACATCCGCCAAAAAAATAAACGTCCCAACAATATATTTTGCGGCATTCTAAAAATAAACTTCAAGTACTTCACTTTACAACTACAAAAAAAAAAAACAGAAAAACTATATCAAAATGTTATCGATAACAATACATATTCAGTGCGTGTGTGTGTGAGGATTTAAATTAAAACATTTTGAGTTCTTAAGTTCTTAAATTTTAATGTGTCAATCTTAATGTGAATTATCGAAATTTATAGTTTGGCGTGCTTTTTGTTTACCGCTAAAAATGCGCTGTGGCAGAGGAAAAACAGGTTTGCATTTTGTGACTGCAGCAGAGTGTGTCAGTGTGCGTGTGAGTATGTATGTGTGTGTGTGCTTGCATGGAAACTTGTTTCAACCTACAGCTGATAAGAATCTCGAAAATATTAAAATCAATTTGAAACTTTCACGAAACAGAAATATAATAATTTTACCTCTTCTCTTTCAGCTGCATCCGTTTGGTCTCTATACCCCTCCTTGCCTAAGTCTATTTTAAACGCCGCCCATAAACACCAAATAACAAATTTGTGCTCATTTTCAGTTGACAGTTGACTGTCGCATGTCAAGGTCTTATTAAACATGGAAACACTTTCAAAGCACAGTCCCAAAAAAAATAAAACAGACTTTACTGCTCTCTCACTCTCGCTCCCTCGTTTGTCTGTCTGCGTGCCATTGACATTGACTTATGGTTTTCTTGTGGGCAAAGGGGGCAATTGGGGGGCTGGGTTCGAGGTCGACCCTTTGACGAAAAATGTTGCCTGACATTTTTGCTGTATGTGTCTCGTTTCGTTTGGTTTCGTCGCTTGTTTTCGTTTTCATTTTCGCCTTTGCTTCGCTTTCGCGTTTGCTACGCACGTTTATGGTTTGTTTTGCTTTCGACCGCCAATTCGCTAGCAACGACGTCACACACACAAACTTACACACGCATACGAATGCACGCACAAAAGAGCCCCCAAAAACAGCCTACGTGTAGTGCGACAGAGATAGCGTCAGTTTGTGGAGAGACTTGAGTGACTGAGTAAGCAAGAGCAACATCATCATCTGTCTGGGATGATAAGTAAGCACTTCGGGCAACGAGCTTTGAATGACTGACTGAGCGACTGACTGATTGACGGACTGCCAGACAAACGAGCGAACGGGGCGTGCAGGAAACCCGCAACGAAGGCAACAACAATAAACACTAAGCTACGATGAATGTCTGCGGCTCCAAAAGTGCTGTAAGAACACTGAGCGATGATTACGCCAATTATTCGTCATTTGCCATTTCGCCACTTTCGCACATTTCTTTTCTGGTTTCATTTGATTTACAGTGTATTCTTATCGAGCCTAGACTTTTGCTACTTTGTTTTCCGCTTGCTTTTCTGCTTAAATTCGTTATTGAGGCAGGTTATTTTTCCTATGCATTGTTTGCATGCTTTGCTGTTATGAATTTTATTTCTCACTCTCTTTAGCAGAATCCATGATGCGATAACATTTGGGTAAGCTACTACATAATCTATATAAACATTATAGTAATAATGCAAATATTTTTATGAGATAAAAGGAAAACTCACAGAAATGAAAATATTAATTAGAAAACATTAATTTTCTACAAATCTTCTATTGTATTTTAAACTATTAAATACTTCATAAATAATTAATAATTAGAAATTTACACTTAGTATTTCAATATTATTATATTCCACTTTCCCTGAATTTATTATAATCACCGACTTGAAATAGAATTGCCTTTTGCATATTGTTCTTGAGTACGCTCCCCCATTTCAAGTTTTCACACGGCCAATGGGGCGTATGCGCGTTAAAAGTGCGCAAAATTGCTGCTCACAACTCTTGTACGACTCTTGAATATATATGTATTGTATATTATGCAGCCAAGGCAATAGAAACGAAGCCAAGTCAATTGCAATTCTAAGACACGCAGTTAGTTTTGCTTTACGAGCTGCAGTCTGGCCTCACTTGATTTTCACACACGTATAAATCAATCAAATGGCAGCAGACAGCACTGAATGGAGGGTAGAAGGAGAAGGGAGCAGCCCAATCATGATGTGCAGTCGTAAAGTTAAGTTTTACGACTGCGAACGCATAATTACGCACTCTCGCACCTACGACGTACGAACAAAAAGAGAAAGAGACAGAAACAGAAACAGAGAACGGAGAACACAGGGGCGGATTCGAGGGACGTTCACACGTTGGGCCGCTTCGGACATTTAACATTTGCCATTTTATTCGCATTATGTGGCAGATGCAGGCGTGAAGTGTCAGTCTCACATATCACATATGTGTATATGTATATAGAGCGTGGATTGGTGCACAATATGGTTGTCTGACTGTCTCGCATTATTCGCAAATTATCAAACGACAGCGAGGCTCATATTGATTTATGTGTGTGTGTGGTGCTGTAGCTGCTGCCGATGCTGCTTTTGTGGTGGTTGCTTCACCATAATGAAGCTGTAAGAAGGTCCCGCAGAATTTACATTTATGGGCGACAGTGGCTGCTGCGGTTGTTGCTGCCTCACATGCCACATATGCATGCCTACCACACAGCGCATTAAATTTAATGCCACGCGCTTCACGAAGCACAAAGAGGCGACAGACAGACAATATTCAAGGCTTGCCTTGGGTATTGTCAAATTGTGTGTCCGCTGCCCACACATCGCTCTGCTCAGCTCAGCTCTTCTCTAAATGGGAAAATTGCTCACAGACGGAAAGAGAAACAGGTATGGGGCAGGCGACGATGGAAGGCGTGGCTATGAGACTCCCATAAACCGGGCGTCTAATTTGGTCATTCAAATTGCAACGCAGACAAGAGACAATCACATTGTCTGCTGTTGCTACCCGCTGCTGCTGCTGTTGAAGCTTCTGCTGCTGCTCCTTGGCGCATAAATTGCACACTAATTGTGTCCATTTCGTAGTTGCTTCCACTTGAAGGTTTAGCACAGCTGTCGCATGTTGCTCATACGCCACCGACACCGAAGTGAAACCAACCCAATCCCAATCCCAATTGCAAACTCTGTGCGCAAGTGTCATGACTGCCACTTGGACTGTTGCCTCATCCTCATACTCAACTCCAATCTCACGCTGTCGTCTCCACCACCGTCTTGTGTTTAGTTTTGGGTGTGAAATCTAATTTGAAAAGTTTGTGTAGTCATTTTGATGCCGGCGCGCACTCAGCAGCATATGCTACCCACCGCTAGGGTTTTCTTTTCTAATTTTGTTTGCAAGTCGTTGACGCAATATTGCCCAGCGTCTGCCACCTCTCTGCCCCATCCTTCGTGCTTCTTAGAACCACAAGCACATTGCGTTTGCTCTAAAATTTAAATTACACTTGATATCAAATAGTTTTTGCTATCGGGTTGAATACGAAAACGAATACGAATGCGACACTCGTATCTAGATATGAATGCTATTCATTATGCTAAATTAGTTAGGGTCAGCATTGAGGGAGAGCAAGGGAAATTCAAACGAAAATTTGCTATAGTTTTTCTGAACTTTTAAATTCGATTTGTTTGCGTGAACTTTTTTGTTTGCAGTCAAAGTCAGTTTAAGGTGAAACTAATTTAAAAAACTAAATTAAACTTCAATTTTCGAGACATAATCCCCAATGGGTGATAACAAGAGAAAAAAAAGCGAAAAAAGCGAGCGCGTTGTCTCGATGCAGAAAATAATTGAGAAACCAAAAGTAGAGAGAACACAAAAAAAAAAAAGAAAAAAAGCGAAAAACTCATTTGAAAACTACGCCCCAAAGACAGAGGAACTGAGGTAACAAATGCAGAATCAAGTGTGGGATATTTTACAATTGCTGCGTGGGTCTGTTTAAAGGAGAAGTGTGAGGGGGCGTGATGGGTGGGTGGGGTGTTCTGGATGTGGCTGCGGTTGAGCTGTTTCCTCCTCCTTCCCCGCTATGGCACGAGGAAACAATCAACTGAAAGCGCAGGCCGTCAGCTCAGTGAGTCCAGGACAGACAGACAGACAGTCAGGTGGGAATGTAGAAAGTGCGAGAGTATAGATATAACTGGGCTAAGGGTTGGGGAAACTCCAGCTAGGGGTTGGGGTAGAAACTGGAACTGGAGCTGGGGGATTTGCTATGCGTCTGCTGCCAACAATGGCGCAATGGCGTCTGTAATTTCAAGCAATTGTTTCCCTTCGTTTATGACGTCTTTGTCTGTCTGCGAGTCCCGCCTTTTCAGCTCACTTCAGCTCAGTTGAGTTCAGTTCAATTGTGCTCTACTCTATGGGGCTAGCAAACGAAGCGTGCAAATATCAAACGATGTTGCAGCATCAACTACTCAACTCAACTCATGAGCAGCATTTAGCACCTTGGGCCGAGCAACGATTCGCCATAAAGTCACGTACTCTGCGTTCAATGTACAATGCGATTTCTGAGCATCTAGAGATTTTTCGGATTCCATCTTTCCATCTTCTACGTCCCATTCCTATCCCCAAACCATCGTATACCATTTGGTTATTTTACTGACTGCTCCACACGGATCGTTGCGTTTGCAAATTGTCGCACATTCTTAAAGGTGGGCAACGACAATCCGCCCGTCCATCACTTGGCCCCCTTTCCTCCATCCCATTCGCATTCGCATTCTCAATCCCAATCCCATGATCAGGATGAAACCGCCCTTGGCGCTCGTTATGCGGCCGCTGTCTTGTCGCTGTCTCTATGTCCATTTTGCCAGTCCGTTTGTCCGCGTGTCGTTACTTCCCCTCATCTCCTGCCTCCCCCTTCCCACTCCACGTTGCCAGAGGAGCGTTTTGCATTGGAATTTGCTTTGCCAAATGCCGCCATTTAGGGTTGTGCCAATAAAAAAATGATATTTATGGTTGTAACGGCCGTTTTGTGTGTTGTCCCCTTCCCTTCCATTTGAGTCCCTTCTCATCTACTTTCGCGACGCACACACACACACATAGCATAGAGAGCGAACCCTCAACCCCCAATAGATTGTCTAACCCACGTGGCGTTCGGTGGTGCGCTTTGCAAAATACAATCATGGCTAGGCCCACAAACAGTGGGGCAAAACAAATGTTTAACGTTGCTCAATATTACAAGTGGCAGCTGTTGCTTTATTATAGAAAAAGTAACTTGACTTTTGTTCAAATTAAAACAAAATAGTTTTTAGATAATCAAATATATTTATTGTTAAATCAAATGCTAATTACATTTTTTCTAAGTTCAGTTCTTTTATAACACTCAATATATTATACTTAAAGCATTTCTAATTTTTCTTGAGGTCATTTCTACATTTTCAAATTTCAAATATTTTATCTTTTTCTTCTTTGGAGATAATTAACTAAGCCGAAACTTTGAATAATGCTAAAAATTCGAATTTCTAAGCAATGCTGAAATGAATTTATTATTAAGAAAAATATATTACTAAAAAAATTATAACTAAATTTTAGGTTGTTTCAATATTAAAAAGATACATTTAATTTATAAAATAAAAACATTTTTAAATTAGTTTTACTTAAATACCATTAATAGATAAAGATAGGTATAGATATTGGTTTTTCTCTGAAATGTTAGCAGTTTTTAACGGGATTTACCCATTGTGCCTGGGGGTTGGACCTTCTGGCTGCACACACAAATGAAATCTCACAAGCATAACGAGCTCGTGACTCTTTGTCGTGCAAGGGTTGGGCAGCCAAACAAGCACACACACACACATGGAGATACACGCACACACACACACACACACACATACAATTGTGGAAGTAGCTGAGTGTGGCACATACATATACATAGAAAAATATGGCACGTACTCTTCGAGAGCCATAAGTTTACGTTTTATATCGGGCAAACTGTGCAATATTATAAATTTTGAATTTTATCTTAGGCATTAGATTGCCAGAGAGTTTGGCTGGTTGGCTGGCTGTTTGTTTGCCAGCCAGGGACTTGCTCCTCAGCTTGTGTGTCTGTATGTGTGTGTTTGCCTTCTTGGATTAAATGGAAGGACGTGCACCCGAGCCGTAGTTGGTGTGGGAGGAGTGAGGCAAGGAGTGAGGCGGCTCCCTCGGCTGTTTTATCCTGCTGCCAACAAAGGGTGATTATCGCGATTGGCGAAATAGTTGCAGCATTAGTTTGCGTCTAACTTGGCAGCCAAGGAGCGACCGAGAGGCAAAGCTGTAGTCAGGCAGTAACTTGGTAAATTTATTATTGTTAATCTTTTGCTCTCTTCTCTTTCACCTGTTACTAGGATGTCGACTGCAGATGACTTCAAGAAGACGTAGTCCCCGTTATGCTGAGCAGGCGAAGCACGTTCGCTGTGCGACAAGTGCCAGAGTTTATCTAAATCTTTTTGGCTAGATTCTTGGCACAGTAAATGTCGAGCTACTGTCAGCAACCACCAACTGCATTAAAGGACATCCGGCTGGCAGGCAGAGCAAAAGGCGGAAGCGTTGCGTTCTCGTTGCGTTGCCTTATGTCTCTTGTCTCTCACGCACAACACGACACGACACGGCACGATACGACACGGACACGAGCCGGTACGAAGAAGGAAACGACAATTACGGGTAGTCGCCGGTTAGTTTTTCCTGCCGGCGACTCAGTTGCGGCCGTGCAATCGTCGGGTCAACAACGTCAGCTGTCCACACGCGCACCGCAGCACACAGTGTTTGTTTTTCGCTAAGGATACGGTATATTTATTATCTTCACTTCACGATTTGTTTGTAGCTGTAGTAGAACCTGTGCAACTTCGTATACGTATACTGAATGTATCCTGAGTGTATCCTATCCGGTATACCTTCAGTATACGTAACACGAGGAAACACCATCAACGCGGGATGTGTCAAAATATATATATATAAAAAAAAAATTGATTAATACACTGCTCTGACGAGTTCACTTTCATTAACACACTTTAATACATATCTGCTGTAAACCGTTTTACTTTGAATAAATAAACTCGTTCGCATTAAAAGTTAAACAAAATTCAAAAATATTTGTGTCTTCATTTCATTTGTTTTGGGGAACAGAAACTTTTCAGCCAGTGACACTTGCCACTTGTTGCACTGCGACATTTTTGATGGACGCCCCGCTGACTGGGGAAACGTTGAGTTACAACCGAACATGATGAGCTTGGTCGAACAGCTGATTCGAGTTGCTTGAAGCATGTCAATGCGCACTCTGATGATTAATATGTGGATGTGGATAACTGTTACTTTGATTTAATTTAAAACAGAAAAATAAAATTAAATAAAACGCAAATAAAAATCATATTTGAGGCTACAAAGTATTTGATTTATTTTAAAATATTTTGCAATATATTATGAGTTGTTGGAGATATTTTAAATTAGATTAAAATTAAAGATTAAAAACTTGAAAAGGCGCAATTAACATTAATTCTATTGTCTTAAAGAGGAATTTATTTAATTCCAAAAGTCAACTGCTTTAATTTAAGATGTGCCAGTTAATTAATATTGCATGTAAAGCATGCTTGATGAGTTATTGAATATGGAAAATGTCCATTTTATGTTGGGAATAAAGCAGCTCGTATAATCATTGCAATTTTAGCTAAATGTATGGACAAAGCGCTTTCATGAAATGTTCATTTATACGCATACAAAATAAGTAAATAATCTTGTCTTAAAATTTGTAGGCACTTCAAGCTCAACGCTTTCTTTACTTGATAGAAAAGATTTATTATTGCATGTGCAGGTTATGATTCAAATACTAAATTCCGGTCCTTTTATTTCAATTTCAATTTTGCTTTACTGCAATATGAAACTACAAGAAAAAGGTGCATAAGCAAACAAAAACACGAGAGTTATGGTTTACAATTTTAATAAAAATGTACCAACAAATAAATATATATTGTAATATAATAGACAAAAATAAATGTTCAATAGTAAGTTGATACGAAATATGCAGCTTGAAATTCTTTATGTGCAGCGCTTCAAGCGACAGTTGTCGCAACATGGCGAGCGCCATCTGTTGCGTAAGAGACACAACTTCAGTTCAATGTGTTTCTTCGATGGACTGCGCACAATCTGACATGCGACGATAAGGGTTGGAATTCCATTCTAATCAGAATCGCAGCACATAAAATGCGAGTATTACTAATAGCCAAGAAACTGAGAGTTGATAATTGACTAGACAAATAAGTATTTGTTTATTTTATATTAATAGTAATAAATGATCAAGCAAAAGTTTGTTTGTCTGGCAAAGTTTTACTATAAATAGGCATTAGCTACACGTGGTGTAGTTTGCTTCATTTTTAGATGATTAACTCTACATAACGACGACCGACAAGTGAAGCGACAGTTTTTCCGATCTTGCCGGTTGTCGAGAAGCCATTGAACCTCAGCTGGCATTGGAAATGTTGAAATGGGAAGAAGGGGAGCGAGCGAGGAGCAATCAACGCATTTTACATGTAGCCGGAGAGGAAGAGAAACAGGCAAAAGCAGCGACCAGAGATAACGAAATGAAACGAGAAACTCACTTGACAACGACAACAACAGCAACAAAACAACCACGAGAAGAAGAAGAGCATCGACAATAGCAACGCCAAATGAATTTATGAACATGCGACGCTTCGGTCTCGTCTCTCGCATGTACGTTGTTGTCTGTCCCTTTTCCCCTTGTCGACGGCAGCATGCAACCGGTTGTCATGGCAACAATGGCTGTCGACGAAGGAGCGCACAAAGAGCAGAGCAAGAACATTTAATTCGGCCATATTTGATTTTGGAAATGCTGAAATTCTTGTTGTTGCTGCTGTCATTGCTTCTCTCCCTCTCTCACTCCCTCAGGCCCATTCAACGCATTCTAGTTTTGGTTTCCTGCTCGCTCTCGCTCTCGCTCTTGCTGTTTGCTCTCGTTTCGCTGCTGCTTCGCCGGGGTGGTTTCTCTTCAGCTATGCTCTGTGTTGTGCGTCTGCTCCGGACATTGTGTTTGGCATTTCGTATCTATTTTCCATATTCCATTATTGACATTGAGCCCAAAAGTGTCTTTATCCAGACCCAAGTATCTACACATAAATAGAAATTTTCTAATAACTTTCGATGTAATCTCTGCTCTCCACAAAATGCTCCAACTTCGACAGCAGCCAGAGCTGAGTAGCAACAGAAAAAAGTGACACAACATCGCTGAGATGGCTTTTACGATGATCTGTAGTCAGTTTTACGATTCCGGCAATTAAGAAACTGTGCGCTAAACACGTCTTTAAAAACAAATAAATCACCTTCGGCATTGTCTGTCTCCCATTGGAGATCGGAGATATACCAAAAATATATAGCGTATAAGCTCCACTCACCTAAATATATATTTAATATGCAGGGGACGTTTATGCGCCTAAATGGCCATCGATTTACTATAAAATCAACGATTTACGATTGCCGCAATAAAATCATGATTCGTCGAAACACAGACCCGTAAAATAGATTCGCTATGGGTTGGGTCCTCACAGCACTAAAGCCTTTAAGTGCTGCCTACATAGCTTGGACCCTTGGGGTAATTTGTAAAAATAATGATTAATTGCTTTACCACGCGATTGGAAAGAGAAATATTTTTAGAATCAACTATAAATTCGCAACGATAATTGCCAAAGACTGACAGTTGACAGTCAGAGATGCTTTTTTATTCACGAAGGACAAGAGAGAGAATTTTTGTTTAACAAAAATTCTTCATTCTAGCGTTTTTATTAATTATTATTTAAGGAAAAGTCATATATTTTTATCCGTTCGATCGTTTTAAATGTTAGTTAGACAATTAGAACTCAAGTCTTTAAATATTGTTTATTTCAAATTAAAATTTAAAAGCCTTGCCGACAATTTGAAAATATCAAACGCTTTATCACAGAGATAACACTTTGTGTATACCCTCTTACTGATTTAATAATACATACATTACGAGAAAAATAAACTTAAACACGCAATCCAAGTGTTAGGGTATCAGAGGGCGCATATTTATTATTTCTGGGCTCAAGAATTCGACAACAATGTAGCGACTGTTCACTTAAGAGCCTGATTTGCATATTAGGCTACAAATAAACAAACAGAGTTCCTAGAAAATTTCAAGTTCACTGCCTTACACACTTTGAAGCGATCTCAATAAAATGCATGAGTTTATGAATGATCAACACAGACGTTGTAATAATATATGCAGATCAAAATATTCTGTTTGATTGGCAGTGATAAGGCGAATGTGATAGAATAATTAAATTAATATTTTATAGCAGATATCGGATTACAGTAACTTACAATTGTAAAAGGTATCCATGCACAAAGTGTTTCGAGGATCTGCAAAGAGAGAAATGGAAAACATATCGTCAGACATATTTATTAGCAATTTCATGAAATCCTCTGTCTGATTTGAAGTCGAGACAGCAGTTGAGGCGCATTGAACTCCAAAATTGGAGGAGCACGACGAGTCAATTGAGCAGAAAAAGGCCTTCAATTTCAATGACTCAAAGACACTGATTTTTGTTCTTAGTGAATTCGATCTGAGACAAGCAGTCGAAAGAGAAGAGGCAGGGGGAGTTGTGAGGGCGTTGCTGTGGAAGCCAAAATCATGGCACTCTGTTGGAGTAATTTATGCATTCTTTGTTCTGTCTCTCGTGTTAATTCATTTAAACAAAACAAAAAAAAAGAAACACGAAGTCGAGAAAGATATATATGCATAAATGCTAAACGCGCCGTTAGCATGGAAGACAAGTGATTGGGGAAGACGTCTGAGCCTGAGATAGAGACAGAGACAGAGCCTGGATTGCGATTGTCCGCATACAGAAAGTACATTGGAATTGAATATTTAAATGCATTTGCCTGCCGACTGTGAATGAGGAATGTGGGACCTGAGGGCGACAAGCGAGTGGTCAGACTCAAAGTCGGCGACGGAGACGGAGTCTCGCTCATGCAAGTGCAATAAATAAGGGGCCCAGTGACAGGCGTCATTTTGAATTCCTGCTGACGAGCGACTGTCACACACGACATCAGCTCGATGTAGATGTGTCATGAATGATATATGATGAACACACACAAATACATCTTCTATACATATGTACATATGTATATTGCAGATAGATACATAGTAGTTACACCCAGGTCACCACATATGGGTAACATTTTGAAGAGCATTTCACTTTGACGCACGTCATGTTGTGGGATATAAAATCGAGAGTGCCTCGCTTTTCGGCCTCGACGACCTCGAAATCATAATTCAACCTTTAATGGTTCTTTAAGGGCCATGAAGTCAACTCTTCTTTTGCCAGGGACACAACCACTTTCGTTTTTTCCTTGAACATTTCGCCAGCAATTAAAATGTATATAATTGCAACTCTTTGACGAGCGCCGCAAGCAAAGTCTGCAACACAGTAATGAATTATGCCAGACGACAGCGCCCAGGGCGATTTTTTTCACGTTTCCACGTTTGTTTTTAGTATTTTAGATTTTCACTCTATTTGCGGGACAGGCAAATAACAACAGCGACGAGCAGAGCGAAACGGTCATTAAAACTGCTTTATGATCTCTTAAAGCGAAAGCGAGAGTTCCGCATACATCACTCGCCTGCAACTTCGAGATGGTTAGAAAAACATGTGTAACGAGTAGTTGAAGTTGAAGTTGCAGTTGCAGTTGCAAGCGGAAGGATTAATATATTTTAATGAGCGCACAATTTTCTGGCTCTTTGCTTAATATTGCAACAAATTGTTTAACGATCGAAGCTATTTTAAAAGCAGGAAATATTGAAAAGCAAAGCAAAGGAGCAAGCAATACTTTTGCTTTATGAAGTGAATTTAATTAATAATAAATGTTATATGAACCGATTAAATAACGATTATAAGCCTGCTTTTGTGACCAACTGTTTAACTGGTTATTCCTGTCAAACAAGAAACTGACAATTCAAATGCTAGAAATATGATTCTTATCTGGAAATAACTTTGTAGTGCGCCAACTAATTTTAGATAATGATCGCTTGGGCTGAAGTGTGAACAATGTGGACCACAGCGAAGAAATGGTAATGGAGCTGTGATCAAAATTAAATTCATTTCATTTTAGATTTGCATGTAAAAGGCCTAAAAACGCGGGACTTTAATGCAAATTGACAAATGATTTACGCAAAGGCGCTTAGCTCGAAACTTGAGTATTTTTTTTGGGTGCGACTTTCGAGCCGGTCTCGATCAACGCCAAGATGGCTGGCAACAAGTGCAACGGCAACGGCAATGGCAACTGCAACACGAGCTTAACTGCAGCGACGGCATCAATTGATAAGCGAGTCGAGTCAAGTCTCCATCTCCAATTCCCTCTCCACTCCTCGCTTGAAGCGAGTTCTTTCCCCCCATTTAGTGTGCGCCGACTGAAAGCGTCTAAAGTAAACATTTAATTGCGCCATTAATTGCGCGGTAAGTGTGCCAGATGCACATGCTCAAGCTCATGCCGAGATCGAGCTTGCTGTGGAGCATTGGTGCAACTGAGACGGCAATTGTGGCACAAAGAAAAACAAACAAATAGCATCATTTAAGTGCTCAGCGGTGCACTCGTTGGCCACTCGCTGCTCCTCACTCCTTTCCTCCTTCCAGTTGTTCGAGTTCCCGCTGCCCTTATCCAACTTGTGGCGTTTACGAGCATTCACAGTCTTCCATTAAGGAGCGCCGGCTGGGAGTTCTCTTGTTTTTGCTCTTGCTCCTTGCCAGCTGACAACGTCCACCTTGTCTTGCATCCAAGGTTCTGTTTTTCAGGCACAGCTAAAACTTTAGCCGCATTAACTTTGTGTGTTTAATGCGCAAAATTATTGCCAATACAATCGACGTTTTACGATCCTTAAGTTGACAGTTTTCTGTTTTAGTTGCTGCCTACTTGCTTGCTTGCTTGGTGCTCTTGTTGTGCCCTGTCGCTTGTTTTACCTGCCGCATGGCAGCCATCAACTCGTTTTCAATTTGTATTTATTTCTATAACATATAATATTCCATATTGAAAAACGCGTTTTTGCCTTAATTAAATATTGTTTTTCAGTTTATGTCGCTCGTAAGAAACAAATGAAAACAAACTCAAGTTACAGCAACAGAAAAAGTATGCAAATGTGTTTTGTATAAACTATTTGTATTTATTTCTTATTATTGTTATGTTCGAAGAATTACATTGTATAGAGCTTGAGTAGCTGCCTTCAGCTTTCCGCCAGGCGATTTTATAAATATTAATTTCAGGTTATATCACCAAAAATATTCAAGCATGTCAGTCAACAATATTATATAAATTTATGTATTCAAAGTTAGAAATATAGTTCAATATTTCAATGAACTCTTTATCGCCAAACAATACAATATATATAATATATGAATGTTAATCTAATGTCTTCATTTTCTAACAGTGTTATTAGTATAACAATAAACATTTTGATGATGCAATATCAATGGATGCAATAAATTGAACTAATTTAAAATTTTAATATTCTCAGGTTTCAAATTAGTACTTCCCTTAGCATTTACTTGTTCTATTGAATCTATGCAATTTTTTTTTAATAAAGGGAAGAAACCAATTTTTGTTCGTAAAAAAAATAAATAAATAAGCAAAAAGCAAGATGTACTAATTATAATATTTACGAGATAATTTTTAAATAGAATGAGTTTATTAATTGGAAATATTATCATACATATATGACTTTATTTTTTAATCATTTTAAAATATTTCATATTTTGAATCACTTCATGACTTCTTCTTTTGAATCTACACTGATGACTTTTTATATAAGAGAAAAAATATATTCGTTCCCCAATAAGAAAAAGGAATACAATTTTGTGAGTATTAGGTAACAGTTTTTAAACAAGCTTCGATCTACTCAAAACAGACTTCTGATAATCAGAGTAAATTGAATATCCTGAAGCAAATCGAAAATGAAAAGCGTCCAATCTAATATCAGTATTTACAGATAAATAGAACATTTATATGCAAGATTCCCCCGCTCCAATCACAGGTGAAATCTAACACTGCGCAAATGCTAAAGCGGAATTTAAATATTGCCATCGAGTCCATTGAGAGCAGCTGGTGAGCTGGGATGCGAGTTGGAGCTGGACAGGTCGAAAAGCGTGGCTGCCACACGGCATTGTGGCATTAACTTAATCGAATTGAAAACCAAACAAAGGCCGCAATTAACATTAAACCCTTCACGAGGGCTGACCCAGCAAATGAAATGGAAACAGGAGCAGAGGGAGAAATGAGAGGAAGGGGAGTATGCTTGTGCTTGTGCTCGTATGTGTGCTAATTTTGAGCTTGGTGGTGTAAGCAAACACACACACAGCTCACACACAGAACTAACAAAACAGAGTTACACAGTTACATTAAATTTTAGAAAACACAAAATGCCGCTTTCGTTGTGTGGCTGTGGCAAGCAATTTCACATAAATTTGCGTCAAAATACCACCGACAATATGTACAAATGCACCAAAGGGAGTCCAGGGGCAAGGTGGTTGAGGCAGGCGGCAGTCAAGCAGTCAGGCTGACGGGCTGACAGGCTGACAGGAGGAGGCCGTGCCCAAAAAGTTTTGCTTAGCTCTCATTTCTTTTTGGCAAACATGAAAATGTATTCCAGACACGCATCGGGCCATTTTGCAAACGTGCCACCGAATGAGTCTCGATAGAGGGGGCAGCGAGAGAGGGAGAAAGAGCGGGTGGGGGAGAGGGCATCAGAGGACAACCGCATCCGCATCCGCCCAATGGAATTTTCCGCCTGAGTTTGCGCCCCTTTGCGGCAAATCACGAGGAAAGGGCAACGTCAAAACTTTTTTTCTCTCTTTGCGAAAATAAGTAAAGTTTGAATTTGGCAAACATAAATTATTTGTTGAAATTGCCAGTAGCGCCACATGGGGCAAGAGGTGATGAGGACGATGGAACTGCGAGTTATTCCCCACGGCCTCGCCATAGTTTTTCAGCGTTTCTTATTTTTTTTTTTTTGCGCTCTTGCGCTCTGCACATTTTATAATCGCTGACGGAAATTTATGAAATAAATAAATAAATAAAATACGCTTGCAACTTTGGGGAGCTGTGCCGCCATTAGGCATGCCACCACAAGGCGCCACAAGAGTTCCTTAAGCCTCTGCCTCGAGAGCAATGCCATTTGCCTGTCTCCGACTCAGGGCAAAAAGTTTTTGCTGTTATTGCATTTGCTGCCGTTGGACTACAGATACTTTTGGGCTTGTCTCTTATGGATACATAGTAGCAGCATCAGCAACACGGCAGCAGAGCAAGGTGCGCAAATTGCCAGGACGAAGAGGACGCCCACCTTGAAAGCTGTGGTGTAATTTGTATCTAATCTTGCCTCATGTTTATATAAAAGCAACGACGATGACGACGACGACGACGATGAGCAGAAACTACAACCACACACCCCCTCAACATACACACACCTACAATTTGTGCAATATGGCGCTAGCAGGGGATGTCCACACACAAGCACAGACAACTATATATATAGAGTACATATATCTATCGTATCGTATATTCACGTCGAAGTTGGGGTGAAGTTTCTTGTTGCTGCTGCTTTGCTGTTGGTTTTGGAATTTTAATAAAATTGCACAATTCCCAACTAAAGATAGATACTTTTCGTGTAATTTACGATGATGGCAGATAGCAACGATAGCAAAACGAGACAACTATTGCCAGTGGAAGGGCGAAGAGAAAAGCGTTGCCAGATTGAAGGCCAAGTGAAGCAAATTGAAGCTGGAGAGAGTGAAAGCTTAAGAACTAATTAACGAAAAGAACAAAATAATTAGTTTTCAGTTTTAAATTACAATTTGTCTGTTTTCGGCTAAAGTCTTAAAAAAGTTGCTTAGGAATATCTAAAGTACTAAATATATAATAATAATAATAATATATTGAAGCCGATCCCTGATGTTTTAAAAATTACGAATCGTGCATTGCAGAAAGCTAAGAAATTGTATTTCTATTATTTACAAAGCAAAATTCATATTTATTCAAATATGTTAAGTAAGAGAGCGTAAGCTTAAACTCGAATTAAAAAAAGAACATTTATATTGCCAGAAGAAAAAAGAATTAAACAGTTAAATGTTCCAAATTAAACTTAGTCAATATACAGCCGAAGTAACTATAAGTTAGTTTACTAGTTAGGATTACTTAAGAACTAATTGAAGAACAGAATAATTGCCTTAAAAAAGGAATAAAAGATTTCAATCTAATGAAAGAATGGAAAAGTATGAAATCTATAAAAAAGAACGAATGAAAAAGTTGTTACTTATAAATTTAATTTAGTTAACTTTTAACAGAGAACTTTAAAATAATGCCCAACTAAAATTCAAGGTGGTTTTATAGCTTGTCTAATCGGGTAATATCCGAGTGGTCGGTTTAAATGTAAAGGTAGCAAAAATCTTTAAATCGAAGATAATTTTATAGTTTAGCTAGTTAGGCTGTCCCCAATTTAGACAATCTGGCAACGCTGTGCGGAAGTTGCAGAGCCAACAGCAGCACTTTAGTTAGAACGTGTCCCTGCTCTAGCTTATTTATTGATGAAATCAACTACAAGTTGACACGAAACTCCCAACTTGTGTCGCAACGCTGGAGATGGAGATGGAGACGGAGGAGTGAACTTTGATGGATATGGCAATGGAGTGAGAGTGCCTGCTTAATGTTACCCAATTGATCAATTTGCCTGTTGCCTCCCCCTCACCACTCATTTGGTGGCATATGCAGATGGTTGATTGGGCCACAAAATCGAAGGCTCATAACGCTTATGTATTAGTGATAGCAATCATTGGGAAGTCAGCAGGAGAGTCGTGTATGGGCAAACTTAATGTAATTAGAAAGAGAGAGAGTGAATCGCCCTCCGCGGTGACAGGGTCGCCCTAATTGCCCATTCGCGCTAAATTGGAAGGGCATCATCAATTGAACCACGCTTCGAACGCCCGCACATCTAATTACCAATCGTAAATTGTCCAGTGAATAAAGTTTGCTACATTTTGCTAGTGCATGGCATGCTGCGGGTTTTGCTGTCAGTTTGCTGAAGCGAAAGTCGTTGAGGGTTTTACCTGTATGGCAAGCAAAAAAGGATTCTTTCGGACAGCAGCAGGTGTCCAGCTGAGAGCGAGAGTTGGAGCGGGAAGAGGAACGGGTTACTAGAATCTTTTCGAGCGTAAAATTCTTGTCGCAAAACACACACAAAAATTTCACGCTGCTGCTGCTGCTGTTGTTGCTAAAAAAAGATGCGCATATCTCTCCGCTTGTCTTTTTTATGATATGCGGCATAAATGGATTTTAAACTGCTGCCAAACAGGCAGCTGAGGCGCATTGTCTGCTCAGCGCGTCTGAAACCTTTCCGTGGTTATTGCGTTTTCAATGGAATTGAAACGGCGACATCGTCTCTTCCTCGTCGTTGGTCAGGTTGCAGGCACAAAGGGTTGACAATTGTTGCAATTCCATGGGACAGCATCATAAAAAGAGAAGACACTGACAGCGTTTTGGGCCGTGAAGTGCCTGCAAAGGGCATGACCGTAAATCAAAACCCCGTTCGATGGAAAAGTGAAAGTGAAAAGGTGAAAGGCAAAACTCTATTGCCAAACTCGAGCTCATAGTTGTATTTATTCCATTTGAAAATATTCCATTTGAATTCTTCTCAGCAGCCATATTGAAAATTGCAAGTAGCCACCCCTCTTCCCCTCTACCCGTTTTTCCATCTTGCTTCTCAGGTGCACAGTTTCCAATGGGGCTGTGTCAAGGGTTGCTTTTGTCTTACTCTGGGGTCGCGGTCGCTTCTGCTCTTCCTGGCATGTAAATGTTCCATTTAATCCATGTTATGGCCACATTTGTTGTAACTCCCATGGAAATTGCCCAGCTCCTCCTTCTTTAGCCTGCCGCATTTCATTTTTCTACTTTTCCTGCTTTCTGCAAATAAACCGCAACTGAAGCAACAATAGCAATGGAGTTTCTCTTCCCCTTCTTTTTATCCGCTTACCTATTCACAAATTGCGTATTATTTTCTTATTTTCATGACATTTAATGGCGCTACATAATTTATTTTGACATTTTTTTATTGTCGTTTCTTCAAAAGGACAAAATCTGGAAGTTCTTATAATTATTTAACTGAGGGCGGGAACCAAATAAAATTCCCAGAGTACAAAAGAATATACAAATAATAAAATTAAAATATTTATGATATTTTAACCGAAACTGCCCTCTTCTTAGGTTTGAAGTTGCATTTTATATTACCCAAACACTATAAATAGAATTTGTACAATTTTAATGACTGCTTTTTATCAATTTCAAAATTGTTAGTACATTGAATATCGATGCTATACTATACAAACTTACTTTACTAATACAATAATGAGTATTCTAATATAATAATATTTTGATATATTGATGATACTGTTGTTACTCTTGCTGTTCGATTGGTTTGAATTGGTTTGAAATTAAAAATCAAATTTGTAATAATAGCATCTATAGACTTTTTTGTAGCTAATGTCTACATATTAAAATTTTTATGTTTGGCATAATCAACATCAACATTTTTATCAGACGAAATTTTTCAAGAATATAATTATTATTATGTAATAAATTCATTTAATTATTATTCATATAGTCAGTTTATTTATTCTAAATAAAAATGCATAAATAATCATATTATTTTGAAAGTGAAACTTTAGATCATCAAAGTGAAAATAAAACAATTTTTTCGTACGTGTGTCAACCATGCTAGAATTGAAATTTGTATTTATTGTATTGCCTAACCATACTAAGCTGTTGATTCAGCTGTTAGCATAGTAAATAAAATTTAATTGAAATGAACAAAAATTAAATATATTTCACCTCAGTGAATTGTTTTTTGTATCCAAAAGTTAACTCATAATAATTCATTAATTTATTATATATTTATTTGAAATTTATACAAAATTTCCAGACAAAATCTTCAACTGGAGTCTACAACTTTTTGTGTGGAACAATTCTCCCCTCTCATTTGAATACCAAATGAAGTGAATTTTACGACTCTGAGATTGTCTCTCATTTGGACACTTCTAGCAATCCTTGATTGATTTACTATAACGACCAAAGTGCCGCTCGATAAGCGAAATGCTTCGATAAGATGGGAATATATCGAGAGAAACAAAGCAAAGTGCCTGGTAAAAAATTAAAAAGCAATGCATAATTTAATATGGAAAGAAGACTGATCTCAATAGAGCAGACAAGATCGCAGAGCTGGGGAGGCGTTAACGTTAACGGAACATGTGTTAATACAGGATCGTAAAAAACTGTATTATAAGAAACGAGTGGAGAGCAGTCTCAAAAAAAAAATCAAGACGCCCGGGGGAAATGGAATAAATATTTACCGCATTCCAAATTAAAAATAAAACAAAACACCAAACAAAAGGCTGATGCGGTGCAGCAACCAACCAGACATTCGAGTATAACATGTAATTTATTTACTTATTTCGAGTTTTCCCAATGTCCAATGCCCTTTTTTGGTTGGAGTTGTGAAGAAATAAGCAAGATAAGACATGGGTCAAGTCACCATGGACTTCAATGGTGACTGATGTGGAATTTAGTTGATAATATACGAGCTGAAAATATGAAAACAGCTCGAGACATGACATGAAATGCATTTCCAAATATTGAAAACTTGTTTTCCATCGAAATTGTCTTTTCAGGTTCCATAGCACTTGAGTCTCCGACTCGAGTGCCAAGGTCTGAATTGTGATTTGGGTTTTGGTTTAAGTTTTGTGTTTGGTGTGCGCAATTGCAATTAGATCAGAGACATCGCTCATTTTGAAGTGTCTTTCGGGAAGGAGAATGAAAAACAGACATAAAACTGTTTCGGAAAACATTGAGAAAATGAAAAATGGTGCTATATGAGCGGCATATACAAGTACGCGTATCAGCAAAGACATACGACTATCCATAATGCCTGTCGATCCAAGGAAACTGCCCGAAACTGATAAATGCAGCAAGTTTGCGCATTGAATTTCAATGGCGGCCACAACAACATCGGGATCGGGCAATCGGGAACTGAGAACTGGGAACAGGGAATCGGGTAATGGGTGCCGAGAGACAAACGTCGAGTCCCACATCGTTCTTCGATGTACTTATAACAAGAGTCAAGTGCTGGGGCCATAGAAGATGGGCACATGGATATCAGATGTGGAAAGGGGTTTGAGAATGGAGAATAGTGGACTGAGAACGGCGAACGGGGAACGGAGAGTGGAAATGGAGGGCGCGTCGCCCATTTTAATGCGTTTCTTCGACAGGCCATGAAAATATGCCTGGTGATTTTTAAAATGCTTTAATTGAAGTCCCAAAGACGCAGCTAACTCGAATCTCAACAGCAGACAAAATGTCTGTTTTTCGTTCTCAAGATGCAAAAGTGGGCAACCCAATTAAAATTCTTAAAGCATTCACTTTGCTTGAACATCTTTTTTTTCTTCAACTGACTCAACGAGGCGAATTCATTCAACTCGAGTACACAAAATTTCTGGCGAAACATCAGCAAATGGCGTCGGCAAAATATAAAATTCAAAATACAGACAGCGAATTTATTAAGATATTTCTATTAATTTACCTATTGCTAGTTTATATCAGAACCAAATAAAAATCTATAGTCATAGATGAATGTGTTCTTAGAGATTTGTTGACAAAAATAAAAGCATTGTTTGGCCAATAGAAAAGTCGTAAAGTTTTAAGCCATAAAAACTTGAACGATTTGTTTTTGTTTCATTTTGAATGCGATGGATATTTCAGTGGGTCTTTGCTCTGGGAAGAGGCTTATCTTCGACTCCCTCTTATTTTACATTTTTAGAGTTTAGTTTCCGTTCCCAGAGTTGCCTTTAAATCCGATTAAAGTTTAAATTTATAATAAAATGTGCATTGACTAAATATTCTCATTTTCTTTTTTACTATTTGTGGAACGGATTTTAACTAATTTTAACTAATTTTAAATAAAATTTAATACATACGTTAAAAGTTTTATAATTGTCATGTGTTTTATTGAGCACAACAAAAGTTTTAAATATATTTTAAATTATGGGTTTTAGTAAATCAATTTAGTCTTATACATTTTTCAAATACTGTTGTATTTGATAAATTTAACATACAAATTTAAATATACAACAGTTTAAATTTAATATTCAAGAGTTTTATTACTGTTATAGAAATTTAATTTGCATTATTGGATAAAGTAGTTAAAAATATGATTAATTTATTTAATGATTCCAGCTGTTATCAAATATGAACACATATTTAGAAAAATATATGTATATTATCCAATAATATTCTCTTTTTTATGCACATTTTTACTCATCTTTAATGTTAATGTCAGTACTTTTTTACAAAATGAACGCTTATGCATATTTATAATAAATAAACGACATACTTGAACCAAATGAACTTCACATTGTAAAAGCGACAAAAGCGCAAATTAAAGCATTTTAATGGCAACTTTTAAGTATGGGAAAGTACAAATTAAAAGAATTTATTGAACACTTTGAACGCACGAAGTCAGACAGACAACGAAGCGTAATGTTTATGAAATATAATTAACTAATTTGTTGAGCTTAACGAGTAACAAATAAGCTGTCAATTTATGGTCTGACTCAGGAACAAAAATACATTCAGTGCGATAACGCAACGTACAAAATGAAGAAACTAATGCGAAATTGTCCTTTTGCGGAGTGTACGATAAGCCAAAGTGCAGCCATTAAAAGGCACTTGAAGTCATTGCTCCTCCCCGATTCACCTGGCCGACGACGACTTTGCGACGCCATCTCCATCGCAATCGCCTGACAGCCATGGAGCGTAAAGTGTGAAATTTATGAGAAAATTGAAAACGTTAAGATCACATTTATTTATATAACATAATACGCGTTACAAACACTCTGGGCGAGGCTGGGCAAACACGGCCAAGTTACTTTACAGCCAGAAACTTAAATTGATTTAAAGTTAAAAGTTCTGTTCTGGCCGTAGGCTAATTTCAAGTTACGCAGTTGATATGCAAATTGGGCCGCTCGTTTTATTGCGAATATTAAATGAAATTAATGAAATTTTCTGCACCATAATCCTTTGCAAAACGCATAAATTTGCTCATTAAGTATGTACGTGTATGTGTGCTTGTGTGTGGGTGTGTATTCCATGTAACTGCCTGGTAAATATATGTATAAGCGTGTATATATTGTATATGCTAGCACTTTTCATTATATACGAGAATTTCTATTGATTTTTATCTCGCCGGCAACACACAAGGGATGTTGAATTTGCCAGGACCAAGCCCCAAGAGTTTTATATAACCAAGGCTGCTGTTGTTCTTGTTATTGCTGCCTTTGCTGTTGTTCGGTCATATGTACAAATACAAAAGCAGACAAAAGCTTCGTGTACATAAACGACGCCCAAAATGCAAAGCTCTGCGTTTGAATTTTTTCGAAACTAAACAAAAAGCCGTCTGGAACCATTTAAATGTCGAAAAGAGGAATTTCCTAAAACATATTTACACTTTTCATAAATGCTATGAACCCAAAAAAGAAATTTATTTAAAATTACATTATAATTTGTATGATTGCTTTAAATACAATTTATTTTGTATTTGCTTTAATATCTATAACTTATGAGCAGCGAACGCATGAGAAAAATGCCCAATTCTGCAGATGTCTGTTATTTTAGTTAAGACCCAAACCATTTCAATGAGCGCCCTCTGGCGTACGACGAACGCACATGCAGTTTCCCTGCTCGGCCGACAGAGGTCGCATTGTGTGTGTGGCTTGGGCACGCACACATATGCAGTGCTAAGTTACGCATGTGTTAGTGCACGAGTGCGAGTGAAACGCCAGGAGAAAAGAGATGGCAACACTGCGCACGAATCCAGCATGGCTGCCGCACGCAAACCATTATGGGCGAGCTGCCTTTGCATGTGTGTGTGTGTGTGATGGGCGCATTTATCTTACGCCGATAATATGAAAGCGTACATGTGTGCGTGTGCGTTTCATCCCCCCTTTACATGTTAGACACATGCGCATAGAAATGCGTCGACGTTGTCGTCGTCGCCGTTGCGGTTGCCGTCGGCGTTGACTTTGGCGTCGCAACCATTTGGCAGCAGCTGCTTATACTACGTTTAGCAACTCTTATGTATTTTTGTATTCTTTCTTTTGCAAGGGGTTTATTCAACTGCAGTTAAAACTTGGCTGCAAACTTGAAATGCAAATGCAAAACACGCTAGAGAGCCTGGCATTATGCAGATAAGCTGGCGAAAATCCAAAGTTCTACAGTCTGCCAGAGGATTAGCTGCAACTTCTAGTCTCGCCAACTTGGCAAGTGGCTGACTGTACAGCGAATTTGGGAGATACGAATGCGACATCTCATTAAAGCCTGGGTCTTTGTTTAGGTGTTGGTCTAGGCAAACGACTTCATCTCGGATGCGTGACACGTCCGCATAAATGCTGTCGAAAATTGTCAAATAAATCACTCATATTTATATAAACGCCCCTGATATCCAAGCCAAGACAGAGCCGAGTCAGGTTAACCCGTCTCTAGCCTAGCCACACTAACCGTGGCCAATATGCAAATTAATAAGCCCAACAGCAACACCATCCCGCTACGCACAGCGACAGACCAGATAAGCGGTCGCTGGAAACGTGTTTCCGCATAAATTATTAATCGCCAGCGACAACAAACCCCCAAACATGGCAGTCCAACAACTATGGTAGCTCATTTTGTATCATTCGCCATGACAATGGCCGTTGGCAACGTCGCACGGCCAGCCAGAGACAGATCAGTTGTCAATCTAATGTGGCACAGCTCTTCGCATTTTTTTGCTGCTGCAGAAAGTCGAAAACTTTAAGCACAACTGATCAGTGGAAGCATAAACATTGGCACACTCTGCTGCTGACTCTTGTTGTCTCGCGTAGCGCATAATGTTCACATTAAAGCCAATAAAATGCTACTAAAAAAGAAATCAACAACAATGCCAAAGGCATTCGTATTCGCATTCGCATTCACATACACATTCGCATTTTCATTCATAAAAACGCAGCCGCAGAATGTTGCAGAGAGACTTTGCTCTTCTATTAAGTGAATGTATGTTGACAATGGGACAGGAAGAGGGGAAGCGGCAATGGCGGGTGAGTGGGTAACGTTGTGTACTTGGCTCGCGTGTCACTCGCGCGCTTCGCTTTTACGACTGACAAGAAACAGACAGACAAACGGAAAGTCTGACTTGGACAGCCCAGTTGTGAGCTGAGTCTATGGCCGCTTCCGTCAGCTTCCGTCAACGTCTTGAGCGGCACTTAACGTCGTCGCCAGCTGCCGGGTGCCGGTCGTCGCTTAATGGTTGCCATAATAATGCTTTATTTTACTAGCGCATGTGGGTTTCTTGCCGTCTCCATCTCCCGTTCTCTATCTCTCGACTGTCTGGCGAGCGTCTGCCGTTGACCGTAAAATTTTAATATCCCCTCGTTACGGTGCGTGCTCCTCTTGTTCCTCTTGCCCTGCTCTCGACACGAAAGTCAAATCAATTGCCTTGGCAATCTGCAACACCTTTATGGCCATTTTATGTGCTACACTTTTCACCTTGACATTGACAATTTGACTGTGGCGTCAGCCTCAATGACCAGCCCCCATCACAGCCGCAGCCGCAACCACATTCACATTCACATCCACAACCCCAACCGCTGAGCCACTTAACCACTCAACCACAAGTACAACAAGCCGTAACCTGCCTCAACGTGTCCCACATCGAAAGTGCCATAAAACACACCAAGTGGCTGAGAGAGTGCGCGCTTCTGTTCTGGGGGCAGAGTGAGCATAATCCATCATAAACATTTTTATGGTTGCTCTCCATTCCCCTCCCCTCCGTCTCTTCCCCATCCTGAGCTTTGTTATTCCTGCTGCTGGCAGCAGTAAAATTCGTTAAATGCTCAACAAATTGTTTATTATAGCCGTTTGGCAATAAAGGCGGCTATTAGCTCATTTTAGGTGTTGCCACCGCATTTGCCGCACTACAACACTGTCCCTCCCTCCACTCCTGCCCCTTAACATTCACAGCAATACATTTTGCATACTTATAATTGATGGAGCACAAACTGTTTGCCATTTCAATGCAAAACACGTGCGCACATTTGCAAAGAACTAATTATTGATACATTGCACACTAAATTCCATTTCTAACTGTTTTTTAAAATTAAGGAATCGAGTATAGAATCGTTTGGCAACTTTATAAGTAACTGCTTTGGAAATAATCATTAGATAATATGCCATAAACATTGTCAATAAATTTTGAAATATCTCATCAAGTGAGTCGTCCCTTCATTTTAAATAGTCGCGTCAAAGATACCCTTTATTGTCCCTACATCTTAGTTGAAGATAGAGTTTCCTCTATTGTTTGAATTCAGTTTTATGTATGCTGTTAATCAGATTTTAAAATTCAAATTAATATATAATTTGGGCACTTATTGAATTATGATTAAAAGAAAATTATGAATTATGAATAAATATTGTCTAACTTAAATGATTTTGAGTTAAAAGTTGAAAATATATTCATTTGGGTACTTTACGATAACATTCTTTATTTATTAACTAATTTTTAATAAGCATTGGAAACAATTTTTAAATATCTTGTCAAGTGAATCATGATATTATTTATGTTAAATAGTCGAGTTGAAGGTACTCTTTAAGCTAAAGATTTCTTAAATGCTTGGACTCAAAAATAAGTAGTTGTTAATCCAACTTTTAAAAGCAATTTAAAATTATAAAATGAATTGTTTGTTAAAAGTAAAATTCTTGCAATAATTTTTTACCATATTTTGATAAAAATGAAAAATGAATAAATTATATATCTAACCCTAATTTTTAATAATATTATATAAACTAATAATCAATACGCTCCCTTTTAGAGCACTTCGGAGCACAGGGTATTCATATTTGCGTGTGTGCATGTATTTGTTACGTTTATCTGAGCTGCTGGGAGATGAGTCCCAGCGGAGACTTTATGGACAATGTGAAATCTGAATGCTGCCCCCCGTTTGATCTCATTTGCTGCTGTAGCGAGAAATTAAACGACTTTCGCATACGCTGCACATACGGGTACACATGGGAAGGGACATTGTGATTGTGTTCATATTGGCCAAAGGGCCAGGCTTAAGTATTCCAGAGGCATAGCAGAGACAACGAGAAGGACACTGTCATAAGGAAGTTTGAAAGTGGCCATTTGTGTATGGATTCCATAAATGAAGTCACATCCGTGCAAGAGATACACACAATGAGAGGCAACGAGAATGCTTTGCTATTTATAAGTATCTTGTCCGTAATGTGCCCGGCGATGTGTCATTGGGAATGAGCCGACGCATAACTTGTCCAACTGTCCTACTGCCCCCAGTCTAGTTTTCCACTCCCACTCTCCGCCTACCTTCCACCGCCCCAATGGAGGCAGTGAGCCAGCAAACTGATTCTCTCAGTCCGTCTCGAAGTCCGTGACCTACTTGCGCTCCATATGCGACTACCCATGTGGATAAATACATGTAAATAAATATATATGGTACATGTGTAGCTTTTGTATATCGTATATAGTACGTTGTATGTGTCAAGTTGTTTATGAAGCTGAACAGAGAAATATAATTGCGTCGTCGAAATGTTCGTCTAAGTTTCGTAATTAATTCTATTGGCACTGATTGGACTAAATTAAAACGATCTGTGTCATCCACACACACAGAGAGAAACAAGTCAATAAGAGAGAGAGAAACAAAGAGTTGAAGAGCGCACTGAAAGGCTATCCTAAAAACAAGTCGCTATAATGATCATGTCATTCGATCGATTAAAATGCTAATCTAGAATACACACTTGCAGTTCACAATATATGATTGCCAACCTGATGCTACCGTACAGTGGGCAACAAAAGCAAATCAAATGATTTACTCTCATCGATGTCAGTCAATGTGAAAAATAATTGCTTACACATGGATTTTATTTAAATAATTGAATTGTAAACTAGTCATTTAATAACAATGTAAATTGTCATAAATGGTTTTATTACTGTTCTGTCATATTCGATGAGCTCAACCTTAGACTACTATTTAAATGCCATATAATTGCTACTAATAAAATATTTTAATTTGTAAGGTAATAAAAAGGTTTATTCCGATTTCTTGGCAGCATGTGGGTATTATTATATTGATTTAATCACTCGATTAAATATTTTGCAAAACTAGTAGTGTCATTTTTATCGTTACTATAATATAAAAAAATGGTTTAAACCTATAAAATGTTGCCGCTCATTTTGATAAAAAATGAATGATTCTTAAAAGTTGATAATATGCATACAATATTAAGCTAGTGATGAGTATTTTAGTATTGTTTATTCAATCAAAGTTGTGGATATCAAATCTAAACTATAGTTTTAGATGATTGAAAATATAATATATAAATTTCTATGACTTTTAAAATAATATTCAAAAATAATTGCGTAATAATCAGAGCCTTGTTCCCATAGTACGATAGCCTTTATATTAAAAAAACAAATATATATATACAGACGTGCATATACATTTATATACAGATGTATGTAGAGGTTCGGTCCAATTTGCCTTTTCCATTGCGTCACAATCTCGAGGGTTTTATCGCAGGTCTCTCTAATGGTACTAGTTCAGTTCGGGTTTTTAGTTTCTGTTCGTTCCGCCGTCAAACCTCTGTGTTCTGTCCTCCGTCAGTCCTCAGTCTCCCAGGCCTTGGGCCTCAGGCCTCTCTGGGTTGCCCCACTATCGTGTGCGTGTCTTCTTGGGCAAAGTCAAGCGCAAAACTCATTTAAATTCAATTCGAATGTGACATTTTTTTCTTTCTTTTCGTTTTCGTTTTGGTTGTTTTTTGTGTGTGTGTGTTTTGTGCTGGTATTTTTGGGCCTTTGACAAATGTCGCAAAGCTGCTTGAACCGGAGGGATAAGGGGCGCGGGGGGCAGAGGCACTGTCAGTGAACGTTTAAATCGATTTGGATTTGGATTCGAATACGAATTCTCTACCTTTGCTGGGTCTCATGTTTGTTCTGTTTTTATTCCTGCCTGACTTTGACATTTGTTGTTGTTGCCGTGTGCTTTGTTAACTTCCATTGTTATCCAAAAATGGCTGCATTATTTGTACACACATTTTTCTTACATGTCGCGTTGAGTCGAGTCGTTGCCTTTGTTGTTCGTGGCTCTGCGTTCTTGGCTCTCGCTTTTGAATCGGGAACTTGTCCGCTCCTGAGCCACAACAACAACTCGACTCGAAACGTGATTCATGCGACTGTTTTGGCCATTGTTTTTTTGTTGTTGTTTTTTTTTTTTGTGTCTTGTTATTGTCATTTATATTGATAGGGTGTATTTTATTTTATGGCTGTGTATGTGTTTTTGCCTGTGTGCTTGGAGCAGTCGACATTATGTAAAAGCTGCCGTCTTCAATTGCATTCCTCGATTATGGTTTCTGTCTGATTGTTGGCAATTTTCATAAACACACTAAATAAAATTCATGGGTCCTTGTTTATTATTTACCTTACTTTCAGTGTTAAATAAGCTACACATTCAATTAGACGATCTGGACGGATTCCCATTCTGTGCTTGGCAGTTTCCCCTTTTGGCTTTCCCTCATAATAAGGCTGGTTAATGACATTGTCATTAACAAATGCAAATGCAGCTGGTGCTTGACTCAATAAGTCCATTAGTCTTATCCTTCAACCTACCCCTTTCTACATTTTTTTTCACAAAAAAGCATCATTTAAATATTTACATTTTCCGCAGAAAAGAAAATAAGAAAATTACATGAAATTCGTTCTAGTTGAGATTTTAAGTCCGCATCAAATTTGTATAAAAAAAAAGATTACTTGGAAAGGGGAATTAAACTGGGGAGTACTGAATGAAGGAGTCTCAGAAAAAATGGTACAAGATAGCCATTATATAATTTAATTTACAGTTTGCATGCATATTTCATAATGCATTTCCATTATGAGCTCTAGAGTCTTGAGTCTTGATATAAGAAGGAAAAATGCAAAATGGTTTCAGTCACGCAGTTTACCCATCGCCTCATTTAATCAAATCATTTATTTCTGCTTATTATATTTGCTTAGTTGAGTTGCAGTTGATTTTTTTTTTTTAATGGAAATGTAAATATATTTGCATTTCATTCTTAATTCAGTTGCTTAGCTGAGTTGCAAATGTAAATTGTGAAACTTCAATTATAGAAATCGAGATGAATGCTACTTTAACTACTTCTTTACAAGTAATAGTGTGAAATTACATCAATTTTCTCGCTCAATACGTTGCATGTCAAATGGAGTTCAGTTTCAGCCAGATTTCGGTCTGGATCACATACGCTATAACAATCTGGCCAATAATGTTTAAACGTAATGCACTTCATTTCACCTTCTGATGAGGCCGGCAGCCAGACAAGCAAATAAAGTGTCCAAGAGTGTGAAGTGAGTAGAGAATGAGAATGACAACAAATTTGCGAGCACGCAGACACCCGAAATGACTAAAATTGAAGCAGTGGCAACAAAGATGAGAATGAAAAACAAGAGAAAAAAGCAAAGAAAATAGAAGAAAATGCTAGTTGGAAAAAAATGCCAGACGAATTTTATATAAATAATTCATTGTTGTAACGTGCAAAGCTCGTCGAGGCCATTTGAGTTAATTAATGAAGCGCATCTCAAACCAAAATCCAGCAACAAAGAGACAGCGATGCAAAGACGCAATTGGAGCTAAACGGCCCCAAACGAAGCGAGGAGATGTGGAGTTCTGCCAAAATTAATAACAGACGCAAAGCTCAGACGCAGCTCCACGGGCAACGCTTCAAATTTGAACAAATGGCGCAGCAAGGCGCTTTGCCAAGAGGGGAGGGAAAAGAGTTTGAGACTCGTCTAGGTGGATGCAGGGCAAAGTGCAAATAACGACGATGGGCAACGTGTGCTGGCTGCTTGGCTGACGAGCTTGCCTTGCCTTGCTTTTGGTGGTTGCAATCGTTTCCACCACCAATAAAAGTACCACACACATACACATACTATACAGAGCGACCAACACACTCACACTCACACTCACACACTCGTAGATGTTTGCATGATTCCCAGTTGGGTTTTTGGGTGGTTGCTTTGCCGAAAAATAAGTAGATGCTAGCGAAACGATATTTAAATTTTCTGCACAAACCTCACGAAGCGCATCGAGAACAGCAACAGCAACAGCAGTAAGGTAGTGGGAGGGGGAAGGTGTCGGCTGATGGCATTAGCCAAGTTTTAGGCTAAAATGAAAGCGCCCAACTCCCGCCCAACTGTGATGCTCATTACACAAAATTTGCATTTAGAAGCTAAAACGAAGACGTGAGGGGAAAACACCAAAAAAGTGCACTTAACCATAACTCGTGCTCGTGACATCCTCGCGAATCTTCCATTAGTTTTGGCTCCTTCTACCTTCTGCCTTCATCCCACACACACACACACAGAAGTAGAAGCAGCCCATCGGTTGCATACGAAATTTGCCGCTAAGTAATAATCGCTTTGGCATCAGTGACGCGTCATCAGCGTTATCGGCATCGTCATCGATAAGCGAGAATAGCATAGAAATGGACAAATCTAGATGGGGACTTAAGTGCTTGTCGCCCATCAGACATTCAACAGCAGCAGCAGCCAATATTCCAGTCAGTCCTTTAGTCTTTTCTCGATGTGCTGCTTATTTATGAGCCAATCTGACATGACATCGCTCAGCGGGAACGGGAACGGGAGCGAGGGAGGGGAGAACACAGCCACTGTTACTGTTGGCTAATAAACTCATCGCCAGCCAAAATTTATTGCTTGTCAACGTTTCCAGCTGATTCAAGTGTATTGCAAATGAGCTGCACACGGTTTCCAATTGCTAATTAAAACTGATTTAATTCCATTGATTTTTATTTAATTCTTCGACGTCATCACCAGAGACGACTGACAACAACTATGAATATATATTCAGGTATTTCGACTATATTGTTTCCATAGATATTTGCCAGTTGAACGAACCAAAATAAACACAACAAAAACCAGCTGCTTTTGGACGACACGAGTCACCCTGTGCCACTGCTCCATGCCGAAAATGAAGCAAAGAGCGTGTCATTTCTCTCTTTCTGGCGTTTTTCTCTTGAAAACTGGTCGAGTTGGGGTGGGCATTGTGTCTCTTTGCTCATTGAGAGCGGAACTACAATTCCTACACATGTGTTATAAGGTAAACTATCCTTCCTATAACTTCCTTATTTAAATGGTTTTCATATTGAAATGCCTTCTCTTACTTATTAAAATATTTCAAACTGTTAAAACATTAAATATTATACTTAATAGATTAGAAAATATTATTGATCTGGACGTCGCGCAGAGACACTATAAATCTTATTACACATTTTACAAACAACAATAAAGAACTTTAAAGCTATTATTGAATTCATATTATACACAGTTTATCATTGTCTACAATAGTTGAAAGTATCAAAATATTCGATTAACATATATTGTGAATAATTACAATATAAAGGAATATTTTTAATTTCAAATGTTTAATTAAGAAATGGTAATATACACTTTGGGGCAATGTTAATATTTTATAATCAGCTGCGATTGTATGTTTATGTGTTACATGCCACTTGCCACACTCTGAAACTATTTATTGTTTTATTCTTTGTTGCTAAATGCACATCTAATCATGATATTTATGAACTCTACTTGAACTATGTTTCGTTGATAGACTTGTGCTTTGTTTAGGGTCAAATGTGACTTAAATCAAATTAGATTTTGTTAGCTCTCTCCTCTGGTTATTCAGTTGCATGTTGAGCTACGAGTTGATTTTATGATGCGAACCAATTTTTCGATTCAATTATTCTGAATGGTTTGCAATGTGCAAAATGCGAAAAGAACGAATTCAAAATGCACAAGTTGTGCAAATCCAGACAGCAGCATTTTCTCTCCATACTTCAAAGTTTCCCAATGACCTCTCTTCACTTCCCCTTGATACCTTCACAATCTTCAAATACGTAAAATTGGCAGAGGAATTTGTTACTTTTCGCTCCCTTTTTGCTGCCCCTTTTCTTGGTATTTCATTTATATAATTTTGGTTGTTTTTTCGTGTTGGGAAACTGAACAAAACGTCTGCAAACTAAAATACTTGTAATCAAAATGCTTTGACGGTTCTCCATTTGCTGTAAGCAGCAGAAGGTGTGGATAATTTTCAAGCTTGCATTGCGATGTGTGTGATTGAAGCTCAGCCAAAGTGCGTTGGCCTCGCTTCACCATCGTTCTTGGACACATAGAGGACCCGAAGGAGTAGACCATAACTGCAACCCGGTCCCCAGCATCTATCTATATCTATATATCTATATCTATCTATATAGATATAGATATAGATATAGATATAGATATAGATATAGATATAGATATAGATATAGATATAGATATAGATATAGATATAGATATAGATATAGATATAGATATAGATATAGATATAGATATAGATATAGATATAGATATAGATATAGATATAGATATAGATATAGATATAGATATAGATATAGATATAGATATAGATATAGATATAGATATAGATATAGATATAGATATAGATATAGATATAGATATAGATATAGATATAGATATAGATATAGATATAGATATAGATATAGATATAGATATAGATATAGATATAGATATAGATATAGATATAGATATAGATATAGATATAGATATAGATATAGATATAGATATAGATATAGATATAGATATAGATATAGATATAGATATAGATATAGATATAGATATAGATATAGATATAGATATAGATATAGATATAGATATAGATATAGATATAGATATAGATATAGATATAGATATAGATATAGATATAGATATAGATATAGATATAGATATAGATATAGATATAGATATAGATATAGATATAGATAGAGATATATATATAGATATAGATATAGATATAGATATAGATATAGGAAGTGAAGTTCAAGAAACTGGAATGAGTTTATTAATGACTACTTACATCCATCTAGGTGTTGTATCTAGTAGACAAATTGGGTCAGTCAATGCTTGACGATAAAGGCAGCCGGCAGATGTCAACGAGAGTCGCAGCCTGAATGGCTGAATGGCCTCGTGACGTGGTAGCGACGACTGCGCCATAAAAAGTAGCATAAAACTCACACAGACGACCTTGAGAAGCAGTAAAAATTTTTAATGACTCTCACTTTTTACTGCCAACTGCCAACTCTCGTAGACCGTAAAATTTCGAACTGGAAAGCGGCATCATAAAGAGGAAGGAAAGCAGTCCACCAGCGAGAGCCAGAGTTTCTGACAGACCAGAGACATATGTATGTGTGTATGTATGTTATATTCTCGTATATGATGCGAGCCCTGGCTCATTTTGGTGATCGGCCGCTGGCCGCAAATTGTCAATAGGCCCACTGTGCGGCCATAATGCGTAGATTTAAACTCGGACCAGCTCACCATGGTCACATGTACGATAAGCGAAAGTGTGTTGTATGTGTGTCTCATTGTTGTTGTCTTAGCTCAAATCCTTCCGCTTGCCCTGCCTCGTTTTCACTTTTCTTTCGATAGCCTCGCAGTTTCTTCCTTATGGTTTTTTTGTGCCTTCTCCTATGTTGCTTGCCATTTTATTGTTTTATGATGGCCGCTGACTGACATTGAGCTCATCCATTCTAACAAAAAGAACAACGGTAGGAGGAACATCAACCCTTCGTTTTGGCCAAATGCCAAGTGCGAAGTGCCAAACAATGTCTTGACTTGCGTTTTCAACCCTTTGCAATACATCGAGGAAAACTAACGATAATTGCTCGCAAGTTGCGCCTAATTTGCTTTCAAGGTCTGCTGTTTTTTGCAACGACTTGGAAACCCATTAATATTCTCCGACTCTTACACTCACACTCGCACTTTTAGTCATATTTTCTTGCCAACTCAGAGAACATTCCCATAATTAGCTTTTGGAAAGTGTAAATAATTACAGACAAGGTGCCGGGTCTTCGTATTTGTGAGCCAAGGCTAAACGAAGAGTTGAATTGTAATTGTAGAAAGTAATTTCTTAGCTAAAGAAGATGCCTGTTTAACATCCAAGCTAAATGAGCTAAAATAATATACATTTTAGGAAAGCTAATGAAGTACTGAAAATTTAAAACATATCTTAAATTATTTCGCGCACTTTTAGCAAAATGTATGCTTTTGCTTCAAAGGATACTCAGATAAGTTAAAACAGGCCAAAAATTCTTGTATTTTTAACAAAATGTTTTACGAATTATTTGGTTCAATTTAAATTTATCTTCAATTGTTTTTACAAGTCAAAGGATATCCAAATTTATATTTATATATTATAGCAGCTATGCTTAATCTGCTAGAATATAAATAAAAAATACATGTATTTCATTTCTGCTTAAGTATAAAATATCAATTCAAAAGCATTTCATGTAATTAAAATAAACTCATACTTTTATAAAGCATATTAACTTACGCATGTTGATATAGTTATATTTAAAGTTCGTAACATTCTATTATGCATTTTAATCATTTCTGTCAATTAAAAATTCATTCCGCCAGCAAACGTTTATAATTATGAAGATTGCACTTGCAAGTACACTGACACCTGTTTGTTGCTGTTGTGTTTCACAAAATCGTTGTCAGAAGGAAGACGTCAGCTATTATATATAATTTCAGATGCTGCGCCACCCGCTTGGGTTCTATTATTAAGATGGCTTTTGTCTGCCGATAAGAACGCTTGTTGGGTCGACAACAACAACAAATGCCAAAACTTTTAATGAGAAATGTCGCATAGTGCATGCGGTTCCAATTTTCTCTCTCAGCATTTTGTTGTTGTCGATTTTCCTTTTCCATTTGCTGTTCTTGTGTCCCAGCGGCGCTTGGCGAACTCGACAATTTTCGTTACGAGCGAGCATCCTGTCAAAATGAGAAAACTTTTGCCTGCACCAAACGTGTCGGGTTGGCCACACTCCTCGCTAGAACTAGAACCTCAGCCAGACCTGAGGCTCTGGCCATAAAGCTTGCCAAGGCAGCAGCCATAAGCTGCCAAAAGTAAATCTGTTTCAAGTGGCAGTCAGTCGACGAATTGGCTGCCTTCAGCCTTCTAAACTTCCCTCTCTCCCAGCTTACAGCTCCCCGTGGACGTGCTCCAGCAGCAAGCATAGGTGTCCAGTCAAGATGGAGTGAAGCAGCGTTACCTCCTGTCTGGGCGCATGGAAAACGTTTTCTTAGCCATTATTTGCACAGCAGTTGCAACAAGCCAACTAAGCCAAACAAACACCCACGACCAGCTTCTGACTTTTTTGTTTATTTCTGCATAAGGCAACGATGCGGAAGAATGGCCACGTTCCGCTTTACGGAGGCTCTGGGTTGGTTCTACAAATCTCTGGATGGTATTTTGCTACCCTCCTTCTGAGTGCCAAGCGTTGCATTTACTCCAAGTGCAAAACACACTTAGAGAAATAAGCTTGCCTTGTGTGGAATAACGTAGACTGCATTAGCTTGATTTTTCGGCGCAGTGTAGAATAAAATGCCAAGACTAAAACTACAATTTCGTAGAAGGCAAGAGGTAGAAGGTAAAAGGTAAGACTGCTCGTTAGAATAAGCATTTCAATCCCCAGCGCTTGTTGACATGTTTTGGCCGTGGTAAATGCCACGCCAATCGTTGCATGTGGCACACAACAGAAGCAGCACGGCGTAGTTGGCAATTCGAAGACGTAGAGAAGGCGGAAGTGAAGCCACAACACACCTTGATGTACACACGAAATGAAGGCAAACAATTCCAAGTAAGCCCAGTCAAGAGCGAATATGATTCTATTTGGCACGGCCTGTTTTGTTGTCTGTTTGCTTTCATATTTTGATGATTGTCCCGCAGCCAAAAAAAAACAAGCTACAAATTGCTTTGGGGCCGGGTAATGGCATGGAAACGGCCAAAAATAAGGTCCAAGTCAAAAACAACAAAGTTGTACATCTTAAAGCTTGCTTTAAAGCCGACAAGTTTACTCAGTCTTCGGACTCAGCCTGCTTGAGATCTCTTTTTAATTTCGGGTGCCAAAAGTGTTGGCCAATATTTTTGGCAAAGTTCTGTTTTATGGCCCCAACAGATTTGTGCCGTTGTCAGTGCTTGTGCAGCAGGACGACATCTAATGAAATTTGCCACCTTCTTCTCGCCGTCATTTGCGTGTCTTATATTGCGTCAACTTCTTGTGCTTCGCCTGACAAAACTTTCTGGCCAAATCCATTGCCACGCCACTCGCTTAATTGCTTCCGCCTGTCGAAGTTGGAGCCGCAGTTGGAGCTGGGGCGCCGTGTGTGGCAGCTGTGGCACATGGGCGAGGACAAAACTTTGATTTATCAGGCCGTAAATCTCAAGCTCAGCATACCCTCGCATTGCACGCTGTGTCAGGAAATGCAGAGGGAAGCCAGGAGGGGAGGGAGGGATCATGGCAACGAAATGAGGGGACACCAATCGCACCGCCATGGGACGTTCATAAATCAGCGGGCGGAATGCGAAAGCAACCTCTGGGCGAACCGACCACGACCGTATCAATATAAATCGAACACTTAATGGACTCACCTGCCCGCCGGGGGATACAGAGAGAAAGAGAGAGAGAACGAAAGAGAGCTGCTGGCTGATTCAGTCGCATCTGGTTGACTTCTCAATAAATTTGCGTGCATTATGAGCGCGATATAAGTTAGGAACTTTATATCTGAATTAAACGTGAAATGAATTAACGTGACTAAAATATTCATCTTAGCCTACAGGACTCGTTGAGTCGCAATACGAGTATTTGCATAAATTGTCAACGAATTGCAGTTCTTCGAGTACGAATACGAATACATATTCACATTCACACTCACTCGTATATCCGTTGGCCGTTGATAAATGGCAAGTGCGCATGCATATAAAGAAGCCAAGTTTATGCAATGACTAAATTAAATACTAAAATAAGTACTTATGCAAATTAAGTCGACTCTTATCCCAAATTATGAGTTGGACTTACCCACAATATATATTTTAATTCGGCGGAACTAAAAGATTAACAAAAACTAAGAAATTTCACTGATTGTACAAGTATAAAATGGAGTATAGGATAATAATAAATATATATTTCCTTCTATATCAATTAGTATTCATACAACCTATTCAATTTATACGAACACAGTATAACAATTGTCTATATTTTATAGTGTATGTGCTCAACAAATTCATTTCAATTTAAATAAAACGAATTAGATATTTCTGCTAATTATACTACACAAAGTATTTGAACTCTTGATCGATTTTAGATGAATGAATAATTCATTGAGTCCGGGACAACATAACAGACTCGCAGCATATTCATGAGTTCCAGCAATTGTCGCCTCAATTAGCCGAGGTACTCGTTGTCATTGACTCAACATCAATTCAAATGAGAGTGTCTCGGTTCCCGTTTCGCGTTTCGCGGCTGCCCAAAGCTGAAAGACCCCACAGCAAGTTTGCAATTAGCGCTTGGCCACTAATTGGCCATTTATTTAAATGTCGATGACTACTCGGGCCGCGCATAAGAAGGCGACGTTCTCTAATAATTGTGAGTGGCTCCAAGTGCCGGCGGCAACTGATTGCTGGATTAGAGCTGAAGCAAAGAACGCTCTGAGAAAAAGATTCTCTCTCTCTTTCTCTCTCTTGCTGACTTATTAAATCAATAGTCTGAAATAGTAATTTGATTTTTTTATTGATTGTTTTCGATATTTTTTGCAGTTGAAAATAGTTGAAGCAAAGTCTAATCCGCAAACAGCGAGAGATTTGCGTTGTTTGTGCGCAGCGTGCATGAGCAGCGAGATTGAGAATGATGCAGTTAACCGGGCGCCTGGCTGTGCAGCGTTCCCGGGCCCCAGACTTTGCATCGTTTCCATGGCAACGAAACCACAAATAATGGAAGTCACGCGCTTTGGTCAATGGCCGTGCCAGCTGCACAGGGGCCATGGAAAAAGAGGCATGGAGGGGGGCGGCACAACAGAGCTGGTTCTGCTTCTGCTGCTTCAACGTTTGGCATTTGTGTGTGTATTGGTGCGTGCGATGGTGTGCGTGCAAGCAACGTCGTCAGCGCTGTCGGCGTCGACGTCGCGCCGTCAGCGCAGACTGGCTGGCCGGGTGAGTTTTTGCCACGCCTGAAGTCGAAGCGAGTTGCGCGCATGTGCGGGAAAAGGACGCACAGCGCGGCGCTGCGTGTGTGTCGGCCATGTAGATACTCAGATAAATACAACATGGCCGCCTGCCATGTCAGATAATTTCGATTAGCGGCTCGCCCCTGACGGCAGCTGGCGACATCTAGCGGGCATATATGCAGCAGCTACTGCTAGAGCATTTTTATCTGCAAAGAGTCTAGACTCTAGGCAAATGGAAGTGGAAGGATGCACAACGCACACAGCTCTCAGCTCAGAGGCCATCATGGTTGACAGCTTGTGTTTCCCATTTTTGCCGCTAGGCTTCGCTAGTGCAATTATCTCATTGGCAAGCGGCGTGGAATAATCTGGTTAGAATCATCTGACGACAATCTTGTCTCTAATGCAGCAAACAGCATCAGCTTGCTCAGCGCTGTCTGTAAGACACATATCATTATAATGATTGCGACCAGTTCTACTGCAACTGGTTTCCATTATGATCTTCAATAAATAATTGCAGCCATTATTGAAGTGGGCTATTATTTATTTTCAGTTCAAAATTTAACACTGAATGAATTTCGATGTCTCAATGAAAAGAACTTAAATTTCTCACTAGATAAATACATGTGATTAACACTCATTTACTACTCATTATGAATGAGTCATCCAATTAACTAAACTCATCGTCAGACTATATCAAACTTTTAATGGATTCTTAAGTGGCTCCCTATTTGAGACATAAACACCTGCTTACCGACAGCTTTCTTTTAGGTCTAAATTAATTATATTTGCATAAGGTCATTAATTCTCATTTAACAAGCGTGAGTTAATCAAATTATTAGAAACTGTTAAAATTGCAGCCTTAATACATGTGTAGAGTTTGTTACGATATTTTTACTTTGTTAAAGGAAAAGTAAGCAACGTAATCAACTATATAAATTCCATTGCTGAGACATATTGTACTTCATCAAATTACAATCCTAAGTATAAGTATTTTTTATTAATAAAGAAACACAATTAATTGCCATAAAAGGACAAGAGCATGGAACTTGGAAATAGTTTTAATGAGCATTAAACCTAGGAGACAGCTTATCCAAAATAAGGTAAAGCAATAAAAAGAACACGCTTCAATTGAACATACTCGTAAATAGTCTATTCTCTAGCTACTCTTCGATTTGCATAATAGTAGACAAACGTGTACAACTAACAAGCTCTCATTAGAGCTATTTTCGACACGAGACACTGGAGCCAACTAATGGAGACACGGTTTTTGGGTTCATGTCCTTGGTGGAAGAGCATTGCGCAGTTCCAAGGCGAAAGCGACGCAAACAATTTGTAATCAGTGGTGTTAACAAGGCGACCCATAAATTTCTATTGACCTCTGCGCGCTCTTAAGACTTTCAGTTGGTTCAGCCATCTTCGGCACCCGAGTTGCCAGCTACAGCTCCATCACTAGCTACAGCTCCATCTCCACTCTCCAGCCCTGCAGCGAGTGAATTATGCAAGTGGTGCGATAAAAGCAAAGCCCGGCAAACTAAATTTATTGGATGCCATGCACTCATTAGCATCCAAATGCGGAGACCGCCAACTCGAAGTCGAACTCGACGAAGACGACACGAATGGAAACGCGAACGAGATTGAGAATGAGACTGACTCGAAGAAACTGGAATGAGAGCGAGACCGAGAACGAGAACGAACTCATTAACAGCCCCAGTTGCTGAGGCAGCCTTGCCCACAATTGACAGCTCGGTCAATGGGCGGGCCATGGCGCTGAATAAATAACAAAGTGACAACCACAAAAAAACAACCGCGCTCCGGTGATATGAAGCCTGAAGTCTGAAGACTGCTGAAGGCGACGCGGCCCCCAAGAAGAACCAAGAAGAAAATGTACAATAATTGAGCTCACAAATCACAGGACGCGGAGCAGGAGACGGAACAGTTGGAGTCGCATGTGGAGTGCGGATTGAGAGCTGAAGCAGCCGGCGCACCAATGAACACGAACCAAGTAAATTGAGATTCTTTAAATTTATGCACATATTTTTTTTTTTTTCCATTCCAAACAGCAGCAGTCAGGCAGTCGCTGGCTGTCGAACTTGCAAGTACGTGTAGCCACTTAAGCTCCTCGTCGCCTCTTGGTTCCTTCGCATTTCCGCCCGCCCGAGGCGGCATCCCAAATATACCCCAAACGACTGAAGTAAATCTGCAAGCAAGCCCAACTACAGGCGCCTCCAATAGCTTCAGTTGCTTCCTCTGACTCTGACTCTGACTCTGTGTTCGCGACTCTGACTCTGTCTCTGGCTGGTTGGCCATTTAGTTGGTTAGCCAACCGAATGTGCATGTCGATGTGTGTTTGTGTATGTCTCTGTGTGTGTGGCGTGGCATATTGATGAACCGCAGCAAATTGGCTTCACGGTAGCATCAGCTCCTATGCCCATCACAGTGGCGCAAGAGCAGAAAATATAACTTCAGGTATTTTATTATATGAATAAAATATAAATAATATTTACCAAACGAAATATTTGAACTATTTCGGCGAAATTTGTTCTACCTAGTGTTGAATAAATAAATATTTTAATGTCAATACTAAAATATGGTATTGCGTTGAATTGTGGAGTACATGCAAATTAAAAATTAATCACAATCAAAACAAGTTTGAAACTACAGAAATGCTTACAAATGCATTATAGTTCGTATGATACAGAAAATATATTCAAGGTAGTATAACAATTGTTTCTGTTCCACTGTGCAATCTTTCTCATGCTTGGCTCAACTTTTTTCTAGCCGTTCTACAACAAATTGTAAAAAAAAGAAACAAACGGAAAAAATGAGAAAAATAAAACAAACAAAAAAATAGGAATATCTTGTTTGTCTGTCCCGCCCACCCATTTGCGCCTCTTCCTCTCTGCCTGTCTGTCTTCTTCTAGCTATTCGTATCCCCCGACTGTAGTTTGTAGTAGTTGCAGCTTGGCAATCTGCCATCATTTGGCATAAATCCCCCATGATAAAACCCACGATTGCTCCCCAAAGTTCGTGGTGCGCACTAAGCCACGCAATTTTGAGTTACGCCAGGACGGGCGCGTCAGGATATCTCTACTTATTTGTTGGCGGAGTGTGGGTGAATAGTTGCTGTCCTCAACTAGAGAGATACGACTAGTGTACTTGGTATACATTTTTTAAAATTATTACGCTGCCCTCACGAGCCACGAAGTTTTCGCCATATTCTACAATTGGCCATTCCTATGCCAATTGGGTGCATCTCATTTGACTTTCAGACCATTCGCGAAACTGGGTTCAATGCACGACCTCTGTTTTCAACAGAATGCACAATCTGGAATCTGCCCTCTGTTTTTTTTTGGTCAGACATTATAAGATGGCAGCGATGCCAGTTAATTGGACCCTTAACAAGGGTCATCATTCATATTTGATGACGTCGAGGTAAGTTCTAAAGTTTAACTTGATTATGCGTGTTTATCTTTTGGCAGGGAAAGATTAACCGCTGCCTTGTTTTGTCCAAAGTAAGGTAAAGTATTATTTAAGAAATGAAAACAGTTTCAATTTGCGTTTCAATTTAAGTTTTTGCCCACCTAAAAATACATAATAACTTGCTTTCAAAAATAAAATAGAACTTGTTTATATATTCTGTGTGTGCATTAAAAAATGTAAATAAATGTGCCGACACACACCCATAACTTTGTTGTTGTTGTTATTATTGTTGTTTTTTGTGTGTTGTGTTGTTTTTTGTTTTGTGCCCTATGGTGAGTCAGTTGCACACACACACGCTCACTCCCGAACTCACACACAAGCTGAGAGAAATATTTCGTTTTATTCTCAGGCGGCCGCAGTGTTTTCGGCCTAGAATATAAATTAAATTCCACAACATCAGCAACAGAATATGGTACAATAACAAGAAGCATGAACAGATTTTTGAACCTCTGCCCCCCATCCAAAAGCTATTCTGGCTGCCTGGGAGGGGGGTGGTGTGTGCTTTGTGTTGTGTTGTGCTCGTTGAGACACTGGCAAAGACAGGAGGCGGGGTAAATGCCGTTTGGTCGCCTCTTTCAATGGCCGCCGCTTGCCGCGGCGCACGAGAGTTGTGTTCTACGTAAGAGAGAAAAGGATGCACAGTGTGCACTCGCCTCTTTGCCCGTGCAAGGAATAGAGACAGAGACAGAGAGCGTGAACCTTTACACACAGTGTTCACAGTGGTTGTTGTTGTTGATGCTTCACTTAGAATTTGAAATTCAATTTTTGTGTCTAGCATCTAGATGTTGTTACATTGCCATGGGCATCGCCAGCCAGGTCAGCACTAGGACCAACTAACTGCTGACCGTCTCTTTTCCCAGCACAGCTGTTTATGGCCCTCGCAAGTTTCGTTAACGATAGCACAAGGCTCGAGTTTCCAGTTTTGTTTTTGTTGTTTAGTTGTTTTGTTGTTGTGGCTTATATTTTTAATTAGCGCGTCCTTCAAAACTCAGATGTAAATAAATCAAATTGCAGCGTTGAGCAGACAAATTTGTAGACAGCTGGAAAGTGTTGTTTTGTTTGTTTTCCTGTCATTTTCCTTAAGCAATTAATATTTCATTTTAACAACAACTCCCTCACAAATCCACAAATTCGACCACTTGCTATGCAAATTAGCTGCTCGAGGCATGGGGGATTGACTGAGGTGTGCCAATCGCTGGCAGCACCTTCAGCCGCTTAATGAACTTTAGTCCGTTTTTTTGGACGAGGGAGCAACCCTTCTCATTGTCTGTCTAACTCTGATGAAACTGCTCAGCTCGGCCCTCTAATTGCGCATCTCTAATGTAATTTAGCCGCTTCAAGTGCCCCCGGGAGGTGGGGCCAGCAGCGGCTCATGCAAATTTCGCTGCGAAATTAGTGAAATTAATTCAACTTCGCTACGCAATTGGCAGCTTGAGAAGCTGATTAAAATTCCCACCGAGTGGGTAGAAAAAAATACTCATGAACACAACAAATTCGCCTAAGCTATAATTTTTTAAAGAACAAATTTGAGTGCTTTAAATAAAATATAATATTAAATTATACAAATTTTATTTGATTCTATTATCACTTTTAAAGTCTTAATAACTTTGTTAAGAATATCTAAAATATTTTCATGCTTTCCACATAATTTGATATATTAAATTTGTACATTAGCCAAGTGAATGGTGTAGGTATTATACAGTCTCGTAGAGTATACAATGTGCATGCACATGTATTCAGCCAGACGTCATTTCGTTATTTATTCAACAGATATTCAACGTGGCAAGCCAGAATCTACCTTCCCCCTGCGTCACGCCCCCTCCAACATATAAGCAATCTACGCGCCCACATTCGACTCCGGCTGATGCTAAAGATACTCGAACATATGAATGCATGTATATATATGTATTTGTTTGTACGTACTCAGATGATTTCAGATCGAAATTCGGAAACATTTTCTGCGATTCGTTTAAACAAAAATTATTATGAAATTGTAAACAAAAATTGTTTCAAGTAATTTCGGGTTACTTTGAACTGAAAAATTGCAACAAAAAAAAACTAAGGAATACCCAAAAATAGAAGACGGCAAAGAAAGCGAAATGAATTGTATATTTTACCAGTATACTAGACCACAAATGTAAATAAAAAAGTGGAAAAGTGAATGCATAAGACATAGTAACAACCAATCAGTTAAATCAAATACTTGCTAGATCTCAAATTGATCACCAGACACGAAAAAACTTTAAATTAAATTCAAATCAAATTAAGTGATCACATTTTTTATTAAAAAATATACACTTTACCAAAATAGAAATTCCACTTTAAGATAAATTAAACTGGAATGGAACTGGTTTGTCTTGAGTTAAATTAATTGTTATGTACAGCCAAGACATTAATTTAACTATCAGGTAACAATATGCACTATGAAGTTTGTGTGACATATTTCAATTTAGTTGAAGTCTGCTGGCAAAGAGGGAACGTTTAATTAAAAGCAAAAATACTGGCAAATTGCGACCACAAATAAAGCAAACAATTGAAGCGGGTGTGGAAAACGCTTAATGAAAACAACAACAAGAGCGGGAAAGAACTCGTAGTGCAAAACACACGCAAGCCTTGGCAGGCAAATAAACGAGGTATTTATGTGGCTTCCAAAGACGTCAGTCAGACATATGGTATGAGAGGGGAGAGAAGGCAGGAGGCCAAAGACGAAGCTAAAGCTCAAGTCGTCTAACTTTGAGTGGGCGAAGGGTGAGGGGGGAAGCAAAGGGGAGAAGGGGCAACATACATAATTGACTGACGGGATAATTTACTTCCGTGCACTTGCGTGTTTATTAAATTTCTGGGGTTGTCTCCGGGCATTGATTGGACTTTAGTTGGAGCAAGAGCTGGAGCTAAAGATGGAGATGGAGATGAAGAGCAGTGTGACAATGGCATTGCCAATGCCAATAGCAATGAGCGGGGCCGAGTCAGTATGTGCTGTTATTGCGTAACCACATGTAATTACATGTATTCCTCATTAGTTGCTCCAGTTCGGAATCGTGACGGGCTTTGGCAGAAATTCAATGGCGAAAAAAGCAAGCTACAATGGAGCGAATTGGAAGGTGAGTAAAACGAAAGGGAATAAAATATGACATACGTTTGAATTAAAGTATTTAAAACTAGAATTTAAAAACGATATTTGTAAAATATTCATTTTCAAGAGGTAGAGAAAATAAATATAAAAAAATAAATGTTTTTCGCATGAGATACTAGATATAAAATATTTTTTAAATTACTAAGTGCATTTCATAAAAAAAATTAAAAATTATATATATGTATAAAAAAAGACATTAAAAATCGATATTTATCTATTCTTAAATATGTTTTTCAAAAGTTGAAAAAGCAGTTGACTTGACAAAAGCCCAAGCCGTTCAAATGGTTTCATCCAATAACGAATTGAAAATTAATTAAAATTTTTAATATATTTTAAATTCTTTACAAATGTCTTCGACCAATTTTGCTCTTCAATTTTTTTATTATCATATTCATTTGTCTGCCTAGAGTTAACGAAACAAACAATTTGCTCTCCCAGAACCCAAACGGTTGCCATTGTTCAATTGCTTCAATTCGTAGCCAAAGTCACAGACATGGAATTCGAGTTAGTGTCGGAGTTGGAGTTGGAGTCGGAGACGGAGACGTGGGCCCCATGTTATCGAACCAGAGGCAACTGCGAGTCACGTTCGTCAGCCAACCCATTTACTTAGCTAAGCGATGGGGGTTGTACCTGCCGCCATAGTTATTTCCCCCTCTCCGTTTTTCTAGGCACTGCGATAGCATGCCGTGAGTACAAACCTAGAGTAGAGCACCCACCCCAAGTGGGAGATTCGCACAACTTGTTACTTGTGCTGCGGATGGAGAGAGAGGGAGAGAGAGAGTGGATGGGGGCTGCATGAGAAAGGTCGACGGTTGGCTATCCCCGATTGATGAAAATCTTTGAGCCTGAGCTACATACGAGTGCACGTTTCGACGCTTATCGCCGGAATATGGAAATTTCGCCATTTATTTGATCAACTTTTGCCTTTTTCATATCGAAGCCGCATTCGACATTCGGCATTTCGGTCGGGATGAAAAATAAATGGCAAAAGGTACAAACAAAAAAAGAAAAGGCAACATTTGGGGGACCCAAGCAACTATTTCATATGCCACACGCATTCCCATTGCGTTCTCGGGATTGCAATTTAGCAAAAATCATGTTGGCAAATAAAAATGGTAAACGTCATAAGAGAATTGTGCTCCGTATTAAGGGCCACTTTCAGCCCGACCTGGACAAAAAACTCTGCTTCTGATTCGTTTCGAGTTGCACCTGCGTCGCTATTTTTTTTAAATTGATAGTTGACATGTGGCGCATTTATTGTTTTATATAAATGCGCACCTCAAAAACTTATATATTTATATACGTAGCGCTCACCTGCAACAGCTGCCAACCATTCAGATCTCACTTCGGGGGGTCACTGTAAAATCCAAAATAATCCAACTGAAATCGAAGCAAGAGAAAACATGAAAATTAATTAAAAATCTTGTTCGTGTTCCTGTTCTTGTTTCCACAGCATCTTCCAATAATTTGTTAAATTTATTACTCGTAAAATGTTAATTATTTATTTTAAATAAATGTCTTCAATTACATATGCGGTAAAAATGCAGCAATTCAAAAGGAAATTATCACAGAATATAATACAGAAGCTCTCAAGAATTTTGTTTAACTTTAATATGTATTTGAATGAAAAGACGTTGCAAATTATTATAAGTATCTAATTAAAAAATTAATAATATGGAAATAATAGTTTTTTTTCGTATTTTGTAATTTATATTGTCTAAATTCTCTTCAGTTTTGTACTCAATTGACACACCTCAAACAAAAGAATTTGGAATTTTTGCTTACATTTAATGAGTTTTAAGCTATGCTTTCATTAAAGTGTCGGAATAAAGATTAGAATTTTTTATTATATAGTTTTTGCAGTATAAAAATCTAATAGATAATTAAATATTTATTTATTGTATTCCGTTGTAAACTTTAATTGTATTTTTTTTCAATGGTCACTCTATTGCAAAGAAAAGAAAAACAAACCATTTAACAAACGTTTACGAGAGTGAATCTGTCGCATCATTTGCCAGGGACATGTATATTATTGTTCGCATGGACATCCGAGTCGATCATGTGAGATACTTGTCACAGACAGTTAAATGAAAGGCACAAATTGCTTTGCCCAATCCTTGTATCACACACATACCATAATATATATGTGCGTATAGTCGACAATGGAGTCTCACCCCTTTATTCAATTACCTCGCATGGCCGACGCCAGAATCGCCATTGAATTTGAATCTATGTGAGAAGAGAGCCCAACCGATTTATGCCGGAACACGCTCCTCATTATTATTTCACGCTTATCATTTTATTTCAATTTTGTACAAAATGCTGTAGCGAAAAGTGCGCTTTCTTGTTTGCGCAAAACGAAAATACAATAAATTTATAGTTGGTTCGTTGGTCTGGGATCGTGCACAACATGGCAAAATATGCGAGTAAATATACATGGCATATATGTACATATAGTATTTATGTGGGATGTGGCAGAGTGCGTCGCTGATGCATTCATATTCCATTGGGTCCAGTTGTCTACCGCCTCAATGTGTACGGTACATTACTTGCCGTTCATTCGATTATGTCGCCGCGATGCGCGTTCCGTCGTTGCCACAATTCCCCCAACTCCCCGCTCACTTCACTCTTCGCACACTGCTTGTGCGTTACTTTTATAGGTCATATGTTGTCCCTTTCGCATCTCGAGGTCCACCTCCAACTCCATCTCTAGTTCCATCTCCTGCCTCAGTGTCACTGCCAACGCCTTCTCCCCACTTTCACTCCTCACCCGTTCGCATACAGTAGTCGTCGTCGTCGTCGAGTGGTCGCTTGTTTGTCTATTTGTTTGTTTATCAGTCGTCCAACCACCCACCCGGCGTACAAGGCTGCCAGCAGCATCCATCTAGCAACCATCCAACCAGCCAAACATTCAACCATCCACATTCATCCGCACACATTCAACGACGTCATCATTTTTTCCCATATGTATCTTTTTCCGGCTGCTTTTTGGCAAACTTTTTAGTTGTGTTGTTCTTCGTGTTGCTCTTGTTGTTTATTAGACAAACAGAGAACCTCATCGCACTGGCCGCCGCCGTCGCCTCGAATTCCCCAATGGAATATGCTCGTGTGCATAAATTCTAGTTAAGCATTCCCCAGACCGGCCCAGGGAGCACTTTTCCTCTCGCACTACTCTACGCACTAGCTAGCTGTACATGATTGAGTCTCTCTATACTATCTACCCCTGCTCCTTGCTCCTGCTTCAGCTTCTGCTCCTGCTTCGAGCACTTAGCACATTCGCGTCTGTGTCTGTCTGCCAAATTGGTTACATTTTCATAATGAGCAAAGCGTCGAGCATGACAACGAGTCGAACTTATTTCATCTTTGCCCCATCGTATCTGTAGCTATATCTGCTTCGATGTGTATCTGCTGATATGGAAATGCCATAAAAGTTCTTCGCTGCCCTAGACCACTAAACTTTTTCCCATTAATAATTTCCATTTTCAGAAGATTAGCAGCCAACGAAAAAGTTTCCCAATATCCCCCACTTCTTGTGGTCTCTTGGCGTTGACTTGTTGTATTTACTCTGCCTTATAGACTTATTTATGAATGCACGAGGGTCACAGCTCAGTTTTCGATCCGTATGAGAAATGGAAAGTGCTGTAGTGAAGATTCTCTAAGATCTTGTACCTGCTGCCCTGAAATCGTCACCCGCTGTGGAAGTAGAACTGCTCCTTGTAAAACTCTGGCGGCGCACAGCGGTTGGGAAAGGGTTCAGATTTCGATACGGCTTTGAGTTTACTTTTTGCGTCTGTTGCGCTCTAAATTCAATTACCAAAAAAACGAAGAAAACTACACAGAATTTTGTCAAAAAAAATGTGAAGCGTCTCTAATTTTCCGAGAACCACAACATTTCTGTTTCGCTGACATCGCAATGGGAAAAGTGAAAGTGACAAGAGCGCGGAGCCGCCGTTTCTGACAGCCATAAAAAGTGTAATGTTCTAACTGAAATTTGCCATCGAGGCAACGGGTTAAACAGAGAAAGGAATAGAGTGCGAGTATGTCTGTGATCTGTGATCTGTATTTGGTCTGTCTGTGGGCCACATGCTGCTCGACACCACAAATATTTGCCAACGCCAGCTGCCGTCGTGTCTCTGCGCTTTGTTTTGTGAAATGGACTACCGTCTGTCTACCAAATGGTCTTTATACGAATGGACCCAATCCACTGCGATTGGATCCAGCTAATAGTTTTGCAATCGTAAAACTTATAGATACTCAATGCGACGGATCAACGCACCAGATGTCGATGGAGATCGTAGTCGGCCAATGCGGATGCATTTTAGCTGTAACGCGCAAACGTTTTTTTATATTTTTGATATTCATTATTATTTAATTCGAAATAAAACTGCAAAAGCTCAACGATGGAGACAACAATGGCGTCTCACTGGCTCACTGGCAAGCATAAGGCAATGGCTCACCGCTGGGTGCAGTTCGCCAATAATATTAAAATGCATAAATAAATTGCAACTTTCGCAAAGCGGCTTAAGCGACCCATCGAGGCAAACGGGTTTCTCATTGCAGCGCAGTGCCTCGCCTTCTATCGTCTGAAATATAAATACTTTATTTAAATGCGGCAACTTAAGACACTAAAGTAGGGATTTTACTCAAATTGCGTCTGAATAATGACATTATGGAGCGGATAAAATGATTTCCAAACGACTAATTTACAGGGTATATTTTGCTTAATGAAGCTATGTAAATTAATGTTAGTTTCGGAATAATTCTAATCTTAAACGCAAGTGCTCTAACTGCAATTGAATTTCAGGTCAAGGGACATTTACTCAAACAGCCATTGGGCTTAGAGAGATAGAGAAAGAAAATGAGAGAGTGTCATTCCTTTCTGCCACCCCGTTAGCTAGGCAAACTACTATACAACTATTATTTACAATGGAACTGCGCATGTGCGAGTATTCTGTATTTTAGAATATTGGAGTACACACATGTGCTCGTTTAAAGGTTAAAAATGAGATTGCAACTTAGATCCTTGCATCTGAATGTGAACAAAAACAAACGCAGCAACTCCATGTGTATGCGTGTGTGTGTGTTTGTGTGATGGCTGCCAATATGAGAATAAATCTGAGTGCAGCTCTGGAATGTGTTAACGTGTGTGTGAGCGAGACAACTGCATTGAACTGCATCCTAGACTCGGGTGAATGTTATTGCTGCCTCACTTGCTTTTATGCACTGCCGATAAGCAGCAGTTCAGGCCTCAGCAGCTGAGCATCGGCTTTAATTTGACTGAATCGTGCTCACCCGCTCTATCCTATAGAGTTAGCCGTGGCAGTCATAACTTTCTCTCGATTTAACTTTGCGTCTCAAATCAGTTGGTTTGCACTTGCAAACACGAGTAGTCTGCTCATATGGGAAATAGAGACTAATGCAAATATCTGACAGAAAACAGTTAACGTCATGGCAGTCTTGGCCATGTTATCAGCACAACAGACATCAACAGATAATAAAGCAGCTTTATTGCTCGCATTTCTTGTTGTTGCGTTTGTTGTTGTTTTGGTTATGGCAGCTTTATGTCACTTTAAATTCATTACTCTCGTCACACTCCAATTTGTCAAAATATTTACTATGTCGATTAATGAATGCGCGCTTTTGATTCACATTTTATTGCCGCATTTATTGCCAACAACAACATCAGCAAAAACAGCAACACACAGTGAGGCACGAGACTGACACTGGGGAAGCCTTTACTCGGCACTATAAACATAACATAAATAAACATTCATATGGTTTATGGTCATTTAAATGCCGTCGATTAAGGGTAAGTATTAGATACACCTGCTAATCCGGATGGGAAATAGTTGCTTAATAAAACAATTATTAGAACATTATCAATCGGTAAGCACTACTTGATTAGAATTGAGTTTGCACGACTGTAGAATACCTGGTACGCTGAACAACAGCAATGAATAATTGATATGGGCATTTAAAAGGCATATTATACATTTGAGTATATGAAAGGGCTTTATTTAGCATTCAAAGAGTATAGTCATTAAATTTTATGGCACAGACGCTTGTTGATATGGCTTTATTTAGTGGTTTATGATTAATTTTAGCAATTATTAATATCAATACTGGGAATAATAATTCTTACTACTCAATAGTTGCCAAACAAAACTTATTTTGAATATGATTCGTACTAGTTTCAAGCAAAGCTAACTGCAGTTACTTTTAAGCCGTAAGCAGCTGATGCGAAAACCGTAGAGAAATCTGCCAGGTGCCAGGTGGACCATTATCTCCCTTGTGTCATTATTGTGGCGCGTGCTTTGTTTACAGTACATTTGAGCATTTGAAAAGTGCGCAACTTAAGAGCGACTATAGACTGTTTTGTTGGACTCAATGTGTGGGGCGTTCTGGGTGGTTGGGTTCGATGTTCGCACGTCGAGGCTGAAACTGAAGCTGAAGTGATTGGCACTCACAAGGAATCTTGTGCTGTGACTTTCAGTTTTGTGCTAGAGTATTTGCGACAAGTGGAATTCAAGGAACGTGATTTTCGGTGTCGTTGTTGCTATTGTTGTTGTGCGTAAAATTATGATGCGAAACGAAAATGCGAACGAGTCAAGTACGAGCCAAGAATGAATGAGAAGTTGCTCGTAGTATCAACTTATAGGGTATACTATGGCTATGTATGTGCATACTATATATGCTCAAGTACGTGCCTCAATACATACATACATACAGTAGGGAATTGTGGGAGACAGAGAGGAAGGGCTGGATGGCTGAAATTGGCAAAAACAACAAGGAAACAACAATGGAACATGCCCATGATGATAATGGAATGGTGATGATAGCTTTGCTTCGCTTTTGTTGTGTTTCTGCTGCTGGCTGGCAATGAGCGAAATGGAAACTCGACGAAATCAACGAAAATAAAAATCCGAAAAGGAAAATCAACAACAACAGCTACAACTACAATAACAACAAGGCACCGAATGAGGCAAAAAAGCCAGAAACCGAAATGGAAACTAAAGTAAATCGCTTTTAGACATTTCTCTACACACAAACACATACACACTTTCCACATTCCTCCATAGATACACATGCATACATATATAGTAGAAAGATAGATATACATAATGTCTGCGGGTCGCGTCACATATATTTCAAGTTGCCCATTTTTTCGTTCCGCCGTCTCGTTGTTTTCTTCTTCATTTTTTGTGAAAATATTTAATTTTATCTCAGAGAATGCAGCGAGAAACAGCCAAAAGATACGGCGAACTTCAAAAGCTTTCAACTAAATTAAATAATTTGCTTTTTCCCATTTGCTCTTTTCATCTTCTTCTTCATCTACTGCTGCTGCTGCTGTTTTCTTTCATTTCAGTTTGAAAATGGGAAAAATTCAAGAGAGAAAAGCGAATTATTTAGCAAATTGCAGGCGCTGCTGCTGCTGCTGCAGTTGACAACGGCAAAAGGAGCAAGGAGACAGCTGCAGAACAACGGGTAAGAAGCAAGAAGCAGAAGATGAACTGGCAGTTGCCAAGCTATAAAATGCAGAGCTCATCATAGCCAATGCAGTGTATACTCTGTAGAAAACAGAACTGGCGACGGGTATATTGGTAAAGATTGCGTATTTGTAATGTGCAAATAAAATAAATTGATATTGCTTTTACATGGAAGTGCAGGATGAATAATATTAAATGGGTCTGGCAGACATCCTGTAGTTAGATCTGAGTTGAATATGAAAACTTTAACTTTATTAAATGCAAGTCTGACACGAAAATATATAAAATAAAATATGCGTCACTTTTATAAAGAAGCCGAAACTAATAAGAACAAATTTGTGTAAAATCAATTAAGTATATTAATAGACTTTTATAGTTAACTTAAGAAGCAGACCTCAGTTAGTAAAATAATGAATACAACTGCTAATGAGATAGACACCCTTGAAAGTAAGAGTAGTTAATATTGAAGAACATTCAAAACTATAAAGTGAGCATATATAATAATTAAAATTTAAATGTATTACAATTCAGTATTATAAAATTAAATATGAATAATTTAAGGTGAGAATTAAATGAAATCAAACTTATCTGCTTAAAAATTATTATTTAGAATTCCATATTATATATTTGAATGAATACTTCTAATTATGTTTCGACTGCTTTTATTTCGAGCTTAATCACCTGAATAAGCTTTTCATTTATATACTTTATAAACCAATTAATAATTGTTTTTCTTGTGGTAAGTTGCAACTATCTGACTGAATAAAAATATACTTCTGCGGATCATGATAAATATCTACTCGGATCTCCGCTGTCAGTTTTAAAGTCTCAGGTCTCAGTGGGGACTCGGAGTAAGTCATGTTGACAGCGCAAATGAAATATGGCCGCAACGGAAATGCTAAATGGAAATCCATTCTCGATTCCCATTCTGCCTGTCTGCAGTCAGTGCGTGAGTTGTGTGTGTTGTGGTTGTGTTGTTGTTGTGGTTGTTGTTGTTGGGGAGTGGATAATATCAATCAGCGGACATTCTTCATTTTTGTTTACTCACTTCACTTTACTTCACTTCACTTGGAGACTCTGCTTCACCTTTGGGCTTTGGGCTTGAAGCCATTGTTGGGCTTCTGTTTGTTGCGTTTTGTTTGTTTGTTTTGGAATGAATTGTTGCTGCTCAGTCACATCGATGCCTTCCTTTGCTGGCCATTTTATTTATTCCAACAGCACATGAGTTGCCAGTCAAAGTCGTCGTTGCGATTGAAGTTGAAGTTGCAGCTCAAGTGGCTGAAGCACACACACAACTCTGATCAAGATACGTTCTCAAATAAACATTGTGGAACTGCAACTAACTGTGCCTACCCATTAGCTTGGCCAATGCCAATGCCAATTGGCCACGGCTCAAATCGATTCGATCGAAGCCAAGACGACAACTTGCAAAATCGCGAAGTCGCGTAGTTGCATAGTCGGCGTGTTCAATCGATTGTAATTGCAATTCAATTAGCCATGCAAATGGCAATTGGAGTTCGCCAAGCACCTTGATAGGCAGTGAAGGCCAATTAACTTTTACATACCAAACGCAAGATAGCGAATTCAAGCAACTAATTTCATTTTGAATGAATTAATCGCAAGTTATTTATGAAGATATTAAATAAATTTCCTTTTAATCGCAATATATTTTGCATGCTTTTTTTGATATCTAAACCCACTGTGCAACAATTGACATTGTGATTTACAACAATAAAAATTATTCAAGAACAGCAGCAGACATATTTGCTTGTCCGCCCGCCCCTCCCCTCAATGCTAGCCCCGCCCGGACGCGAATGCGGACGCACCTGTACAGTGAAGACCGCAGGCGAAGCCGTCGACGTTTTGTCATAAAAAAATAAAACGAAATTGTCATCAGTTTTATGACTCGCTGCTGTTGGACTTGAACTGCGACTGCGACTGGAGATGGGGACGAGGATGGGGATTGAGTCAGCGTATTGGAATGGAATGGGTCATGTTTGGGGCTCGTGCTGATTGCGTGTGTCGGAAAAGTCGTATATTAGGCAGCTCCTTAAAAAGTCACTTGAACTGAGAACGGATAATGGAGAAAGGAGAACGGTGAACGGAAAACGCAATGTTAAGTCATAACGAGCCCAACGTTGAGCGATGGCTACTGGAATTTTCGTTTGTGGGCCTCAATACATTTAATGACCTGTCAAAATTATCATAAAACAATTAAATGCACTTCTCACTCATGCCACTTTATGTTGATTTTTTTGGTTTTTGGACTGCCTAAGCCACATTTCCATTTTCATTTCCATTCTCAATCTGAAATCTGAATGCAATGGCCAACAGCCAGCAACCAATGGGCAATGCTTTTCGCCCGTTTTGTCCTTCTGCGTCTTCGTGTACGTCTTGGCCACTGACACTAATTGGCAGCTTTATGGCCCAGTTAAATCGTAAAACTCAAATTTTATGCTTTGTCACTGAAACGATTATGACGTCCGTTCAGTTGAGATTCAAATCCCAGCCAGCCAGCTTGCTGACTGCCTGGCCAGTCCTCGGGAAGTGAATATAGAAGTCATCCGCTGCTGTTCTTACGGTAGCTTAGCACTGTCGGGATTTATGTCTTTACTCGCAATATTTTGCGCCAATTTACAGTTTGATTTTAGTCTTAAGTTCTTCTTGTCTTGTGTTTATTTATCGCATTTTGCACATACTTAACTTTTTCCCTTTCCTGGCCATGTTTTATGACCCACTCGACGATGGTTAAACGACTTTCAAGTGTATTTAGGCATTTACTCAAATCGACAATATTAAAAATAAAGAGAATAATAATCAAATTAAATAAAAATGTTTAATTATTTATTAAGCAATCTTAAGGCAATATTCCAGTTAAACAGGCGCAAGTGTAACTCATGAATGGATTCAAATATTCAGATGAGCAAAAGTAAACAATAAACAAAGAAACAAAATTCGAAACTCTAAACGCTGATTTTTGTTTCAATAACAAACTAAATATATATATGTAGGTGTATAAATTTACATATAAACATGTGTAAACCTCGCAAGTATTCAGATTTTATGCTGTGGCACGCGAAGGTGAAGCTGCGACGAATGAGTAGAGAGATGATAGAGAAGAGTAAGGGCAACTTATCAGTTATAATTGAGAGCAGACCCTTCTCTTTGTGTTTCGTTGCGGATCGAAGCTAGAAGTTGATAACTCAAAAGGTTTTACTAGATATGAACCTTAGTGAAGACTCAAACCATTGTGAGCCAGAATCCAATTAGATTCGGTTACCGTTGGAATAGTAAAGCGGATGCTCTTTGCTTATTGCTGCCAGCAATGTTGCTATCGTTGTCGTCGACGTTGTTGCTGTTTCTGTTATTGTTGTTGTTGTTGTGCTTGTAATTGCACCAATCATTCTTATCAGCATTGCCAGCAGCCATTGGGGCATTGTTGCTGCTGTACACCCAATCGCCCACACAGCAGCAGCATTGCAAAAATTGCATCGGGTGGCCAACATTGTTGCCAAGTGGAAAAGGGAAAAGCGCATTATATTTTCCATCGCAACAAAAGTCCCTTCGAGACGGGTAGGGATGCTGGCGATGGCAAAAAGTTGTGAAAGCGAAGCGAACCGAACCGAAAAGAATGCAATGAATGCGAGCAAATCGTAAAAAAAGGAAATTGCATCAACCCAAAGCTCAGGAACTTGCGCAGGACTTTGAGATTCTCATAAATTCTAACAAGATTTCAAGCTGCGCCACGGTTTTCTCATTGGGAATAGAAGTTGCATTGGCTGTCGGCATCGAGTGGTGGTGTGAGAAATGCCCTTAGTCAGACCATCTAAGTACGTCCAATAAGCAAATGGCAGCAGCTGCCACACACAAGAGCGCAGAGCACAGGCCGCAGAGCAGAGGAGGGCGAAGAGCGAGCGCATGAAAACCAAAACAATGCGACGCTATCAAAAAATGAGCCAAACAAACAAACAGCGTGTTGCTAAGAGAGTCCCATGAACTTGAACAGGTGCAATCTGAGTAAAGAGCGCACTACAAAGAGCGACCACAAGAGAGAGCGCACAATGAGAGAGCCGGCAAAGAGCGAGACACCAATACTAATGCAAGTTGACGCTCTTAAGAGCAAGCAACTTAAGAGAGCGCTCACGCACACATTGACAATAAGACCGCGAAGAGCGCGGCACTAATACTAATGCGGGGGGCCACCGCTGTGAATGTATTAGTGAGAGCACTCTCGAATTGACAGCAACGCGTTCAGATTTAAACAATTTTGAGTTGTGCGTTTCAAAAATACATGTTTTCGATTTTGCAAAGATATATTAATTTTTACATTTTTAATAGATTAATGAATGTTAAATGTGCTATGTATATAGAAGATGTATTTTTAATTGTCGTTGTTCTTGCTGCTAATTGGCGAAATAAATTATAAATCTTATTGGCGTTGAAGTGTTTTCTACTTGGAACTTAGCGAGGACAACAACAAAGTGGTTCGAGTATTCGCTATCCACCCTCAGTGCTAGGATTTTCTATCTCCTTCTGCCTCACAATGTCCATTTCAACCCTAAAGCAGTGGCATTCCTTCACTTACCTCGACGACGTCGCTTCGCTGCCTCTGCTGCTGCTGCTAGCTCTGCTTCAATCCATTCCATCCCTGCGCCAGTTGAGGTCGCGGTCCGGGCACAACGCAGGCGCACTCGTTCAACGGTCGCCGCGACCGCCGTTACTGCGGCATTGCTGACAGGCAGGCAGAAAATTGCCGCACAAGCACAAACAACGTTGGCCTGTTTGCTGCTGCGGCTCTTTGTTCCGATATTTCAGTCACGTCACAGAACTTCACAACAGCCGCCGTCGCAGGTGAGTGTCGGTAGCACGCCAGCAGCATGGCCGCAGCATGGCCGCTCTCTCTCACATCCAAGATGGCTGCCGCTGCCGTTGCCATGACAACGCGCTCTCTTCTGTCATTCCATTCCATTTGTTAGCGTCGGCGCTCTCTCATTCACAGCACGCATTTGCTCACATACATATTCCGCATGGAGGTTTTCTGGTTGTCTGCCATTGGTTTCAGCCGACGGCATTTTGTATAGCTGCAAATGAAATATATTTACTTGATATTACTCAAAACTATTGAAACTATTCAATTTATATAATTGAATTAATCATAATATATTTTTTACTTTTTAGTGCTTATAAAAATTATTAAAAGTCCGTTTAAAATTAGAAATATTCTTTAAAAAAATATTTATATTAGAGGAACTATGTTATGTAAATGAAATTTATTTTGGCAACATGTACTTTTAAATGAAAAAATATAGTTCAATATATTGCATAACTTTTGATATAGTTATGCTATGCATCTATTTTATCTATTTAAATATTTGATTTAGTTTTGCCATCAACAACAATATTTGGTTTCTTTATATCGAGAAATTCAGTTTTTGCGTCGGATTTCAACGAATTCCACATTAAATTCGTACAAGGTGACAATATTTCATAGTATATTGCCATTTGCACGATTTTAAATAAATCGCAAAGCAGCTTAACATATTTTTGAGTTGCGATAAAAATGAATCGCCTTATAAATTACAGCTTAGTAGTTGAGTTTGACTAACTTCGATATGTATTAAATTATTATAAGCCCATCGTGATTGTTTTAACTGTCTTAATATTTACTTGCTTAATATCTACATTAATTTCTTAAATATGCCCAGCTTGTGATAAACAATTACTGAATAGAAGAAAAACCACGACATTTTCATACTTTTGCTTAAGCATGTAATATCGGTTCAAGTTCAACATTTTCTTAAGTTCTATGTGGCTTTATTTTACGATATTTTATAAGATTTATTCTCAACTGTAAGTAAACCACTTTGTCCACCAACAAAAAAAAATACTGAAATATGCGTTTTAATTTAGAATTCAGAAATCGAATTTATAATAAAACACAACATCGTCGCATTAAGTAAACTATTTCCGTGAAATGACCATAAATTTGAAAGCTGCTCAAGAACGGAACCAATGAAAAACTTCCAATTCGATTTACATTTGATATACTAACACAATCCCCCAAAAACAAACTCATTTTCCGAGATATCTGCGTTTGCTGTTGCTTTTGCTTTTGCTGTTTCTTTTGATGCTGTTGAACAAAAGCAGAAACGCCTCGTTGACATTTGCCAATAAAAATAAATAAAATACCATTTGGGGCTGGGATACCACCTACGATAGAGCCTCGGCACAAGGCACAAGGCACATGGCACACACCGGTGGAGGAGCGGCTACAAATAAATTCCGTCGTTTAGGCAAAGTCAAAGCAGTCAAGGCTCAGCAGCCGCCTGGGAGCACTCTAAGTCTAAGGGATGGAGGATGGATGTAGGCGTGCGTGCGTTGTGTACGTTGCGTTGCGCATTTTAATACAATTTAATGCCCCATCGAGCGCCACCTCTGCCATCCGCCATCCAAGCATCCATCCATGTATCCATATCCATTCGTCAATGTTTGGGGCTCCAAGCCGATTGCGAGCCAGGATGTGAAGCGGTATGGCAACAATTGAACCTGATAACATCGCGGCCCCACCGTTGTCCAACAGCAACTAGAACAAGAACAAGAACGAGAACGGGATCGGCATTGGCAATGGCAATGGCTGGATTCATAGAAATCCAAACAAAGCCTGGCAAAAGCAGGAGGCATAGAATTTCCGGCGCACGGGGGCACTGCCGTATTTTTATTGGAAATCGTTTATCTTAGCGTCAAATGGCCGGCCCAGTAGCAAGAACGTGTCCACAGTCAACGCTCAGTTGCACAGTGGTACAAATACATGAGAATGGAACTAATATTGAAGTTATATAATGTTAAAATTTGTTGTATTACTTAGAGAAAGTAATCTCATATATAAACTTTTCTATAAATAATTTGAATGTGTTTAAAATAATAATTTCTATTTTCTTTGCATGCTCCCACTGTCAAGTGTTATTGTTTGGGGGTCACCTCCAGCCATGAATCGGCTGTGCTTTTGCCATTTAACTCACAAACGACGGAATTAGTTTTCCGTTTCGTTGGCATCTCAGTTGCCGGCCATTAATCCGTGCCCATCTTCGTATGTCATTCAGTCTCCGTCTCTCTCCCCATCTACGGCAACAGTAAGTGATGACTTTGCCTCAGAGAGCTTTTCGGGATTTTCTACTTCATTGCTATGCATTATCGGTAGACGAAATGGATGGGGTTAGGCTCGTGTTGAATTGCACTAATTTAGTTGGCCCCCTCCATCTCCATGCTCCATCGCTTTTGGGAGAGCGCGTGAGTAGTTGTCGCTGCCTTGTTTTATGATGATGAGTTCGAAGTTCAAGCATGTTCAGCATAAAAACGCCTACGCTGGGCACGAAACATTCCAGCTGCTGTGGCCAATCTTGACAAGGACATTACAACGAAAGAGTTTGAATTTCGTAGACGCTTCGCTATGCATTCGAAACTATTAAATGTTGTGACGGCAATTATATTTCAGATTGCTCTCAAGGCTTTCATAAAAAACACAACACACAATAAACAAGGGCATGTTTCACATGAAAACGAGAGCAGTCTGATAAAAATTGAGTGCCGTCAAATGACCTTCGACTGATTGTGTATGAGTGTGTGATTCAAATATAATATTTCATGTTCATATCCATAACTGGAGCGACCTCTAATGTCTCAGAAAAAGGATTGCTCGCCGACTGCGGCCAATAAAACTATTAATGACCAGAACAAACGGGCATTGTGACGCTGCCTCTGTGGCTGCCTTTAGCTGTCTGCCCCTTGCCTCTTGCCTCCTGCCACGCATCGAGGTCATTCCCGCTGCGTATTTGGTGCGCAGTCCTCCAGCCGCGTAACTCGCTCGAAGCCATTATTAGTCCTGCTTTTTATTGTCGGCATTGAGTGTTTGTTTTACACAGTTGCCAGCCTATCTCTGAATGCATCTGTATCTGTAAGTGAACTCGAAATGTATCTGAATCTATAGCTGCAAATGAATCTGTATCTCCGTTGTCATAACGCCGTTGAGTTATGTGCAGGCTGTCAGGCTGATAAACCCGTTTCTCAGGCATTGCTTCGCTTTCGCGCCTTCGACTTAAGCCTTCAACTAATCCATGAAATGAGAATTGGAATGCGCTAAGCCGTCAGTCGCTCCATCGCTGTGTCTCTGTCGTTGCCACGCCCGTTACATGCTCCAAGGATGGTTAGAAATACTATTTTATACTCGTCTTGCCATCACCTCAACCTCATCCCCATCCCCATCCCCATCCCAATCCCCAACTCCATACATATTCACATCCATATCCCCAAAAACATCCACGACGTCGTCACTCGACGGTTTGCCAGTCAACCAAATGGCGATGGCATCTTGCCATGCAACCTGTGTACGAAGAGCTACAAGCCAAAGGCGTGGATTTCTCTGCTGTGAAAGGAACGCGCGAGCTTTCTAAGTTTTCATGTTGGCGATTTTATGCACGCGTCTACACTGAGCGAAATTTCATTGAAAACCAACTAAAGTCACATCTTAAAAAGTTAAATAATATTTTATTAACTTTTGAATAACAGAATGAAATCAACTGCAGACAGTATTCTAATTTCTATATAATTTCACTTAGTTTTTTCGCTCAGTGTAAGTGTAATTTAAGCCAAAGAGCAAAATGTGAAAACTGAAAAAAACAGCAACGAATAAGGAGGAAAATGTACAAGGGAAAAAATAAAAGCTGCTGCTGCTACTTGCTGCTCGTCGACATAAAACTTGCAAAATAAGTTTCGCATGTTTCAGCAAATTCAGGTAGGAAAAGGTTCGCTCCTGGATTTCGCTGACGAGTTTTCTGAGCAGTGAAGGGAAAGGCAAAGCTGCGAGTGAAGTGGGGAGGTGGAGTGGAGGCCGCTTGAATATGCAGCAAATATTCTTCAAACGCCTTGCCGCATCCATCGCCTCGCCTCCAACGTTTCGCCGTTCTCAGTTTTATATGCTCGATTCGAGACCCGCCCACCTGAGAAGCCATCGCGCTGCTAGGTAAATGAGAAGTTGGCAGAGCAAAGCCGTCGTCGACGTGCTCGTAAGCTGCCGTTGCCATTGCCATCGCCATTGCCAGGGGATGGGTGAGGAAACACGAAATGTACTCCAATTTAATCAAGAATTCTATTCTGTAAATGACTTGCACAAAAACACGAAGCAACGTTAAGTTTGGGGAAAAGGGCAAAATCTGTGTGGGTTGGGCTGCTTCTTCTTCCAGCTATTCTGCAAGAATTTTCATTTTCATTTCGCGTTTGAAATGAGCATGAGCTAAAAAGCTGAAAGCCAAAAAGGTTTCCCCAAAGGCCTGGGAACTGTTTGCAAATTCGCCATGAAAACAACTTTGTTGTTCTCAGTCTGCCTTATTGTGGTGGAATTTCTGAATATTTCTACTCAACTAAATCCCATTAACGACATGCACTTGAGTTAATACACACGAGTTTGTATCACCATCAAGATTTTAGATTGTAAGAAAGCTTCATAAGAATTTTACTATGTAAATGTATAAAACATTCATCGATAAATTGTTCAGAATTAACTGCAATTTTATTTACAATTTTTAGAAATATTTACTAAAATTCTAGACTTTCAGGGAGAAGCATGGGAAATATTTATTCGACTGAGTATGAAAGTTTATAAAATATTCAATGACAAATTGCCCATTCAAACTCAATTTTACATTTTGATATTATTTACCAAGAATAAAATTAATTTAAATTCAATAATACATATATGAACAGAAGATATATTTAATAATAATTTTATTAACTTGTTTCATCTTATGTCTTTTATCTAGTCACATTTAGTAATTCTTACATGTAAATATGAAATTTTACTACACTTCAGATAAACGTTAATAATTATTTAAAACAAAGGCAACTTTGCAATACAAAATATTCGAATCTATTTTAGTAATTCTTAAAAATCAGAATCAAATGCTAATTTTAGATATAATACATAAATTATAGTTATTCCATTATATGATAGTGTGGCGCTGTTAGGTGTGCTTAGCTCTTTCAAACCACTTAGTAGAGTTTTCTGTATTGAAGTGCCGCTGTTAGACGAACCAAACAAAAGCCAGAAAAACACTTTCCCCTTAACAAAAAGAAAAGACATTCCGCAGCAAAACCAAAAAAAAAATGTTAAATTATGCCGGGCCCCAGATACTCGAATTTTCCCATTTCCCAATACAGAAACGCATAAATTGATATTCGACTATTTATGCAGTCCCTCAGCGACAACAACGAAAACTGTACAAATATTTGAAATGTAAGATGAAGTCACAGTGGAAAAGCGAGAAAACAACAACAACAACAACAGCAACAGCAATAAATAGAGTGAAGAGGGGGGCCACAGATGGAGCTGGAGATGGAGATGAATGGCTGGCGTTGTTATTGAAATAAATTATTATAAATAAATACGCAAGTCGAATTTATGAAGTCGACGGTTATGATGTTGTGTTGTTTGCTGTGCTGAGTCCGCTGTCCGAATGTCCGTTAAAGACAGGCGGACAGACGGAGGTTGTCATTATTTTTGTTTATGCGTCGAAGCGAGCGAGTTCGTTGAGAGTCGAGCGCCGTTAAAACAAACAGCTTATTACGCCAATGACAGTTGCGAGGACACAGCGCATAAGGAGGAGGAGAAGGTCGAGGAGGGAGAGAGGGCGAGAGGAAGAGTGTGGCCAGGGCGCCAATGACGGTCATTGATAACTGAAGAAGTTGCTGGACGAGTGGAAGGTTGATGGATGGATGCCATGACTTTTTCAATTTGTTTATCTTTCGTTTGTCAATAGCTTGCTCCAAGCCTGCTCCTTCCATGGCCACAACTCTTGTTGTCTTTGGCTGTCTGTTTATTTTATTTGTGTGTGTTTTTCGCTTGTCTTTGGCTCGCGTTCCTCATTCCATGCTCATTGCTTTCTGGGCTTGTAAACATTCCGCTGCCAATTGAATTCGTTTCAATTTATTTACTGCACACCACGCGCTGGGGGATTTTGTTGTTTGTGCGATGCGATGTGATGCGATGCTATGCGGCCAATAACAACATGGAGCAACGTTTTTATGGCATCCACATCCAACCCTATTGAGTAAGCGAGTTCAATTAGAAAAGGAAATCGTTTGCTTGGCATTTCCATTTCAAATACTTTGACAAGATTTTCATTTACAATTTATGCAAAAACACATTCAATTGCAAGAAGCGCCAGCTGCTGCGATGACAATTGTCTCACACCTCGACATTTTCAACAGCCTGTACTTCTGGGCTTCTAGTCGAATAGTAGGCTTAATTATTGTCTGAACCTGAACCTGAAGATGGATGTTGGCAAAGCTTTATCTGGGACACTTGCTGCAATCATTTCGCTCTGTTGGGCAGGTTCGTTTTATTGCCAAATAGTTTTTGGGAACTTTTTTGTTGGTTTTCATTTCATCTCATCTCGAAGGATCCTTGATGTTTCGCCAAAACTAGAAACTCACATAAGAAAACTTTACGATACGAGTGCCAAAAAGGCCAAAGAGCGCCGAAGAGTATGTAAATACACAGAGCCAAATGTGTGTGTGGGTTTGGGTGTGGGTCGAGGGAACATCAATTAAAGAACTCTTAAATGCTTCACGCTAACAAAAACACAAAACTTTTCCGGCTCACTCATTTTATGATTGCCGACAAAAGTTGCTGACAATTTAATCAGAAATTACGACACATTTTTGCCACCACAAGAAATCTCTCTACGATTCTCTCATTCCCTCGACTGTGCTTTAGATATTTAATATATATAAAGAATTACACACGAGTCAAGCTTGCATTATTTTTTTTTGCAGTGCACACAGCCTTAAAGTTCCTTGACTTTTTTTTTTGGCTAGCATTTCGCTACGCTTCCTTGGCACTTGGAATGGCTTTGCCCAATAACGCGAAACGAAGCAAAATTTCGTTTGGCTCCAGCAGCGCGGACAGCGATCTTTGTTATTTTACGATGGCTGCCACTCCTCCAGTTTCAGTTTCCCTCCTCCCTCTTGTCCTGCCCCTTGTCGTTGTCCTCGCCTTAAACGCCACGGCTACAAAACTTGAAATGCAACCAGCGCGAAATTGCAACTGTAGCAGGAGCCATGACTGTAGCTCTAGAAGTTGTTGTTGCAGTTGTCGCTGTTGTTGGACCTGGTTGTTGGGGACTGTGACTGCAATTGGGGTTGCAACTGAGGGCTGGAGGCGCCAGTTGGCTAAGCCCATATAAAAAAGTTTAGTTAAATTAAGGTGGAGCTCGAATGAAATCATTTTGCCGCTGCAACCGAGAAACTTGGCTTCCAACACTGCACAACATAAGAAGTCGCGTTTCCGTATCAATCTATAGAATATCATTTAAAAGATTAATGTTAATGGGTTATCGGAGTTTATTAAAGAAATTGCCGAAATAATAACCAATTATTATCCCTTTCATATTATTTTGAACAATTATAATATGAACTTTTATTGGCTCAATTCATAATCAAGTAATTTCCTCAAATTAAGAATTATTTCAATATATTTTATTACTCATTAAATTCGTGATTTTATTTAATTAATCTATAATCTAATCTATATAATCTATCTATATAATCTAATCTATATTGTCTTTTAATACTTTACGACACTTTAGAATTTAAAATTGTTAGTAAAGAAGCAATAATAGCTTTAATTATACACGTAAAAACAAAACAGATCAAAAATCATATTTCAGTATTATATAAAGGAGAATGGTTAAGGTTTCCTTTTTTTTATTATTTGCAATTTCAAGAGTTCGCAAATTATATTAATCCCTGTAAATATTGGAAATGTTTTTTCTTCTACCTCTTGTTAATATTTGTGAATTATAAATTCATATTTTCTGTTTCATTTCAGTTCTTTCTATTGCTGCACAGTGCAAGCAAAAGGCAAACAGGACGCAGCAAATGCCTTGCAGAGATAGGAAACACGAATGAAAGAGAAGGAAAGAGAGATGGAAGTAGAGTGAAAGCAACATAGAGAAAGGGAGTGAGCGAGAAAAAGAGAGAGAGAAAAAGAGCGGAGGGTTTGAGGGACTTAGATGACGTTGAGAACGTGGCATTGTCGTGACTTGGTGACTTATTACTTTTCGTGCTTCTCCTCCATCCCCAACCACATCCAGATCCAGCTCCATCTCCATCTCATGCTGTTGGACTGTCAACTACCAACTGGCAACTGGCAAATGAAGTCGTAAAAAGATTGGCCAAAAGTTTTTGTGTGCTGCGCACAGAAGTACATGCATATAAAAATGGCGAAGTTGGGATTAGTTTCATCAAGGATAAGCCAAATGGCTGGACACGACGTTGACGCTGCACGACGCTGGACGACAAAGCTAGAGCTGCCAACTGGCAACTGGCAACTGGCGACTGGACTGGGATTGGATCTTAGCTATTTTGCTATTTCAGCCAGAAACTTTTTATGCAGTTGCTGGCCAAGTTGGGATGTTTTTGGCATGTTTGTAATCGTGGTGGAGTTACATAAACGGGCAGCAACAATTTTACATGCTGCCACGTAGATACATCATATGTGGCATCTTTATCGTGCCTCACAACCTCAACAACCTGCTCTCATATATTTTTAGAGAGGGGGCGGAGAAGTATTACCTTTATGGTCGCATCACCTCTGGAAAAATGTCATCTAAGCACGTTTGCAGGATCTGCATAATTTATGTTTGCATGTGGCGGACCAATCCTCATCCCCTGCTGAAGTGCCTCAGCTTTTTGCTGCCAGGGATTACCCTAGAAAATTAGGTTTCCAGTTTCATGGTCGCGGATGTGGATGAGGATGAGGATGAGGATGCGGCTGAGGATGAGGATACGGACGAGAGACGGACGCTGTGTGGAGCTCATATAAAAACGGCACGACCTGGCCGCCATCTTCATAACTCTGCAACTGAGGTGTGTGCCGGGAATGGAGGAGGGCAATGGTTGGGTGGTTGTTTGGCAGCGAAGAGGTTGGGGATGGGAAGCTGCACGCTCAAATGAATTTATATATTTGTGTGTGCTCGTTTTATGACTAATATCTCGGAATATCTCCGAGCATGCCAAACGACAGCATCGCTCGACAGCCGCACTATCAGCCCCGCCCCTCCCATGTCTCTACCACTGTCCACGACAACGACAACGACAACGGCAACGACATCCCACATCCCACACAGAGTCGCATATTTTGCAGCGCTACGAAAAATAAAACACAAATATAAACCCGGGCAAAAACAAGTATAAAAATTTGTTTTTCCAACATTTGCCAACGACCAGAAAGACACGCTGACGCTATCGTTGTTGTTGTCGTTGCTCTGGTTGTTGCTGTTGACATGAGGCTGCTGTCGTCGCTGTTGGACGTGCCCCATCCACAGTCCAGACAGAATCCCAATCCAGCCATACACCAATCCAGCAAAAACCACCCACACCACGGGGCCAGCATGTTATTGTCGTTGTTTGCATGTGACGAACTCTCAAAATGCTCATAGCAGCCATTCATTCCCATAGCTCAGCTCAGTTCCAGGTGGTTCCAGCCACCACGCGCACCGTTGCCCCAAACCTATTTGCTTAGGTAGCATATGAAGAGCATCAAGCATTTACCAATTAACATACGATTTTTCATTACGTTTCAGCTAGATATAACTTGAAACAAATTATATTTGTGTTTAGTTTATAGCAAGTTGCCAAATTAAAGTCGAAGCAATTATGAAAGTAGCACTATAATTAGATGAACAGTATATAAATAAAGTTGAGCAAAATTAAAGTAAATTTATCTGGAATAATTATGCCGAAATAGCTCCGAAGAGGTACCAAAGTACTTTACTTTTTGAATTCCGAAATTCCATCATAAAAGAATTAGAATTTCATATTAATTTCATTCATTATATTTTGCTTAAACATTCAACAAATTTTGCTCATTGCAAAGAATTTAAATTGCTTCCAAATATAATATTATGCGATGCATACTCGTATGATCTAAATTGGCATTATTTTAGCACCACTGTAAGACTGATAAAACAGATAATCCTTGCACGCATCTCTCGCAGTTTCGAGCATTTTTTTTTATACCTGCTACCCATAGTGTAGAATGGTATTATAATTTTGTGCTGTCAGGAAATGTATGTAACATGCAAAAGAAGGCATCGCCGACCCTATAGAGTATATATATTCTTGATCAGCGTCAACAGCCGAAACGATCTAGCCATATCCGTCTGTCCGAACTCTGTAAGAACACCGAGATCTTAGATACTAAAAGAGTAGAGATAAAATCTTTGTCGACAGCACTTGTTAAGTTTCCGTCTCCCAATTTGCCAAAAGCCGAATAACAATTGTAAATGTAAAGCTTGAGTCGTGAATTTGGTACATAAAATAATAACTATATTCTTTATGATTCCTGAAAGTTTGGTTGCGATCAGATAAAAAATGTGGAAGTTATTAAAGAAAAACTGTTATATGGGGAAAACGCCTACTTTCTAAGGGTCTTGGAAGCTTTAGCTGTCAATCTGGTATAATCTGCACTCTATGGTATATACACTGCATCGATATACCAAAAATAGCTTTTGGTATGTTAATTATCATTTTTAGTATATTAATTTGGTATATTTCAAATGAATACCGCACTATTTTGCTTTTATTCAAAGTGTGTAGCGGGTATCCCACAGTCGAGCACACTCTTTCTTAGAGTTCTCACTTGTTTTAGTTCGGTTCGACTTGGTTGGGTTTGCTTCAGTTTCGGGTCTCGGATATGTTCTGTTCAGTTTTTGCTTACTTCTTATGCATGTCGCATGAGCAATAACAATATTTTCAGCACTGACACTGCTTCTGCTTTTGCTTCTGCTTATTCTTTCGATTTGCTCATTTATTTCTGTTTTTACGCTTCGCCATTTGCATTGCGTCGGAATAAAGGAGGCAGGCGGTGGCAAATGTATTCTCCCAGACGCAGACTTGCGAACTGGGAACTGCCAACTGAGAACTGAAAACAGAATTTTAAATTTATGTAGATACTTGGTATATACATACATAAGTATGAATGCGCATTCGCATTCGTTATACACATGTGAGTGGCAGGCAGTCCGATTCCGGCTGGGATCACGCCCGCCTCCCCCCTAGCTAGGCACAGGCATAGCCACATAGCCATAACTTCCACTTGGATTCTGTTTCCCATCAATAAAATGCACGGGACACGTTCACAGTGCGATGCTTCCTTCCACTTCGATTGAAATTGAAAAACAGCAAAAAGTCCGCACACACATATTGAAAACTCTGGTGCTGTGCTGTGTGCGCTGAATATGGAATTCGTCATACAAGTATATATCTATAACATATCCCATAACAGAACAAAAATTATTATAGTCGGATGTGGCAATGTGATGCCGCGAGACGCGACCATCAAAGGTTGTAAAGTTTCCTTTGTCTTGTCCCTCATAATTGGCCATCAAAGCGCCCTTATGGCCAGCTGCCACCGGAAATTAAAGTATTCTAAAACACGGCTTTAACTTTGAACAGCTTAAAAGGAATTTTTAAAAAATTCTTAACAAATTTTAATAAATTAAAAATAAATCCCTAATGTACTCTACATAAATTCCCAATGAATTACAATAAATCTACAAATATTTCCTTGATGCACTTTTAACTAATTAAAATTTGCAAATAAATCCATAATATATTTTTATTAAATTTTAATGAAGTTCGCAATAAATACTTAATTAACTTTTTTAAAATTTCTCAAATATTTTCAAATAACTTGTGAAATATATTAAAAAAAAATATTTGTATTCTTCGAATAAATTCTCAACGTCAACGATTTCCAAATATATACATAATAAATTCGGAACAAATTTAAAGTCAATTTTAAATAAATCCTTAATAAATTCTTAATGAATTCCAAATAAAATGTGAATATTATTCGATTAAATTTCATATAATTTATTAACAAATTTTGAATAAATTGAAATTAGATTCGAATACTCCAATTCTTTTAGAGTGATGTAGTTCGTGTGAGGAAGCCATGTAATTAACGAAAAAGGTAACCAAACAACCTAATGACTTCGTAATAGAGCGCTTAGGCGCAATCGTTTTGCCGATTGCATTTAAGCTCCATTAAGAGGGGACGACTCGGATCGGATCGGAGCTGCCGAATGCAGTCGAGCCTTCAAATTAAAATTGAATCATTATTGAAATTCATTTAGCAGAGAGAGAGAGAGAGAGAGAATGAGAACTCTGACTCGATTCACCGACTCGACAACCTCATTAAAATGGATAGCTAAAGGCAGTTAAGGCGACAGGTCGAACAGCACTCAGAGCCAATGAGCTCGCTCTCTACTAACACACACTGCTGTCTCTGTATATATACATATATATATATATATATATATGTGTGTGTGTGTTTGCATTTGGCAAATTGTAAAAATTTAATTCGCATATCATGCGCGATAATCAGCGGCGTGCATTATAAAACCATAAAAATCGCAAAAGCGCGGCCATAAACCGCAACTGAGGCAAGTTGTGGCATCTGGAGGCTGAAAGGGGCCGCAGACGAGGGGGGAAAGGCACAATTGTCGCATGCAGTGCTAATAAATATCCGATTATATGGTAATTGTATGCTCGTTTAGTTCCCCCGGCAAAAATGGTTGTGTTCGGTTTTAGTTGGCAGCTCCTTTTTGGCGAATTCGACCGCCCTCGGAGGAAGAATTTGCATTTGGCGCAGCTGCAAATGGCAAATTGAATGCGCAACTCGATTGCAATTTGAATTTTAATAAATATTTATGCCACTCTCGCTCGGTCTCATTATTTGGCCAGCAGACTTCATCTTAAATCTGCAGACTCTTACAATAACAAAATGGAGGTGTTCAGAGAGTGGGGGGTTTAATTTTCATGTCCATTAACCAAGCAAAATGGATTTTGGGAGAAAGGATAAGCAGACGACAACCTAGAATTTCAAATTGAAGTTGACGCACAAAATCTACCAGAGTATAAATTCAAAATAAAGTTTAACGAAGCCAATCCGCCAGCCTTCCTTCGATGAGACCCAGACGAGACGCAGCATTTTGATGGAGCCACACAGAAACATTCACAACGAGTGGGAACGAGAACGGGAACGGGAAATGGGGGATCAGGAGCAATTCGGTAGGCGGCCCATGGCAAGCCCATGAAAGTTATCAAAGCGTGTTATTACGAGCAACGATGCGAAGCGGAGCAGCAACAGCTATTTCTCTCTCTCAAGTGGATGGACTGCCTCGATGATGCTGTGATGCTTCGCTGCCTTGGAGCCAGCCAGGGAAAATGGATTTTGTTTTCTCCGTCGCCGTCGCCTTTCACTCGCTCCCAGCACGCACGCAAATAATCAAATGAAACGCATCAAATTCGTGAAAGGGATAAAAGGCAACAAAATGGCTGTGGCGATTTTTAAAAATACTCGTACGTGTAGCTCGCTCACAGCTCACAGCTCCCAGTCTGCTTTTCTGTTGACGCAGCGCATTTTTGCCCTTTTTGGCTGGCCTCCAGGGGCAAAAGGGAGCCTGGGAATTTGGGCGTGCACGTGGGCGGGGGCGTGGCATATCAGCATAATCAGTATTGCCGAAACCCTGACGAACAGCTCAGGTTGCTCGAGCAGTAAATTTGTGGCTGCCAATGGTAATTCAATAAATTTTAAATCTTAACGCCAAGTGGCACAGTGGAACAGAGTCAAAGAAAACGCAAAATTAAAACAATTAAATAAGAAGTTCAAAATAGCAAGGTGAAAAATATTCGAAGCAAAAGGAAAGTATGATATTGGAGAAATTCAATCAATAGAAAATAAGTTAAACTTTACGATAAACTACTGTGATATAATAATTAATAAAAATGTCCAATAAAGATTTGAAATAATAAAAAATAATTAATATTAGTTTAAATTATCATATTATAATGTATATTTTGCAAAGTAATGAAGTTCGCTAACTAAGGCTTCTTACTGCACTTCTTAAAAGCAATCTGAATGACGATATCAAATTGTTTGAGCAAATATAATGCAGAGCAATAAAGCTGCATATTTTACAAGATTTAAAATCAAATTGATGAAAATTTTGAGGCAATGTTTCTTTAAACATATTGTAAATCATTTTCCAAATACAGTAAACTGAAAATTGGCATAAAAATGAATATTCATTTAATAATTTATTAAAGTTCTAAAATGTTCGTTAACGTATGGGAAATGCTCAATTGTGCTAACTGCTTGTGGCCCACTGTGCGCTGAAAATTGAAGGAATTTCACTCAGAATGCACGCCCATTGATTGGGCGGAACAAAAGTCGACCTCATGCCGGCTTCATTTACCGGCGAATGGCTGTTCAAAGAGCCACATACTTCATACAGCTTCAACTTCTACCTACTCCTTATTCCCGCAATCATAGTCCTACTCCAGTTCAAGGTACTCGCAGCACACAAGTGACTAGTGTGTGAGTTTGTTCGAGATGGAATGGAAAGGGACTTGGGGTTTGGTTTCAATTTATGATGCAGTGGCGCACGTGAAATTCTGTGAACGATTTTACGGATTTTTTAAAATAAAATTTACGGATTAAGTTATTGTGCGACGTATGCATGAGGTTTAGCTGCCACGCTAGACTGAACGAGAAAGGAGTCGGGGAGGACTGAGGAGGAGCTCTAAGGTCGATTACGTTTTACAACGCAAGCATAAAAGTTGATTGAAAATGCTTATTAGATGCAAGATTAGATGCGATGCGATGGCTGCAGCAGGCGAGCGACCATTTTGGAATCAAAGCCAAAAGTCCAAGCATAAAAATTCAACGAAGCTGCGACGTGAGCAAATTTAGCTCTCGCTTTATGCCCCGGAGACTGAAACGAAGACAGGAAAGAAGGAAGGCAAAGTCGGGGGCCAACTTAATTGAAATGTCGTGCCAGACAAAGTGTAAAGTTTAAAATATTCTAGCCAGTTGAAAAATGACAGCGTACAGAGGGCGGAGGCCAGAGAACAGAGTTCAAATGACGAAGGCATAGGTGCGAACGCAAAAATTAAGTCCATAGGATTTACAGCGGGCGAAACCAGCAGGCAGCAGGTAATCTCATTTAGTCAGTATAATATGGCCACTCGGCATGTGCCCCGCCTTGGGTCCAAATTGAACATTTTTCGCTGTTTCTTTTCTGTTTTCTTCTTTTGCTTTTTGCCTTTTTTGCTGGTCCAATGTGAACGCGAAAACAACAAGGACAGACTACAAAAAGTTACTTTGATAACAATGCTCATCAAAAATTCAGCTACAAGAAAAAAACTTTTATAAATAAAAAAAAATGCAATGGGAAAAACCGCACACACAGAAGGCAGGACTCAGCAAAAGCCCAACGGCCCGAAGCAAGTCAAGAAAACTCAAGCAAAGTGCCAATTTTCAAATATATTTCAGTCAGTTGGGAACGTAGTATTCTGAATACACTATAATTTTGGTTTGTGGCAAAAGTTGTTCGATAAAGAAACGATTAAGAATTATCTAAATTTTTTAAATATATTACTTTGAATTGGGTTTATAAAATTATTTGCAATGAATGGTATACTATACATCTAAAATTATACAAATTAATATAAATAAATGTTGTATCAAAAAATAATTTTAAATATTTGCAAATTATAAAAATGAAATTACTATATGTTATTTAATAAAAGTTAAAAAATACATATTTAAATTTAAAAGGTAGAAGAAATTATTTAACAAAATAACCACAAATTTATAAAATAATAAAACGTGCTCCGCTTCAATCCATGTCAACGTCGCTACCAAGTGAGTAGTGTATAGAGCATAAGACCTTCTATTCGCTTGAATGCGGCATTGACTCGGGCAACATCGTGTTATGCGAATTTCATGAAACATTCATGACATACAATACCAACATCAGCAACAACAACATCATAAAGAAAAAGATGAAGACGAACAACAACAACAACAACGAAAGCAACCAAATTAAACAGATCCCAAAGACGAAGAACCAAAGCGCAAACTGGCAGCTGAAAGATACTTTCAGGCACATAGTTGTCTGCTCCGATGGGTCTAGTCCGCATCCCCTCCCCCTGCTCCTCTAATGCCCATCAGCAGTACATAAAAAATACAAAAAAAAAACAGAGCAGATACTTCGTTGTGGTTATTTTTGGGCTAAAAGTTAAATGAGAAAAGTTTGGACCGACAGCATTCCGGCCGTAACTAAAAGTGCGCGTTTATTAACCGTAAGTAATTCCCAAAGTTGCCCCGTCAAAAATAGCCCCGAATCAGCTAGCAAATCCCCAAAAATTTGAGGCAACCTGCGCATTTATTTTAGTTAAATCCGCGTGCATAATTGCAAAGCCAAAACTTAAAATCAAATGAATTGATATTAGAAACAAGTCGCAACTAAATTGGAAACCATTTGTGCATGTTTCTCGCTTATAGATTGATTGATTTGCCTATAAAGATGATTATATTATTAGACTAATTTTCATATTTTATGTGTTCTGCCAAATAAATAACGTTGAGAACAAAACACTGCAAGAAACGAAGGTTGAGTCTGAATTTGTTCTGATGAATATACATATATATTTTTTAGTCTATCTATCTATCTGCAGAAAATAATTTGATTTAATGTAAGAGAAACTAAGTTACTCATATTTTTTTATGTATTGTTAATATGTGGATTACAATTGGTTAATGAGAGAGGAAGTCAGATCGAATGTGTAAAATCTATTGCGACTTAATCAATTGGTAAAAAATGTATGCTTATTTAAAAATTTGAACTTATAAACTTGTAATATATGGTAAATATATTGAATATATTTCAAAAATTAAAAATTATTAATTTCATAATTTAAGATACAAATATTCATTTTCCAGTTTAGAGTTTAATTTGAAAATTTAATAATAAATATTATTACTTGATGCGTTCAAATTTTGTCAGTGTATTTCGTTTCCACCCCTAAAGCAGCAGCTGACTCGCATCTGTAACTAAAAGTAGAGCTAAATTTGGTGGTGCGACTGCTGTGCTTGTTGTTGTTGCTGTATCTCTCCACTCTCCGTTCTCCCTCCCCTGAACTGAGGCATTGATGGCTGCCGAGCCAAAGCAGCGGCCATGCGAAGGCGAGCTGTTCGTTGCCGTCGGTGTATCTGATGGATATTGGATAGATACACAGCCAGCTCAGTTGCACAACGCATGCGAGGACTGTGTACGTGTGTGTGTGTCTAGGGCGTGGCTCTTGGAGTCTAGAAAAGTTGGAGGTGTGCAGCGACGATTGATGCAGGATGCCAGCATAACGTATAGCATATATAGTTCGACGATCTAATTCTAATTTTATACAAATCCAAAGATGTGGCATGTTGATTGTGTGGCAAGAGAGAGGAAGGGGGGAGTTGACTGTGTGGATGAACGAAGAAGAGCGAAGGAGCACACAAATTGCTGAATGATGTACAACGGGGGCCTTGAGGCGCATTTGCCTATTTGCCGTAATGCGTGTCCCGGCGTAATTTACGACCAGCCCGCCGTATGTTGCGCCTCAGTTTTGTGTGGCATTGTGTGCGTAGGTGTGCGCTCAGATTTATGGTCGCATCATAAAACAATTAACAAGCCCAAACTCGTGCCACATAAATCGCTGCACTTTTTTCCCACTCGCAGCTTAATTCTCTCCCTCTCTCTCTCTCTTTCTTGCCTTCTCTGTCGTATGACTTGTGTGTGTTACATTTCACAGCATTTTATTAATACAGTTGGTAGACGGAGTTTTTGGTTTTTGGTTACGATACTTTAAGGCCAAATTGGCATCAGGGCACGCGGCATGTCAACTCCTCATTCCTCTGATTCGGATTCTGTTTCTGTTTCTGTTGGCTGCTTCTTCTTTCTCTGTTTCTTTTTTAATTAACCACACAAGATTTCTACTCATTTTCATATCGTAAACGTTTATCCAACTTAATAAGTCGTAAACGCGCCACCGGCGACGGCTTCTAACAAAGTTTCATGACTCGTCTCCACTTCGTCAGCCGCAACGCTGCATGCGTGTGGGATTTGCTGACGGGGCAGGTGAAAGTGTCCACAAGCCCGAATGGTAATGCTGCATATGAATAAATGTACATACATCTATATTCATATGCACACATTAGTGTGTGTGTGTGTGAGTCTGCCACAGCGCAAAATGACAAGGCTCGGGACAGCAATAATAAAACCTTAAATATCATATAAAGGTCGCAATGAGGTATGTATGTACATCCATTGCAGTTTAACTAGACGATGGGATCTTTCAAATATGCCAAATAAAAATACATATTTTCTTTTTTTTTGAAGGATTATAATGCATTTAAATTTGGACAAATGACAAATATATAAATATTATATATCAATATATATGAATATAAATATGAATAAGAACAAAAAAAAAATATCAATAAAAATTTAAAATAATTAGGTATTATTATCTAAGATATAAATACTTAAATAATAAACAAATTTGGTACATAAAATAAAATAAAATACTTTAAGATTTAAAATGAAAACGTATTCGCTATTCAATTCCGTTCTAACTCACATCACATATGTATATGGTGTGAAATTATATTATTACATTATCAGTACAACAGTATAACAAATGTTAGTACAATTTATATTAAAACTTGTGAACAAGCATTGAAATTATTGCAAATATATATAAATGATATTTCAAATGGTGCTAAGGAAATAAATATTAAAATAAAATAAATTATGTTAGGATCAATTTAATAAAACTACTTTTATAATTTCAAACATTAAAATATTTGAACTGATGAATTTAAAAGAAAATGAAGAATAAACAAAAAAACCAGTTAATTTCTCTACAAACAACTGCATTTATTTATACATATGTCACAATCTGCCTGCTGCTTATGCAATTTTCATCCACTGTACAGCTAAACGGGGTGCGCTTAATTTGGAAATTCTCAAAGTTGAGCTGAAAAGTGAAGCTCAGGCCTTATTAAATATTCATTGACATCTCCTACTGCCGACGATGACGATGTCGAAGCTGAGAAGCCTGTCATTTGCCCATTGGGTCGACAGGTGCTCGAGAGCTCGAGGCAGCTTTTTGTTTTCAGCGCCTGACAATATTCTTTTAATGACAGCGATTAACACACACACAGCACACAGCAACCCCTTGACTGTCCCCCTGTTCACTCCTCCCCAAGCTGGTGCCGCGCTTCTCTCGATTTAATTAAGTCGTCGCTGCTGCCGCAGTTGGCGCAGTTAGCAGCGTTGCCGCATTGCCACATTGCCACGCCACATCTGGCAAAGACTTGACTAGAATTCTTTTTCGTTATTTTTTTTTTTGCTGATTCCATTGTTTGAATAATCTCTGTTTGCTCAGCGACCCCCCCATAATTGTGTGTGCCTCGTCAGCTTTTGTTGGCGACGACACAATGTGAACCCTTTGCGGCCCATGTGGCATGTGGCATGCCATAAAGCTACCCACACACGCATATCCGAGAGATACTGTCAACATGTTTGTTAATGCCATTTTGAAATTAACAAGTTTCTCAGATAAACTTTGAATTTAATTTCAAGCAACGTCGTCGCTCCTCTCCGATTGCTATTCCCAATGCCAATGGCAATGCGATTGCTATTCCCATTGGCATTTGGTCACCTTATCGGTTCCCTTTTCCCTCTCTCGTTGCCATTCCCATTGAATGAGCCATAAAGAACGCTAACTTATGAGACGATCAGCGACAACAACTTCTACTTCAACTTCAGAGGGGATCTCTTTTATAAGACCTCTATATAAATATATTATAAGTATTATAGATTATAGTAAATTTAAACTTTTGCTGACCAAAATGGTCAAAGCGAGGGCTCGATCATTGCTGTGTGCTCGATTCGCATCGGATTCCGTTTGGTGCGTTTCGTTTGCTGCGAGTTAAAAGCCATAAAATTATTTATGATGCCATTAAATCATCATTATTGTTGTCTCGACGACCTTGAACCATTAGGCCACAGCCACACAGTGCCCGAACGTTCCCATTTTTGAGCAACAAACAAAACATTCGCTTTCTTTTGCATTTCTTTTATTTACACACGTTTTTATTGTGCGTCGCCTTCTTCAATCGGCTGTGCATTCCTTTTAAGTCCGACTCAACTAATGCCGAAGCCTTTTTTTTGTCGTATTTTGCAGTTTGATTCACTGTTGAATAACAGTTGACATGACTGTAGATATTTTAATGCTTGGCAAAATTAATTGAAAGTTAACACCTTAAATTGTCTATAAAATGTCTAGAAATTGATGTGAAATTTAATTGAGTGACTGTTTTAAAGAGGTTCTCACTTAAGTAATAAATATTTTATGAGCGCATATTTATATACAACGATTTCGGCAATTAATACAAAATTTGTATATTGCAGATATACAATTTGAGCTTCATATGATCTAAATATTAAAGAACTTTATATCAAATATAATTTAAGATTATGCTCTACTTTTCATTTAATGAACAAATATGCTATAACATCATTTTAAAATGTTCTTATAATAATCAATAACTAGTAAATTGAAAAACCTTTTTGTTTTTGCTATGCTAAAGAATATAAATACAAACATATTTACGAAATTGTATTTGCAAATTGCATTATATGAAAATATCCTCACGAAAATTGTAATGTATAACTTGAAGTTGATTGCCTTGAACTTTCTCATTAGTTAACAAGTAAGTTGACATGATAATTATGATAATTGTACGTTCCGCAGACAAAACGTAACTAACATTAATAATACTTAGAAAAAGGTCGTGAGTTTTTGTGCGGAAAAGGAAATCGAGTCATAAAAACATTTTATTTTCCGCCGCTTGGCCTGCACTAGTTCTAATTAATAAGTTAAGGAAATTGAAGCATTTAATTTTCTTAGCAATTGCGTTGTCCTCAGAGGAGTGAATGAAAGAGAGCGAGGTAAGAAGCAGCTTGTGGCTCGTTGGCTTTTAGTGCGCCTCGATTTGTGCGAAATTTCTGGCTGATAAAGCAATGGCAACGACGATGGCTATGGCGATGGCAATGGCAAACGGCAATGACGCGCACGAGTAAATTTCCTTTTCGGTTTCTTTATTTTCCACGGCTTGTTTCCATTTGTGTTCGCTGTTTGTGTAAGTTTTCCATTTGGATAATGGAAAAAGGCCATTTCATGCCATTACTTGGCTCTGTCCGCCATGGAGGCCGGGGGCAATTTGAGGCAAAGCGAACTATTGTAAGAGGCGGCGACGTGGCACAAGTGCCAAGAAATAGAAGAGGACGTGGGGAAGGCGCCACTTGGAGCAGCACCCACTCTAGAGAGAAAGAGAGAGAGCTTTAGAGCACTGACTGCTCGAGGGTCATATGTTACATTCATACAATCATTTCGAAGATATCTAGTTTCTGTTTTTTTTTCTGCTTTTTGCTCAGTACGCAATTCAGCTTTTAGCTTATTTCAACTTTTTTACATTTGCAAAATGAATTGTAATGAAGTGGAATGGGGCGTGACTTGCTACTTGCTACTTGGCACTTGGCTCATGCCACTTGCCTCTTGCCACGCCCTGACCTCGATGGCAACCCCGACTTGCCCCTGGAGCAATGGCCGTCGCATGGCAATAAAATCATATTCGCCGGGCGCCAGTCAAGCTCTCAAATATATAATTTTTGCACAAAAAGTCATTTGCAGTGTCTTCTTCTTCGCTGCCGAATTGCGATGGGCTGATGATGGGTGATGTTTGTGATGGGGTAGCCCTTGTTGTTTGGAAGCTGCTTTTATTGATGTTATTAGGTTGAAAGCACTCCGATGATGGGACGACTTCTTCGCCGGATGTGGGACAGTTAATGCGTAATGGCTTTCAGGTCAGCAGTCCCATAATGCGAATCACAGCAACGGCAACAGCAACAGCAACGCATAGCGGCGGCCAATAAAATACGATTGCGATTAACAGCTGCAGGATCATCCTAGTAGCCATCGCACATGTCTCTCTCTTGCTGTCTCAATCTCTATCTCTCTCTCTCTCTCTCTCTCTCGATTTTAATGTCTTCAATAATTTGTGTAAGAAATACATTTAGCTGTCATTCAACTCGCGCTGATAAAATGTGTGTAAATCAACGTTAATTTATGTTCCAAAACAAGTTTTGCCCTTTTGCCGGACACAGTACCAAAAACCAAACACTGTGGAACGAGTTCATTATGTTCTATGATAAATTCGATGGCAGCAACTTATATAAATCGAAATTAAATTAATTAAAAATAGCAAAAATTAGTTGTGCTTTAAATTAAATTGAATAAAATGAAATTGATAAAATATTTTTCACATTTCTATTACAATTTATCTGAATAAATTTCTTTTACGTTTCTTCATGTTTCTGCTCCACTGTTGCTTTGATTCCATAAGTTAATGATTTTAGAGTGTCTTAATTAGCGAATCAGCTTTTGTTTGGAGCAGCGTAAATTCATAACGACCGCACATTTGGCACTTCTCCCCAAAATGGAGAAGCGACTGATCGGTTCCAGTTCAATAAATATATGTACATATATTTTGACAATTGAAAATATCAATCTGATGGTATTCAATTATTTTTATAGTTTGTGCAATTAGTTTGTGCTGCAATTTATGACTTCCCCCCTCGATTATTTTGACAGGCACCCTGACGAGGGTCCTTATGAAATCCCTTGCACTTGAGTACTTGCAGCCATTTGTATCGCATTGATCGAATATGATTATGCCATGCCACACATGCAACGCAACATGGCGTACTTGGATACCATTTTAGATTTTCAATTCAATTTCTTTCGTTTTCTGTTTTCCTTTTCGAATTTTCAATTGCAGCCAAGTGCCAAGTGTAGTACTTGAGACCCATCGAGCATTTGTATTTTTAATCAGTTGGGTTCGTTTTTTTTCTTTTTTGGTTTTTGTTTAAATATTCTAGACTCGTTGCTGTTGAAATTTATGAAGTACTTGACTTTTGGGCTGGGCCTGATGTCTTCTTTAGAGTATGGAATCTGTTGCATCTTCTGTATTTTATATGAATTTAAGTTTTTTTTTGTTTAATGCGACAGTTGACAACTTGTTTAATCATTTCGACTTCCTGACATCGAACATACATATTTCATTTTGATTTTAGTTTCCATTCGTTAGCTCTACGCACGTGCTCGCTTTTTCATGAAGCACACACATTAATTTTCCCATTTTCCTATTAGTTTTCTTTTTATGCTGGCCATAAATCAACTTGGAACATATACGAATTCATAAAATGGATTTCGTTTCGATAAATTATGTCAAGTTGAAAGAAAGGCTAATTAAATACACGCTTTTCTAATCTTAACACAGTTCAAAGCCCATTCCTTAAACATGTTTGAACATGCTCTGTACACGCATTCGAATGTATAGCATGTATATGTTGTCTTTGGGCCATTCAAAATCCAGAATCCACTCTAGCCAAAATATCTGAAATACATTTTGAACTGTCTCGGAATTCTAATTCCAACCGATAAAATGGTTCCACTCAGAATCCCACGCACACGCCGCAGTCGACGCGACGACGACAACACCAGCTAGCAACACCAATACATTCAAATCAGAAGCACTAATACAAGCGCAATTCTCAAAGGTTGCGTCTGTGTTGGTGCGACCGAAGAGCAGCAGAGAGTGAAGAGAGCGAGAACTGAGCGAGTTTCTGCTTGCGTTTGTGTTGGTTCACTTGATTGCGGCGCCATCTACAATTCGATGAGCGCAATCTACGACGAAACCTGCAACACCAGAGGTCGCTGCAAGTGGGGGGTGTGTGAACCGGCTAGAATTGTGCTGAACTTGCCTAAATCATAGAATGATTCCTAATTCTGAAAACTCTGAATATGTTTAATAATTTTAGTTAATTTTCCTATTACTTGATCTGTATTTTTAATCTTTCCTCTCACATCTCATATAAATTTATATCGGTTTCCTAAAAATTCTTTTCAGTGTTAAAAAAATCAATAGACGATAAATTAAATGTATCGATATTTTTCTCATAAACATCTACCAGGGTTGAATTTATCTGTTTTGTAAAAAACGATCTGTGCTTAGGTTCATAACATCCCTCTAAAAAAGGTAAATCTGTAATTGTGACTCAGCTATATTATTTTCTGTTGGTTCACCAATATACATTTTATGAATTATTCCTATTTACGTAAATTTTGAAGAAGAAGTTCGGAATAAAACAAGTTAAACTATATGATTGGTAAGGAAGGAATCTATGTAGAACTTCTATCCGACATATTTTACAATTATAACTATTTTGATGAGTGTTCATTTTTAAGTTATTCAGAAAGTTAATACTTAAAAATTATACAACTCAATTTTACTTTCATTAACAATTAAATTACAGATGTATAATATTAATTTTACAGACTCTTGTCGCAAACGGTAGTTACCTTAAATATAATTTAGAAAAATTATTTAGTTTTGTTGTTTTAACTTCATACCACTTTTTACTTTCTACTTTACTATCATTTTTGAATATTAGTTTTAAAAAAGTAAAAAATATATTATCAAATTTAAATCTAATGACTATTATTTGTGACATGCATTTTAAATATTGACTTTCATTACTTAATGGAGTATTACTGTCATCGCAGAAATAATATCCGTTTTGTAACATTTTTGAAATTTCGAAATGCTTTTTAATATTTTTAAATGGTAAAATGTTATACAAAACAGCTAGCTAATTAGTGAATATGTTTGAAATTTCTTTAATCTATTATGCATTTAAGAATTTATAACAACATAAGTAAGTGTATTGAAATTGTAAATATAATAATTTAAGTATTTTAAATCTTCAGCTACTCCAGAATAAAACAATACAGAAATTATTTTCTACGTATCAGGAATATACAAGTAGAATAACCAAAGTAAGTGCACAAGAAACATATCACGATAAAACTATAATTCGCATATTTATGAATTTTCCGATTGTGTTCATAGTTTCTAACCAAATATATATTAAAAATTAATTAATTAAAATAACTTAAATCAATTGAAATTTATCCTCAAATGATGAAGCAAATTTAATGATTTAGTAATATGGGGAGATATATTCCTTCCACCTAAATGTCTATTAACTGTCTAGATTACAAGTAAAAACATTAATGCGTACAAATTCGAGTGTGTTACAGGCACTCTGCACCTCTAAGCAAATTCTGTATGTGCGAGCGAATCGTATTCACCTCGTTTGAGACAGCGCAGGAGTCGATGTGGTCGGGGAAACGAAACTCACCAGACCCGCTTGTGAGTTGAACCCTTGACTGCGACAACCTTAGCTCCGCCCATTTTATAATGGCCTCTGCCGTCGCGCAGCCAGAGCGACGCATGCGCCATGCCGGCGAATGTGGAAGACAAAGCAAGCAAGACAAAAAGACATCGTGGAAGTGAAGCAGAGTATGGAATGGGTTGGTAATCGAATCGCATGGGGATGGAATGAAATTGACGTTGGAATTGAAGTTGGAGTTGAAGGTAAGGCTGAAGCTGAAGCTGAAGCTGGGGGGAATGAGATTGTATTGTAAATGGGCTGGGTCGAGAGCGCGCGTTTTCCGTCGCTGATTACCATTTTGATAAATTTATTCAAATGAGAAGCGCTCAATATGGAAATGACTCCTGGGGCCGACGCTCTAGCAAGGCAATTAAAATTCGAATGGCTTTATGATATTTCTCGGTGCCGACAACGGCAGACGACAGGCGACAGCAACTTCAAGACATCGAGTCGAAGACGCCTGAAAATTTTATTGTCCCACTGTCGCGTTCAGGGCGCTCCTCATTTCCCCAGCCATTTTCCTTTTAGTTAACTCGAGTCGAGTCGAGCCGAGTCGAGTCTCGACTCTATGGCGTTGCACTGCAACATGTGGCATTAATTATGCGGCGATAATGTCTTGCTTTGTTGCCAAGAGTTTTGGATTCTTTTTATGAAAGTGTCAGAATAAATTACATTATTTTTAAGCCGCTCCTCTGCTCTGTTCCCTGGAACTGATACTCGACCGTGCGTGGGTGAGCTGGCTTTGAATTTCAATGAATGTTGGCGGCGGTGGCTACGACACTTGCCTGTAGTCGTCATGATACTCTAACTTGTAATATGTCTGGGCATACTTATGTATGTTTTGTATGCACATACTCTTATGTGGATATAAATACATTTCATACTTATGTTCTCGCCCATTGACATTTGTCGCCATTTGCTGCGGCAGTAAGAAGAGGGGGAAAATGGGGGAAGACACTAGTGGGTGGAGAGCCAATTAAACTGTGACACAGACATGCAGTTCCACACGTCATCAATTAGCTCTTTCTGTATTCATTGGGTGTTCAATTTGCCGAGTATGGAAACAGATGTACTACACATATGTTACATAATTCCATCAAGCGGGATGAATTTTAGCATTTGTTAGCCCTTCTTTTCTTTTCGCTTTTGCCTAAATTGGATCTCCAGCTGTGGGTGTTCGCTGTGGTCTTGTTTTGTCTTGTCTACTCCTTTGTTCCAATCAAAATATTTTGAGACTCTCTCTGGCTGCCGTGTGTACACTTTATGATGTGGTCATAAATGCTCTCGTCTTCACGCTTTCGCCGGATCTCAATCCGTTTCCAGACCGAAACTGGACCCTCATTAGGCCGAAAACTGCAGAAGACCAGAAAACCGACCGCGTTTTGCGTCACTTGCAAAGGTCGTCACTCAGTTCGCAGTGCCATAAATCTTATGAGTGTGTAACCCTTTTGCTCAGTGTCTGGTCAGTCGTACCTGCTCGACATTCACAGTTTGTTTTGCTTTATACTTTTGTTATGGAAAGTAGTCGGAAATGCATTTTGCATTCTGTATCGATACCAAACTCTTTCTTGCTAGTTGCAGAGAAAAACCGGTTGCCTCTCTCATGTTCATGCTGATTTCAAAACTGTGCTCGTTTAATTTGGCATCTAATTGTTTCAATCTGATTCTCAGGAATAGTAACAATTCCAGTAAAAAGAGTTTTATTTTAAAAACTTGTTATTTGATCTAGATTAGTTAACTCAAGTGTAAATCTTCTTATTCGGAACAACGAGCTACGTCTGATATTTTACATAGTATTATAACACATACATATATCTTCGTAAAGCACGCAGCAGATTGATAACTGATTCAGTTTTTGAGAAACGCATATAGAAATGTTATCGTATTATTTGCGTTTTCTTTACATTAATGAAAAACTGATTAATTAGTAAGTCGTCTACTAAACAACGTCCAAAACGAAATATTCCCATAAATACTAGTGTATTTATATTATAGTTCAGTCCAAATCAATCAAGTGCTTATTTATCTAATGTATTTTATATATTTTTGTCATCTATTTATCTAACTTCCTTGAAATTTTAATTTCGACGACATTGAAAAATTTAATTTTTGTTCTAGGTAAACTTTTTAAACGGTGCCTCAAATAAAACTCGAAAAATTTAGCACATTCACCAGTAACTTTCCTAATCGTTAAGCGTAATTTTAAAGCATAAAATCACAATTAACTTAATGGTACAAAGAATGAGAAAAAACCCTGCAAATCATGTCGAATATAATCATTTGATTTTAGTTAACAGATTGTAAATTATAAAACTTGAAAATCACAAAAAAAGCTTTATTTCCCACAGCGATTTGCTAATGATGTTTCAATTGGCGTGGCGCCAACTCAACTGTCAAGAATACAATATATGTATCGGAGGCGTTGCCTTTTGAATACTAAATTATATTATATGACTTGAATGCTGTTCATTATAGAATGTTAAATAAAATAATTTGGATAATGCCAATACTTCAACTGATGCGTATACGTGATATATAAGCTCAAATTGTTAATAATTTGTAATTCAAATTAAATTTATAAATTTTAAAATGTAAGGAAATTCATTTGATTCTAAGATTTTATTATTTTAAAACTTAAATCTAATCAAAAAATGTGCTAAACACTTTCTGATGAATATTTAGCCGTCGGCTGTTTTTTCTACTCACCAATAAGAGTGTTTTCGACCCGCGTTCGTTGTGACGTCTCAGACTCAGACTTTGACTTTGTTTACACGAGAAGTTTTGTGCCATTAATTAGAGCCACTATTTATGTCCCGAATGTCAAAAATTGCGGCAACAAATCACTTTAATTGAATTTACGCCCAGCCAAGCAGAGAGGAAGCGACGAGCAACGAACGAACCGCGAAACCGGCAAAAGTGGACAAGATGGTCCCCGGATACCGGGCTCCCATCCGGGGTCCCGCGTTGGCCATCAAAGAGAGACCAGCGGCGACCGCGGGCCACAGACCACAGACCACAAAACGAAAAGCACAACGCACAGCACACGAAGCACACACAAATGTTGTAGGCCCGAAAAGCACACGCGAAAATGTAATTCATATTCACATTTACATTCACATGAGTATTCACAATTGGTTGGGAGAGACAGACCGAAGGGAGAGAGGCAATGGAGCGGTGGCTCCTTGTTCGCAGTTGTTGTTCTTGCTTTGTCATTATTATAATTAATTCTGTTATTTTGGGCAGCACACGAACCGGCTCCAGTTGATTTACAGCCAGTTCCTTCTTCATCTTTGCTCGGCATTTTGTTTTGCTTTGTTCATTTATTTTTGTTATTTTGTCGTTTCTTTGCCTTTCTTTCGGCCAATTTCAATTATTCACAATTGGAATCACTCGCCAGTTGAACCGAGACAATGGCGGATCTCTCTGGCCTCTGTGTCTCGCAGTTGTCGGACTTCAAATGCGACACATCAGTGTGGAACAATGGATAACCAAAAAACCCACAGCTGCAGTTTGTAGTTTGTGCATCTTTCCTTTGAGCCAGAGTCCGTCTGGGAGACCGCCCGGTTGTATGCTGAGACGATATCAATCGCTGGATGGCGAATGGAGCAGGACGTCTGGTTGACGCGACGTCGACCTGATAGCAAAGTGTCCAAAAAAATAATATTTGCTGTTCAGTTTGACACAAGTCAGTGGCGGCTGCCGAGACGGAGACCGAGACCGAGGCCGAGAACGAGAACGAAGCTGAGGCCGATACAGAGACCGAGACCGAGAACGAAAAGAGACAGAGACCGATGCAGAGGCAGAGGCAGAGGCAACAGCAGCAGCGACGGCAGCGCGGTCGGCGCACGAAAGAACGACAAGAAGCGAAAAGCAACAGAGACGTTCAATGAGAGTGAGAATATTGCCAGGCAGCAGCAACGGCAGAGGCAGCAGTTACAGTAACACCAACAGCGAAAAGCAAAAGCAAGAGCAGCAGCAACGGCAATCAGATACAGACAGAGGAACGGACGCGTTCCGCGCAGGGGAAAAAGGTGTCGCTTTGGCGGCGGTGGTTGAGAGCCTGTATGTTTTACATGCCGCTGTCTCTGTGAGTGTGTGAGTGTGTGTGTGTGTGCGAGATGTGCGATGACGATGACAAGGAGAACGCCTGACAACAACAGCACAAAAAAAAGGTCATAAACCCGCAGCAACACTTACGCTTGCGAGAACGCCAAAAAGGACAGAGCAGAGAGGAGACGCGTAGCGAGTTGGAGAACGCAAACGAAATGAAAATGAGAATGAGAACGAGACTGGGAATGTGAATGTGAATGTGAATGCGACTGAACATGAGCTGGGAGCCAAAACACATGGCACCAGCACCAGGCCCAGTGAAAAGATGAAAAGCCAGAGGAGCACAAGCAGCAACAAAAACAGCAGCAGCAGAAAAGGCAAGGCGACTGGCAATAAAAACCTGCAGTCTTCTCTCTCTTACTCGCTCTCGCTCTCGCTTCCGCACACACGCAGAGATAACAAAACAACCACCGAAGTGTGCTCTCACAGCCATTGCCAGCCATGCACGAATACACACACACATACACACGCATACGCAGACACATGTCCAATCATTTTATATACGCCATTTGCTGTCTGCCGTAGATACATTTGTATCTTTATGTGCGAAACAAGTCCACGCGGCGTCGCGTCAACTTCCACCACACAGCTCTCTGTATACTTGACACACACACACACACACACACACACACACACACATAAATACATATGTATATCTGTGTCTGATGCTGATGCTGACGCTGACGACATCGACATCAACTTTGGCATCGGCCTCGGCATCAGCGACGAGTCAATTTTGAATTCCAGTTTCGCATCTCAGTGGTTGTTGTTGTTGTTCGTGTTGCTATAATCATTTGATTGTTATTCTTTCTGCATTCTGTTCAGAGCCAAGCCTTCGCTAGCCAGCAATCTGTCCGCATTCACCATCCTCAACATCTCCACCATCATCACCACCACCATCACCGCATCCACTACAACCACCGAAAAGGGCAATCTTACATGTTGTTTTTAGATGGCATTTTGGGGTTCAGCTCGTGACTGCCTGCCAGCATCTATCACACGTTTATCATTTGATTACCACGTCGAATTGTATTGAATTAGCTACATATTTCTCTGCATTTGTTACTTTCATTACAACAGCCCCTCTGCTCTGTTCTGCCTTTCCCCGCTCCCATATCGTTTCTTTGAAAGTAATCTTATCAGCGACAGACAAATGAAAACCACTTTGCGACCTTTTCCGTATTTATTCTGAAAGAGTGGGGAACTAACTTATGTCCTATGATAATTAGCAAGATACTCGCTCTTTGAATGAGGATAGCGACAGACAACTAACAATAATAGTTTATCTTTCCTTTTTTTCGGCAACTCAGGCGGATAAGCGTCTATCTAATAAGGAATATTCTTCGTATTTTAGTAACGTTTCTAGATATTTACTTACTTAATTTTAACTTTTAATTTTAATACTAGATTTTTTATTTTATTTCATAAGAGTAATTAGGTAAAAAAAAAACACTATTTCGATTTAACAAAGATTTTTCAATATAATAAATATAAATCCGGGTTGAGGTTAACTTAATAAAATTAAAAAATCAATTATGAGTTTAGAATATTCTATTTATTTTTATACCCGCTACCCATAGGGTAAAAGGGTATTATAACTTTGTGCCGGCAGGAAATATATGTAACAGGTAGAAGGAGACATCTCCGACCCTATAAAGTATATATATTCTTGATCAGCGTCAACAGCCGAGACGATCTAGCCATGTCCGTCTGTGTGTCTGTCCGTCCGTCCGTATGAAACACTGGATCTCAGAGACTATAAGAGATAGAGCTATAATTTTCGACAGCATTTGTTATGTTTACATGCAGATCAAGTTTGTTTCAAGTTTTTGCCACGCCCACTTCCGCCCTCGCAAATCAATAAAATCGAATAACAAGTGTAATTTTAAAGCTAGAGCTGCAAATTTGGTGGAAGTTATTAAAGAAATACTTTTGTATGAGCAAAAACGCCTACTTACTAGGGGTGTTAGTTGCTTTGGCTGATAATCTGGTGTTTTGGTATTTTGAATGTGGTACTATATCGATATACCAAATATACATTTTGGTATATTTTTTTAATTTTTTGTATATTTTGAAAAAAATCCCGCAATATTTTGCTTTTATTCAACATGGGTAGCGGGTATCTCACAGTCGAGCACACTCGACTGTAACTTTCTTACTTGTTTTAAAATATATTACATTTTTTTAAATTTATTTTCCTGTATTAATTTTAAAACTTAAAACTTTAAAACTTTAAAAAACTATTACATAATACAATAAAAATAAAAACAAATTATTTATTTGTATAAAATAATTCGAAAGATTAAGAAAAACTAGTTTTCTTTTAAGCTTTAGAAAAAAATGTTGTAAGCTTTGCAGCTTCTTTTTTACAAACTTTTTTTAATTCGTCATAAAGAACATTTGGAGTGCATAACAGATAACAAATAAATGAAATATATTGGCAGATTGCTTTTGTGATAAATACCTATTCGAAGAAAATGAACAGGCCACTTTAATAAAGGCAAAATCATTCTTTTGAGAAACCTTTGGCTTATCATTTTCAAGGATTTCAAGTTAGATCTTACGAATGTATATTTTTTTGAGTTACATTGTAACGGTTTTGAAAGAATACTGAATAAAAATTTTAATTTGAAATTGTTTACATGAATAAATGGAAGTAATTGCTAAAGCATAATTTAGTTTTAAATGAGGTAAAGTAAATATAAGTTTCATTTAAATGGTCAAAAAATTAAAATGTTTGCGGCGACAAATTATATTGCCAACAAGTTTTTCGTATTATTGACTTTAAATTAAATAGTATCTAAAGTAAAAGCCAAGAGAATGACTAGATGAAATATTTATTCAAAACTCTCAAAAGGCTATGCGATTTAACAAATATACTCAAACACATTTGAACTCAATTGCGTCTATTCCAACCTTTTTTAATTAAAGTCTACAATATCGATTTGGCAATCACTGCAGCTAAGGGATGTAAATGGAAAGACACTGTGCAAAAAAAGATCTACAATGGTAATTTTGACGATCCAAAAGATACTTTAGAAAAAAGGTTCTCCATTTATATTTGGTTTCAATTAAACTGTTTTGGGATGCTTTTAAAACTAAGAAGAAATTTATCGCACATGTGCTTATAGAAATTGTGCCATCGTTTAGTGATAGTTTAAACTTTTTAGCGAATGGTGGTTGTAAATATCTTTGGACTCGAAAGTCGAAGCAACCCAACAGTTTCAACCCAACGAAATGAACCAAAGCGACGCATCGATCGATGGATGAAAGCGTTCCTCTCTTGTACATAACATAAAAAACGCATTAAGCCAGGCCAAAGCGAAACACTTTACCTCACAATCTTTGAACCTTTCGCAGAGGGGGAAATGCCAATGTTTACATAGCAGGGTGCATTTTATGACATTTGCCTTTTCTGCGCGCATTTTCCAGCCCCGTCTCAATTCGTTACATGAGAGTATCGAATGAGTTCAGTGGAGACGACGACCAGACGAAAAGCTTCAACTACATGCGGGTATGTAGTCATGTACATATGTACTCACATAAATATCGGGTCGATGCAAAATGTTAAATATTTACATACATATATTTATAAACACGACGTCTGCATACGTCGTGGAATTAAGTTTGCAACCCTATTGACTCGATTTTTACATTATATATCCAAAATTAAAAAAAAAAAAACAAGTAAGAAAGTTACAGTCGAGTGTGCTCGACGGTGAGATACCCTCTACCCAATTTTAATAAACGCAAAATATTGCGGTATTATTTTCAAAATATACCGAAAATTCTAAAAAAAAATACTAAAATATACCAAATGGTATGTTTGGTATATCGATATAGTACACCATTCAAAATATACCATAGACGGCTTAATATACCAGATTGTCAGCCAAAGCAACTAAGACCCCCTAGTAAGTAGGCGTTTTTGCTCATACAAAAGTATTTCTTTAATAACTTCCACCAACTTTGCAGCTCTAGCTTTAAAATTACGCTTGTTATTCGATTTTATTGATTTGCGAGGGCGGAAGTGGGCGTGGCGAAAATTTTAAACAAACTTGATCTGCGTGCAAACATAACAAATGCTGTCGAAGCTCTATAGCTCTATCTCTTATAGTCTCTGAGATCCAGTGATTCATACGGACGGACGGACAGACGGTCACGGACATGTATTGTAATTTTAAATTACAGTTGAATTTTATTATATTGGTAGTAGGTTTAATATCTAGAACAATTAATTTACAAAATGAAGTTATACGGTAACATAGTATCAATCAATTATAATTTTGAATTCGATTGTCTTCAATAGTCATTCATTGCCATCTCAATACAAAAATCATCGATACAGCATACAAAATTAATTTAAACGCATTGAAATTTGTTTTAAATAAAAAAAAACTTTTTTCGAAAAAATTTGAGTATATAGAATTTGTGTCAAAGTTTCAGCGAAATACGTGGCAATAAAATTGCGCTAGCTTATTATTTCTGTTGTGTCTTGCGCCAAATAACTCACAATAACAGAACATTTTGTCTTTATTTGTACTATATAACTTTTCCTACAACACATGAAATAAAATGGAGTTTTTCTCAAGGTATTCATTCAAAGAGAGAAGATTGGAACCTCAGCATGATCTGTCCCATCCTGAAAAAAGGGTGATGCCACGTTGCGCACCAACTACCGCGGAATTAGTCTTCTTCCAGTTGCATACAAGGTCCTAACGAGCGTATTGTGTGAAAGACTGAAACCCCATGCTGAAGCACTGATTGGACCTTATCAGTGCGGGTTCAGGCCTGGCAAGTCCACTGTTGACCAGATTTTCACCTTGCGCCAAATCCTGGAGAAGTCTTACGAAAACCAGATCGACACCTACCATCTCTTCGTCGACTACAAAGCCGCATTTGATAGCCCGCGGCGAGATCGCCTATATGCCGCCATGTCTGAGCTTGGTATACCAGCAAAGCTAACTAGACTTTGCAGAATGACATTGAGCAACACCATCAGCTCTGTCAAGGTAGGATGTGGCCAATCCGAAACCTTTACTACCAAGTGTGGCCTCAGACAAGGTGACTCGCTGTCTTCTATACTCTTCAATATTTTAATGGAGAGTATTATAAGAAAGGCTGGTGTACATCGGACGGGCACGATATTAACCAACAGATGTGACCAGCTCCTTGGTTACGCTGATGATATTGATATCATTGGCCGCACCAAGCGTGATGTCACAGGAGCCTTCGGGGCTATTGAAAAGGAATCAGCAAAAGTAGGACTAGCGGTGAATATGGAGAAAACAAAGTTTATGGTGTGCTCTAGCAGAGAATCGCGACGTCTTGATTCTCAGCTGACTGCAGAAAACTATAGCTTTGGGTCCGTCAAGGAGTTTATTTACCCAGACACTGCTATATCAAGCACAAATGATGTCAGTCTGGAGATTAAACGGAGAATAACACTTGCCAACAGGTGTTACTTTGGGCTCAGTAGGCAGTTCAATAGTAGAGCACTCTCTCGACGCACAAAAACCACACTCTACAAGACGCTCATTCTTCCAGTACTCCTATATGGTGCGGAGTGCTGGACAGTGACGCAGTCAGATTCAGCTGCTCTTGGAGTGTTCGAGAGGAAAATTCTTCGTAAAATCTTTGGTCCAATCTGCGTGGACAATGTTTATCGCATCAGATATAACCACGAGCTGTATGAGCTGTACGGTGATGTTGACGTGGCCAGTCGAGTGAAATCTCAAAGATTTCGCTGGCTGGGCCACGTTGCCCGTATGGATGAAGACGCTCCGGCTCGTTAGGTGTTTGATGCGGTGATTGTTGGGACACGAAGGAGAGGACGACCCCGAACGCGTTGGCAAGACCAGGTGATGGAAACCCTGTCCACACTTGGTGTTACGAACTGGCGAAGGCGCGCTCAGGACAGAGACGCGTGGAGGAACATTGCCCTTCAGGCTGAGACCCGATAAAAGGGTTGTCATGGCCATATAAAAATAATTCATTCAAAGAGAATCCTCTATTTTAGCATTATTTGTAAGTAAGTTTTTAAATGGAGGATTTAGACTTTATACTCACCATCCTTTAGGTACAAACGAATTATGAATTTGTTTGAATTGGAAGTGCGTGAAGCTAGCAGGATTATATTATGTAAATAATACGACTCTAAGGAATTTGAATATTAATGGGCAGCTTTTGAATAAACTTCCTGGATATGCTGACTTGGACAACAATGTTTATATTTTTAAAATATTGAAAACAACGACTCCAGAATATCGTGTCAAAGACTAAATAATTAAGTTTTTGTTTTATTTAAATTGTCATTTACAGTTTCAGGATGGCATATCAATAGAAGGAGGGGATAAAATGAAACTTAATATATTATATAACTTTTCTTAAAGTAGTTAAATCGATTTTTATTCTTTTTTTTGGGGTCGTAATTTTAAATAAATCTAACTCGACAATAGCAAGTGTCTTTGTAAAGGCGGAGTCGCCTATTTTGCCTGATATGTACATACATACATATGTATGTGCATTTCCAAAGTTACAAAAGTTATAATACACCTCTACCATACGGCAGGCGAAATAATAAACTACAGATGAATGCACTCTTCATGAGAGTCGCAACCAATTGTCAATAAAACCGCTGCAATAGTATTTTTAAAATATACTAAATAAATATACTAAAATATACCCAAGGCTGGTATATTGAGTAATCAAAGTAACCAAGAACCTACTGCAAAACAACAACAAGATTTTCAGCTTAAGATATCGTGGATGTTGCCGCATCCTTGCAGAACAAACTAAGTCCGAGCTGAAGTACACATTGCAAGTGTATGAGGTCACGACGAAAAGTCATTTAAATATGTTAAAATCCGTGTAGCGCAAAGTAAGATTTAAAGGAAAAAATGCAATGTCCCATTGTTTATGACAACAAGGGATATCGAAAGAAATTCAGAGGTTCCGAAAGTTGAAGATACCTTTCAGTTACAGCCCAATAATATTATATTTTCAATATATATTTAATATATTTACCGAAATGCGCTTTCTCAACGTCTCATGAGATACAAAGGTAAAAGGCGCCTAAAAAATTGCAACCGTATATATACATATGTTAATTTATAACTATTCGTAATTAAATGTAAATCTGGCCCTGATCATATATACAGTAGTTTTTACTCATATGAACTGACAGGCAGTTAGACAGACAGTGAAGGCTGTATCAGTATGGAACTGCAATTTTGAGCTTTAATATCGATCTTCAGAATCACGCGGAAGGACTCAGAAGTCCCTACCTACAGAAATAAGGGTAAAATCAGCTTGGTTACGAATCTGTGTTCACGTAAATACTTACTTAATCTAAGTCAATCATTATTATCCCATCGAACAATACATTACCAGTGATCAAACAACAATCTACTTACATTCATTTAAATTTTCTTTAATGACTAGAGATATATTTTGATGTGCCCTAAAGTGAATTTGGTGTGAATGAAACTCGAAGACATCACAGTTACATAATAATTTATTTAACCTTATGACATATTCGAAAACAGGACTATTTTAATCTAGTTTTAATTTGTTTTAAGCACTGTATTACATTACAATAAAAAGCCAAATTAGTTTATAAGAACAACTCAGAGATAGCGTAACAAATTATTGATTAAAATTGTAAACCGAACTAATTTCCGATAATCTGATTTCGATAAGTTTCATACGTTTTTTTTTATTATTACTTTTTGAATGTGATTGCGAATACATATGTGATGTGTAAGTGTGTGTGTGTGTGTTTTTGTGTGTGCCAATAAACACTATGAATATTCATACTCTCTATGGATGTCTATGAATAAATTCGATGCTGAGAGGTCCCTCAGGTTGCCTCTGCGGGGAATCCCCGCAACGCGACGGTACTTACCAAACAAAATCGAACTCAATAAATAAATCGAACGGAAGAAATAGTTAATAAAATAATTGAAATGAATGAAATCTACTGCGTGAGTATAATGTGGATATTTTTTGTATATTATGAATACATGTGTAGATTGGATAAATGAGCAAATGAATAACAAAAGTTGGGTGGAGGAGGAGAAGGGAGAGTAACTCGTTACTTGATTTGAATTGTGTATAGTTTTTGCACATATTTTTTGCAAATTTCATATATTTTATTCACAATAATTAACTTTTTAAAAAAGAGAATTGCTAATGCTACATAAAAATTTACTAAACAATCTATGTAAATATACATATATAGATATATATATGCATATAATTGAACATAAGCATAAACATAACCGACTTTAGACTACAACTTATGAAAATGGTGTGAAATAATAATAATACAAGAACTAGGATAAAGCAATTGGCGAAATCATTTCATAATTCATAATATTAATGGTAATCATAATCTAAATAATAATCATAATATTAATAATATGTAAGTGTGTGTGTGTATAGGTAGGTATAGTATTTGTGTACAAGTATAATGTATGAAGCAAAACATCAACAAAAATTCGATAATTACACAACATAACTGAACTTAGATGTAATATCAGGATTAAGCAGAGTCAGACACACATGGGCAATATGTGTATGCATATGTACGTGTATTGTATATATGTATACCATATATATACATATATATGCTATATATAAGTTATGTAAGTAGCTTTAAGGTATGTATCGTAAATAACTTCTCGCTCAACTTCTTCTCTCAATGTTCAATTCTGTTTTCTGTTTTTTTTTTTTGCTTCTTATTCATATTTCAATTGCAATGTATTCCCCATTTTTCTTTAGCGTTCCCTTTAGTTTTAATTTACGTGCAATTATTCATAATTATTCATTAATTATTTATGTTTCAATTTTTGTTTTTGTTTTTTTTTGTTTAGATCGAAAGCGCCTTTAACTATGGAGTAAACATGCACACACATCAAAAAACTTACAATTTATAAGATCGAATTTGACATTTCGCATTTCTAATTTTTGTATTCTCATATGTTATTCGATTTGTTTTTTCTTTCTTTTTAGTATTTAGTTTTTCGATTTCGATTATATTAATTTTGTTTATGTTCACAAAACCAAAATAAGTTTCAGACGGTTTCGCTAATTGTGTTTAATTACGTTTTTCTCTTCTTTTTTCGATTTTACGTCTTAGTTTATATACAGGAACTTAAAATTTATCTAAGAACACGACACAACGAACAATATTTGACAAAATTTATGCTAAAAGTGCGGCGCTGTGTCTCTGTGTTAAGTGTATAAGTGTTTGAGTGTGTGTGTGTCTGTGTGTGGAAATTGTTAAACAATTTGTTGTTGTCTGTTGTGGCCTACAATTGCATTTGATGTACGAACTGCACTTACAATTAGAATCTACTACTCGAATTGTTGTTGCTGTTGTTGTTGTTGTTGTTGTATTGTTATTATTATTAGGGGTAGTACAATGTATTTTGTATATGCATATATTATTCATAGTTGAAATTGTTATTATTAATTAATGCGTATTTAATTATTAGAGCGTTGAGAGAAATACAAATACAAATACATACATATACTATATTCATTCTGCGTCTCATTTCATTCATATTTTCAATTTTCTTATTTATTTTCTCATCTTTTCTCATTTTGTAATTTTGGGATTCTCTGATCATTTGCCTTATGCCATTTGTCATTTGCCAAGCATCAATTTAACTGGGCGATTTACATTTGTAATTGTTTATAGATATTTTAAGAACTGACTTATTAATTAACTGCATTTCATTAAACGTAGACTTCAACTCCCCTTGTTCGGCATGATCTGCCAACGAATTTAGCTTTGAAAACAGCGACGCCAACGCAATTTCCTTTAGTTTTTTTTCCATCCCCATCCACTTCCATATCGAATTCCCAATCTCCCAACTAATCCGCTGCGTTATAACATATAGTACACATCTGGATTTTGTACTCTGTCCGTACTCAATTGATCGATCTCGCAACTAGCATGGAAAGTCCATAATCATTTCGTTTTTTATTGAATTCTGATTTGGATTGGGATTGGGATTCGCATTGGAATTGGGATTGGGGTTGGCTAACTGCTAGTAGGTAGCAAAGCCCATGGCGCCGGCGCTGCTGTTGTCCAAAGGTCACTGGTGCATTTTAGTGGCATGATGACCCATGCTAAGACCCAAGTTCAGGTGATGGTTGTTGTGATGCTGCTGTGCCGCCTGGGCGTGGTTGTGATTGCTGCTGGAGTTGTTGTTGTTGTTCTGCTGTGTGGCCTGTCGCTGTGAGTTCTTCTTGTTCTTCATGCGACGATTTTGAAACCAGATCTTAACCTGCACATAAATGTACTTTATGGTTAACTCATTGCCCAAACATTTATCTTTGGTCCACTTACCTGACGCTCTGTCAACTGCAGATTGCGGGCCAACTCCCAGCGCTTCTGTTTGGACACATACGCATTAAATAGAAACTCCTTCTCCAGCTCAAGGGTCTGGAACTTGGAATACGGCTTGCGCTTTTTTCGCACCGACACCTGTCCGGTCCATTCGTGCATCGCATTCGTCGGTGTCATCGGTCCTACGGCACCAACCGACAGACCTCCTGAAGTTCCTACACAAAAATCAATAATAATTTAAGGAATTAGAATTTAGAAAATTTGTAAAAAATTTAATGAAGGACCCTGATCAACATAACAAATTTAAATTAAACACCAAAGAATAAATGCCTTAGCCTTCACACTTCATACTTCATGGCGAAACTCAAAACATATGCACATATAATATGAACTCTAGATGGCGCCAGTACACTTTTTTCGTACGTCTGTCCCATGTATTTGAACTACTATAAAAATACACCACACTTTAAACGATTTTAAACATAATGCTATTTAATAGTTAGATATTAATGTGTCCGCACTTTATATGCTTTCTTCCTTATATAATATATTCAAATAATATTATATTATAATACTGAATATATAGACATAACCTCCTTAGCACTAATTTCATTTCTGAGATCACAATAATTAAACATGACTTCATTCTAAATTGAGAAATCCATCAAGTACGTATTTAATAGTTTATACTAGTATGTAATCTAAATTGTAAATATTACTGCTATACTCGTTGTTTGTCATAAAATAGTAAAAATTATATAACTAAGTTGTTTAATGAAGATAAAATTAACTCAAGCCTAAATGAATAAATCACAACTGAACAACTCAATATGAAATAAGATAAAATCAAATAAAGAGCATCTCATGTTGTGTATTTTAACCTAACTTTATGCTGTCTAATGATATTTTGTTTATGCTAAGCATCAATTTTTTAACATTTTACTCAACCCAAGACTGTCATGTGATTGCAAGTTTACAATTAAATTTTCAACTGATAGTAATAATAACTTTGAACAGATTTAAATTGTTGTTGTCGTGGAGGAGGACACTCCCTCGTTGACAGGAAGGAGCATAACCTCGGTCAAATGTCGCCTTTGTGAATTTATGAGGCATTTGGCAATACGCTAATTAAACGGCAAACTTGACGTCGCAACAACAACTGTCGCAAATTTGCAATTTGCATTTCGAGTTGCCAGCTAACTGTGTTTACAAATACAAAATAACATACTAGTTGTTAGATATGCCTAGAATATTTACCTGTGCTCGAGTAGGGCTCGGGGAAGGCGCGCAGTCCGCCTGGGGAGGAGTAGGTGGGCGTCTCATAACTGGACTGCGAGGTGCCCTCCACCGATTGTCGCGCCGCTGCTGCTGCGCTGACTGATGCATGGCGCTCGTCGGTGGCGCTCATGTAGGCCGCCGCTGCTGCTGAGCTCGGCTGATCACGGTAGTTGGGCCAATATGCTGGCTGTAGAGTACAAGAGGAGAGACAGAGCGAAAGAGAGAGAGAGGTAAGTTGAGGGTTGACATTGAGTTGTTTACGAGACGCCTGACTCGCAATTTGAGACGGAGGCAACGTTGTTGTTGTTGTGTTGGCCTCGCACACTCACCTGAAACTGGGTCTCTGGGTAGCCGTAGAACATGGGCTTGCGATCCCGGTCGAGATAGTATGGCGAGGCATGGTACTGGTTGAACTCGTTTTCATATGGCCACGGATGCGCATGTCGCTTAACTGGCGTCGTGGCATCCGCCTCGAAGCCGGGCCTGATCGCGGGTATATGTATTGGCGCTAATGAGATGGACATGTCTGGGGGTGAAATCAAATTAAAAAAAATGTTCAGTTAAGGTATTGAGGTTGCGCTGTATAATTTATGTCTACCTAAAGTAATTAAAGTAATTATCTTCTAAAAGTAATCTGAGCTTATTTATATAATCTGATTAAAGGGAAAATTAATTAAGATAGTATCTTATTATACTAAACTACATAGTATCCAATATTAACTAATCTTAGATAAATAAAATACTTCTATGTTATTTAAGATATCAGAGATACTTAACTATTTCATAAAAAGTGTCTGTCACATTGAATTAAACAATACTCCTAAGAATTAAATATATATATTTTTTAAGTAATTTACGGATTAGCATGGTAAGTTATAGAATGAAATATTTCTGGTACGAGAAATAAACATTTTGTAAAATAGGAAAAAAATGTAAATAAAAATCTTATTATAGTTTAAATATACTACCACATTTTATATCTTATTTGGTTTAATTATTAAACGAAATTTGTTTATTTTAAATTGCTAAAATTACTTTTTTACTTTAATCTGGTAATTAAGAATAAATATATTTTTGTATTTTAAATATTAAAAGATTTCTTTAAATTTAAAGCATTATCAAAATATTTAAAGTATATATTTAGAAATATTTCCCCACGAAATTATTTTTGAAACTAACGAAACTACCGAAACTCATTGCAAAACACAATTCTTATTGCTTATTCAAGGGAACAATAAGAGTCTTCAGCAGGATCACGAGTTGCAGACAGTGACTATTCCAATTGGAAACCAAGAATGAAGCGAGTGCTCACCTGCTTGCTGAGAACTGACACTGGAGGGAGAAACACTCGCCGTTGTCGGCGCCACAATTTGACTTTGGCCAGACGAGACCACCGAATTTTGTTGCTGCTGTTGTTGGAGATTTGAGGAGGCGCCACTCGAGACGCTGTTGGGCGTCTGTTGCTGCTGCTGTTGCTGCTGCTGATGATGAGGGGACGTGAGATGCTGGGGCTGCTGTGTGGCGGGTCCAGTTGGAGTCTGTGCGGGACTAAGGGCTCCGCCAACTGGCGCTGTTGCCAGCTGTTGTTGTTGCTGCTGCTGCTGTTGTTGTTGTTGCTGCTGCTGCTGCTGTGGCGGGGGCAGATGCTGGAGTGACGTCTGTTGCTGCTGCACGGGCACAATTGGCACAGGTGGGGGATCCTCATACATGACCGCATGTGTGGGTGTGGAATGTGTTGTGGGCGTCGTCTGTTGCTGCTGCTGCTGTTGTTGCTGTTGCTGTTGCTGCTGCTGCAACACCGATGTTGGCGTGGACAACGCAACTGAGGCGGATGAGACGACCGTGGGTTGCAGGTGATGATGCAGTGGCTGAGGCTGAGGCAGGTGGTGATGGTGGTGCGGATGATGATGCAGTTGCTGCAGATGCTGCGCGGACTGTTGTTGCAGTTGCTGAGCGGACTGTTGTTGCAGTTGCTGAGCGGACTGTTGCTGCATTTGTTGTTGCTGTTGCTGCTGTTGTTGCAGCTGCTGTTGCTGTTGCTGCTGCTGCTGGTGGTGTTGCTGCAGAGCCGCCGCCGCCGCACTGCTCGTCGAGGTGGGATGTGGGTGGGGGTGTGGGTGGGGATGGGGATGGGGATGGGGATGTGTGTGATGTGGCCCCCACCAAGCCCCGGCAGCGGCGTGCGACCCGACTGCCGAGACATCGTGGGGGTCGTAGAGAGCGCACGCCAGCGGGATGGTTGGGGTTTGGGGAAGGGGTGGAATATTTACGGTTATTTTGAATGTCTTTCAGTCAAACGGCGGGAACGAAAGGCACACTGCGCGCCACACACACACACACACCAACTCCAACACACACTTGTGCACTCTGAGGAGAGCACACACCAAGCAGGGAAGCGGTCCAAGTCCACAATCCCAGTTGGCTCCTTTTAACTTTCTCCTTCTCCTTCTCCGGTTCCTTTTTTTTGTGCTCACTCAGTTGCAGTCAACTGATTAATGTTAATTGCACTTAATTCGAGTCAATTATATTGCAATGTTTACTGCCGTTTGCTGCTGCGCTTTAGTTTGATTTTTATTTGCAGTCATATGAAAACGTTTTTTTTTATTTTTATTTTTTTTATTATTCAACCAGTCGATGGTTAGCTCACGCACACACACACACGTACGTAAACACGCACGCACGTATACAAGCTGACTGGCACTCACACATGCACGCACACACGTACAGAGCTCGTTCGAGGGTGAGAGAGAGCGACAGAGAGCACTGTCCGTTGTCGAAGAGGTTGAAGAATGGGACGAAGAGAGCGCGAATTAAATGCCACCCACAGTTTGTTCGATGTAGTTGATGGGGCCAATGCTTTTGATCAACAGTCAGTCAAAGAGACACGAGCACAGGGTGATTACGGTGTTTCAGATGTTCAAAAAATCAGATGATTTCAGTTTTGAGAACTTGCACTATTTTATTGCATTTATTTTTCATTTGTAATTTTTAATATTTGTTATTATTATATTTATAGTTTAATGCCGGCACAAATGGCGCGTGAAATTTTCAGTGCGTGAGAGCGAGTTATTGTTGCTGTTGTTGTAGATTTTTATTATTATTATTTTCGTCGCTGCTGTTGTTGCTGCCGCTGCTGTTTTTTTTTTTTTTGCTTTTTATGTTTGCTGGCCATAAAATTTGATTTTACGATCAAAACAAACAATTAAACTCGTCGCCCGCAACAGTTAACAAAATGTTGCCATTCCTCAGGCATATTCACATATACTTTGATTTTTGTACACCGCGAATAATTATTATTATATTGCAAATAATTATTTTAGTCTTGTTTTTATAAAGTTGTCATCAATATAATATCGAACTGCACGGCCACAATACTCCAAGCAGAATGGAAAACGAATCCGTTCAAGTCAAACTAAAGTTCTTGTTCTCATTTACTTTCGTCGATGTTGCAGTTGCTGCTTGCGATACTCTGTTAGTCGTTTTTGTTGTTTGCCGTTGATATTAAGAGACAGACAGACGCCCGCACGCCTTCCAACCGTACTGAGCGAAGCACAAATCTACACTGACAACGCCAGCAAGCAAAAACGGCGACAACCAGCAGAGGCAGCACCAACAGCACCAACAGCAGCAGCAGCGACAGCGACAGCAGCAACAACAGCAGCAGCAGCAGAGGCAGCAGCAAAAGCGGTGGAGTCTTGTTTTCGACTCTCACTCTCACACAAACAAGACGACATCGTGGACAGGCGACAGACGACGGCAAGAGTCAGTCGAAGTCAAGATGTGAACAAAAGGCATTCAATACGTGTGCCTGACAGCGCGGCGCCTTCTATCCGTGTGCGCCCAACGAAAGAGAGCCTCGCTCGCGCATGCGCCTGCTGAGAGTAGCTGTTATTCTGTTCTGTTCGTGGTGGTGGTTGTTGTTCTTGTGTTGTTGCTTGTGCGCTCTCTCTTTGCGGCGCGCGTTATGCACACGCACAGTGTGCGTGTGTGTCTGCATGTGGAGATGCAGTCAATACGTATATGTGTACACACACAGCGTGTACGTGTATCCCCATGGCCTGTAGAGCTTAAAGAGAAAGAGAGCCAGAGAGCACTAACGTCCACTTACTAAAAAACCCTGCCAACAATTTTTTTTTTTACATATTTTCCTTTATACGTAGAGAGAGTAAAACAATTTCGATATTAATCAGTTGGTGGAGATTTAGCAGGTGCACGGACCAAGGGACGAATGCATGCCAGCACACGTATACACACACACATACACACGACACTTACACAGTGTATATGTGCTTAGCCTTTGTTCGCTCTTTTCAACTACACGCTCTCTCTCTCCCTGGCTCCCACTACTATGCTCGTGCTCACACGTACAGTCGTCTGTGTGCATTGGCAGCAACAACGAAGTTCGTTTCTAGACGTTTGCTGTTTGTTTGGGGCTGATTTGAATATGTATTTAACTCTCGCGCACCGCAGCGCCATCTATGGCCGAGATTTTGTTTGGAAAGGGACTTGGGAGGTTGCCACGACATTGTCGTTGGCGGCATGCGATGTTTTTGTTTTTTTCTTTTACCGAATTACAGTTTGCTACTTGTGGGCCACCCTTCCCAACGAGAAACAATATTAAATTCATTTGGGGCGACTTCAAGTCGCACACGCAGCGCGAAAAAGCATATTAAATTGACCCCTTTCCAGGCGCTAATTAATCAGAATGAGTTAAACAAATACAACTACACACACACACACACACACAATAAGAAATAAGTAATAATAATCATAATGACAGTAGACAAATTGAGACAATTCGGAAATTGCCTTTCAGTGTGTCTCAGTGCCTCAGCTACCCTTACTCAAAGTCTAGGAGAAAGGTCTGCGGGTCTCATTTTGTCCCATTCGCTGCAGAATGTCGAATTTAACGCTGCAACGGACAATTATGATCGTTTTACGACAATTTTCCCATTACAAGATGGCAGAAAATGTTGACAAATCATAAAAGAGCAAACGAATTTCCCACACAACCCTTTTCAAGAAGGGTGATAAGCATTAACATAACTTAATCTTATTCATACTACGTATTTATATTTCTATTTTATGTACAAGTTATTCTACTAATCTTGACGAGAAAGGGAAAGAGAGAACTTACCTGGTGGCTGGGAACTGATGCTGGAGGGAGATATATTCGCCGCTATCGGCGCAACGATTTGGGTTTGGCTGGACGCCACTGCTGAGATTTGTGTAGTTGCCGTTGGCTCAGCTTTAATTGATGCCGAAACTCAAGATCCTCGAGTTCAATGTGTCTTTAGGCTGTAAAAGAAAGTTGAGAGTTGAGAAATATGTGATAAATGCCAAGGCGCCGCATTATGGCCATTTTGGACAGCGCACACTTAAGGGTTAAGGCGGCATCATCCGTCCTTGCCCGACCAGAGAGCTGAGACGAGCCGTCCAAAAGGAGAAGTCATCTTGTGAGTTTATGGCTGGCGCAAACGTCTTGTTTGCATTTGACACCGCGCAGGTAATAATGCATTCGGCCCAGACAGCCAACCAGGGTGCAGAGAGCAGAGCGCCGCGTTTACAGGGTGCAGTGTATGGAGTGTGCAATGTGGTTGTAGAGATGCCCCGGAGTGCGGAAGTGAGCGCCGCGCTAGGCAAATACTCAGTGAGTGACGGGCAGACAGAAAGACGGAGGGACGGATGGATGACTGGGAAACAGCCAGTAAGACAGCCGTCAAACACGTCGTAAAATTAGTTTCCTCGTTTCGCATTTGCATTGTGCAATAGCTCTGGCTCACACTTCAACTTCCAATTCCACTTCCCGGTTCCCTCTGACTTCAACTCCGACTATGACTCTGACTCTGACTCTGAGTTTGCCTTTGACATTGCCTTTGGCGGTGTCAGGGTCAAAGTCAAATCTATTTGTACTTTCACACACACTCAGACATAAATCTACTCAAGCATGCAGCGATCGCTAGTTAAAGACATTTTCAACGCCATTCCCAGTTCCGATTGCCTCATAAAAACCATTCGACCATTTGACTCCTTTAAAATATATGCAAATGACTTTATTTAAATATGTCACAATGAGAAAATTAAATTTAAAATATGTCTCCAGCGATCAATTTAATTTATCGACTAATACTTCAAATATATTTCAAATTGAGTAATAATTGTACTTAAAAATTTACAAAAAATCTTCAATGAAAGTTGTTTTCAGTGATTAAAACTTCAAACTTCAAGAAAATTCGAAATAGTCTTTGGAGATCAATTGAAATCGTAAAATAATTTTCAATTTAAAATGAAGTAATGTTACCTTAAGTTAAGTACTTTTTCTTTTTAAAAATCTTAAAGAATCAGAATAAATTAAAATCCCACGAAATATCATTCTTTTATATAATAAATAATATTAGTATTTATTCTTTTTGTCTTGTTATAATAAAGAAAACTTTTCAAGATATCCTGCAAACATAAAACGCACATTTTTCATTCAGTTTCAACTGTGAACGTGTAATTATTTGTCAACAAACAATGAAACCTTTCATTCCCGATCCCTTCACTTCACAATATGAGGGGGAACAAAATATGGAAACAAACAAAAAATGAGAAGAAACAGAATGAAGACAGAGGGGCCATTAAAAAAGAGTTTCTTCCATATTTAACGATGCTCAAATTTGAATAAGTTAATTAACAAAATTAATATTCAAATGGGTTTATTGCCGCAATGGCGTCTTATGGCTTCATTATGTGTGTGGACCCAGTCCGACTAAAAAGACTCAGACAACTATAAACAGAAACGAGTATGATCATTTGAAATAAATTCACATGCAATATGAAGAAGAAGCAGCTACATACACAAACGGCAGCAGACAAACCACAAGAATTCCCGTAGACAGTTATCTATGGTGAGAGAAAAGTTCATTGGCTCTCGGCCATCCATAAAAAAAATAAAATACAAGCACAGAAATCTGGTTTTTTTTTTGGTGGTCTACGACTGGAAGTCTTGGCGATGCTGCGAACGAATTAAATTAAATTTTGTGTTATCCAATTAGACACAGCACAACTCATTGCCGCACCTCGCCTGGCTCCACCTCAGCATCCATCCCTCACTCCCTCCTCTCTTGTGGTCCCTTTAATTTAACGATCTTTCTCCCAGCTAATTATGAGACGGCTCACAGTCTGTTTTGTTTGTCTTTCTGTCCCAGAGCCAAATGACATTGCTCTGGCTGTTGCTGAGAACTTTTAATTGCCTTGAATTTCTTTATTCCCAGAACCCTTTTGGCTTAAATTGTTTTCCATGTAAAGAGAAGAAGAATCGAGATATGAGCTCAAAAGGGAGATTCGAACTAAGCACGGAAACTCGGCGCATTTCATTGGCGTGGATGAAAAATCTTGTGGTTTTTCTTCTGTTCGGGATCCGGTCTTAAGGAGCCGCCACATCGAGATCGAACAAGTTTCTTCATTCCTGTTTTTTATTAAAATGAAAACGTGTTCGAAGCGGGCCTCTCAAACATGGCTATTCGTAAGAAAAAACAGCCAAAAGAAACTCTGCTATAATAGAGACTCTTATATATGTAGTCTGTATTCATACACACACATGCAGTCCATATTTAGAACAAAGAAGAATGAACAGACTGCGCAACCAGGGATGACAGAATTGAAAGAGAACATGGCAGAGAGAGAAAAGCAGACCAATATGGAATATCGATGCAAGACATTTTGTGGAACTCGTAGAAGGAGAAATCCATTGAAATTGGAATCATCGTCGTCATCATTGGGATGCATTTCTGGAGCATGTGTTGCTGTCTCTCAGAAGTCGCCTATTTGTCAGACTGCCTGAACATGAACACAGCCCCTTGAAGCAATTCAGCGATTCTCAGTTTCAATTTCAGTTTCCTCCTTTTCTGTATTGTTGACTTGTCTCCTTGTCAAATTTATGATGCTCAAACACAATGCACTAAATACTCGTATTTGAGTGTGGCATTGTAATTGTTGCAACAACATGTAATCGCTGTCGATGCCTCAATTCAGATTGCAGACTACAAATATTCGATATGCGGGCTGTTTAATGGCCAGTAAGAAATTTTTGGCAGCTTCAAGTAATAATATATACGAAATTTTTGATAACATAAAACGAAAAAGTGTAAGAGGAATTTTTCAAGATTTCAAAAGGCTCAAGTACAATTTTTTATATATAATCAGCAATTATTTTCCTATTTATATATTTATAAGATACAATTTATAAAATACATTTTGTGAACATTTTAACGATTAGGGTTCATCATTTATTTTGTTGCTGATCACCCAATAAACGACTTGATTTCTTACTCAACAAAGTAACAAAGATTTTTGTATTATATTTTATTTTATTCTATCTAAGATAGATCTAAATTGAATTTAAATTTCAGAAGATTTCAGCTCAATTACTTTACACTAACACACTTGTAAACTAATGAGTTTATGCACTCGCGAAAGAATTCATATAAAATGCCAATAAAAATAATACTACATATGTTATTGTAGTAGCGAAAGTGAAATGTGGAACAATCAAATAGTGATTAGTGCGTTCGTTAAACGCTTGGCCAATAAACTGTAAAGTTATATAAACTTATTTATCATGATATGGAAATATTCTTTACGATGTGTTACAATAAAACTTGTTGATGATTCTTTTTAATACTGCTGGACAGACAGTAAGCGCCTCAATTGGGCAATTAGAGACCCTGTTAAAGCACCTGAGAAAGTGCCGTGTTTCTCTCTCTCTCTCGCTCTGTCTCTCTATCTGTTTGTAATTGTTGTTGTAGCTGCTGCTCTCTTGTTTACTGTGTACTTAAACAATATTTTAGTACAATAAATCTAGCTAGTTAACTGCTTTTATTGCCAGCAAAGCGTTTTACGACAAGCAAACAGACGCAAACAGGGTGCCTCAAAAGGCAACGTCAGGGTGCGATGACAGAGAACAACTCTTTCGAATTGTGCCCCCGTGTGCATGTATGAGTGTGTTGCCAGTTGCGAGTTGCATGTGGCAAGTTGTAATTGTATGTAGATTTTATTATATATTGCAATAAAACCAGGAATGAGAATGAAAATAAAAGTAAACAGCCCTTAAATGAAAGCAACACTTTTCGGCCACTTTTACGATACGTAAATCATTTAACAATTCAAATTAACACTACTTTATATAATGCAGTATGGTAATCCGAGAGGTTTAATCGTTCAGCGAATCATTCATCTTTCGCAATGATCTCCAACGACCTTCGGCCATATTAAATATTTCATTATACGCCACACGTCGACAGACAGTCGAGGACGTCGTTTTGGAGCTGAGAAGCGAGGAAGTGGCAGGGGGGAAGGAGAAGGGAAAGGAACAGACAACAGTCGCGGCCATAAAAATTGACACATTTGTAGTCACATCGGGTTGGCCAATGTTCTCGGTGTTCTCGGTGTTGTGCTCTGTGTGTTCTATTCATATTCTGTGCACTGGCTCTTTGTCTCTCTGGCCAATTGGCCAAATGGAGAGTCATAAATATGCCGAGGTCTGTTGAACTTGAAACACATGCGAGTCGCTGCCGCGAGTCACTTTTATGGCCAGCTCTTTTAGCATCTCTTGGCATACAAATCGCTATCAACAACAACAACAGAAGCCACAACAACAAATACTGAAGGTTCTCACGCAGTTATTGATAATCGATTTTTTGGTTTTGCAGTTTTTCAATTCCCACACACACTATGCTTAAAAAATTAGTATACTACTATCGTTAGTATTGTAATTGATAACTGCATGCAGCCTTAATGAGCAATCAAATGATTTATGTAATGTGTTTCTGCTTTTTTTTTTTGGCTATTTGATTTACAATTTCCATGTTGATATTTGGTTTGCGCTTTATGACCATTGCGCCAAGGTGTTAATTGCTCTGCTTCAGACAGAGCGACCAACAAGGTGTTAATACCACATTTATGGGCATTAAATTGGCCACCAGTTTCATTTCGAGCTGCAGTGAGTTATGAAGTCGTTAGTCAGATGGTCTCATCTATATCTTTGAGCGATAAAAGTGAGTTGAAGCGGTAGAAGATGAATTGTGTATTGGCAAATTAATCATTATAGCAGTATCACACAAGAGATTATGCTCAGTTTGTTTTAGTGAAATTCTCTGGTATTTAATTTTTAAAGTTTAAAGTTTTTCTCAAATGTAAAGCCCTCAATCCGCTAAGCTGGTGGCAGATATAAAACTCATTTTGCCAAAAGCAAAAAAAATAAGTGAAATCATCAATTTTGTTTTTTTTTTTGCCTCTATTCTGTTTTCTATTTTCCCATTTTGTTGTTAGCTCTAGTCTTGCTCTCTCTCTCTCTCATTCTGTCTCTCTTTCTTGGCATCTCAACTTTCTTGGCATTCTGTTATCTTGCACAGCAGGGGGGATGGAAACTTTGTTGCTTTTACTTTGTTCTGGACGGTTCTGGTGAGCTGGAACCCTGGGGGACTTGGCCTGCCTCTTAAAGAGGCAAGCACAAAGCGAATGCCTCATTTACATAAGCATAATTTACACATAGAGTAGTTACATAGCCAAATAGCAAACTCACTCACATACACACACACACACTTGCACAACGAGGCCAAGTTAGACACCCACACATACACGCAGTGGCAACATGGCTGCCACAACAACAGCCAAAGTCAGCAAAATATTTATTCAAATAGCGTGTGTCCCATCTCCATCCATCCATCCATCCAACGTATTTCCCCCCTTTGCTCCTGCTCTGCTCTCCGTGACCGTCTCCCTAAAGGTTAATTTCAGTTTCGCTGAGGCCATTGGCAACCCTCGTCAACGTCCCCTGCCTCCCCTTTTCCCTGCCACTGCTGATGACGCCAACAACGACGACGACGACGACGACGCTGCTGGATACGAGTAGCAACCCCCAATGAGCGAGCAAGCAAGCAAGCGAGCGAGCGAACGGCAGTCGCGATAAGCAAAGTCAAAAGCATTCAAAGATTTCAGTAAAATGGAAAATGTGGGGGGAAAACGAACAAAAAAAAAATGAAGAAAAACATGGCATAGCCAACTCTGAAGCAACCCCAGCAAAAAGCTGTCGAGCTGTTTTCGCCGAGCAGCCAGCCGACGGTATTCGGCAAACACTTTTGCTGACGTTGTCGCTACGACATAGATACACATACATACATACACACACAGGCACAACCCCAACATGGCTGCGGGGTGCAGAACTGACTGACTGAAAGACTGAAGAACTGACTGTTTTCGCCTGTTTTGCTGGCTGTTCTTGTGCTTGTTGTTGGCATAATATCGATCCCTCTTGGGTCGTTGCCTGCGCTCAATGAGTTCTCAATTTACTCTGTGCTTCCCCCTGGTACCCCCTCGCCCCATTGGGCACACCCGTGACTCTCTGCTTGTGTATAGATTTCGTATCTATATGTTAGATACACGCCACAAAACTTTTCACAATTTAAGTGAATTTCGTATCGATACTTTGCAGCATTCCTGCGTGATTTCCATTTTCGATTAAAAAACCATCGAGACGTTGACATTATTAATTGAATTATAAATTTAACATTTTATTATGATGTCTCCAAACATGCCACATCTTCTGCATGTGCAATGCGCTACGTGATATGCCTGGAATCGTCTCCCGACACGACTTTTCCCCCTCTTCGTTCTTATTCCAGTCGATTCGTGGAATTTCAGCTGAGTAAGCTGGTAATGGAGGACCTCAAGCTAATTTTCATTAGGGTGCATGTTGATAATGAAGCACAGTGGAACAAATATAAAATATTTGTATACCCGTATTTCCCAATAGGGAAATACATGTAACAGATAGAAGAAGGCTTGCCCTACCGTCAGTCCGAGATCTCATAGATTATAAGAGGTAGAGAGCTAAAATTTGTGACAAAATTGTTATATCAAACGATTAGATATGCATTTCAGTATATTTCTGTATTTTTTCGGTATATAAACTTTGTATATTTAAATGAAAATACCGCAGTCTTACTTGTTAATACTGTCAAATGCACTTGCAACCACTGTAGATTGTTAGACTGAGAAGAATTCCAAGTCGCAGCGAACTCGATTAGCTCAGCGACGAGGCGGGCTCAAGATAACAAGTCCAACCGGTCTGTCTGTCCGTCCGTCTGTCTGTCCATCTGTCTGTCTGACGGTCCGTTGGAGACATGCGAGTAGAAAGCCACAATCAGAAATTTAATAATGGCTGCACAAAAGGCAGCACGAAGCGCGTTGACGTGCACATATTTTACGAGTTTTATACACACAGTCCGGGGCCAGCGGATTCGTGTTGTATCTGACGGATGCACATGCTTCAGACAGACAGAGGGACGGACGGAGAGAGACAGGCGGGCATCGCATTCCACTTGCTGGAGAGAAAGGTAAAGGAAACTGAAAAAAAACAACAACCGAAAAAGAAACGAATGAAGTCATTAAAAATGGCCTCCCTTCGTTTCCTAGTGAAAGCGGCTCTCACCTGCTGCTGTCAAGGGTCAGAGGTCAGCAGTTAAGCAAGTCCTGCCCCTATACGGTTGTTGTTGTTGTTGCTGCTGCTGCTGCTGATCTGACGATCGTCAGCTGCGATGGCTGCCCGCAGGAGCAACGAGGCAATGACGATTCCTGGCCTCGATTAAAGGCAAGCGATAAGCAAACGGCTAACAACTATAGTTGGCCAAGTTGCTGCCTGTTTTTTTTTAGTTTTTGTGAGTGTGTGTCGTCCATTTTTATGGCTTCATAAGTGGAACTTGGCTGCTTTTCTTTTTCGTGTTTTTTTTTTTGCCTCTTGTCGCGCACGATTTTCCCTTTGTTCTGGCGAAAGTCGTAAACATTTTCGACAACTACAAGCTACAAGCCCGCGAGCAGGTTGTGCTCCCTTCCCATCCCCGTCCCAGTCCGGTCTATCCACTGTCCTCTGATGTCGGCGAGCGTGGAAACAAGTCGGCATCACACAATGAGAATATAGTTGTAAATGTCAAGATTTTGAAATGCATCGCTTAATCGCTGACCAAACTGATGATGATGATGATGCACCTGACAGTGCCATCTGTTTTGGTATCGGCTCAGATCACTTTTGGACCAAAAAGAAATCATTTGAAGCCAGCGACCGGATTGGCAATTAGCCCAGTTTGTTCAATTTCTCATGGCCATAAAAATTCACTTAAACTTTTTGAAATGAATTCATGATTGACTGCCACCCAAGTGGCATATCAATCAAGGGGGCAGGAGGCAGGGAAAGGAGCTTGCACCCCTCAGGAAAATCTACTCACTTCTCGTTGTTGTTGTTGTTGTTTTTTGTGTCGAGCGCTTTTGTGATTTTTGGCAATTGATTTAATGTGTCATTCATAGATTTTTATTGCGTCATTTTATTGCCGTCTTTAACTTCCGATTTACCACAATTGGCCCGCTTGGACACTGCCCCCAACCAGCCACGCCACGCCCCCTCCAATGTCATTCTCACTCGCGTCCTTACACTGTATGTATGTGTGTGTGTGTGTATGTGTGTGGCATCTTAACAGGGAAATCATGTACTCGCCGTACTTTACTTTATTTATTGCCATTTTTTAATACCGCCCCGACTCGCCGGCCGGACATTTTAACACCCTGCACGCTGTTGTTGCTGCTCTTGCTGTTGCTGTAGCTATAACGGTTCTTGGGGGCATGAAGGAGGCACAAACAAGCAGAGAGCTGGCGGCCACTTTATGTTACAATAATGTTCCCTCGACACTGGCTGCTGCTGCTGCTTGCAATCGAATTGTTTTGGCCATAAAAATCAAAAAGGTAATTCGAGTAGCTCGACTGCCAGCCAGCCATGTCCTTAACCGGACTCTCCCATCCTCTTTTCCGCCTACTTAGTGCTACTGCTTAAGGGATTTTAGCAATTCAAATGCGCTCATCATTTACATATGGAACAATTGCCAAAATGACAACTACATTTTGTAGTAAAACTTACCTAAAAGTTGTCGAATTTGTCCTCAAAGTTATTGCGCTTCTTTTAATTTAAGTGAACTGCAAGGAAAGAGAAATTTGAATTCATTAATTTGTGTAGATTGAAGACAATTTTAAAGTTAATGAATAATGAATAAATAAATTCAATTACAGCTGCATTACAAACTTTTTCGATGAAAAAAACGGCTTAACGTGTTATCCCAATTTCACATTTGTCGGATAACTAAATTATTATTATTATTATATGAAAGGTAAATATACAAATCTATGCTACTTTCAATTTCGCAAATGCATAAACACCGCCAGATGTGTTTTTAATTTGATTAAGTTGCTTAGAACACTAAGCATTAAAAGTATTCATGAATATTTCATATAAAAAAATGTTTGAATTATTAAATCAGTTTTAATGTTTATTGAGTGTTATATAAAACATAAAAGCGGCATAAACGCTAAGTAAATGCAATAGTAAAGATTAGATTAATAATGTATTAAGTAGTAAAAAAATATAGTCGAGTATGAATAATACATTTTAAAGTGTGCAATAAAGTATAATTACAGTGCAATTTATTATTATAAATTAAAGTATAGCAATTTAGTTGTCATATATGTAATTATATTTCTTTGCGGAAAATGCAACTTATTTCTGAAATGCATAATTTATTTACTTCTTAGAAATTAATTATGAAACAGTTACGCAACAGCGAGAAGAGGAATCTTTTGAATGTCGCACTTCAGATTGGAAATAGATAAGCACAAATAACACATAATATATATATTTATTTATGTGTGTCTGTGGCCATCACATAACCACAAAAATGATGAATGTCTTTGCTTATATAATACGTATACGATTAATTATCATTTGGAATAGAAGTTTCTCATCTAAATGGCACTCACCGAGTCACAAAAGTCGATGGCGCTGATAATGTGGCTCGATAATTATGAACAAATCAATACAAATTACGAGCTGCCTGAGAAATGTTTATTAAAATGCGAGGCACTCGTTAAAATTTTGAAAAGAAAACACACACACACACAAAGAGAACACAAATAAGCCCGATTTTAGGCGTCGTAAATATTCTTGAGGCTGTATTACGATTATTATTATTATTTTTATTAAGTAGTATTGTATTGTTGTTGTATCGTTTGATGAACTTTTAAACAACTTAAAATTTGAAATTCAGAATACTTTTTTTTATTGCCATCAGCAGCGGTCAAAGTGACCCGGCCACGCGATAATAATTCCTCCGTCTATCGATATTAAATTGTCCGACATAATTTATGGATGCACGCGATCGATTTTCCCCTTCTCTCCCCGCGCACGTTGAGGGCGTCGTCCTCGCAGTTGGAACTGGCAATTGTGGATCGCGAATGCGATCGAGTTGAAGTTTGCAGATTGAAGATTGATATCCGATGAGGGATTAACACAGATACACACAAAGCACACACATACACTCGCTCAGTGGTTCACTGGCGCCTAGGCAGGGGCCGAAACAAAATGAATTCCAAAATGGAATGGAAAATCAAATCAAAATCCGCGACGCGCATGCGAGATAACGACTCCGAAATTGTTAGAGAGCAACTAACACTAAAAAAATTAAATTCAATATTTTGTTGTTTAGACAAAAACTGAACTGAAACGAAACGAAAACCGAAAACTGGCGAACCGAATGCGAACGCGAATGCCGCGAACGACAGACCCAGAGAGCAAGAGCGAGAGAGAGAGAGACACAGAGAAAGACAGAGAGAGAGCAACGACACACAACGAGCCAAAGACCAGAGAGACAGCAACGGAGCCAGCTCAGCTCTCACGTCAACTTCTGGCAAAGATCTCATGAGCGATCCAAGCAGATAGAAGAGGGACAACAAAGGGGGGAGCGAGGGGGACCAACAACAGGCGGAGAAACACACAAAACATTTTTACATAGTATTATTTTGGTTTTTATTACCCCCAACTGATGGACGGCCAGCAAAGAGGGAGCAACCAGAGGGGGCAAGGAGGGTCGAGGCAGAGACTGAGACAGAGTCATGCAGAGGGCCAGAGAGGAGGGCCAGGGACAGAGACAGGGCATTTGGCAGAGAGCGAACAAGTGTAGATTCAAATACGAGCGCACGATCTCGCGATCTCGCGATCTTGGCAATGCGAAGGCGGAGTGGAAATGGAAGTCGCAATGGAAATGGAAATGGAAGAATGCGAATGGAAATGGAAATGCGGTTCATCTCAACTTTGTCTAAACCACGCCGACAAAGTTCATAAATATATAGTACATATTTTTGTGTTTCCTTTTATCTTATTTTAATTAGAACATACTTTTTGAAATGTATTTCGCAGTCAAAAATAAATACGCATTCACTCAGCACACTCACTTAGGGCCATATACACTCAGTTAAGTATATACATATATATCACATTTTATGTACAAAAAAGTTCGAGAATTCGTTAAATTTTTCGCCGTTTTTCCTTTGCTTCCTTGGCCCCTTTTCAGCCAGCATCATTGTCACAAATGGCAGCAGACGTTGCTTGAAATTGCCAACATTCTGGGTCACAACTAAAAGAATGCATTGCACAGACTGCTCGAAGACAGATATCCTATTAAAAGTTACAATTCTATAGCTTATGTCAAGCTCTTTTATATGGCAAATATTCTATTAAAATTGTAGCTTACAAATAATGTAAAATACAATAAAATAATTAAAATATTTCAATTGAAATGTAAAGAGAAATGATGGAAACAAATACACTATAATAATTATAATAATTTGTTAAGGAACACAAATAATACAAATTTCGACATCAAGATTAAGAATATACAATTTCGAAAATTTGTATTATTTTTTATAAACGAGGAACAAATTAATGTGAAAACATCTTTTTCTGCTTAACTTTCGTATTGAGCAGAAGTTGTGGGGCCAACTAACAAAACATTCTCACTAATTAAGTAAATAATTATTTGAGAATTGATTAGTTATTTAATAATTTAGTAAATATGGTTTTCATTTAAAAAAAACACATTTAAAAAAAATTAATGGCAGTTTTTTAACTTAGTCCGAATGTTGTAACTGATTGAAAGACAAGTGTTCACATAGACGTTGTCGTAAGGCAGCTTCAAATGTAAAAGATAAACACTATGAATTTACATTTTAAATAAATAAATTACAAGAATTTTTCATTTAAAATAAATGCATTGCATATCAGAATCTTTTAACAAGTTTAATGGCTGTCATAAGAACAATTTTAATTTCGCCATTTTGCTGATTGAGTGTGTGAACTGCCTAGGTTATGTTTTTAGTCTTTTTTTGCTTTTTGTTTAATGTTCATGTGGAAGTAAGTCACGGCTTTAGAAGGCCGGCGAGATATCTAACATAAATGGAAATAGGAATAGGTAGTTTCGCTATCTGCTCAGCCAGTTTTCAAGTCGTCGCTGTGGCACAACATGAATCTCGACAGAAATCGTTAAAAGTGAGCAATTGTTGCTGTGGCTGTTGTTGTTGTTGTCGTTGTTGTTGGCATCCTTATTTGTTTGCAAACTCGTTTGGACTGACAGCAGCGCTGAGGTTGCCAATCAAACCTGTTTGCGAGTCAAGTGCAAAAAAAGCAGCTCTAAAATTGCAACTTAACTGAAAATCAAGTTAAGCTTTAATTAAAAACCTGGAAAACACAATTAAAAACCCCGCCAGCAGCAACAGCAACAACCTGTGCAATTAACAACAGCCGAGGCGAGAGAAAAAATAAATAATAATGTTTAGAAAAATCTTGCAAAGTGTATGTAATTTGGTTAGCGAGAAAGGGAAGACCGAGCGCTAGAGAGAGAGAGAGAGGCACTAACTGACTGTCTATAGCTACGACTGTGGCTGGCCATGAACGAACCAGCGAATAAACGAATATTCGTAGTCGCATTCGTAGTTGTATTCGTACTCGAACATACGTGGATTAACACTGAGCACTGAGCACTAAGCACTGAACCCCGCCCCTCCCGCTGCCGCTGCTGCTGATCCTCGGAGCACGGCCTTGGGGCTGATTGCGGCTGCTTTGTTACCTGACTGACGCAAGCGACGCAACTCGAGCGGGCTGCCAACTTCACAAAAAAAAGGGGGCGGCGGAGGGGGGTCGAGTAATAAGCGTGTTTCATAAATTGAAAGCTGCCGCGGCGGCGGCAAAAGTTATGAAAACGTTGGAAAAAAGAAAGAAAAAACGCCATTTAGATTGCAATCTGGCGGCCAAGCCGGCGAAACGAGCGGCGACCGCGTTTGCTGGCCACTCGTCGAATGGCCAAATGGCGAGTGGGAAAAGCGCTCGACTCGAAAATGGCCGACAACAGCGACCAAAGGGGGGGTGTTGGAAGGAGGGAGTGTGGCTCGCGGGCAAATGTACAAACACGAAACGAAACGCGGCCATAAAACGCTTCAAATTTGCGGCTTTCAGCGGCAAACAAAGCAAAAGCAAAGAAGCAACGGCAGCAGCAGCAACAACAAAAAATGCGAGTAATTATTTTTATTAAAGAAACAGCAAAAACTGAACAGCACACACACACACGCACAGCATACACACAGTAGCAGTCGACCCTTGCCCTCGTCTTCCCCTTTTCCTCTCTCAGTTCTTCTCTTCTCTCTGCAGATTTCATTAGAACTGGTCACACTCCCCCCCTTCTAAAAAACAAAAACCAGACAGTAGTTTAACAATTGCCACACAACTTGCTGGTAAGTAGTTGGCTGTTGGCCAAATTACCTCGACTGGCAAATCACGTTCAAGCTCAAAGAACTTAGACGAGCTTCAAATGAAGTTGAAGTTCAAAATGGAAGCAAAATATATTCCTCCTCTTCAGATCCGAGTATATAAAAACCTTAGTCTTGAATTGAAGCAGACGCACAAAATACAAATTTGAAAGTGGCCTAATTATATTTCTTCTATTCTGAAAAAAACTCAAAACAGCATTCAATGAATTTGCAACTTAAAGAGAAATATACCTGAGAAAAACAAAATATTTTTTGCTTCTTATGTTTTTATGGAGTCTGAACTTATATATATATATAGCTATAATAATATGATCTTTATTTAAAGTTGAAGAACGAAGTATTATAACTTTAAAGTACATTAAATATGATATATTCTAATGTCAAGAACTATAAACCAGAGAAAAGTTTTCAATAAAGTGATACCAATAGAATATATTTCTTCTCTTCTACCCAAAAAAATGTGTATATATTAACAAGATTGTCTTGAAGTGACTAAGAAAATATATTCTTCCATTCACAGATAAAAAAAAACAAGGTTTCGAGTTAAAGTTATAGAGAAAAGATAAATTATTTAATTATTTTCCTTGCCTTCTTGTACTTCGTTTCTTGAGGCTAACAAAATCAAAGTATTTCTCCTCTTCATGATAAATTTATTTATACTTGTAGATGTATAAATTTAAAATTTTTGTTAAACAATTTACTTGGACAAGCGAAATTTTTGTTTGCAATCTTAATGATGAGCTCATCTAACAAATTCGACTTTAAAACAACAAACGTCAATATAGCAAACCCTTTGTCATTTAAAGTTGATTAAAAATAATAAAACAAGAATATACAAATAAAGTAGAGAAAGCGAAAAAGAGAATGACGATCGTACTTCAAATACTGATAAAATCAATAATGTAACTATAGAGCAACCCCAAAATGAATTCCGTTTCCCTCGCAATCGCAACTGCTCAATTGTTGCAAGTGTTGTGGCTGTTCATTGTCCATTGGCTATTGGTTGATTGATTAATTAAGCCGCAAGATTAGCGGAAAGTCATGTCGCATGGCTGCTGACAATGAACGGCAATTATACAAATGCAGTTATCGACTGAAATGGCGATGAAGCTGTCACATTTAATGGCCGACTAAATTACAAAATGGTTAAACAAACAGACAGCTGAAAGAACTGAAATGTGACTGCATCAGCTGTGGAATGGGGAAGGGAACAAGAATGCGAGCAGAACTTGAGAAAATATTTGAAATATGCAACTGTAGCAACAATGGCAACAAAGGCGGCAACAGCAACAGCGACGGCGGCCAATGGCGGTGAACTGAAAGCGCGCTGCAAAAGGAAGTTGAAATGAAGAAAGAAAAATAGTAATTTTCCATCCATCATAAATAATGTTAAGCGCCACGGCTGAGGGAAAAACATGCACGGTCCATTAACTTTTTGCGGAGCGAGGAGCAGCAAAAGCAAAAGCAGCAGCAGCAGCCGCAGCACGTTGAACGGGAACGCGCTGCTTGCCACGCAGCCAGCAGAGACGCCGACATTTAGGCGGCCTCGACACCAGTTCCACATGCGCTACGACTGTGTGTGTGTGTGTCTGTGTGCGACTGTCATTTCGAAAGCTATGTGAGATTTGCAACCAACAAAAAAAAAACTTCAAGCAAAAACTGTTGAAAAACGCTTGATGTTGTTTTTGTTCACTTTGCTAGCCTCGACTTGCCATATAAGTTTGAGTCTGTGTGTGTTTGTCTGTGTGCGGGGTAAAGGTTAAAGTGAGGGTAAGCACTAAAGTGAAGTTGGATTTGGCAAATGCTTTCTGCTCTGTTGATGCTGCTGCTATTGCTATTGCTATTGCTCTTGCTACTGCCGAGTAATTGTAATTGTCTTAATTGTTAATATTATTTTAATTATTTTTTTCTTTTGACTCGAACGCTCAGATGTCATGCTGAGCTTTTGCATTTAATTTCAAACGAGCTAATAAATTTAATTGTGTGGCGATTAAGGCGCCAGCAAAATTGTGCATTGAGCTGCTAAAAGCGCAACGTCATTAAACCGCACCTCAGACGATAGCTATCAGGCTCTGGCTAAGTGACTCAGTCGGAGGCTCTATAAAGCGGCACAAAAGGTTAAAATATTGAAACATTAAAACAGCGTCGAACAAGTGTTGCTACATCTCCTATCAATAGCATCAAAGTGATGTGTTGCTCGACATCATTATCGTTTTCTTCTTCTCAGTACCTCAAAAGGCATGTTGAATTTCCAAAAATGCATATATTAACAATAACATGTTCTTTGTGTTTTCATAAATTAGTGCATTCGATGCACGTAGTACATATGTGAAAAGTGCAGCTGCTGCATGAAAACAACAAAAAATATCATACAATGGCTGCACCGCTGTTGGCGTCGCTCTGTTAGCGCAGTGACACAAAACTCAACACACAACCAAACGAAACTCACCACAGTCGACAAACACGCAGAGCAGCAGCATGCTGTTTGGCTGTGTTGCTGCTCTGCTCTGTTGCCGCTGAGGGACATGTGTGAGAGCGAGGCAACGATCGCATGATCGCACTGCTGTGTGCCAGACGCCATTGGCGAGAGCGAGACGCAAGACCAATGGCCGACCGACTCAGCAGCATGGAACTGCCCACTTCAAATGGAGGTAGAAGAATAAGAAGCAGCAGCAGCAAAATCAAAAAAAAAACAAAAACTCTGAAACTGAGTGAAAAATGACTGAGGAAATAAAAACAAAAAACCCAAAAAAAAAAAAAAAAAACAAAACAAGTGTAAGGAATGCATGAGCACTGTGCGAAATTATAGAAATAGATAATAAAAATAAGCGCTTTTTAATTGTTTGGCATGCTTTTGTTGATGCCGGCGATGAATCACTAATAAAATGTCAAAGCAACGGCAACACGGCCAAAACAAAGCAACGCGCAAACGACGCTTAAAATGTTCAACAAATCAAAGTCACTTTTGTTGCTGTTGCTTTTGTTTGTGCACATTAAGTGCCGTGCAGGCCTAGCCAGCAGTCGCCCCCACCGCCCCCTCTTTGCTCGAGAGTCGATGCCATCCGTGTGTCTAGTGAAATTATTGCTAATATAAAAATATTTTGTAGGCTCATAAAAGCGACTACACAGACACTGGAGCAGCGAACTGGGAGCCAAGCGGGGACGCGGCAGTCTTTATTGGTGCGGGTGTGTGGGAGTGCGTACGGGTGTGTGTGTGTGGGTCCTGCGGTGTGCGTGTGGGCGTTGAATGTCTATTGATGCAGTCCCAGTGCCGCAGCCACTGATGCCACTGCGATGTGGCTAGCTCGTCGACAGCAAACGGCAAACGCCAAAACGCAAATCGTACAATATTTTAAGGCCTAATTTTTTGACGAGTTTTTAAACGATTGTAAAACTCTTTTCTCGCTCGCCCGTTTTTACGAGTGCCAGGCCATTCAAGTGTGTTTGAGCGAGTGAATTATGGGACAGGCCCAAGATAGCAACGCCCGCTGTCGTTCTCCTTCTTCTTCTTGTTCTTGTTCCTCAGTTGCCGTTGCGGTGTGGTTTATGGGACAGACGCACAGTAAGCCAACGGCCAAAGTCGAAGTCGTAGTCGTACTCGAAGAACTTTGTGTGACAAAAGCCGAGAAAACTGGGTGGTGTTTATTACGTGAGTTATGACACCTTCCATCGACGACAAACGGCAAAGAGAACTATTAACAATAGTAAAATTAATTTGAAAACAATAAAATCCGCACTAATATTGCATAGCAATGAGCGTCTCTCCCGTTCCAATCGTTCTCCATTGTGGCCACAATGCCAGGTAGCTCACAAGCTCTCGTAAAAATGCCAATTGCAAAAATCACAACAAATCATAAAAAGTTTTTATTTTAATTGCCTGCCAGCTGCCAGTTGCCAGTTGCGGCCGCCTTTAAGCTAAAAATAAACGCAACAAAACATCAATCATTCAGTCAATCAATCGGCAATCTATCAAAAGACAAACTTTTCCCACATTATACAAATGCTATTTTTACATAACATAATTATTGGTGTTCAATTGCTGCTGTGCTGCTTTCACATTCCACACTTGTTCATATCAAAATGATGAGTATTCAAACATATTCATATCAATGAAACTCGTTGTTTGCCTCTTACACTCATTTCTCAATCTCAAGCACTGGTAGACGGGGCAACAAACATATTGTAAAACAATTATCACCTGTTGCAAATTATTCCGATTTTATGCCCGGCGCGTAATATCGGTGGCTGTTCTACCTCGAGCAAACACGCGTCCCGTTCTCTCTTTCTCTTTCTCTCTTTCCCTTTCCTGGCATATAGCGCTCATAAATGCTGCAGAGACATCATAAAAATGTTTGAAGCACCGCCGACACCAGCCCAACAACATTATGAACATCAGCAACAACAACATCCATAAATCCCGATTATGGTTTCTGGATTTATTGCGCTCAGTGGCAGCAGCAGCAACAGCAACAGCAGCAAAACGGCGACCGATCGAAGCACCCTGTATTATCGAAAGCATTTAAACATGCAGATTCTGCTCTCAAGTTCAACTCCATTACAATTTATTTACACATCTAGTTGAAGCTGCCACACATCTGATGAACTGCGAATGCAGTAAAAAAGAGGGAAATGCTCTGCGTATTGCCAAAAATAAGAGCAGGAATTGCATTAACAGAAAGCTCAGCATTTGTAAATAATGCGGCGCATTTGTTTATAGCAAAGTTGTTGAAAAAATAAACAATCAATGCGAAAGCGATGCGAATGTGCCAAAAGGAATTTTATTGTAAACGTTTTCTTTCACATATTTTCCAGCAGTTTGTTCACCTCACAATTGCGTCGGCTGCATTCAAAACTCATTTTTAAATTTACAATACGAAGTATGGATTATTTTGTATGCTCATTAGATTATTTCTCCACGATTTCGTGGCCTAATCAGGGGCCTGGCATCATTGTCCAGCAACGACATCGAAAACATCGAGCGGGCCATATAAAATGTGACACTTTTATAGGGCACTTGGAATGCGCTGCGGGTCGAGCTGACTCCATGGACGAGCCCAAAAAAAAAAAGAAGAAAAAACAGCACTGGCTGGAAGCTAATGCGCATTTGCATACGTTCAATTTACATATGCATCTAAAGACTTAAACACCAATCTTATGGCTGTACCAGCATCCATTAACAGTTGAGAAGACCCGAAGAGAGCAAAGTCTGGAATTTAAAAAAAAAACACACATTTTACGATTCTTTGGCTGTTGCAAGCACAACTCTGTATCATCCAGATGAATCTGTAAATGTATCTGTAGCTGCAGTTGTATCTGTATCTGTATCGAGTATCTCTGACTGTAGCATTTAAATTAGAGCATGACCTGCACGCGCTTCAAATCAAAATATGTACAAAATACAAATAACAAACAAGAATGTCACACTCCCATTGCTCCTCAGCTCAGTTCCAGTCACAGCTCCTGTCGAGCTCTATTTGCGTCCAGTTAACGCGACGGGGCCATAAAAGCCAGTCGGCCGTAGAGCCTGAAATCGCCATCCTGCTCCCGTCTCCCGCACCCGTCACCCGTCTTGTCCCTTTTGCTTGTTGCTCGAGGCGAGATTCAAATTTTCCATTTAGCATCCGTTTTGCCTTCTCCCGCTGCTGCCGCTGCTGCTTCTTCATCCGTCATCCTTTTCTGCCTTACACAATTCATTTTATGATTTTATTGCATTTACGCATATTGCGATGCCAATGACGATGTCGATGTCGAGATGCCGTTGCCGATACCGATGCCCAACTGATTTATGGACACAAAACCCTTTCGTCTGTTGCCTTTGCCTCTTGCCTCCTGTCTCTTGCCGCTTGCCTCGAAATATGGAAAGCGGCGTATTCAAAACTCAAACAAAGGACGAAGAGCCCGTGAACAATGAAATTAGAGCAAACGCATTGAGGGTGGCATAGATTGGAATTGGGATTGGGAATTGCTATTGCCAGTCTGTCACAACTGCCCGTCGAGGGTTGAGTCTTCAACTACGAGTTATATTTTGTATACATACATACATACAAAAGGATTGTTTGTGTTTTCGGTTCGCTTATGTAACTTTCTAAAAATATGCCCGTTCTGCCTTTTGCTTCAACTCATTTTCAACCGAAAAATAAAACAACTTTCTACAACCCTCAGGCTGATATGAGTTGGAACGTGTCTGAGAATGAGAAAGCAAGTGTGAAATCTTAATATGTATTCACAAACTCAAGGTGCATAATGCACACTTTTCTATGGTTAAACACACAAATTAAAAGCGAATTCTCTAAAATATTGTTGGATTGTTGTCAGAGTAATTTAACGATGAAATCAAAATTTAAGAAAGTTAAAAATCAAAACATTAATTAATATTCTACAATATTCTAAACATCATACGCATAATATATATATATATATGATTCATTTGTACTTTTCACCAAGAATTAAATAAGTTCATAGCATCGAATCATCCTATGTAAAACTTACATGGCTTCTTCTAGATTTAATGGAATAATTCCAAAATTTTAAATATTTTTAATTGCATTTATAAATGTTTCAAACAAAAATATTTATACATAGATGCGTAATATTCATAGAGGAATGTCTTTCTTCTGTTTTCTGCGATTTTTTCTTGATATTGATAAAAATACGTTATTAATTCGCAATCATTTTGTCTAATTTGTGAGTGGGGAATTCGGTTTGAAGTTTTCAATTCCATTAGCATTTAATAAATTGTCTATGCTTTCTAAATCCTTGAAATACTTTCGCCTACACCAGAAATTCGACGTCACATTTAATTAACAGATTCCTAATAGCTTTCTCTATATCTGCAAAAAAGTTGTATTGCATTAAATATCAAGAAATTCATTTGTTAATTGTGAAAAATTTATACTAACTATACTAATGATGCGCTGAAATACCTTCTTTGTGCAAGTTTGAAAATTGATTTGATTTTCACATACTTGTATTATAGCTATCATAAAAGAGATTGCAACTGGATTGCCTTTAACGGTGAAAGGAGAAGCTCTCTCAATTGAAATGCATTGCTCGAAGCTCGTTGAAGCGGCTGAAGAACAGTTCGATTTAAAAGCCACTGATCCTCGGAATGCTGTTAGCCATAATTTGAACAGCAAATGGAAACCATACCAGAGGCAAAGTTGAAAATGCTCTCACATATACACACATACACACACACACACGCATAGAATAAGAGGTCTAACTAAGAAAAGATAACAAAAAATATAAAAAAAAAAACAACTCACATGAAAGGCATAAAAATTGAGCGAACCGAAAGAAAAAAATAACAAAAAGATAGGTAGAAGCAGACGAAGAATACGTGTAGAAACAGCAGGAGGAGTGGCAGGAGATGGGGAACGGGGGAGAAGTGAATGAAGAAGAAGAATGAGAAGAAGAAGCCAACCTCCATGCCTATAAATCCATCGAAATAATGGATCGGATAAGAGGCGCGCATTTGAGATGAGTTGAAGTTCCAGCGGCGATGTCGATTGCCTCTGAGTGGGTTGAGAGCTGCTGCTGCCCGCTACAAGGGGACGGAGAACAAAGGGGAGATTGGGAGCTGGGCAATCAAGGCGCAGAGCCAGCAAAACGAATCGAGAAGCTGCCAAGACGTGAGCTGCCCGCCCCAAAAAAATCCCAAAAAGCAAGCAGAAAAACACGGACACAGAAACAGAAACGAGCACAGCGACAATCGTGAGCAATGCCGTCGGCAATGGCAGCGAGAATGGCAACTCTGGCAGAATTACGAGTACTCTGGCCGCACATGAAAAATGGCTTTCGGTTCGAGCCATTTAACCCCATGCACAATGGACAACAGACAGCAGACAACCGACAAGCGACATCATGGACATGGCCACCATATGCCGCCAGTGACGTGTTCCAACCACCAAACCAAACACAAACACAAACTCGAACTCAAAGTCGAAGTCGATTCCAAAAATGAATCAGGCTCAAGTTGCTTGCCCACTTCGGCGCGACCTGATCAAAAATTCCAAATACGTTTCAAATTTAATATGTGCATTTATCTCAGTGGCGTTCTCTCCACCCTGCAAAAGCTTAAGCGAGCGAAAGGGATGCAGCCATTTGATATTTCCTTTATGGGGCTTAAATATGTATAAGCCTCGACTTGGTTACGTGCCACATTCACACACATTCACGTATGTATGCGAGTGTGTTGGTAATATTTCGACTAAAAATTCACGCCCTGTGTTATTCTATCAACACCTCGGCATTGTCGCCGTTGTGTCGACCCCAAAAGGCCCCAGCTGCCGCCGAGAACCAGAAGCAGAACCAGAAACCGAATCCAGAAACTGAAACAGAAACAGTAAGAGCAAAAGAAGCATAACCCCGCCTCCTTCGCTCCGCTCCGCTCGCTTGCCTCATGCCCCATGCAGCGGCTGATGTTGCATACGAAATGAGATTTGTGGCAACCGCTGAGCCAGGATTTATGTGGAATGACGAAAGGGGCAGACAGAGAGGCAATTGTTTATCAAAATGGAATTTATAAGATGAAGGTGTTTTTTTTTGGAAAACTATATTGATTGAAAAAAAAATCAAATATTATATTAATTTCTCACTAGATTTTCCATTTTTCAAATTTTCCCAAATTTGTCTGTAGCAAAACTAGTATTGTGGTTTATTAAAAAGTAATTTATGAGTTAATTCATTTTCTTAAAACTATTACACACGCTTACAACATTTGCACATGAGAAAATTACAAATTTTTTATTAATTTCCTACTACATTTATTCACACTATTTTCAACAATTTTCAATAGCAAACACACACAGCCCACGTGAAAAATATTTGCCTAAATTACCTCATCTGAAATAGGTTACCCAAAAAAAACCTTCATTAATAAGATTTACCCTTGAGCACTCAATGATATTGCCAACTGGTCTTAATTAGAATCATGTCCAAGTAGATCGATAAGCCAATTTTATACAATGTAAATGCAAAATCCAAAGCACACATATTTTAGGTCGCTTGTTACTGTGACAGTTTTATAACATTATGCAAATCAAAGCCAAATACATTATGCAAATTAAATTAGAGCAAAATAAATACAAAGATTGTGTGGCAAATGATATGGTAGTAATTTATTTTCAAAATGGAAGCCGTCGGCGTTTCAACTAAATTAGAAACCATTTTCTATTTTGATATTTGTGCATATAATTAAATTTATTTTGATTATTTATGGACAAAAAACACTCCCTTAGTTTTAAGAATATTTGTGTTGCATTGCATTAGTATATTTCAAAATGGTCTTGCTTAATATTTTCGTAATTTGTTATAATATGCCATTAATAATATAATGAATATTTTTCAAAGCACACTTACTAAATATTTTGTTAAAATATCTATCATATCTATCTCGATGAATGAACTCTTAATCACTAGTCGCAAATATTTTTCTCTTTTAACGAAAAGTTTAAATTGAATAATTTGTTTGTTAGATGGCCAATAAATCAGTGTTTAAAATGTGAATAAGAATTCAAAATAAAATCTCAATACCAAACTGTTGAAAGCAAGCTCTTTCTGTCTCTTCGTTCTATCAGCATTTAAATGAATAGAAACAATTCTATGAATGAACTATATCCATGTTCGTGTCGTTTCTTTTGTGTCGCTTTTATTTTTGGCAAACTCGAATGCAAAGTTGACATTTCGTGGCTTTGTTTTCCGCGCGCAAAAATTATAGTTCGTGTAATGAAGTTATTACGAGACTTAATGCTCAAATTTATGCGGTGCCATTAAAAATCGAAAGACACGTTTTTCGAATATTTTAACATTTTTTTTTTTGTTTTCTTTTTTTTGCAGTCGCCGTCGCATAAATTAGGCGACGTGACTTGTTTGCGCCAAACGATAACGAACCACAAGTTGCTCTGAGCCAAGCCGCAAGGCTTCTCAATTTACAGGGTGTGTTGTGTGGAGTGTGGAGAAACGGAAAGGGGGGAGGGAACAGGTAAGAAGCGGTCAGCGGTAAGCGTCCATCGCGTCCATTATCGGGCATAATATCACAAAATTTACAATGCAAATTCCGAGCTCGGGCTTTAATCGAACTGTGCAAAATGGAGTCGCGAAGACAAAGGGTCGCCGCTGCACCAGCTCACGGCTTAAGTCTGAGACGGAGCTGATGATGATGACAATCGTGGTCTTCGAGGTACGCTGTTGTTATTGGTAGCTTCTCGTTGGCGTGCCGTGGTTTGTGCGAGCTTCGAAAACTGAGAAACTCATTTCGCGGCGGCTTCAAACTTTGTTGCAGGTTGCTGGAACATATTAATTGCATTTTATTGGCCTCGGTCTCTGGCTAGGGTGGAGGGACAAAAAGAGGGAGGGGCAGAGGGAGAGGGGAGGGGAGACTGGGGAGTGCAACTGCTTGCAGTTTAATAACGCGCATTAAAATCACAGATTTATTGCTACACGCAATCCGATTTCACGACTACAATTGCCGTCGCAGCCTAGCAGCAACCAAAACGAAACCGCAGTGCCAACCTGCCCCAGCTGGAGGCAGCAACAGCAACAGCAGCAGCAGCTCTAGGCTTGCGAATCTTGTGGTTGCATGCATATGAATGAGGCCATGATTGCGTATTTGAAATCTCAGAGACCTCCCAATGCAATTGCCCAACAGACAGATCGATAGACAGCGCAACAAACGGAGAGACAGAAAGACAAACGCGACAGCAGACTGGCATACTTGTAGTTGCCGGAGAGTGGCCGTAAAACAAACGCCAAGATAATTAAAATATCTCAAAGCCTTTTGGAACATTCCGCAACAAAACGGCGTTTTGCCAAATTTCATTAAACATTTTAATTGCCGCCATTTTGTGAGCAGCATCAGCAGCAGCAGCATGAGGAGGACGACGACAACAACTTTTGTTTCCCAAAAATTATTGCATTCCTATTTCAACGAAATACAATTTCATTTTCATTTTGCCACTGCTCAAGAATGCGGCCTCCCAAAAAGGGTTGCCAACCAACGCAAAGCAAACTGGGACACAAAGCATCGCATCCCCCAACTCCCTTCCCTACATTTCGTTGGCCACATCCCCAGCCTCGTAATCACTTCAGCACGCAACTAAAGGAGGCAACCTTTAAAGCCCAACAGCACGCAATTTTAAAATAACAACAAGCCTCACGCGCCACCCCCGCAGCTTGCCACCCTGCGCAGCTGCTGCCGCACCCTCAACCAAAGGGGGAGGAAGTGGAAGTGGGAGTGGGAGTGGGTTAAAGTGCGAAATGGCCCAAGGACCAAAGAGGACCTTCTCACCCCGATTTCAACCTCGATTCGTCGCCATTCCACCGTTTTTGCCATTTGTGATTTCGCGCTGCCTCATTCGATTGCGTAACTTGTGTTGCCTGCTGTCATCCTCCCTCCCCCTTCTTCCCCTTATTCCTCTGCCGTCATGTAAATATGTAATTTCCTGCTGGGGTGCTGGGCTGCTCATTGCCGCCTTTGCTGCCTTCCGTGGCCGCAAAACAGCCGTCGCACTCTAAATTTAGTTAATGAACGTTGTCGTCGTTGTTGTTGCTGTTGCTGTTGTCGTTGTCAGTACAAGAACAAAGAGCGTTCACATACAAGTCACCCACGCGTGTAGACACACCATTTCCCCCACTTCCACTTCCACTCCCCTTCCCCTGGCTATCTCTCAGTCCCTTTGCTCGTCACATGGATACACTCACGCACGCACATTTTTGAAAGTAAACAAAATTAGACATGATTATGTTTGTGCCTCAGGACATAAAATAAATTGGCTCCCAACTAATCCCAGCGTGCACGTGGAATGTGTTTGGAGACGCTTCTTCATAAGTTTGTTTTGTCTTGCCTCCTCATCTTTATCTACAACTTCGCTTTGGCGTTTCTATTCGCTGGGGTAGAAGCTAAGCAAAGTAAAGTTTGTTGTTTGTTTGTTGTTTGCTTCATTTTTGTTTTTTTTTTGTATTTTGTGGGCGCCATTGAGATCAAGATGCCAAGTTGAAAATCGCAGTAACAACTTTGCCACTCTATATACACGAAACGTATATAAAAATGTATATATGTGTAAGCTTGCCGATATATTATATAAGTTTTTTAGTATAACAACTTGAAGAGATTGAGCTTAAAAATCGATTTAAAATGTCACAGTTCTTGTGCTTTCAACTTTCCAATTTAATTTCGAAATACATATATGGGTAATTCTCTGACTGAATACTTACAATAACATAGAAGCATAAACTGAAGCAATTTTAAAAATAAGTAATGGTTATTTCTATAGCTGTATTAGCACTATAATTAAAAATTAATTTTTTCTGTCTTATTAAACAATATATAAAAATATATATATAATTTGATTTTAACACTCAAGCCTAAAAAATAGATATGAAAACTAGCTTTAATCACCAACTTTAGGCAATTAAACATTTACTATTTGCTAGCAAGTTTAATATATAACTAAGATGATGCGAAATTAAATAAAATATTATCAATTTGCGGAATGAATAATAATAATAATAATCTAAGTCAGAAACCTTTCCCTCTTATTTAATAAAATAAAAACTAACGTCAATAATTTAATATGTTACTGGCTCATTTATAATTTATAAAAACGAAGTTGTGAGATATTAAATATACTTTTATCAATCAAGCGCCAATGCAAGTGTGACTCTGCTTGAATTTAATATTTATTAGAAGCTATAGCCAACAGCTGCGGCTGTCAATAAGTACTTAAGGAAATGAGAGGTGTGTCGCCTTCGAAGCGCAGATGGAGCTGGAGCTAGAAATGGAAAGCAGCTGAGATATGATTCCATATGTAGACAGAGCGGAAGTCAGACAACTGCTGGCCAAATGTGGAGCAATCAGCAATCGGCGATTCCACGAAACAGCCGGCGGACAAGTTGTAGCAACTTCAGCTTGAACAGCAACATGGCAACAGGGCAACTTGAGATGGCATTTTTTTGTTCCTCTAAGAATTCAATTTGCGGGAAATGGAAATGAAATGAAAATGTTCGCAACGCTGCTGCTGCTGCTGCTTCTGCTGATTCTACTCGTTTGTTCTCGGAAGAACTTTTCATGTGCTCAACGTGCGTTTGCCCTTGGCAAGCTCTGTTCCGAGACTCTGCCTTCTGTTCGACTTGCACATGCTTGGGTAATTTCTGGCTTCCTTCCTCTGGGCAATGGCCCAGACATCTGTGGAAACCGCTGTGGAGTCAGCGTTAGTAACACAATAACAACGACAAGAGCAACAGCAGCGACAGCAGAAGTCCTACTCGGCACAGAAAATGAATCAGATACAAATACAATTTCAAAGAGATGTCCCCTGAGAACTGAGAAATGGGAACTTGCTAGCAATTGCAGTTGAATTTATTTGTAGACAGAAGTAATAGCAAGAGAGGAGAGAGAAAAGGGAAAATTATGGCAGCCGGAATATAACATAGTAAACAGGGTTGTATTTAGACAACATTTTGAACACCTTCCATTTATATTTCTCATATTATATTTGGTATAGCTTCCCATATTAATACGCTACTTCTTATTATGTAGTTAATTCCAATTATTTTGCATGCCAACTCTACTTCAACAAATTAAAATAACGAACTAGAAATTTAAAATCTATCAATATCTTCCCACACTAAAACTACTTTTAAAAAATCATTTAGTTTCAGTTCAACAATAACCAAAAATGCAGATAATCCCAGCCATTATTCTCTCGCCTAATCCAAATGCCTCAAATCTTGCGCACAATGAATGAAAAGAGCTGAAGATAAATTTAATACAATAAATTCGTTCACTATTATTAACTGTTGCCACAACAATGCTAATGACGCAATAAAATTATTTTTAATCTGCAAAACGACATCTATCGGTACTAACGGATCTACATAAAATAATATAAGCCATTTGATTTGATATATATGGGCAAATTAATTATAGTCAGCGATCCGACAAGTGCTCTAAATAAAATTGATGTGTTTTATAATACAAGCAAACAGTAAAGCTAAAATGTCGCATTCATTACTGTATGACATTTATGCACAAAAGGATATACATACAAACATATATACATTTCAAACTGTATATCCGATGAAATGATGAAATTCATTCATCTTCTTCATTTTACAGTTGCCGATTGTTCAAGTAATGAAATAAACCCAGTTTTATGTGTCGCTTTTGGCTGTCGTTGCTGTTTACGTATATTTTAAAGCGCGCTCTGTCGTCGAGTTTGCGCACTAAGCACTACAGCGACAGCCTGTACACAAACCCAAGCTGTCAAACTGTCGTCGTGCCTAGCGGGGAAGAAGCGAACTAAATAACTGGCTTTTATAACCAGCGCTGCTAACGAGCGAGGTTTAACACAAAACTACATTGCTACCTGGACTCTTCGTTCGGGAATTTTATGATTAGTTGTTTTGTTGAAATTGAACATATTGTTGTAGATTTGTGATAAATTTATTGAGTGGAAGTAATGTAAAAATAAAATTACTAGCTGAAGGCCTATATTATGTTTTTAGTTTTTATTATCTAATATGTTTTTAAATAAACATAATATCCGAAATCCATGAGTATAAGAGAATTCATTGAATAGAGATAATAAGTAAATGTGTTGAATAAAATTTCTCACAGTGTACACACGCACAGACGCAATGGCTGCCGAAGGCATAATGGCCGCCACCTCGTGGCATTGGCCAACCACCACCATCGGCGAATGATGGCAGTACGCATGTCGCATGAAAAAAGATACACACACAATACAGCAGAGCAGCGCAGAGCAGAGCAGAGCACAAGCCCTGCCCATTGACTGAGCCATGCAGCAGGTGAAGAAAAGAAAGAAAAAAATAATTTTAGAGCTTGAGTGCGCGTTAATGAACTCATGCAACTGCAATCAGAATTTATTGTGGCCAGCCTCCGCTCCCACTTCAACTCTCTTTCTATAGCTAGACCGTAAACCAACCGCGAGTGAATTTATGAAATTATAGCCGCAATTACACAGGACTGTGAGCTGCAGATGGAGCTGGAGCAGGTGCGAGGTGCGAAGTGCGAGCTGCCAGCCAAGGCACGCAATGCATTGATGACGACATACATACTACATAGATGTCCCAGTCCTGCTCCTGTTCTGGATGTCGATGACTGGCGCTAATGACTTTAGTGCCGCTAATAAATCCATTCAAGCGCACAAACAGAGCAAGCTCTTCCTTCATCGAGTGCTCGTGCCATTAAGTGCGCCATCAACGCTCAATTGAGGAGATTCCATCATAAAACGGACACAGGAAAAAGGACAGAGTCCTTGGCGCGACGTTGTGCAATTAACACCTGATCGGTAACGAAGTGTGCACGATGCTAAGGTGTGTGTGTAAAGTGTGTGAGTGCGAGTATATTGACCTCATATAACATTCTGCTGCATGAGTTTATCAAGATGGTTACATTTCTTTACATTTCTCATTTCTTTACATTTCTCATTTGTAAATTACCATTACAAATTTAAAAGTCACTATATAAATGATCAGTATCATAAATGGTAAATAAAATAAATAAATTTTCAGAAAAAAAAAAAAAATTGCATTACAAAATATAATAAAATAATTTTCATTAAATTTTGAGAAAAAAGACTTTGTTTAACGATTCACTAAAAATCATCAAGGTTTTAAAATATAATGGCGATGTGAGCGTTTAAATCCATTTAATCTTCAAAGAAGTAAAGCTTTTATAACTGAAAAGGTTACACAATCACAAATTACTGAAGGTTAGATTACTTTCTATACCTTAAAATGAATATCCATAAAAAATACTATTCTAAAAGTTGAAGGAATGGCTTTTATGAAAATGGCTTTACCCAAAAGAGACATAAGTTTAGTAAATATTTATATAATAGCTAAGAAAATGTGTGACCAAATAGTTTCCCATTTAAGAACACATTAAACATTATTCACAAATGTAAAAAAGTAGCAATTTAGTATTTTAAAACTATATTGCATTAAAATATTATTAATTAGTAAGTGTTCATAAAATTGTTAAGAAAATGTGTTCTCAAAATCTTTGCTTTAAAGCAGTTGAATAGTTTGCTTATTAGGAACACATTAATTTTCTTCTCCTAGATCATTGGGTTAAATGTGTTTCATTTGAAGTCAAAGGCAGTCGCAGCTGCAGCCACGGCAATTGCATAATAGCAGTCATGCATACGTCTGCTCGGATTGTTGGAATATTGTCGTAATGGTTGTAATGGAATGGCAACGGGCAATGCCAACAGCGAGTGGCAAATGGCAAATGGCTGCGACGTGAACCCATTAAATAGCAGCAACCTTGAAGCGTTAAAGTTAGCACCTAAAGCGGCAGCATCGCTTCGCTGTAGGTAACCTTGCCTAACCAACAAGCCATAAGCCAAGACAGACCAAGGACCCGAGCGAGGACACATCGTTCACTTAATGATTCAAATTGGCCAATTGGACACATCGCTGGCTGGCTCATTCATAATTGCCAATTAACGTCAATTGCAATTGCAGCACTTTGCGAAGATTTAAGCTTACCTACGTGACGTCACAGCAGCAGCAGCTGAATCGAAGTTAAAGTTGTGCGAACTTTATGTGTGGTTGCGCAGTTTGCGGTTAAAGAATGCGGCAAGCTGCCCACGTTGGAGCATTTCGCTTGTCCCGGCAACAATTTTCATGCATTTTCACGTCGCGTCGAGGCACTTGATAGAACACTTTCCCTGCACTGATACTCGTATTAATTAATGATGTATTTGATATGGCCTATAAGTTATCGTATCGAATCGAATCGGAAAGCAAAAATGGTGTTGGCGTATTTTTGCGCTTAGTCCTAGTCTTGTTCTTATTGTTGTGATTTTTATTATTGTTGTTGGTTGCATTCGATTTCGCTCACTCGGTTCTCACGCGCTGCGATCCGCTCTACACTAACAAGAAGTTTATGACCAAATGCCATAAAATTCGTTGTAAAAAGTCGACGAGGCTGGAAAATGTGTTTTCCGTTTGCTGCTGCGCCTCCGTTTCATTTTGCCGCTCTCGCTCTCTCACTCATGTGGCTCTCTCTCTCTCTTTTTCTATCGCGCTCTTTTCTTCTCTCTCTCTATGACGCTATATCGTTCTCTGTCTCTGTCTGTGTCTTAGTTTCGTCTTTCGCTGCCGCTGTTGTCGTTCTCGTTCTCGTTGTTGCTTTTGTCGCTGCCGTTGTCGTTGTCGCTGCCTCGGTTGGCTCTTTGCGGTCGTCGTCGTCGTCGTCAATTCATTTTCGGCACTCTGACCGCCCCTCTCGCTGGCTCGCTCACTCTCCCGCAGGCTGCCATCTCGCTCGCGTCTCTACCTTCGCTCTCTCTCGCCAACACATACCACAAACTCTGTGTATATGTTTGTCTGTATCTGTTGTTGCGCTTGGCATCGCTATCTCCTGCTTCTGGGTATCACAACAAAAGCAAGAGAAGAAAATAAGAAAAAAAAACTGCCCCTGGGCTCGCCACTCGCCTGCTGCTCTCCCTTGTCTTCCATTCTCATTCGCAGCCATTTTATTGCTCCCTCGTTTTGTGTTGTTTTGTGCCTTTTCTTGCCTTTCCTCGCCTTGCTTCATGTTTGTCCCGTATCCATTTTCTGTTTATTCGCTTATGCACTACGAATATTTCCTTTCACTCGCTCTTGCAGCATATCTCTAATCAGTTTGCTTGCGAAGTGCACATTAAATGCAGCTTTAAAATTAATTTCCATCAAAGTCAATCTACAGATTGCCATTTGCCATTATTACAATTAATATAATTAGCGCTTTACACAATTAATAGAATAATAAAAATCATTATAATTGCTAACAATTACACATACTATATTACTTTCAAACATCACACCATTCGACAAGTCTTCGTTGTTTCAGTTCTTTATGAACAACTTTTCTGATTCATAAGTACTTTTATCAGCACAAATTTGAATACATGATTCGAATTCAAGTTCTTTAAAATTCTCATTAAGAAATATTTTAAAATATCATACAAAGAGAAGATACTATATTCTCTTCTTTTTACCTTTGAAATGAGCCCAATACTTCCTTGAGACACTATCAAGTTTAATAACGATATTGCCAATTAGAAAGCTTCCACCAACATATGTTAAGCATAAAATTGATGAAGTAATGTTCACATTAATAGACAATAAATTTTTAATTTATAGAAAGGTGAAGCTTTGATGCATTTAAAAATCTTAATACCATTATTAATAATATTAGAAAAACAGAGTTATTATATATAATCTTTATATTTCACCGATGTCGCAAACCTTCTTAAAAATGTATATAAAATTAGGTGGCGGATCTAAAGAGAATGTGATGAGTGAAGGTTTCTCAGTAATGCTACTTTTATTTCATAGAGGTTTGTCTACATATTTGCACATTTCATAGAGTCTATCGCTGATGTAAGCACATAAATTATTAAATTCGGAAATAATGCATATCTACAAAAGACAGCCCAAAGTTCATTTAATTAAATGAAGAGAGCAAACAACGAACCATTTCAATGGAAATTCGTTCTGATAACCTGACAGTTCAGACGCCATTCATAGGAATTTTGGGGATGGATGAGTCTGCGTGTCGTTTGCCTTATAAATAACATGTATTCACAGCGGTATACACACCTTAGAAACGCACACATATAAAACACACGTGTGTCTGCGCTGATGGGCAACTTAATTCTCATAGCATGCTAATGCAGATTCTCTGGTCCGCCTTCCCCACATGAATTGTGTAGATGGTTTTTGTGTGTTGTTGCCAGAGCATTTTTGGGGGTTGCAAATTTAATGGATATTTCCCCCTTTTTACGAGCTTCCCTTCTGCTGGCAAACGACACGACCCAACACGGAAGCCCAGGCAAGAACGGAAGCATCAGCCTCAGCTCAGAAGTCCCCAAAGGGAGAGAGAAAGAGGGGGAGGGAGAAGCTTGCATTGCATTTGTGTGTTGGATATTTTACGAGCTTAATTCCTTTTTGCAAGTGGAGCCCGGGGGGATGAACGACGCCATTTGCAAAAGCAAAAGGCATGCTTATCCACCACATCCCGGACTCTCTACACACTCGCATCCGCATCCGCATCTCGTCCGACATCAGAGACCCATTATAATTTTACAAAATCCGAAAGTTAATCATACGAAATGACTGCGCCCGAGCAGGGACGTCAGAGCTTCTTCGGATCGGGGATTTTTTGCCGGGCAAGGAAACTGCGCATTGCGGCTCATGTTTTCGTGTCATAAAACGTAGTCACAGCTGCTGCCAAACTCTGAGACAGGCTGCTGCCTTTTCAATGCTTGATAATTTCCATTAAATAAGCAGAATGCCGGACAATCAAATAACCAAAGAACTGAAGTTTAGCATAGAAACAAACGATGTCCAACTGCGAATCAGTTTACATTATTTCCATGCCAATTAAAAGCTTCCGGATGGTCAGTCGCTGGACTCCATGATGTCTGCGATATGCAACCATATCCACGACCCGCTTTATGATTCAATTTATCTTTTTATCAATTTGCGCGCTCCCCGTGGTTGAGTGTCCGGCTATCCAACAGTCCGGTCATGCTTGCTCCGGCAGCCGCCCGCTATTCAATTTCCATTTAACGAGTACTTAATTTGAGCAAGTGTTTGCTTGGCTGTAAATATTTATGGCCATTGCCTGTCTGCCCTCTCATTCTCTCGCTCTCTGTCTCTCTTTCTCACTGTTGTCTGTCTTTTTCAGTCAACGGTGGCCAGAGCTTCATAATTTTATTGTTTTATTGCTGTAATTATGCATTAATTTCATTGAGATAGTCGTAAATGGTGCGAGCCCAACAGATCGGTCGGCAACAGCCAGAGAGCCAGAAAGCCAGTTCGGCCAATTGGGCCCAATTGTAATTAGCCAAACGCCGTTTGTCCTGCCTAATTAGCAGACATAACAACGGCGTGTGGCAGTAATTGATCAAACGTTTGGGGCAATCAAAATTATTGTATTATTATATTATTATTGCCATCATTTCCACACTCTTGCAATGTGTTTGCCGATAAATTAAATTACATTCAACGAATTATTGCGCCCATAAAAAGAACTAAAACAACAGCGTGCAACATTGTTTACAACAAAATGATCGTTGGCCATCCAGAAATAATATTTTAAAGGGGTTAAAATGCTAATTTTGTCATAGCAATAAATAAATGTGTTCTATCCAAAATAGCCATTGAAATATCTACTGAATAAGTCATCAAATAGCTGAGCATTTTCTTATTTGAGTATAAAGAAAAACAATAGAAAATTTTAATGAGTAGTGAATGTTCAAGCAGCAGCAAAACTATATTTAGCAACATTTATTTTTAGAACAATCATAATTTCAATTTAAACTGTAGTAGCAGTAGTTTCAAAGTTAAAATTGAAAATCATTTTAACTTTGAAACTACTGCTACAAAATATTGTAAGAGCTGTATAAAAGTAGCCATAAATATATTGAACAAGCTGACGATTAAAATATAAAACTAATTCTCATCAACTAAAAATGTTTTCATAACAAAAGGGAATATAAATTTGTAAATAAATATGTATGTGTATGTATATATATTAACAAATATAAATCATATAAAAATATTCGTGTATTTTATATTAAACATTGTCTAATGTTTTTGTTGTAGGCTAGCCAAGCTTTTTGAATGTTTAGAGTGCTCATGGCCTCCAAATTATAAATGTTAGAACGGCAAAACAATCATTTTTTAGTTAATTGGAAGAAAATGTTAATTATTTCTTATTTATTAATATTTTATATGTCTGACATGTAGATTATATATCAAGTTATTAATAAAATTTAATTTCCTGCGATATAATAGTTTTTTTTTAATCAGTGTTACATATTTAATTATGAATATAACGACAAAGACTAACAAGTAACAAATCTGCAGTCGAGTGTGCTTAACTATGAAATACTCGCGACCCATACATAGATCTGCAAATTAAGATACCGAAAAATTTAAAAATATATTCCAAAGAGTGTACCTGTTATACTTTATGTATATATATAGTGCCATCATAGAGTACAAAATATACCAGATGGTCATCCAAAGCAGAGAAGTTTTTCTTAAATAACTTCTGCCTGGAGGCAAAATATCATAATACCCTTTTACCCTATGGGTAGCGGGTTAAAAAGAGATTCAAATTATTTGTATTCTGAACTACAAACGATGTATAAATCTTCAATAAAGTCATCGTTTTCATAATTTCGCAAATTAGAAATTCAAAATTAATCAAACGTATTCAAAAAGCTAATAAGTAAAATAATTGTAATTTGTTATTGTTCACATTGTTAGCGCTTCTTTAAATACTTTTTAACTTAAAATCAAATTATTTTTAAACTCCCTTAAATGTGTATTTCAGTTTAACTTCTGTCGAATTTTATTTTTAATTAGTCTGAGCACATAAAAAATGAAACTTGTTTTAAAAGATATCCAGTTTTAAGACAATATGTACCTTTATTGATTTCTCGGAAATGAGTATCAACATAACACATTAAATTATATCCGTATAAATAAATCAATATGTACTGCTTATTAAACTAACAAACTCTAGACAAATTTTTTGCTTAAAAAATGAGAATAAAAATGCGGCGGTCCCCACACAAAAATACTTTAACTTAGCAGTTTCCTGGCTAAAATTCATTAGACTGTTCATACATAAACTAAATATTTAACTATATCACGAATGTTAAATAGCTTGAAAAATACACTTTACAGCCAACGTATTTAAAGAAATATAACTGACGTTATTACAAGAAATAATTGATCAAATAACAATCCTAAAAAAATTATATAATGAATGTATTTCTCAATTTTAATTATTGTATATATTTATATTAGAACATAAAATCTATTTTTATTTGAGTGTGTTACATACCTCGGTGTAGCGTTACTGCTAAAAATTTGCTAATGGGAATGTTTTAAGTTGTTTCCTTAAAGTGGGACACCTGAATTTCGCCAACGGAATTTCTTCATTTTATTAAAGTATTTAATTGTGGATAATAATAACACACTTGTGGCACTGCACCTCAGTCATAAGTGTTGCACGTAATACACAAAGTGTTGCACTGTTGGCGTGCCTCCTGGATATCTGGATATCTGTGGTTTGATTGGTTTTTAATGCTCGGTTTTTGGATTATGCGAACAATTAAATTATTGAATTGGTGGAATCGGTAAACTGCGATTGCTGCTGCTGATTATATCTGGGCTAAGATTGAGTTGAGATTCTATAGGTTTATGGCTGACACTCCGCGGTTTTAATTTCGACTTTATGCGGCGATGATGACGACGACAATGACGACTCGCGGGTACTAAAACTCCATTGTAAAGTGGTAAATACTCGGGCGGCGCACCGTAAAAAACGCCAAGCGCCAAAACCAGAACAACAACATTAAAGAGGTATAGACACATACACACACACACACATACAGAGACGCGCACACTCACACATGCAGAGAACAGCGAGTGCATTGGTATGTGTAAGCCAAATTCGAAATCACCACTTTGCGAGTTGAAATCTCTTGGCTTTCGGTTCGTTCGCCTCTCGCTCTCGCTCAGTTCGCTTCTCGTTCGTGATTTCCTGTGCTAGCGTCAACGACAACGACAGCAGAGTCTGTTCCCTGCTCCTCTTGCTCCCTCTCTGTCTCTCTCTCTGTCTCTTTCTCTTTCTTTCTTTCTGTCAGCCCCTATTCATTGGAAGGCCCGCAGCGTTTGTCCATCGGACAAAACAAAAATGAATATTCGAATTCGTCTGAGGTTGCATTCACCATGAAGATAAGCGGACGCTTTGTGCGTGTACGTGCAACGACCCTACTCATCAATACCCCGCGTGACATCGTCTGACCCCACCGACCCCCCAAAAGTTTATCATTACTTAACTCTCAGAAATATGTGCTTGAATTGAGTAGCTTAAATATAGGCAGCTATTCAAACATAGAACGCGGCAAACATTCATTTATAACTAAAATATAATATATTAAATGCACATCAAAAATTTTCTTATAAATATATTGATTTATGTGCATTTGAAACTAATGTCAAGTGAATGAATAATTTAAAACTTATTTTAGAATACTTAATTATATGTATTGGTAACTATTGTAGAAATTATTTGACAAGTGTATCAAAATATTTGAGAATGAAAAGGTCCTCAACTGACTTACAATTTTTATGTTGAGTGGCTTTACTATTAATTTCAAACGTATGTGGTACTTTATTATATTATAGTTATATTGATTATATTTGATTTTTACTTGCCTATACATATCTAATAAGTAAATGATTTTAAAATTGTTATAAAATACTTGAGAAGGGAAAAGTACTATACTAAGATAACCCTGAATATCAAATTTGTGTACACAATATTTAATATTCCGATGAATTTCTTAATTGTTTAATAAATAATTTTGTTTATAATTTGATTGTATTTTAAAACTATGTATGTGATTTTATATTATCAATAATTTGGTTTTACATTATTTAAAAATTTCCACAGTTTTGTTCTTATCTAAATTGAAATTATTACAAAAGTTAAAAAAGTCAATAATAATTTTGAAATTTTATATGCAATCAATTTATGAACACTTTTGATTTGATAATTTCAAAAAATGGTAGATTAGAAGAGCAATTCTTGATGATTTAAAAACAGTAAGAAGCACTTGCTTATTTAACAAACAAGTTATTTTACCATAAATAAATCAGTAAAAACAAAATATGCAGAGATTTTACATTTTTGCTATACAGATTGTACAAATTTAAGCTAAAGCTCCAACCATAATATAAGCAACCTTGTGTTTATCCTTTCTAAATATAATTACCAAAATTAATAATCAATGATTCAACGCAAAAAAAATAGTTTTTCATTCATTAAAATAATAAAATGCTTATACGTAATACAATTTGCTCTACTGAAGAAATAATTGCTTGTGTTTTTTTGTTGTTATAGTTAAACGTTTGCATTTGATTTGACTTGTCGGAATTGAATTACGAGCCAATAATTTACGATTCGATTCAGTGAGCTTGAAAATATTTTGCAATTTGGCGAAATTGTCGTTGCCAATTATTTCACTGTTTTTCTCGGCGAGCAAACAAACCTCCTTCATTCCTTCCCACCCTTGAGACGCAGCCAAGTCGGCCATCTTGAACGGACATTTTCCCTCGGGTGGAGGTTAGAAGGGAAGGTTTCGTTGCTGCTACTGTTTCGTGTTTGGACTACCAAAACGTCGATTGCTAATCGCATGGCAAATGCGATACATTTAGGAAATTGTCCTACACATTTTCGCATTCCATTTTCATCGTGCCATTTTCATCGCCCAATGCGCCGTGCCGCGCCGCGTCGTCTTAGAAGCTGGCCAACATTTTACGACTTATAAATTATCGTTGTTTTTCTTTTAGTTGCGCCAGCCTGCCAAACTGCCAAACTGCCAGTCAGGACACCCAGAAGGGTGTGGACTATAGAGGCCAGAGAGACTGGCCATTGCTGCTTGCTGCTTGCTGCTGATTGTGGCATAAATTTAGGACAGCCGCCCCATTAAGACAGTGACAGCCGCAATTTATGGCCTCTGCTGGCGCTGACAGCAGCAGAAGCCGAAGCCGAATCAGCCACAAGGCTTGGTTCTCATTTTCTTCGCTTGCCATTTGTGTTTATTTATGTGCACACCCAGATACACACACACACACATATTGTGGTAACCACATGTGCTGTGCGGAGAACTCGCAACTCAACTGCCAAATTGGCTAAACCAACACGCAACACAAGGACATCTGCAAATAATGCTGAGTGCATTTGAAATCCCACAAAAACCTCCAACTCCGACTCCATCTCCATCTCCACCTTCCACTCGTTGCTGCACATCATGGCTTAACGCTCCACTTGAAGCGCAACCGCAGCCCATTAAGCAGCTTTTGCCTTCGCCGCACTCCAAATGCAATTTCCTTGAACTTCTCGGTTCAAGTGACAGCATTTCATCCATGGCTTTTGTCTTTCACTACTCCTGACTGCATTCCACTTAACGGACTGATTCATTACTTCGTGGCACTAGGTAAGTGTGTCCCACAGCTTTGCATTTGGAACAGGAAATGTTACAAATATTTACTTATTTGGTATCCCTTGGGCAAATTGGAAAACTAAACTAACAATTTAAGAGTTAAAAGCAGCCTCAAGGTTTCAAATTAAAATCGGGTATTGCTTCTGAGAAATTTGGAAGCTATAATTAATTTTTAATAATAAGTTAACTAAAAAGTTTTGATTCGAAATTTATGTATATAACATTCAACAATATTTCAAAATATAACATTCTGATCCAATTGTAGAATTTTGTACATAAAACAAATTCATCAACAAAAATATTTTGCGCAACTTTAGAAAACATAAAAAAAAAATTTAAAAGAATATTATATTACAAACTCTGAATCAAGAAAAATGTTAAATATTCGAATGCATTATTAAGATTTTTCTGTCAATGAATACAAAAAATGGAATAAAGCTGAGTTAATTGTTTTTGAAGAAATGTCGAAAAGAACTTAAAAAATTTCGGACTGAAACTAAAATTACCTTTTTAAATTTAAAGCATATTTTTGTCGCTCAAATGCAATTTAAAAATATATAAATTACCAAATTCTTTGGATCTCTTTACTGTATAAATTTGCAATCAGTATAACATGTGAATTCTAAATAAAGTCAAAAATTGTAAACGAATCCATTGGTGTTTTTTTTTGTTTTGTCCTGTTCTCTAATGCAACAAATCATAAAATCTTGTATGCAAATGATATTTTTTTGTGTTGTTGAAAAGAACCCATAAAATGCCAAAGATTTTATTATAATTTGTTTTTGGAGAGCATGGCGCAGAAATTCTTCAACTGAAACTCAAAGTCAGGGCGATGGATGCATTTGACATCAGCTGTCTGCGCCCCATTTTAATGTTGCCGAAAAATGTAATTTCCGTCGACGACATTTTTGCCACAAGGGCCATTAAAATGATGCACAACTTCATCGGCTTCATCAGCGTAAAAATTGAGACTGGCAACAATGACGATGCCCAACGATGCGGAAGCGGCCAAGACGTGTCGCGACGGCCCAAAAGGAAGGAAGGAGCGCCCACAAATATTCGCTTCTTCTTTCAAAAAGTTGAGTATACGCCATGTGAATGCCAAAGATATTGATGTGAATATGATAAAGGTAAACAAATCAATAGCAGCTTAAAAGATGCTGAAACAGTTTTGGAAGCGCCGCAAAGTTTTATTATTTTGTTTAATTGCCTATAACAATTTTTACTATTGAACGGCAGAAGTTGTCGACTCATTTATCGTCGCCGCAGTCAACGCGAACGAGCCAGTTGCTACTGCTCCCATTGGTTCTGGTGTTATATTCCATTCCATTCCTCATCGTCAGCCAAATGGCAATTGACACCCCTCGACTGCGCCCTTTTATTACCCCTACTAGGCAAATGGGCCGCAAGCTTTCGTTTGGGTTTCGGTTGCAAGTTTTATTATGGTACCTGAATGAACCTTGAATGTAACCAAATTGTTGCCTCCTCGCTTGCCTGACTGTTCAGTGCTGACTATTCAGCCAGGGCAATTTATGATTGACAGTTCCTACTAATTGAGACATAAACTTCTACTTGATGACTGACTTCATAAAGACGCCATAAAGCGTTTAAATCAATGCCAAACAGCACAAGAACTTCGATTTACATAAACAGGTGGCACAGTAAGTGAATCAAATTACTTACTTTATTAAACAGTATTTGCATATGAACTAAAATAACACTGAACATGGATACATGTTAGGTAAACACAGAATATTTCATGTTAAAACTCCCACCAGCATATCTTCGTGTTCTGTGGCTCCAAAATGGCCGCCATGACAGCACTTGAATTTGAGATTTGTTGTCGGTCTCTGAAGCTGGCCTCTCTGCAGAGCTCGCGTCTCGCGTTCAATTACAAACACATAAATTCCCATTTCCATTTGACACATGACATCCCATAAAACTTGTTAAAATGTACAGCAACAAAAGGCCAGCAACCTCTCGGTGGTCAGAGGCTGTCTTCTGCGTCCCGGGCTCTGCCTTTTTGGGATGGCGATTGCAACTGAGTCAGAGACTGGAACCTGGGACCTCAACCAAGAGAATACAATACATACAGAAAAAAAACTGTATCCAAAATGGGTAAAATCTGCTTCACAATCTTGCCGCGTCGCACATAAAAGACGCGGGTTCCCTTTTTTTACGGACTCTGAATGATATCAGATTTCTTTTCATTTTTGTGTATCGTTTCGTTTTGGTTGGGTTTACTTTTGGTTTGGACTTGGGTTAGGTTTTTTTTTTCTTCTCTGCTATTCTCTTTTTTTGGCTTTAGCTCGGCTCATTTAAGTCGAGATAAAAGAAAATGGCGTATGGCATCGTTTTATGGCGTCCACCCCGGGCTCATTATACAAATCCCATTGATCCGCCATTAAAATGTAGTCCGTAAATGGCCAAGGGGGAATGGGAATGGGGCAGCTTAGCAAACAAAAGAGAAGACCCAGCACGATATCTAGTCACTTTTTATGATCTCTGCCACCTTCGACTACTTCACTCGTTAGTTTGACTGAGCAACATGTGGAACTGCATTTGCATGTCGATATAAGTTACTCGCATGTAGTTCAACTCGCAGATGACGATTGTTAGAGCAGCAAACGTGGTCTAGCGCAAAGTGTTACTTTTATCATCGTCTATAAACTAGTAATTACTCATCATATAAAGCTTTCGATTAACTACATGCACTTAAGGCAAGTTAAGGAAATCAACTAAGATTTACGAAATAATCATGCAAATGCAAATGTTTCCAAAAATGAATAAAGATGTTAAAACATAAACTAAAAATATACACGATAGTACGGTATGGTATTTTCTTAAGTAACTTGCAAGTCTATTATTAGCAGTTGCTTATTGGAGTACTAAAAATAATATACCAGTCTCAAATTCTAAAGATCTCTTTAGATCTTTAACATTTTAAAATATAATTAAATATGATACCCTTATAAGGAAAAATTATTGATTCTCAACAAAAGCATATGCTTGTTAAATGATTTCAATTTTATAAAAGTAAGAATACACTGCTTATTGTAATACTGAACAAAAATATGACCTCAAATTATTTAATTATTTTTCAACTAACAAAAAAAGACGCTAATACTGTTAACCAACTCAGAAGCAGATGAAGTTAAAGACGAATTTTAAGTTGATAAAAATAATAATAGTAATAATAGTAATTTCAATTAATTTTAATTAAAATCAAGCAATTTTTTCGAACCTTTAACGTCCATAGTCGACCGTAATTTTAAGGAAAGAAATATATTACAAAATTCTCGTCAAGCTATAAATATTTTTCTGTTTCAGTTATAGTGGTGTATCAACTTTGCTTTAAGCTATTATAATGTCTTTTACAAGTAAGCTTATCATACAACTTGCAGTCGAGCAATTGATTTGACTGCTCGAAAATAAAAGGAATTTCTTTAATTTTCACAACAATTTAATCAAAAGAATGTTTTCTTCCCTGCTTCTGCTTCGTATCTGGCTGAGCTATTTAAAAACCTTTGACAAAGTAAGCAGGATGAGTGAACAGTCTCGAAATCCACTTTGTGACAGCAATCCGTATAAGCTTCCCAAACATTTGATGTCATAAAAATGAAATTGACATTTTCGGAAACTCCGTTGTTGGCAATAAATTCTCTTCTTTTCGTTGTCGTTGTTGTTGTCGTTGTCGTTTTCGCATTCCCATTCACATTCGCATTCGCATTTTGTTCTCAGTCTTCGTTGGCTGTTGTTTTGTTTTATTTCTACGCATTTCTTTAGCACTCGCGAACAAAAGACAGCTCCAACATTGTAAGAAACAATCTTAGACATTTTGCCCCGTCCTCGTCACTTCTTTTAGTTTGGAACAGTGGCCAAAACCTTCGCCTTAGCCTTTGTCCTTTTATGGATTCACGTAGACAGAGCACTGGTCCCCGCCAAACTGGCGATTTGGATTTACGAGAACGATGGCGCTCTAATTTCGCTTAGATTCCGCAATCGACAGAGCAGAAACTGGACACTTAAATGCCAAACACACGCGCCGTGCTTTTTATTACCGTCGGCATTTGTGAGAAGTGTCCTTTTTGGAATGCTTCTTAAACTTGAAACTGCCATTCGAATGCATTTAACAGCTGCTCGTCGAAGTTGCATTTTTAATGATTAACCGATCTGCTGGACGCACATGTTGAGTTCAACTCAAAAAAACCGCACTGATTTGCATCCCGAGATCTGTAGGCGATTCAGCTCGCATCGAGCCTTGACCCATCAAACAACGCTCTCGCTGACCTTGAACCGACGGCTCTTTTTACATTGCAATCTTCCAGAGGCCACACTCAACTCTTTTCACATACGCAAATGGGTTTAGAAATCGCCCCACACACATAGCTCAAGGTCAGGTAACGCACCTGATGACGGCCGAGAATTGTTCTGCCATATCGAAATCCTTTCTGACGCAATGTTGCACGCACATACTTAATGCCTATTATCTGTCCAGATGAGAAACTCAATATGTGTGCCAAGGTCGCCACTAAATGATCTGCAGTCATCTATTTTTGAGATCAGCTAATAGTCCTCTCCACAGACGAGCAAAATGTTTAAAGACTTTTTCGAGTGTTCCCAAGAAATGTGTGAAATAATTTTTACGATTTTCCACATAACATAGTTCTGAAGCGACTTTTTGGAAAGTATAAACTAAATACATACTTAACATAGTTTTAAGTAATATTTTTTTTTTAATTATTACGAAATTTTATATGTTCATTATACACAGAACATTTTGGAAGTGTTAGAAATCAATCTAAACATTTGGCTTATAATAATCATCGAGTTGCCCCAAGTCTAGGAAACGGAGAAATGTTTATTTTACAATTTCGGTTTTTATTAACCGATCGAAATAAAATTCACAGACACCACAATTGGTTTTGTAATATATGATTATTGCATTGTTATTGTTATTTAATTTGTGATAAATTACGGACTGGAAATTTAGTATCATTAAATGGTCAAAACACGCACTACTGTAAATAAACAAAATACTATTTAGATAAACATAAACGTATTACACACATATTACAAATCAACAAACAAACAAAAAACACAGAAAATGTGATTCCTTAAAATGAAGAGAATATTTATGAATAAATATATATGGATATTAGTAAAATAATTATAAATTATATTTTTTATTATTATTTAAATTCTAAAATTTGAAACGATTCGTTCTTTGTCAGGGAATATATAAAACTATGAATTATATTTCTTTCAGTGTACGTACGTATTTATGATTTCTGGCGGCCATTACAGAAATAGGCTCCGCCTTCTTATACGAGCATTGAGTGTATAAGAGTGCTCTTATAAAATACTCTCTGCGCAAAATGCTCGCAACAGAAGAGCGCGCTTGAGATAACAGTTTTACTCCTCATGTAACCAAAATTGCTCCACACTTAACGAAGTCGTTCACATTTAAAAGTACAAAAACAATTTCTTACGGGAGCTCCTTCGTCGTTTGACGAATGTAGAAAATCGTTAAGGAAGCCATGCTTTCTATGCATTAACAGCGACATCTAGTGTTCATTAGCACCGAGCAATGTTAAATGGGTTAGTTTCTGTTTAACAGAAGGCAATGTTGACTTAAAGTATCGTAATAAAATATTATTATTTATTTTTGCACTAAAACAATGTTGCGTGACTATGTGTTTTATAAACCCATACTTAAACTAATATGCACAATTAAGACATAATAATTTTTTTGCAGATTAAAGAGATTATATATGTACATAACTGCGTTTTGAAATATGTTCAATAGACTTTGAGAATCTTCAATGTACTATATAAGAAAAGTTTTATTTTAGCCAGATCAGTATGAGGATTACTCTTGAAAGTCAAAATAAAGTGTTTATACATGGCCTAAATTTTATTAAAAACGGAAGTTACACGCAGTTTAAAATTACGCGCGTTCTTACACGCATAGTAAAATATACCAAAATGCTAAATGAAGTGTAACCAGCCACATATTTATTTAGGTATATTGTTAAGGCAGTCACACTCCGTCAAAGGTGTTAAATAACTGCATATTAAATAAGTTTTTTCTTATAAAATTAAATAATAAAAAAATCTTAATAGTAAATTTGTAAAATGATAACGAAAACACTGCTATGACTGCCAATTAATTTCAATGTTTCTTTGGTCTTCAACACATAGAAACTTAAACTGTCTGGCAACCCTGCGGAGCCATTGCAGTGCTCACAAGTCACGCCCACAAACACTCATCCGGTCTGGCTTGCGTATGCTCTTATCTGTGAGCGACAACATTGTAACGGCGAATGTATTTCGCTTACTATGAATGGTGGATGGAGACACTGTTTTAATAGCATATATGTGTATGTGTGCGTGTAACTGAATAAATGGGCTTGAGTATGAGGGTTGCCAGCTCATGGTTCCATTTTGCAGAACCGGATTAGGCAACAGCAGCCCTTAAGTGCCGCCATTGCCATTATCTGTATCAGTGTGTGCGTATGCGTGTGTTTGTGTTGTGTATGATTACGGCCGTGCGTGATCTCTTAAATTGTTTCCCTCTGAATGATGCCGTGGGAACATTTAAAATGCACAACGCGCCCGCTACTTTATCGCTGGCCATAAAGCATAAAGTAGAAATGGAGACAGGAAATGTTGTTTTCCCCCTTTGCTGGGGAAGAGCAGAAGGATTGCTTGGGATTGGATCACGCACGTCCAAATAGTGCCATCGACTTAAAAAGCGATAAACCACTGCAAAAGATAACATTGTCTTTTTAATGGAACTATTTAACTTCCGCATATGGAGCAGATGAGCTTGTGGCCTTCAACTATGTTTTTTTTAAATCTTAAGTCTTTCCCAATGTTTCTGTTTAAAAATCCCAATTTCTTGTTTAATGGATGATATTGTAAATGGGAAAAGAGAAAAAAATCATTACTACGTCATTTAATAAACCGTAGTAAATAAATAAATCAAGTTTTATTTGCCTATTCGAATGTTGTAGCAATTAATAATTAATTATTAGTAACCCAGTGAAGCTGCTTATTACCAGCTCGTTTACAAAGTTTTAATTCTACCGATGTAAATAAACATTTTAAAATCATTAAAAATATTTAATAAATTCTTAAAATGTACATAGACATTGACTGTATTCAACTAAAACTTGTACCTATAAATAGATTAATTTAAATTTACAGATTTAATCAATTTATATGGATCAACAAAAATATTGTTAGCATTAGCAAGTTATAATTTCTTTTATTTTAATATAGTATTCAATTCTACACTCATTGTAATCAAATGAATTCCGATGAAATGTTTAGATTTTAGAAGAAGAAAGAAATTAGAAAGAAATTTTCAGAGTTTGCCATAAATTAAAATTCCCCAACTTTAATTTGTGGCAATCTTTTTGAGGAAAAACAACAACAATATCAAACAACATTAGAAGTGAATTATATCTTCTATCTGTCCGTATGAACTGCTAGATTTCAAAGACTTTACAAGATTGTGTTTCGCAAATCGAAAAAAATAGAATAACATGTTTGATACATACATATTACTTGTATTAACTACAGTATTTATGATTCCAGAATATTTAGTTGCGATCGCATAAAAATTGTTAAGAAATATTATTGAATGGTAAAAAATGCCTACTAAAATCGGATCTTAATTGCTTTGGCTGACAATCTGGTATATTTTACACAGTATGGTGTATTTTTAATGTATTAATACATCGAATTACCAAATTTAGTATGCAGTTTATTGCAGTATTTTTTGGTCAAATTAATTCTGTTTATTTGTAGAAAATGATTTTAATGAAAATGATTTTAATGGATATTACTTAGTAAAGCCCACTTATCTGTAGCTATAGTACTAGTTAAATAAATTTACAAAATTCCAAGCTTCTGGAAAATTGAAAATATTTTCCAATTTCTTCAGTTAAGATTTTAAGATTACAGATTAAGAGATTAGGCGAAGCACTGTCTTTAAGTTCTTTATTCTTCACAGATATTTTTCTATACAGCCACTTAAGTTGAATTGAAATAATTTACGACTATCTCTGTTTTAAAACTCAGAAAACAATTTAATTATAATATTAAATGCGACAAATTCAACTATAATTATTTATTAACTACTTATAATTGCTGGTCTTTTTGATGTTTTAGGATACTTTAAGTACTCAATTAGACACATGAAAACTAAGGCGCTTCAGATAGAAATTAATGGAATATCTTCTGCTACAGATAAGTAATAAGTAGATCGCTTAAATTGCAAGGCATAACTTACCAGTTGGGAATATTAGTAATGTGAACAATCCGATTGGCAATTGAAGAAAGAGGCAGCACTTAACAGAATAGCATATTTATTTATTTTTATTTTTGAAAGTCACTTGCCGTCGGCAATATTGAATTGGTTACAGGTTGAACGTAATGGCAGTAGCCAGTTAGTTGGTAATTGGCTATTCGCCACTAACCAATTGGCCATAAACAAATGCTACAGAAATCGAGGCGTTAAATGTCAACGCGATAACTGCTAGCGTGGCCATCGATATTCACAACACTCGAATGCGTATTCGTATTTGTATTCGTGTTAGTGTTTGCATTCGTTTAAGTATTCGTTTATTATGATGGTTATAATTTAAAGCGGCTTCCGAGTTGCGTTGAGAAAGGGCTTGAAAACTGGCGCTAAATATTTATGAGAGTTGAACGTTAAACTTGTCTTTATTTTATTGATTTTATTTCGCTTTTGCTTTGGCGTTGTTGTCGCTTTTATTGTTATTATAATTGATGTTATTGTTACTGCTATATTGGTTTATTATTTTAACACTTTCAAGCAAGAGCACTCCGTCGGCATCGGCCAATTCCAGTTGGACTTGCAATTGGACTTGGAGCTAAGCGCTGTGCGGAACGGAACGGAACGTCATCGGAAAACGCTCAAACAGTGAATGCGATGTGCGAGTTTTCTGCTGGGTGTGAATAGCTGTTAGATTCCAGGAATCGAATCACATCCACACCACCAACAAAGCGCAACCAAACGACGCCGACGCCGACAACTGCGACGACAACGACAACGACGACTCCAATGTCGACGACAACGCCAACGCCAACGCCAGCAAAGACGGCAAGAGTCAGAGTCACAGTTAGAGCAAAAGTGATACCAATAGCATTACCACATTGCCACAAACCAATACCAATAAGTAACAGCAACAAAGCGACCGTAACGAACCGACTAGCCGACAGTTGGCAGTTGCTATTCGAGAGCAGAGAGCGTATATTGGCAAGGGACCAAGCCCAGGCAGAGCAGCAAGAGTCAAAGCCAAAGACGAAGCTAGAGCTCGACCAGACATTGCACACGGGCTCGTAAATACCAGATAAACAAATAAATAAATAAATGGGTAGGGGACAAGCGGGCACACAGCCTAGATATATGGCCGGGACTATATATCTTTTGCATGCCCGCCAACTTGTTTACCCTCACACCCACACACATTCACACACACAGACACAGAACCTCTGAAAGGCATCCGACAAAGTCGATATCGCCGTTGAGTTCGATGTATTGAATATTTTGGGGGTTGCTCACTCGCTCCAGATACATTAATTTATTCGCCCACGCGACGTCGCAAATATCAACCACCGACTATATATACTATATCTTATTTCTTTGTCTCGCCTCAACTCCCTTGCCCTTTCTATCTTTGGTGGTTGCGTCAAAAATCAATTCGCAATTTGCCTTTCATTGTGCGCAAACTCAGTCTTCGTATCCTTATACACACTCACATCCCCATATTCCTTGCCATTTACGCTGTGCAAATTGTATCCAGCTGGAGGTCAGCAGCTATGAAAATGAAAGTTGTAGTTGGGCTATGAAAGTTTAGATTTGAATGCAACTCAACACACTATTTTTAACTTCAATTTGATTATAACAGTGAGAAATAAAAGACATGAAATTGGCAACATTTTAACCTTTAAAAGGAACAGTGAAGCAAATTGGCAGATTTGGTCTAGTGAATGGAAAGAAATATTTCATACAAATTTGTATTAAGATATATCAACAAAATTTTCATGATATTTCTTTCCAACTTACTCACTTTTGAGTAGTTAAAAAATAAATAAATAATAATGCAACTTCATTGAATACATTTTCGTTCAATTCAAAGTCTTATGTACATCGCATCTGAAAGTAATTTGTACAATTACCATGATCTTTAATTTAATTTTTATGGAGTATTGAAATTTGAAAACTAATGTTATACTTTTTTTTATTACAATTCAAATTTTTAATTGAAGACAATGTAATTAAATATTGTTAATGGGGGTCGATGTGATTGAAAGCAAAACAGCTCGTTATTATTCTTAAAATATACCAAAATAATATACCGCAAAATTCTAAAAATATGCCAAATGATATATTTGGTGTATTGGTATAGTACTACACTCAAAATATGCCATAAAGTGCAAAATATACCAGATTGTCAGGCAAAGGAACTAAAACTCCTAGTAACTGGGCAAATTTCCCCATACAAAAGTGTTTCTTCAATAACTTGGACAATTTTTGTCTATAGTTATTATTGTTTGTACCAAAAAAATCGCATTTGCTTCAAGATAACGCTTGTTATTCGATTTTTGTTTATATTTCGTATAGTCTCTGAGATCTAGGTGTTCATAAGGACAAACGGACATAAGGAAATGTCAGCTCAAGGATCTATAAACTTTATTTGGTCTTAGACGCCTCATTCTGTCTGTTACATATCTTTCCTGCAGGCATAAAATTATAATACACTTCTACCCTACGGGTAGATAGATAAAAATATTAAACAAACGAAATTATAACTCAAATAATGAAAACAAGTAAGGTCTATATTTAGTAAATCCATATACTATTACGTTCAAAATATACCATATAATACGGAATATACAAGAATGTCAACAACAAAAAAACTAAAATAACTTCTACAATTTTTATCTAATAGCAAACAACTCAGAAAATTATAAATAAATACTATAGTTATGCTCAAATATACCAAAAATCGTAAGCTTCAAATTTACGCTTACCATATGATTTTTTTTTGATTTGCGGTGGCAAAAGTCGGCGTGGCAAAAATATAAAACAAACATGAACTGCGTGCAAAAGTTACAAGTGCCGTGCAGAAAAAAATAATAACTCTGTCTCTTATAGTTTGTGTGATCCAGTGCTTCATACAGACAAATTGACATAAGGCTCTATCGTCTCGGTTGTTGACGCTGATCAAGAATATACATCTTATGGGGTCGGACATGACTTCTTCTGCCTGTTACATACATTTGCTAAAGGCACAAGGTTAGAATGCCTTCTACACTTTATCTTAATTTTAATATAAATGTTTGTAACAAATTTAATATATTAAAATCAATTAAAAGGAACATTAACAAAATGTTATCACTTGTGCTTGCCTCAATTTGAAGTTTCAACAACAAAAACTGTTTAAAACTCTAACACATAAATAGGCCATTGGTGTCAGAAGCAAATTGTTAACTAGTTCTTCGACTGCCACGCTTTGGGATGCTTCAATGAGCATGACCTGCCATGTACCAACAAAGGCCGGGTGCCAGTCGAGTTGATGTTTGCATCCAACATCAAGCAAGTGCTCCGCTGGAGCCTCAGTCTATGCAGTCTGTGCCTTACATACCCGATCAGCACCTGGTTGGAGTTGTTGCGAGGGCGCCAATGACAAAGCCAAAACGACGACTGGACCGCTGTTTACCCGCGATATCTGTGGCAAGCACTGTGTTGTTGTAACCCAAGTTGTTGCCGCGCCGAGAACTTCCTTGAATGGTGTTAAAAACGCTAATTGACGGAACAAACAACGCGTGCTGGCTCAAAGTCTTAGCACTAATCTGAATTTTTGAGGATTAGAGAGTGTTTGTCAGAACAACTGCGACTTTCATTAATATATAATCTCAAAAAAATAATATAAACTGTCATTGTTTAATTGTTTTTTATTTTTATAAATTATCTTATGTCCAATTATTATTGTCAAATATTTGATTTATCAGAAGTTTCTTTCGGCAATTCTATTTTTCCGTCGGTTTGCACATCTCGACCTATTTTGTAAATTTTGTAAAAATATTCTTAAGAAGTAGAAGTTCTATACTGATATGTTATAGCACCTAAAATATATTCAATTAATATTTTATGACCTTCAAGAGGCATTGAAATTAAGTTAAGAGTATATAATGAGTTTGGGGTCCCTAAAGTACAAAGGACTTTTTAGTGCATTATTTCATGAAAGGCCACTTCTTTAAATTGTGTAGAACATTATGTTTCAAATAAGCTTACGAGTTTTCCATATGCCGAGCAAAATTCTTTATTGTTATATTTTCTACAAATATATATGGGCAAATCCCACGTGTCGTACGCTACATTCGCACGATTTTAGCTAATGAAAATCAATTTTTTGGGGGTTTTTTTTAAAGATTTACCGAAAACTTTTGTTATATGCTTAGAGTGAATTGAGAGTACTTTCGGAGGGTATAAGATTCAATTTCACTGGAGTCACTGTTTTGAAAATAATTAATAAAATTGTGACGTGTCGCACGCTACACAAAGTGGAAGTTAGTTTCAAAATTTTCATTTCAAACGCAATTTTTAGCGAATTCTGCAAAATAAACCCAATGAAAGTTAATATCCTAAAGAAAGTTAAGAATATTAGAAGACAAAAACCGATCGTTTGGTCTTAATAATGTTTATAGATTTTTAGCAAAGCCGTAAACCCATTGTGTCGCACGCTACACTTTTTCCGCTGGCATTAACATAAGACAAAAATCTTTTTATTTAAACTAAACATTATTTATTATATTCATAAATGTGCTTAACGATTATTTCAACGTGATTTACTTTTGATTTGTATGTGAGCCCAAGCAGAGGCAAAAAATTGTGAAGAATACAAAAGGGATTTGAAGGTGTGCGCAGAGCACGAATGTAAGTAAAATTATGAAAATTATAATGAAAATTGGGTTTGATAAAAATTTTTGCATTTATAATAATCGAAATTTCTTTTTTTGCCTTAAATTCTTAAAATTCGATATCTACTTTAATGTTCCATATAAAGAAACATTACAAAATGTGAAATTTAAAAATTGATCGCTGGTGGACTGTTTCTGGGATTTACCCATATTGTAAGTATGAATATTTGGAGTAAAATTTAATTCAAAAATTTTAGAAATATTGTAATTAAAGAAGAAACTTTTTTTTTTAAATCCTTAAATCGTTAAAAAAAATTCAAATTAAAATTATTATGAGTAAAATTTAATTTAATAAGTTAAAATATATTTTGATATATCTTACTTATTGCAAACATGAAAATTTCAAAAATACTTATCTAAAGTTGGTTAAATAATTTATTTGAGCTGTGAGAAACATAATACAGTTCACTAAGCAATGATAATATTTCCAGAACCTCTTTAATCGTCTACACTATTAATATAAGTCTCAACCACATTTAATTGGAAGCATTATACTTTAAATAATGTATACATAATTTTGTTTAAAATATTATTTATAATCGTAATATGAATTTAGATGACTTTTTAAAAAATTGATTAAATGTTACAATCTACAGTTGATAGGACAACTGCCTTCTTCTATCATTTATGATACTAAAACCCAAATTGGAATCCTTTCAAACATCCGCCAGTTGACTTCTTCAGACAACTTCCTGCGAAGGCAAATAAACGTCGCATTTGGCCAAATGTCAGTCACGCACCGTCTGCAGGTTACCACAAATCAATCAGTCTCTGACAGACAAATATTTTGACTCAACGATGCCAAACAAATGTGGAAATACACCAGTGACTTGGGTACCAAGCTGTCGAGTTGCCCTAGAATCGGGAGCGTTTTCTTTGTCTTTTCTTGCCGCCGACAATAACAACGACACCGACAGCAAACGTCAAACGGCAACATTTTTTGAAGCCGAAATCACACTTTACGCCTGATTTGCATTTGCTTGCGAGACGAACGAACATGTTCAATACTCGCATTCGAAGTCGCATTCGTATATGAGACATTGCATACGTCGCTCGACCATGAGAACTGTGATTTATGGCTATGCTATATCGATCCCACACCCAAGAGGTGCCACAACATATTACTCATAAATAGAGTAACTAGAACTACAGTCAGCTCCAACAAACAGATCGAGCTACTGCATGCCAGGATTTTTCATGAGTTTCCGTTGAGAACAGATCCAAAATGGCATTCAAAATGGCCGCGGCAAGCACTCGACCAGCGAGAAATGGCTAATGCCCTTGCCTTTTGCCTGGGGGTGGAAAGTCGGAAAATGGGAGGAAGGACGGTGGACTGAGTCGTTTTAGCGGCACCGGCCGTCTTGATACTTATGGCGAGAAAATGGAAAATTCGATGTTGCCATAAACATTTATTGCTACTTTGGAAAAACTCGATTACAGCCGACTCTTCTCCTTCTCCGACCCAAATGCCAAATGCGCAGCCGCCATTTTACGACCCGCGCCTGGGCACTTATGGCATCATCATCAGGGGACTCCAGCCACCACATGGCACGGGTCCTGGTCCTTGTCCTGCTCTAGATCCCGTAGAGCAGGAAACGGATTTTTTGCGCTTAGTCAGGATGCGAAAGCAGGGTGATAGCAATCCCCTTCCCCACCCCATCCCCAGCACTCGCGTATTGGCAGCAATTTTATTGATGCCTGGCACTCGGCAAAATGTATACAATTTCCATTTTTATAACCTTTGCGCTCCAGTGCGCTTCGTGCGTCTGCAGCCTCCGCTGGCTGCAATAAAATGAGCAAATGTTCGCGTAATCATAAAACTTTATGAGCTCAAGCACCCCCCAAAAAAATATATATGTTTAAGAACAAAAACCAAAAAAAACCATTGAGTTTGTTGTCCAGTAAAGTTTGATTTTGGATTTCTATAATAATATTTTTTTGAGCATGGCGTACTCTGTCAAACTTTCAATTGAAGCGGTGATCCAAACTGAATTCGCTTTCAAAGGAAAATGAAAACCCTGATAACATTTTTAGTGCTCACCGCATTCTGGATCATTGTCGCTTTAGTTGGTTGCTTGGTTGCAAAACGTTTCAAGGAGCGAGGTGTCATCAGATGTTGTGTTATTCTTACCGCCGTCTGCTGCTGGCTACTCTGGGTATCCACGTTCCTTATGCAGTTGAATCCGCTCATTGGACCACGGGTTGATCAAAGGGTCATTTTCGGAATGATGTCTTACTGGGAAAATTCCTATGTGATAAATGACGACGAAGATAAGTAACTCCATGGACCGAAAACGTCGTCATTATTCTCCATCGCTGAGATCTATTTAAAATGGAATACAATGCTTTGTTGAAATAATTTTAGCTCTACTTGACTTTGACATATTGTTCAATTGTCTATATGGTCTCTATACTTTTAAAATCTCCAGTAAAAATTAAAATATAATATAGGAAATGTGGAATATAAAGGCTTCAGATAATTATGGCATGGTTTCTAGTCTCCGACGGAAGAACCCGAGTGAAATATGAATACTTCCTGCTAATTGCAACTTGTTACAATAGTATTCCGCTCTGGATCTGGCTAATAAACAATAAAAGAGATAACTTTCATTCCTAAGCAATATATTAACGAATAATGTTTATCGGAAGAACAGCTTGAGAAATACATTAACCTGTTCGTTAAATGTCGATTACTAATGAATGTAAATGCATGGTTAATTGTACGTTTTTATTTTATACACTATATTATCAATGCCAAACATTAAATTGAATTTATTGCAAATAACTTTTCTGACTATGGCAATTGTTTTTCGCACTCACTCGAATCACGGGTGGAAAACTGGCGCCATCTATGTGTCAATGTACGAACGTATATATTTATGCCGAGCGCAGACACCAACCGAATTTGCAATCTATTTTTGTCACTAGCTGTTTGCTATGAAACTGGTTATTTTCAATGGCGCGATAATCGTAGATTGGAAAGATAAATATAAATATTCACAGTTTTATTAAAACGAATAAATTGATAAAATAAAGATTTTTTTTAAATTTTATTTATAAACAAACATATTGTATTTTGCTGTAAAAATTCGTTTATTTTTTTAAGTAATATTTTCGTAATGCGATCGATGTTTCTCGAGCAGTTTTATTTTCAAATATTTATTTAAAGCAACACAATAAAAAGGTAATACAACATGTATAAATAAATGACATAATAATAAAGGTGTATGTAATAAACATAAATATTTTAATTTCACACCAGATTGATGTTCGATTGCTCCAATACCGTTTAATATCTGTAAAAATCAATTGATAAAGGCATGGTTAAACAAAATCATATTAAACTATTGTACATTGTGTGAAGATTTATATTTAAATTAATATTAATAAATAAATAATGTAATATATTATTATATTGTTTTGGTTAAGTTAATGATTTCTAAATTAATTTTTATGATGAAAACTGTTTGAATTTACTTGCAAAAATATTTCAGAAGCAAAAGACAAAGCTTACCTGTAATAGTTAGCTTTGAAAGGCCCAGCCCTTGCTTAAGCCCAGGAACTTGGCCTGGGCATCGGTTAGTTCTGTGAGATGGGCATCAAACGTGGCCAGATGAAGACTGGCAACATATTCATCTATTTATATTTGAAATTAGCATTACTATAAAAATCACGTTATACCAGTTGTGGTAGCAAACTTACCCATCTTCTTTGGCAGCAGGTAAACATCTGACTTGTAGCGACCCGGCGCTGAATACAGTTCGATAAGAGCCAATGCCTGAGTGGACGAGGCGACAGAGACAACAAATGATGAGATGGTCGAACAGGAGAGATTCACCAATCGTCCCTCTGCCAGCAGAATGATCATCTTGCCATCGGGCCAAATGATGTGATCAACCTGCGATCGCACTCGCTCCCAAATCAACTCAGGCGTATGCAAACTGCTCACATCAATCTCGGAGCATGAATGTCCCATGTTGCAAACAATGCAGCCATTCTTCATGCGATTCATGTGATCACGAGTGACAACATTCTTGTTACCCGTGGCGGTGACCACAACATCGACATTTCGTATCACTTCAGGCAATCGCACCACTCGATAGCCGTCCATGGCCGCCTGCAGAGCACAGATAGGATCCACCTCGGTGATGTATACAATGCAACCCTGTCCTCGCAGAGCTTGGGCACAGCCCTTGCCAACATCTCCATATCCGCAGACGACCACCTGCTTACCTCCAAACATAATATCGGTTGTGCGCTTCAAGCTGTTGAGAGTGAAAGTATAAAATACAAATATTAGTCGGAATATTACGAGATAAATGTTTCCTTTGTCGGTTCTCACCTGTCTAGAATGGAGTCGCGACAAGTGTAATAGGTGTCAAATTTATTTTTGGTCACCGAGTCATTCACATTTATAGCCGGGACGGTGAGTTTGCCCGCCTTGGACATCTGAAAGGTAAAAATATATTGCGATAAGTTTATGACCAAGATTGTAATCATCTTGTTTTATTTTTATAAATTGTTAATGATCAATACAGATTAACTGAGCAGTTGTTAAATTAAACAACAATCTTTTCAATCTACCTGTGAAACAAGCTGCAATCAAAAAGAATAATCAGCTATCGATTATTATTGAATGAATTCTAACTGAATGCGGCTTGTCGCATATAAATAAATTAATATTATGGATTATTTCGAAGAAGAAATTTCTTACGCCAATCATTTAAATTATATTTTATATAAATTTGTGTTAGAATAAATTGAATTATGAATTAAAAGAATTGTAATATGAAAGTAACGAATACACCTGACAAATAATCCTAATCACATTTTCCAACTGGAAACCTGGATTTCTTTACAAATATACTTTTTTTATAATGCCATACCCATTTTTATAATCATATCTTGCTTTCAATTAATTGATTGATTTTGTTATGACATAAATAAATATTTCTGTACAAGTTATATGTAAATTAATAAGGATCACTCACCTGGTACAGCCTGTGTACTCCTGTTAAACTCTCCTCGACAATGCCCTTGATGGACTTGAAGTAGTCTGGATACTTTTTCAGCATCAAATGTGTTGCATCTCCGCCATCATCCAAGATCATGTTTGGCTGCCAGCCCTCGGAGTGTATGCACTTGTCAAGGCACCACCAGAATTCCTCCTCAGTCTCGCCACGCCACGCATAGATCGGAACTCCGGCCTCGGCAAGAGCGGCGGCCACAGCGTTCTGCGTCGAGTAGATGTTGCATGCCGCCCAACGCACAGATGCGCCAAGTTTCTGCAGTGTCTCAATGAGCACCGCCGTCTGAGCATTGACGTGGGTGCAGCCCACGATATTGGCATTCTTGAGCGGCTTATCCTCCATGGCACGTTTACGCAATGTCATAATACCCGGCATCTCCTGTTCGGCGATTTCGATTTCTCGACGCCCAAATCCCGCCTTTCCAATATTCTTGACACAAAAATCGGAGCTGCCATTGGAGTTTCGCTGTGTGATATCTTTGGGTGAAGCCTCGTCCTCATCGGAACTGCCTGTGAAGCAAGCTGCAAAAGCATTTAGTACACAAATAATATTTATAGATTATTACGACTCACCCGAACTAAACGAACAAGTGGAAACGTCAGAGAATCGGCGCGCCTCTAAGTTTGATTTCTTCACAGAAGTCTGCACAAACAAAAGAACAAAACACACATGTGTGATATTATTAAACTAGAATATTTCGAAAATTATTTACAATTTCAATTATTCATACAGATTGCACCAGTTTCAATCGGTCAAAGAGACTTGTAGCTGGTAATTGACATCGTTTAGAGGACCGGCGATAATTCGCCAAACCAATTGACGCCAAAGGCAACAATAGAAAGAAAACAAGTACGGATCGAAAATCGTAGATCGCTGATCGTTGTGATAGAATCACATGCGCATGTTGTACCTAAGTAAACTGGACAAATTAATGAATTCCGCAAATGTGTATTTTATGCATTTGTATCGCGTATCACATTGACCCATCTGCTAACTATTGTGTACATTTCAATAAACATTCGCATACAAATACGTTCAATATATGAACATATAATATTATATATGTACATATGTATAGTCAAGTCGTATGTAAATTGGCAGAGCTACTGCTGCTTTATATCGATTCGCAGGTTTGCTTTACTTTGTTTTGTTTTGTTGTGTTTTTTTGTTTTACTGAATACCAAAACGTCACGTGCTCAATGTTTATATAGACAATTCGCTAAGACAACTTGTATGTATACTCTAAACAGATTGAAACGAGTCTTTGAACTTTATGCCAACGCTTGTAACGTCATCATATCCACATTAAATCATTTTGTTTTGCTGTCGAAATGAATAATTACAAGCAGTATACATATTTTGTTCAAGACAAATACTCACTACAACAGATGATAACGAGTTTTATTACAATAACCCAGTTGTTAAAAATAACTTATAAGGGTATCGCTGAGTCGACTGTTCATTTTTTTTACCACACAATTTGAACTTGACATAGAGAGATTTTGCATTGAATTATACAAAGTTAGAAATTGTATTCTGTATCGTGTTTGTGTTGAATCTCGTTAATCTGTTAATAATTTAAATATTTTTATTAGTTTGTTCACCTTTTTTAAATAAATGCACCTGCTTATTGAAAAGTCGTCAAACATTTCTTACCTTATCAGCCAAGCTCAGGTCGGCAAAAGTAGTCTCTGGCATTTTAGCCATGATGAAGGCAGGCACTAAAAGTTCTATTTATAAAGAGAAATATATATAAATATATATATAAAGAGAAATATCAATAATACTATATTCTCTGTGATACGAGTTTACATCGCTGCATAGAACGACCTTCGCCGTTTGGGGGACTCACATTTCGACAATATCAAAACTGGTTCTATGCTTCAAATGTTTCAAGTGTGTCAACAATCACCTTCGTAAATGTATTTATTTATTTATATGTTTCGCTGTCTTTTGTTTTTGTTTTCGTTTTTTCTGTTGTGTTTTTTTTATTGTGTTGAGTCTTATGCACCAATGAGACCGGCTCAACGGATTGGAGATTTGCTCGAACCGCGTCAGTTTCAGCGGAGATCAGATTGTTGACTAGATCTTAAAGCTTAGTCGAGCCAACACTAAATATTCACGCGTCGCTTTTTCAATTGAGTTCGCTGTTTTATTCGCCCGCTCTCAATGCACTTCACTCCGTCTCCGACAACTTTTACGTTTAGGTTTACGTCTCCGTTTCTCCGCCTGCGTCACCTTATTTTATTGTGTTCTTGTTCTGCTTTTTCGGATCGAGTTTGGAATGAAATGAAATATATTGGAGTGGAGACCGATGCCTTCGATGCGCTCTCGACTGGCGCAAGCAACGAACTGATTCGCATCAAATTTGTTGTACTGGTTATGTTTATGGAGAGGCCAGCGATCGTTTAAAAATAAAGAATAAAACAAAGAACGATATTGTAGTGGATGTTGGACCAAAACATACCCTATAAACAATAAATCTGTAATTAGCAATGAAAACAATTCGACAGTCTGCTAATTACAGACAGTCTATCATTAACCTGAAAGTACTTTTAAATTTAATTTTCATCACATTTATCTATTAAGATTACTTAAAAAATAAATCAGCTCTATTAATATAAAGCAACCCATTAGCTATAACTATATGGTATTTAAAACTGCACACACGTGATGTACGAGTGTAAAAACAGCAACAGCAAAAGACACCTTATCTTATTTGGAGCGAACTCTTATCTCTCTCTCTCACGTCATTCACATAGTAAGTATTACTCGTATTGCTCTCAGTTTTAAAACCGAATCCACAGTCATTTCCACCCGCGTTACCCACATGGCAAATAGTTAACAACAACTGCAAATCGCAAAACGAACGAACGGCAAACTGCGAACTAACTGCTTATCAAGGCTCTCTGGGCACTGTTCAGATTGAATTGGCAGTTTGACGTAGAATCAAATGATGATAAACTGATGATACTACCTATAAATACAATCAACTCTACGAAATTAACTGACAATATATATTGCTAAAATGGCAAGAGCCTATTGATAGTCATGATATTATTGTTTTAGCTTATTGTAAAAATTGCATGATTTTCTATTCATTACAAGAGATTCTTTAAAAAACGAAAAGAACATTTAAAACCAACAGATATGATATATTATTAAACTATCCACATTCAAATATGTCATTTCCTTTCCATAAAAAAACTAAAACTTAATTGAAATAATTTATATCATGTTAGGAGGGATATAGTTTGAACATATACTACAAAAGGTCAATCTGTTTTCAAGTTAAATATTAACAATTATTTGATTCAACATACATACCAAGACATCTCCGTTACAATAATTTAAAATAATTTTAAAATCCTTTTCGATTAAAATACTTGAAATACTTTCTTGGATATACATATGTACAGATAATTAATTTTTTAATATTCATTATTTGAAATGAAACTTATCGTTCAACATATGAATATAAAATAATTGTAAATACAACTTTTAGTTAATATTAAATCGAGAATCTTACAGTAAAACCCTAAGCACAATTATAATTTTAAACTAAGAATTTTCCTTTTTTCCTAGAATCATTAAATATATGAGTACGAACAGAAGCCTGCATAATAAACATTTATCACGTTTAATGCTGAGTTCTACCACACAGTTGAGTTAGCTACTTGGGATTGTGCACAATAAAGAGTTATTAAATGATTAGAGACTGAATCATGGCAGCTTAACAATAAAGAGACTCATCCTTAAATTTCCATCCTTCTTTTTAAGGCACACAGACCATTTTGCAACGCCCTCAACCCTCACAGAGCTGGTGGCAGTCTTTTAATCAGTGCACAGCATCCCCGACTTTTGCTTGTTGGTGGATGATTCATTTTGAGCTCTTTATTGAATTTCCTCCATTTTATGGACACGCTAAAAGGGACATGGGCATCTAATTAAATTTTGTGCAGTAAATTCATTGGGCATTGTTGGCTAAAATGGCGGAACGACACGTAGTAAAAGTTGTTGGCTTTCATCCCTCAGTATCGCAAGTCTGGCGAAGTGTCCAGGTCTAGGCATCCATCTTTAGTGTGAGGTTACGCAATCCTCATTTCACCTTTCATCATAAACCATTTTAAAGACTTAAAAATTAAACATGACATTAAGAAAATCTAAGTACGTTTTCATAGATGACAGCACAACATTGCTAAAAATGTATAAAGTACATACGGCGTATCCCAGAAAAAGGTCGCTATAATAAAACAGAAATTAAAACTAATTTTAAACATATGTATGCAACAGTAAGTATACGGTATCTAGCATTTATTTTAACTTAGTCGTATAAACTAGAATTTGCTTTGGTTTTATTGATACTTATTGTTTTATATTAACTACAATTATACTGCGCATTCCTTCTTCTTCTTTTGCTCTAAAGGGCGAAGAATATACAAATTATCATTTCAAATCTTATCTCAAAATATGTGTTTCAAGGCTTTTCCTAAAAAGCCATAAACTTCTTCAACTGTAAATATGTTATTTCTGCATCCTAGTTCGCATAAATTACAAATAAACTTTGAAAACAAACGCTAAAAGACATAAAAAATTATTTTCCAAATGTAACTCGAAAGAAATTATATTTTGTCATTCAAAAGTGAACTTAACTTACTCTATAAAAATATTGATTGCATCTTTTTAATACCTAAAAATGTTTTAATTTTATCAATGAAACGTACGAATGCTACCCGGGTCCCGAGACGCGCCAGATTAGCCACAATAGATATTGCGAAAAGGTAAAACCAAAATTCGACATAATTGAGATATCGTCATGTGCTTTTAATCTGTTGAATAGCTTCAAATCGATATCATGTTTCATTGATTTAAAAATCAAATTAAATGCGTCGAGAATTATTAGAGGTAAAATTTGACCTATTGATTAATTATTTGATATATACAAATTGTATTTGGCCCTCGCTTATCTATATTTGATATTCGGTACTTTCCCGGTTTTTAAACTTATGAGCTTTTCCACATGAAGCCAGTTGAATGGTGTTTTTAACAAGTCCAATAAAAGCTATATGCAAAAAATAAGAATATCGACTAAAATACCGACTGTAAATTTCATAACAATAATTTGATTTCTGATTAAGAATAAATAAATTTTTAATTTTATTAATATTAATGCAGAGTAAATTGAATACATTTTTGTGTTTTGTTTTTTGTTTAAGCTAAACTGTCACCAAGTTGATCTTTCTTAGTGTAGTTTAGCTTTGTATCGATCTTTGTGTCCCTATAATTTATACATTAATTCTTCTATGCAAGAGTGTCGAGTATGACTAATTATAACATCATATTTCTCTTTTCAGTCAGTTTGGACAGTTGAAAATAGAAATATATTTAGTAAGTGCGTAGTAAGGGTATCAATCAACAGGGTATTACCAAATACTCCATCCTATGTTCGACACTAGTCTCCTATAAAGGTTTTGCGGCAAAGTTTCTACAATGCGCACATTTTTCTATTAAAATGTTAATATGAAATACCAATAACCTACATCCTAATGGTTTTTTTTTCGCTTATAAGAATATGAGCTGTTTATCTTACACCAATTCTTTAGATGGTATTAATACAAACTCTATAAATAAAAGTTGGATACTATTTTGACGATTTTATTAGAATTTTATAATCTGAAAGCAAACAAGTAAAATAAAGCGTACTACAAATTGCGGTTTTGAAGTATACTCAACAATTTAAATTTATTTAAAAATAAATTAAATTTTTTTTATAAAACTCTTATACAATGTTATATTTATAGAGAACGCGCGGCATGCTACGAGGTTGTGTTGCCACGCCATATCTTCCTGCCTCCTGCTATAGTAAGTATGATTGAATCTTTAGTTTCATTAACACCAGAATTTCATAGTGTTGCTCTGACTTCTATGCATGCACAAAATATTTATCCTTATCTAGGTAGCGAGCATATTTCGCAGGAGGTCAACTCGCCGCGATTGATGAACGTGCAGTGATTGCAAGTCCAGGTGTTGGCATCCAAATCCATGGGATCAGCACCTGCACTTCCAGCATTGGCCGCAGCGCCACTTGGATAACTGGTCGTTCCGCTGTGAATCAATCTTTAGTCAATAAAACGAGATGCACAAGATAATATTGTCAACTTACCCACTACCACTGGAGCTAGCTTGGACAAGTGATTCGAGCAATTTCCATACTTCATCGCCTTTGAAATCGGCCGCCTTGTTGGGATTCTTTGAGCGCACAGCCTCCAGCAAGGGTCCCATGTGTTGACGCAATGGTAGCATGTCCATTTTATACAGATAGATCAGCAAGTGAAAGTCTGAAATGGCCTCAAGAAACTCCTCGTTGGCCCAGGCTGACAGATAACTACTCAGCGCATTGAAATCCTGTAGGTGTCCATCAATATAACGATTCTCAATAGGGAATGCCTGGCGCTTGTCGTACTCCGTGAATGTGTATTGCGGTTGCAACGGTGTTGATGCTGGCACATCCACCAGCAAATATTCCACTGGCAATGGACGCGCCAAGCGTTGAACTTCATTACCATATTGATCCTTCTCCTGCAAATTTGAGTAAGTAAATAATTTTCATCTTTGCAGTAACCTAACTTTTGTACGACTACACTATAAACTACAACATCAACTGTCAGTATTTTAATGAGATAGTATCAAATTGGCTTGCCCAATAAGTACATCTAAGGTGCGACAAATGCCTATCTGTTAATTCACTTGTAGACATACTCAAAATGTACAACTAAATTAATATTATTTTTATATAATCTTTAGAATTGAATTGTACGTTTGCAGATTAGTTAGTTAGTAGATTAGCCAAAAGTGATTAAAGTATTAACTGCATAATATTTTGCAACTACAGATTCAAATATTTGCTATGTATATGAATGAACACAATCAACATTGTGACATTTTGGATTGGTATTATCACTACTTGGAAAGATACAATCCTACTTAAAACTAGGAATGCCCCAAGTATAACTGGATTCAATTATATATAATCTGTTTATGATCTAAAATATAAAACAGAAATATATGTAAACCTAATTTCGAAAGTCCCTAAATTCAGATACTGTCTAGAATTCAAAACAAATTTAATAGTGTATTATATAAAAGAATGAGTAACTTGCCTTGTAAAATACATCCGGCACGTATTGTTTATCAGTCGATTCGCGTACATAGCCCAATTCTGGAGCATCTTTCGTAGGTATCAGACAATTATCCCGCACCAAAGCCATGCATTGTGCGGACACAGCATAACCCTCCATGTGCACCTGATGGGTAGAATCCCCTAAAAATAATTTAGCTTGTGAGTTGGTTAGCCTGTTGGTGGTTCAGTAGTATTTACCTGTCACACAAATGGTGACAAACTTGGAGCCAAAATTGCCATTTGTGGCATATTTGCAAGGGTTGGGATGTCGGTTCTGCAGTTCTCCCGCAGTTATGCACTCCTGGGCAGTCAGGAAGTGCGTCTCAATGCCGCGAATCTGCTTCACAGTTCCAGCGGTAGCATCTTTCGTAATCAAATCAGTAAATATCCAACCAATCTGAGTACAATAAAATGTGCATATTAAAGCATACATATAAAGTAAACTCTAAGTATTAAGATAAATAATAATAAATAATTACTTTTTTAAGTCCCAAAGCGCTGGCCACAGCCTCCACATCATCGGCACCCTCATCGGGACATATATTAATCGAGTCACGAGATGATTCTTGTGGTGGCTCATAAATAGCCGCCACCTTGGCGCGAATGCCAAGTGGGACATCCGTATGCTGTTCATACGTGCCATACAAATAGCCCATACGCTGATGGCCCGTGGTACGCCAATAGTTCAAAAAGCGCTCCACGATTTTGGTATTCTCAAACATGACGTTGTCCACATGGCGATAAGTCTGACGATTTAGTGTGATAGCCGATGGTTGACACTTGGAACAAATGCCCTTGGGCCACGGCGGATGCTCACGACAGCCAGGCTTGATGCGGCAATTGATGTCGTCGAAGACAAAGTACTTGCCATGATCCATGCCAGAGGTTTGCTTGCGCAGATACGAGTGAAACGACAAGTGCTTAATATTGTGCTCCTTCAGATAGTTCTCATCGTATGGTTCCAGTGGCGAGCAATGAACACACCGTCCATTGGCATTGTGATGACAACTGCAAGGGGAAATATTATTATCTCTCTTACATATTATATGCTTTATAACACTCACAGCTTTGTGTCGCGATCACGCTTGATGGTGCCATCAGATTTAAACAGCTGCTGATCGACTTCATCTTCAATGACATTGCTGGAGGGACGAATATTACTGATCTTTTCGCTAGACTGCTTGGCAGCTGCATTGAAAGTCACAGTCTCCATTGCAGTTGTGCTAGCACGCTAGAATACGAATTTTAGAGAGTTAGTCAATGGTTTATAAAAATGGCAGTTGATTCACTTACTCGTGATGACGTGCCCGCTATTTGTTTTAAGTAAACCATGTCGCCATGCTTGAGCGTGCTGCCCACCAGCTGTGAGCCACTGGCCTGCAGCTCTGTAGCAAAATTGCGCTCCAAGAACAGGCCAAATCCATCAACTTTGAGCGCGTTCTGAACGCTATCATAGAACTGCTTTAGATTTGACTTTGGCGAGATCTCGACTCGCTTGATGCCCTCTGCAGACTGCACGCGTATTAACTGAAAAACAGGAAATAGATTCAAATTAGCGATCTGCATTGTTGTTTGCAAAACTGGCATCGATCACAACCGATTGTTTACATAACACAAAGAGACGATGGCGCACAAAAGCATACACAAAGTTGCGCTTCTTGTAGATAAAGTTCTCCAGTAATAAAGGTGCACAAGCCATGTTGATGTTGTCTATATATTAATTGATGCTGCTGATGATGTTGCAGGCGTAGCTTTAGAAGCTACTTGGTGTAGCCCAAAAGGCTTGAAGAGATGAGCGATTCTTCCAACTGTGCACCATGCAGGCGAGCATTTGACTAACGAACTGAGAAATAGCATTTTTTGGCAATTCGCAAAAAAATGCATCTTAAGCGTTTGCCAAAAGAGCAGAATATCCCCCTCACATTTCCCTCTTCCATCATTCGCTTCATGGTTGCCGTCACCCCACCCGCCTCCTTATTCATTCAAACAACAGTCACCAGCAAAATCTACAAGTCATTGTACCTTTGTTTGTATGTCTGTCTGTCTCTCGGGTCGTCTGTGCTCTCTCTCCACTTCTCTATCGTCGTTGTGGCAACGATACAAAAATCAAATGGCAGCCAATATTGACCATGCACTTTAGTTTTCATCACAAACATAACGTTACACAAAATATATGTATTAAAAACAAAAAAAATCACTTTGCCGTAGCGGCCAACAACAACAAACCATTGCAAAAAAATTTATATGCCGGTGTTTTAAACTATCACAATCTTCAATGCAACTGCAACAAGCTATCACACATCACACGAACTGTGCCAAAATGTACAATACACACTGAAGTAGCAATCAACTCATTTGTTTTAATTTAACAACCAAAAAAAGGTAAAACTTACAATTTTATCAGACATTGCTTCAAAAAAATTGCACTAGGAAGCAGCGGTGGTGGAGAAACATCGATGGTACTATCGATGTTTTTATAATTTTTTAAATCATCGATTTCTGATGGAATACATCGGTGTTTTTTTTCAGCTGCCAAATGAATAATATTAATAAAATTATTAGAAACTAAATTTTGCTTTCAGATGAACTCTAAATTATTGTTTCTTAAAAACGAATTCTGTTTTATTTAACAACTGTGAGGAAGTGTGACCATAACAAGCAACATTTCTTAAAATATACTTAGGAAATTCATCTAAAAATATACCAATGTACGTGCAGCCTGGTAACACTTCCATTAAGATTGTTCAAATAAGAAAGCGCGTTATTTTAAACTGTTTTTCTATTTTTAAAAAATCCGGCTTCATATAGAGCATTTTTTAAGCCATTCACTCATCAAATTTTTGCTAAAAATCGAATCCATTTGCATACCAATGGAAATGAAGCGAAAATTGTTAAATGGTGCGGTTTACCAAAAGTATATTTATTGCTTTGTTACGGTCTCACTTATGCTCAATGCAATTGCAATCGTTACATATATTTTCAAACTTCGTTATTTTACTTTTATTTAAATATTGAATAATTTTAGTTTTAAATGAATACCTTTAAAAAAAAAAAAATAGTTATTGTTAATTATTTAACGCCAGTGTCAGTGTCTGTTAAGATAAATATATCAATGTTATTAGCTTCTACAAGCAAGCGCTGTTAACCCATTTTAACAATCGTTCGATTACAGCACTGTTATAAAGCGATAATTTTTTTTTAAACTCAAAATAAATCGAAGTATAAACAAACCAATCTGTCATTGTTATCTATTTATAATTTGTGCACATTTATTAATTTATACATTTAAAGTTGTGGCTCGCGTGATTTAAACAACAAACAAGCATTTCTCTAGTGGAAGACTGCGAAGTAAAGCAACGCCTTGTCCCGACGTTTCGGAATTCATAAGATTCAATCGTATTTTAGATTTCCCATGCAAATGTACTTGATGTCCACGTAATCGTCTATGCCATGATGCGATCCTTCGCGTCCTACACCTGACTCCTTGACACCGCCGAACGGTGCCTCTGGCGCCGAAATGATGCCCTCATTAACACCCACCATGCCGACTTCCAAACGCTTTGCTACACGGAAAACTTGCTGCAGATTCTCGCTGTAGAAATAGCCCGCCAGTCCACGTTGGGTATCGTTGGCTTTATGCACCGCCTCTGCCTCGTCCTTGAACTTGATGATGGACACCACGGGGCCAAAGACTTCTTCGGTGTACAGTTGAGCCGTGGCTGGCACATCGGTGACAATGGTGGGCGCATAGAATAACGAACCCAGATCCGAGAGTCCCTTGCCGCCCACAATGATGTTGGCCTTCTTGCTGCGTGCATCTTCTACAAAGCCGCTAACTTTGTCGAACTGCATCCGGTTAATTAATGGTCCGATTTGCACATCACAACTTTTGCCATCGCCAATCTTTAACGCTTCCACACGCTGCTTCAACAGCGTCACAAATTTGTCATAGACACCTTCCTGCACGAAGAAGCGATTCGCAGAGACACAAGTCTGGCCGCAATTTCGAAACTTGGAAGCCATAGCGCCATCCACCGCCTTCTCCACATTGGCCGAATCGAAGACAATAAATGGCGCATTGCCACCTAGCTCCAAGCAGACACGTTTAATGCCTTGTGCCGAGTCCCTGAACAACAACTTGCCTACTTGCGTGGAGCCAGTGAAGGAAATGCCTCGCACATCGGGACTCTGACAGAAGAGTGCGCCAATTGGCGCCGCCTTGTTAGTAGTTATCACATTGATGACACCCTTTGGAATGCCAGCATCCTCGGCCAACTTGGCCACAGCCAACGCAGTCAATGGCGTGTCTTCGGATGGCTTGACGACGACAGTGCAGCCTGCGGCTAGGGCGGCACCTGCCTTGCGTGTTATCATGGCCAGCGGGAAATTCCATGGTGTTATCAAGGCAGCCACGCCAATGGGTTGTTTCATTACAATCACCTCGCGATTTGCAGTTCCACTGGGCACCACTTCTCCATAGATGCGACGTGCCTCCTCGGCGAACCATTCGACAAAGGCGTTGCCATAAAGCACTTCGCCTTTTGACTCGTTAATGGGTTTGCCGGACTCGGCTGTCATAATCTCAGCAATCTCTTGAGTATTAGCCTCAATGAGCTTGTGCCATTTCTGCAGAGGATTAGCCGTAAGTGAACGTCAGAGTTATTTTTCTTACTCATATTTACCTTCAAGAGATTGGAACGATCTTTGGCTGTCAAGGACCGCCACTCCTTGGACTCGTAGGCCTGCTTGGCCGCATTTATGGCCAGCTGTGCATCCTCCACGCCCATGTTGGGCACCTTGCCTATTACTTCGCCATTAGCAGGATTACATACTGCAAATGTGTCTTTGCTGCTGGCCTCAATCCAGCTGCCGTTGACCAAAGCCTTCGACTGCAGCAGCGTTGAAATACTGCGCATTTTGCTAACTCGTAACACACTGAGCCTTCGAAACATTTTGCACTCTAATTTTGCGGTCAGCTGCTCGCCAATAACCTGTTTTTTAGTTGGCAACAAATCAATTATTTTTTTGTTGTGCCGGCAAAATTAGAGTGTTGAGTGATTTTCTGCCGGTCTTATCATAGCATTATCTTTATCACTTACCTTCTTAACTGACAGTAGATGTTTTTCTGGAGAGCTTTAACGATTCTTATCTGTTGCGCTGTCCACAACAAGCATTCCAGCAATGTTATGAACTCTGCAAGTTGTATTCTTATTGGATTCAATTGATTTTGATTAGCGAACAGTATAACTAGTATAACATAAATAAGGGATGTTAGAAAAAGAGGCACTTCACATCCTGCTCTCTACGCCCGTAACGTCACTACTTGATATATAGGTAATGTGTAATATGTTTAAAATATATAATTACGCATACATTATTGCTTCAGTTTATGTATAAAACTAAAAGAAAACTACCCAGAAGAATTGTAGGATACAATTTAAAAATAAAAAGTTTTTTCAAAAACAGTTTGTGACGTCATCGGGTTTGACGCTCTCTCTGCTGACCTGCGCTATTCATAGCTCTGCAAGATATGTAGCAGATAAGATTGATTTTTTAAATTCTCATGGCCAACATCAATGTTTTTGATTTAAAAATATTTAAGTTAATTTAATATTTAAAATTAATATTTAGTATTATTATTTTTTTAATAAAAACAGACCCATAATATAAAGAGCTGTCTCTTAACTAGGAAGTCTTTTATTTAATACCTGTGTCGTGGTGTTACCATACGTTTTACCGCCGAGCACATACCAAAATAAAGAAATCCGAATAAGCGTCCTCTGGTCACTCTTTAGTTAAAAACTTGTGTATTTTCAAAAACGCTGGAGCAACTGAGCTTCGTTTTAAACAGTTTATTTTCGCGATTGTCAATAATTATAATTAAGTATTCTGTATTCGAATGTGTTCCATCTTCTTATCAGACATTTGCGAAAACTCGTATTTCTCTTAAAAATCGAATAGCACGGAGTAACGGCATTTTTCATGGTGAGTAACCGCAGCCCTGTGCAAGTCAATTAACAGTGTAACAGCGAATATAACTGTTAGCCGCCATAACTGTTATATATCTGTTATCCAATGCTACCAATTTTGTAGTTTGGCCACTCAACGTTACATACGACTTGCAGCAGCCAGCTCCTGTCACGTGAACACCATAGACCGTTGATGTTTGAATACTATAAGAAACAAAAGAAAGTAGCATGTTGGAAATTATTTTTGTTTGTTGTTTTGTAGACAGCGCCACTTGCTGCCACATTTGCTCCGCACATGCACAAAAAACTTGACTAGCATTAGCTGGTCAGCAAGCCTGCCTTTCGCTGCCTTTGGATTGTTGTTATTTTTTTGTTGGCTAACCTTTTTGTGTGCCATTTAGCTGTCGCTTTTGCATGCGCCGCCGCCAAGTGCTCCATTTATTATGCACATGGTATGGTCATAGATTTCACATATGCCGATGGCAGGTTCTGACTACTTGGTATCTCCTATTTTCTTTTTATTTCTATTTTAAGTTAGTTGAGGAGGCTACTGGTCATGCAGCTTCAGGTGTTCTGCCTTTCTGTCGTTCTCTGTGCAATCTGTGTTGCAAATTTTTGTCAATAAATTTTGGCTGAGAATGCCAAAACAAGTGCGCGAGCGCACTGGACATCATAACTGTTAAGATAAGATTGCCTAGATGCGATGCTATGCGATGCGATGAGGGCAAAAATGAATTCAATTAGTTCTGATTTAAAACTAATTGAAAATGCGTCAACTAAACAAGGAGCAACAAGACTTGCTTTGCAGGCTGCCTGCCTCTTGTTAGTTGTGTTGCAGTTGTTGGTAGCAGGTTGTTTGCTAGCTGGTTGCTGGTTGGCCAGAGGCTCTCTTCGGACTTGGACTTGGCCTGTCGATAGGTGTGTAAGTTATTTGTCTTAAGTGCTGCCGGGAGGCGTTGTACGAGCCATACACCAAGCATGTTGGCATGACTTTTATGATTATGGCCGAAATGCCAGATAAATAGCAAGATAGCTAGATCAGGGAGAGGGGACAGTAAATGATAGAAAGAGAGCACGTACTAATGAAGTTCTCAGTGCACAATTTCGTTAGATTTTACTGTCAACTTAACTGCACAATTGTGACAACTTTAATGTGCCACATGGAATTTATGGGGTCGTCTTTATAGATAGAGATAGAGACAATGATCTCGACAAAAATGAAGAAAAGGAAAAAAGAAGGCAGCATGCGCCTTTTGTTTAGCTAATTGTAATACGAAATCATAACACGCCATAAAAACGACACAAAGCAGGAGACATGAGACCGGTTCGAGACGAAACTCAGAGAGTAGACTCACTTGGGTTCAGGCCAAAACAGACAGCAGCTGGTCAATGGACAAACAATGCTCTAAGGAGCTGTAAGAGCAGCGGCAACAGATCAACCATAAATCATGTTTGGGAACACGTTCCTCCAGTGCACAGAAAGAAAAGAGAAACATCTGTTGTTATTGTGGAGTAGCTTTCTTAAGGACAATGGCAGCAGGACTTGCTGCAAGCTTAGGGCGCAAAAAACTGGTTGTCTGCTTTAAACACAGATAAATGACAACAACAATAGCAACAGCAACAAGATTGTAGCGTGATCGTAGCTGGCAGCTGCCAAAGCTTAGCGCCGCAGCAACAGGCACAAAATGGCGGACAGGAGAGGCCGCAGGATAATAGCTTTGCCAACGCCAATCTTCTTTTTGAGAGGTCTGTTGAGTCACCTTGGCACGTGGTGAGCTTCTTAGCAGGCTGCTGGCATCAGCAGCTGCTCAAGATGCAGCTGCTTTGACTCTGACTCTGAATTTTCGACTATCCCGTTTCGGGTCCTGCCAACCAGGTTGATTACCAGGACGAGCAACACGTGTGTATGTGTGGCTGTGTGTGTGTATGAGGATCGTTTGACTAGCTTAATTATTATTTACCTTGCCTCAAGGTTATGGCATTATTATTATTTTTGTATACCCAACTTGATTATTATTTCATAATCTAGGTCTGCCCTGGATACCCTCGCTTCCCTCTGTAACCACCCCTAAGCAGTTTCAATTGTTTGTGATCTACTTTCGATGTGCCTGCCCGACATGTTCTGGCATGCAGTCGCCCCTTTTCCTTATCCACGGTTCCTTATTCTTGTTGTCCTTGAGCTTGGCCCAGGTCCAACCCTATGTTATAACGATGCGTATCCGTTGTTTGAAACCGCGCAACCCCAATTGAAAATACATAATAATACCAAATACAAAAAATAATAATTACGCACTCACACACATGCCAAGCAATACTCCGCGTATATATGAGTTTCCTTTCCGATTATCATCTTCTTTAGCTCTGATTTTTTCCTTTTTTTCATCTCTGCTACGCATAATCTTTGCCATTGAAATCAGAAATCCAAAACTGCGCATTCGCTTTCTAAGTCGAAATTTGGTACAATTATTGTGCCATGTTCGGCATTGTTTGTAGTGCGTAACTCATCTCTAAACTGGGCTCGATGTGGGGTTGTTTTATTGTCCTACAGTCGAATTATGTACACTGAACAAAATATCCTTTTTTAAGAGCTGTGATAAATTATTGATATTGTCATTAATCATTTCGTTTCTTGCATAAATTAACGATTCATTTTCTTAAATCGTTTAATATGTATAAAACTACAGTCGACAAAATAACAATACTTTGAAAATATAAAACGCATAAAATCTAATAGATTCTAAAATTCATTTGAGATTGAAATCTAGAGAAAAAAATTAAAATAATCTGTTTCAATATAAAGCATGTTATTTATTAACTTCACTTGAGAGATCCGAAAGCTGAAATTTCATCTTAGTTTAACTTTTCTCCAATTTCACATCTCTAAACATCATCGCCCATCTCTAAGTTACAGTATATTTGTCATAATTTCTCGGCACTCTCTCAGCAAATTTAATCTTAAGCAACTCCAAACTAACGACAGTTATTTCTACAAATTATAATTTGTTTTCGGTCTGTGACTGCAGTGTACTTCTAGAGTTTTCCCAATAAAAACATACAATAAAAAACTGTACCCAAATCGCTCAAAAGCGCGTAAAACTCTTTGAAAAGCAATCAAGGCAAAAAGAACAGGGAGAACTACGCATTGGATTAAATATTATACTCGTAGTACTTGCATGTATAATTTATGCAACCCCAATGGAAAGATTTTATTTGGGTACATCTCGCACAACGCATATGGCATTGGGGTGGCTCCTGGTTTTTTGGCATGGGATGTCAAGGATGTTAAGGATTTTGGATACCATGGGAAAGGGGCCGAGGTTTAGTTTCGGGTTGGAATTCGGTATTGCGCCGTCGGAGATTCTCACGCTGCTTGCGATATGTTTTTCGCATTTTGTGCGCAGCTTCTTCATCGTCGTCAGCTTCTTCTTCTTTCTGTTGTTATTGGTTGGTCCTTGCTGATGTTCTTGCCATTTGCTGTTCTTGCCCTTGTTATTGTCGGTTTTTGATTTGGGTAGGCCTTTTCTTTGCTTACTTACCATACTTGCATTGCGCCTTTGTGTCTCGCTGGTTTCCTGAGAGGCGAGAGATGGGAAGACGACGCAGAAACTCCATGATAATTATGTGTGATGTGTGTGTGATTTGAGTCCTAGGCGAAAGTGCATTCATATTATAATTTTTAATTTTTTCTTATATGAATGGCAATACAATTGCAACAAAGAGACTGATCCTGTGACATTTCCGTTTAATTGTTCGATCGTAACGGTGCCTAGAGACAAGTTTTACACGTGTAACCGATTCCGAGTTGATCGAGGAGTAGAAAAAGAGTCGAAGTCGAAAGCAATCTTGGGATCATCATTAAGCCCAAACGGCAGCTGTTGCCTCTTGTCTTAATTTTTTCGCCAACTTTATGCGATTTCTTAACGCATAAACATATCAAATTACGATCGCAAGAAGAAGCACATAAAAACCGGAAGTTTTTAAATCAAAAACAAAAGCTTCGCTTCAGCATCGCATCGAATCGCAGTCTGCTTAATTTTTGGTTGCCTTTCAAATATTTTTTTTGCATTATTTTTTTGCTCATTTCCTTTTTGTTGGAGTATTATTATTATTATTATTATTATTATTATTATTTTGTTGGTGCATTGCTGCAACCTCTGCCGTTCTGCCCTTGAGGATGCTGATTCGCCTCGCCATGATCATTGCCTGAACTTGAAAAAGCAACTTCGCCTCGCTTGATTTGCCTGCAGGTCAGTGCAAACACAATTTCAGTTACATTTCTCGCAGCTTTTTGGTTTTATTGAGCAAACATGGGATCGCAGTGCAAACAGGCAGTGATCGGCAATCTTTCGATCAGCTATCGAAGATCAACACGTCGATCGGCGATCTTCGTACAGTTCTTCAGATTGTGGAAAGAATCTGCATTGCGCAAGTTCATTGACGCCCTTGGAGATATTAATACTGCAGTTTAAGTTGTAACTGGTTAATGATTATAAACAGACCTGATCTTATGCATTGAAGCCAAATATAACATGACATGACATATGATTTCCTAAATGGAAATTTTAGGAGAATTTTATCTCTAAAGTTTGTATTTTTAAATGTTTCCTAATAATGAATAAGTAAACTTTGAAAATCTTAAGTTAGACTTTTGTAATAGTAATAGCCGTAGTAGTATATAAAATGAGCATATTCAGAAATTCTTTAGATTATTTGTTCTGCATGATACTGCAAGTGAACTTCCAAGCCTTTCCCTCTCCCTGGCATCGCTTATCGTAATAATAACTAGTTAAGCTTAGCTTCAGCGTCTTATTGAGCTCAACCAAACTTTTAATTATCTTTCAGGCGATTTAATGCGCTATCAAGTTTTAAGCAGTATAAATAAAGCTTTGATTATCTCTCTCCGTTTCCTTCTAAATATTTATTTTCTCATCCGAATAGAGCCATTACCATCATCATCCCAATTTGCACCCCCCGAAATCTAACAAATTTATTCGCTTTGCAGCTGATGGATCGATAAATCGAGCAATCGATCTAAGAGTCTAGTGTCCAAAGCAAATGGATTGTATAATCCTCTGGCACAAGATCACATGAACGAGATAAATCGGTGCCTGAATACTGGTAGCTATCTTTTCGCAGGCTGCATCTTGGGTTGCTGCTTTGTCTTTGTTTTTAGGCTAAGCCGCAAGCAAATTGGCGCTGCGCTTGAGATCAATCATTTGCAAGCAAAAGACTGTGCATTATAATAAATCAACGGAAACGTTTTTGTGCCATGTAATTTCTTGTGTGTGTGGCACAGGACTTTCAACTAACGTTGCATAGTCCTTGTAGCATCCTGCTGCTGCCTTTTGTGTCCCTGCCACAAATTCTATTGTGCCGAAAATGTTGTTTTGCTTTCGCTTCGATTCGTTTCGTTTGGGTTTCGTTTGGTTGCCGTTTACTGTCTTTGCTGTTTGCGTTTCGAAATGCAAAATATGAAGGACAGTTCGGTGTACCAGGTGCGGGGCCATCGTGCGTCCAGTGTGTATTTGCTTTTAAAAGAGAATTGTGTGGCGATCTCAGTACGATATGCAAACATCTGCCTCTGATCTTCTGTCCAGTTCAGTTGAGTTCAGTTTAGTTCAGGTCTTGTTCTGACTGTACTAAAGATATGGGTATCGTTTTACAGGTGCTATCCACAGTTCGTTTAAACGAATATTCGTCATCGATTTGATACGTGTCTGCTACCAAATAATGTAATACCCATAAAGAACTCTCGAAACTAATCAGTCGACACCTGTTATTTCGACAATATTAGGTTCACTACGTGCGCAGCTCGCAATGGAATATAACCCTAACTTCTAAGCATGAATCGTGATCGATGCTCTGTGTGTGGGTTTTCCCGAGAAAAAAGGATATCTGCTGAAGACAGAGAAACCTGTTGGCTGCTAATGCGGCACATTAATTCAAAGAGGAGAAACTCACTCAGCCGACTCAACTCGACCGATCAAGAACAGAGTCCAAGCGCAGGTAGACAACCGATTTTCCTGTCTGCAGGATTAGCATTAGAACAAAAATAAGCAGACACGAATACGAACATATATCAAGGGAAAAGGATCAAGCAACGAGCCTTGCCTGTAAGTAGCCAGCTTATTGTAAGCCACATTCACATCCACAACAGCAACAGCAGTAACAGCAGCAGCAGCAACATCATCAATTCCTGAACTGAACCAAAACCAAAGACGTTGCCGAAAACTCATTGAGGCGGAAGTAACAGCTGCGTCTTGTAAATGCATCCACGACGGTCTGAGACAAAAGTCTGTGAGTCTCTTTGCGACTTGGCAATTATGCGCAGCTGTAAGATCAAAGATCGAAAAGGATTGAAAGCTTCGCTCCCACACATAAAGGCCCAAAGCTTTGGTGCTTCCCCCAGATTCTCTGCTCAACCTTATTGTTTTTTTCTTTTCTTAGGTTATTTTTTTCTTTTCTTAGGTTATTTTTTTAACTTATTTTCAGAGTCAGAGTCAGTTGTCGACATCGTCGCACCTGTCGCACAATTTATTTTACGCCAAGAAGTGAAAAGCCCAAAAGCAAAAACCACCAAAAAAATAAAAACAACAAAAAACAGTTGCTTGATGTGCAGCGCATATCCGTTTGTCTTTAGCTTCCTTTTCGTAATGACGACAAACCAAAAAGAAGCAGCTGCCAGCATCAGGACAAAAGAGACCCAAAAAACAAGTACTACAACCATTCACGAGGAGCCCCAAAGATCTGATACCCTTGCTGATATATTACGCCAACTCAGCCATATAGAAGGATAATCTGAGATTTAATTCAGTTCATGCGATCGTCGGATAACATTTAAGTAACCATTAGATCTTCTTGATTATACTTTTGTTTTCAACTAAGCTCTTTTAGTATATGATTTTGAATTGGTTTTCTACCAGCCAAATTATTCACTTCATCTTATAATCGTTTGGATAAGATTATATGGATATAATTTAGTTGAGTTTGTTCTGACTACCAGAAACCTGCATATGAAATTCGCTCCTACAGAACAATTAAAACATTATTGTACAGACAACATTATTTTTATACTTTTAGTAAATAATCTTAAGAATGGTTAATAAAACCCTTTCTTAACCTCTTATATTTTGTTAATTCGAATAAATATTTTCATTTACCTTCTCAAATTCGTAGAACTTCTTTTGATTATTATAAAATACGTGCTGTTATAATAACACTCTTAGTTAGAGTATACAAAAAATAAAAGAAACGTGGACTGTGAGGTCCTACTGATTGTCAGATACTAACAGACAGGAAGACTGTGAATAAGCAGAGCGAAGTGCAGCTTTGGACTTGCGTTCAATGAGGATCTGTGCTTGTAATTTGCAATCGTTCACATGTTGTTCTTGTCTGATTCTGTTTGTTTTGATATGTTTTTTTGTGATCATAAACTTGCCCTGATCACTTTAAGTAGCTTTTTCGTTTATAAAATTGCCGAAATTTACGCAAACTGTCTCGAAGTACGGAAAGTACGTTTCCCTCTCTTCGTGGCTGTGTGAGAAACAAAAGGTCTTGACGATCGGTCTGATTCACCACGGCGCTGTAGATCAATGTCATGTTTATGCTTTTTTTATCAAATTTATAACTTTATTAAAAATATGAACGTATGACGGGGATGCTGTGATCGGTTCAAGATCGGTCAACCTACTGCTCGCAGTTCAATTGACAGATTGAACCCGATTCCAACAAGTAAAAAAGCTACAGTCGAGTGAGCTTGAGCAATATTGTGCAGTATTTACTTTAAAATATACCATATTAATATAACGCAAAAATACTAAAATAATATCCAAGGTTATTTTGGGTATATTGAAAAATTAAAAATATACCATAGAGTGCAGAATATACTAGATTGTCAGCCAAAGCAACTAAAACCCCTAGTAAGTAGACGTTTTTGTCCAAAAAAAAGTGTTTCTCAAATAATTTCTACAGTTGTTATTTGAACTCAACATTATCAGAGATCATAAAGATAATAATAACTAGTTGTATGTGCCAAAAATAGCGCCTCTAACTTCAAAATCACGCTTGTTACTCGATATTTGTCAATTTGCAGAAGCGGAAGTTGGCGTGACAAAAATTTAAAACAAACATAAAAAATATATCTATATTTCTTATAGTCTCTGAGCCTGGGGTCGATCATGCCTCCTTCTGCCGGATACGTACGTTTCATAGAGGCACTAAGTTATAATATCCTTCAAGTATGTAATGATCATCCAAATTTTATTGAGTAATCCTAATAATTATAATAATTAAATTTTGTCACGATCAATACGAAAATACTTATCAAATATTTATTGAGTCAAGATAAATTTATATTTGCATTTATAGAACCATATTCGAAATCCTAGAATATATAAACATATAGACTTAAAATATTGTTATTCTGATTGAAGTCTAATGCTTAACAAGATTGCTCGACAAGAGTACTTCTAGTCTTTTCAGATATTTTCTCGGTCACCAGTTGACTGATCTGCTCACATCATCCAGCACATTCCACACGAAGTGTTCAAGTCTTGAATTTAACCCTCAAAATTGTTCGGGTGAGCTAAATAAATTGCTTGGAAAACATAAACAAATTACAAACAATTAATAAAACAGTTTGGGTGTGTGTACTTTGCACTGTTAGTGTGGCATGTAATGGCCCATTTGATGGGTGCAGGATATGGGGTGGTGGCTTGTAAACGACAATGTAATAGCTACCCATGCTCAAAGACCCGATAAGCAAAAAACCTTAGACGCAGCCCATCAAAGAAGGGAATTGGTTGAGCTACAGCTACTTCGTCAAAGGTGTGAAGACAGTTTGCAGATTAGACAATTTGCCATGGTTCGTTAGGACTTTGGGCCGTTCGTCGTCGTTGGTTGTTAGGTCGTTGATGGCATATGGAAAATCAAAACATAATTTCCAACGCTTCAATGAATCTGCAACAGGGGCAAAGGGAAAGCCTTGAGCCCCGGCGATGGGTGCAGAAAGAACTCTTACCGGTTTTGAAAGAGGAGGCAAACTAGTTTCACAGCGGGATCGCTTCTTTCCATTTGCTTTGCTTTACCTTTGTGTGTCCCTCTCCCTCTCCTCTGTGTCGTGTGCTTTCTTTGAGCGAGACAATGAGGTTCATTAGAAATGCAGAGGCACACTCACACTCTCACAGTCGTAGGGCATTGGCAGGATCAGACAAAGGGTACAGCTGCGTTGCTTCTTTCAACTTTGAGCTTTGCGGCACGAAATCAATTGGCATTTTCGTGTCGTGCCACTCGTAGCAGCTGTTATCCTGTGGCGCATCCTTTTGCAATTAACAGCCACAGTCAACTGGAGTGGAGATGGGGGCAGCCACGTAAGCAGCAAACCCTGAGTAGAGGAGTAGAGACAGAGCCGCAGGCACGGGTTAAACTCATTAAAGCCAACGCCGGCTGTTCGTCTGCGTACAGTTGCCAAACGCAAGCTGATCGCCTGGCCCGAATGATGGCCCGGGACTCTGTGGCACAAATCAGTCAGTCAGTCAGTCATTTAGTCAGCAAGGCAGTCAGACAGCCAGTCAATTGGTCAGTTTGTCAAGCATGCAGTCAACCTGCACACAGTTGCTCGGTCTGCAACTGTTTGTCGGCCTCTTGGCCATCACCTGCCATCGACATCGCCCGGCTCTTAGCCATGTGTCTGCTTGTGTGTATGTTTGTTTGTGTCTGTTAATGTGTTTAATGATGCCTGTGCCATTCGCGCAGTTATGCTAAATTGCAGCTCTGACTGCCCCAGCGATCCACTGTTCGCTGCAATCCACGCGGTGGCACATGTCGCTGCCACTATGCCACAGACGCTTGCCACTGCCTCTGCCTCGTGCGACGCGTCATCGATTGTCCTGCATGTTGTATGCGATCTGCGGGCTGTCTCCTCTGTCTGTGTCTCTTTCTAGCCACGCGCCCTGTTGATCGGAATAAAACTTTCCACATGATTTTTACCTTTTTTTGCCATGCAGTTCCGTCCTCATTCAGCACCCTTGAGTACTGATCACCGACCACCGATCGATGTTGCAACTGCGCCTTGGGAAAGCACCTGCCAACATCATCAGCTCAACTCAAATTCAGCGCAAAATGTGGGCCGCCCTAATGGAGTTGTCTTGCGGGCTTTAGGGCAAATTCGGGGATTCGCTCACAGGTTTCGGGATTCGGGTTTTGCCATTCGACGGCACTTGGTATTTGTTCATCTTTTGCGACTTTTCGACTTTTTCTGCCTCAGGCTACATCGCATTAATAACTAAAATTTTACCTAATTATTTTCATATTTTATTTAAAACTCTAATAAATGCCCCCCGATTGCAACTCTTTGGAGCTGTGGACGAACCGCAAATGCCATGGGCAATATATGAAAGGGGGCATGTCTTTGTCATTCATTAGGGACAACTCAAGGAATCTCGGAGGTGCCATTATAAAGCTACAAAAGCGGCAAGACTTTTACCCAAAATGATCAGTCTGCTGTTGGAATGCTTATTTGAGGGTTTCGCTGTGATCGGAACAGCAATTTCATCATCTGTTATAAATACGTATTTTAATGTACTGTAAATATACTACTCTGTAGTTCTTGTTTTTTTCTGGGATTTCTACAATTTTCTACAACCTTCTATTTAAAACGTCTCTCAATTGTAGGGCATACTCAGTTCGGCGCATGCGCTATAAGCAAACTCCTAACGCAAGATCGATGAGCTCCTCTTTGTAGTTTGTAGCGAATGCTGCTTCTGCTGCTGATGCCTGCTGCCTTTTGTCGCTGAGCGCAAGCAAAGCAACAAAAAATGTCCGTTATTATGCATTGTAGTAGAGATGACAGCGTGCCGATACATGACTAACTTTAGCAGCATCGTAATTCACGCATGTTTTCGTGATCTTAATTAGTTAACGACAAATGAATATTACAATTTATGAAGAATTTCGTTCATAAGCAAGCACATAATAAGCATTTGAGCCTCGCTTCATCATGCCTTCGTGCTCGTTTTTCGTCGTGTCAAGACACATCGGCTTGCGCCCATCGCTATCGCTGCTTTTGTAGTCGCATCTTTGCCTTCGCCTGGCAGCCAGCCTGCTGCTTGCGTCGCTGCCGCCTGCTCGAAGTAGCAGCAGAAGCAGGCAGGCAGAGAAGCAGCAGAAGTTCTTCTTCTTGTTAGACTGTGGCTGACGCTTTCGAGCGACGTTGTCGCTGAAGCAGGAATCAATTGCGCGCGCACCATCAGCGAGGACGGTTGTGGCAAAAGAACTCTTAAGGAATTCTGTCTCACATCGCGGCCCTAGCGGTTTAAAATGATCTCTCGTGTTTGACTTTGGAAACGAACGCGACTTTATCTCTTTTAAGGTTTGTGAAGTTATGTGTGACTTTGTGTTTTGTGTTTGTTTGTGTTCGTGTTACACTCGTTTTTAAATGTAAGGCGACAAAGACAAAGTGCGCTGAACGTAAAGACGAGAAAAAAAAAAATACAAAAACTAATTGTGTGTTAAGTGCAAAGAGACATGCAAAAAATATGCCAAAAACAACATTTCGAGTCGGCTCAACTGCAGTTGCAGTTGGTGCAAAGTTTACAGCTACGAAAAAGGCAGCTTGTAGTTTACGATTCCGGTGGGTGCGGCGAATGTGCCTCTTGTCGTTGTTGTTGTTCTTGATCTTGAACTCACGTTGAGGCCGAGGCCAAATCTCCAGCGAACAGCAAGTGCAGCAGCACGACAAGGAAAAGAGGAGAAAAAACGACGACGCAGCAGCAGCAGCCATTGCATTTCTTTTGATTGCTTGTGTATCATCTTCGGGGATCTTGGCAAAACGCCTTCGCCTGCGACGACTTCGTCTTTTGCCTGCATACTCTTCGCCCACTCGTCCGTTAAATTTTCGTCGCCGAAATGCTCTTCGGTCGCTCCTAAGTTGTTGCTATGTTTCGTTAGTTCTTTTTTCGGTGATGAAGAACAACGTAGAACCAAAGGAGATGTTGGAGACGAAGAGACACTATGCACTCAAAAGGTAATCTTATGCTAGAGTTATAAAACTGCCGTTAGTTTTTATGTTTAACCGTTTGACGTTTGGGTGCAGCAGCAACTCCAACTCAGCCTTAGCCTTAGAGAGAGAGAGGGAGAGTCTCTCTCAACGCTTTACGTTATTCGTTTTACAGCAGTCTGTACAAAGTCCAAATTCCTTATGTTATGTTTGACCATCACATCAACCATCAGCCAACTGACGCTTGCAGTTTGACATTCATAGACACAGAAAGCTTTGCATTTTGCAGCTTATGACGCAATAAATAAATGATGAAGGAGGGGGGACACTGAGTATGAAAAATACCCCTGGGCGAAGTTTTAACGACGCAAAAAAGCTTATTGCTATGGGGAAATGTTGGTGAAGGGGTCGCGTTCAGTCGGCTGTTGCCAACCATTTATTTCATTTGAGCGAAAAGTACAAAGAAGTAGTTCATTGTGCTTAAGTATTTTTGAGGATTGTGACTCATCCTCACCCCCAACATTTCTATACGCGTTGGTTTGCGCGCCAAGGCAAAAATGAACAAGAATCAAAGCAACAAAAGGGCAGCCCAGAAAATAGAGAGAACGAGAAAGAAAAAGAGCATCACTCGTATCACGTGTGTTGCCAACTTCACTCAGTTTTGCGTTGCGTCGCAGCTTCTGAGCTCCCATGTCAGCGCCTTCATTATTATAATTTTTATTGCTTTTGAATAAATCAAGAAACACACATAATACATAAGAGTGTATATGTATACACTTTTTATATTCGCATTAAAAGGCACCTTTTTGGAAGCTTGCACTAATTTCACAAAATGTTGTTGCTGATCCTTTTTTTTATGTGTTGCGCGCATTTCCGTTACTGATTTTTTTTCTTTATTATTGATGTTGTTGTTCCTCTTTGAGGTTCGCTTTTGTTTTTGTGCCAAATCATTGCCACAAATACTGAAACATGAGGGAAACATGAAATGTCTGTGGTTTGCATACAAATTCATTAGTGCCGCAGTGCCAATGGTGATTGCAACAACGACGCCGTTAAGGAACTGACTGACTGACTGACTGCTTGCCTCCTCCTACTATTCCAATTCCCATTTCCCCACCTCACACATCTACTCAACATCCATTGGACCCACACAGCTTTTTGTTGCGTTTTTGTATTTTGTTTTTGGTTTTTGGGTTCACAGTTCCAAGAATTCTGCAGCGCACCTTTGTTACAGACCGGCAAGAGTTCGCCAGGAGGAACTCACACGGCGTTACCATCAAGTTCTTGTTCTTCTTGCTTTTCTCTGGAATTGTCTTTGAGGCTTTCTTTAAAGTGTTGTCAAGTGTTGCTTTAATAACCTAATCTTAATTATGGGATATCGAAAGATACAACCGATATCTTGCCAAATATATGCACAAAGATCAGTTAAACCCTTTGTAACGAAATTCATTGTAGAATTACAAAACGAATTTGTCACAGTCTTCGTTACAGATTTCGTTGTAACCCTTTCTCAGTTGCTTGACAAACTATATCTCTACGGCTTATCTACTTTAAGCTGAAAACTGAAACAGAACCCCAAACAGATTTTGTTTTCCAACCACAACTACTGGAGCTGTGTGCGTCTTATCGCACATCTATCTCTATTAGGCAGGCCACGTGATCCAGATCCATTGCTTATATAGATCGCTGTCTGTCTCACATAAATTAGACACAACTTCAACACTTTTCGCCTTGCGACGAGCCAAGAATTTATGAAGTTCAAATTATTTTTTCCTTTAATTTTTTTTTGTTGTATTTTGTTGAGCTGCCCTTTTTTCCGCTTACTGTGTGTAACCCAAAATGTGACCCGAAACTCGTTCTGCACGACAATTTGGCCACTAATTTTGGGACTGCCATACCCAACCAAATACAGTTGTCGGTAAAATTTTATTGATCTTCTGGGCAAAAATATAAAATTGTTTCATGGTCGTCGTCGCCGTCGTCGTTGGCAACGAAATCGAAAACGAAACGCAGCTTGGAATCGAATCGAAACCCCAGGACCATAGAGGACTTGACTCGATCTTGGAATTGAAGTTAAAGTTGGAGCTACTTCTCTGTGTTTCTCTCAGCAGACGTCGTGCCGATAACAACAAATACACACGCTGGTTTAGGAGCCACTGTCCAGAGCAGAGCAGCTGCCGCAAGATCGCCAAAAAGGGCAGTCGAAAAATATTTTTATCTTGATCTTGTTGTTGTTGGTGTTGTATTTTTTTGCCCGTTCTAAATACGCCAAGAGTTGCTTTCGGAGCATAAATATATGTCTTTAGTGTGGCATGTCTGGTTGCGTTTTTGGAACTTGGTAAATGGGCCAAAAAGGGGCTCCGTGCTTGACAAGGAGCCGAACGAAACCGAGCTGTTTTTGAAGCAGCCCAGCGCCGAGTGCCGGCCGTCTGCCAAAATTCATGGAATTAGTTAACGATTAATGATTGGATATTGATTTCGCTTGTTCGGGTCTCGACTCTCTCAGATATGCTTAGCCTCAGCAGTTTCTCTATATACAATATATATATATGCATGATATTGGATTCTCCTCTACCGAAAAACATTTGGCGCTTTCCACTTTTGCAGTTTTGTAAAATTGTAATTTACAGATACTTCACAATGTGCTTGTTGTCCGTTCTTCTCCATTCTCGGTTCATAAAATTTTGGTGTATTTTTATTGGCTTGACGAACTTTCTTCGTGCATGGTTTTAACCAATTTTATCTTTACGATCGTCACTCACATAAAACACACAAATTGAATGCGAGGAGAGAACAGACGCAGTAGAGCGGAGAGCAGAGGGAAGACAGTAGGAAGAGGTAGCTACAACAAAAACAGCTTCCCAGGTAGTTTAGACGCAAAGCTTGGCTTCTTTTTTTTTTGCTTCTTCGCATCTTTCATTTTTTCCATTGCCGCTTCCTATGAAACTTAATTTGTGGTGCTGCTCCTTAGCCGCATATCAAATTGGCGCTATCGAACACTACACACAGACACACACACACACACACGTGCAGACTCAACAATGCCCCACATAACTATGGGGCAGCCTTCTTAATAATAAGCGTCGCACACCAAATTTGCTTAGCTCTTTGAAATTTGTTGTTCTTCGCCTGCGCGAAATTTGAGGCTTAAATTCCTCAAAGATCTTTTCATCCAAAGCTTCCAAACACACACACACATACACACTTAGACAGCATAATTGGAACACATTTAACGCCACGTTTTGTAGAAGCCTCGAGCAGCAGCAGAATCAGAGAAGAATCTCTTTTAAAAATCTGTCGGGTTGAAATTTGTGTGAGAACTTGGATTCTACGAGTATCTTGCGGGATTATAACTGGGCGCAAATTTTGCCGCTAATGATTTGCTTACTGACTTGGCAACAAGTATGTGTGTGTGTGTGTCGTCCGTGTGTGTGTGTGAAAAGGCCTATTAATTGCATTTTAAGCAAAGCTGCTTGACTTTTTTAGAGTCTCAGCAGGCTCTAGTAATTGAGTTGTTAGCCATTTAGTTGTGCCCCCCTCCTGCGAAGAGTTCTCGTTGCAATCTTTGAGTAATTTTATTGCTAACGAGGCTTGTTGCACTTGTTGCAATTGCCTGCAGTTACAATTCAAATGCAAATATCTCAGAATTTCTGTGTACTTTCTTTTTTTGTGAACTTTACAGAAATGTTACTAAGTTCAATTTGTTGTATGTACAAGAATTAGTGAGCTTTTGTTCAAAGCTCAAAGCTTTCAATGTCGGCTTTTCCTTTTTTTATTATCAAAACCGAAAAGTAACAGGAAATGACTTCCAAATGTTTAAACTTAACACAAACCAGATGTAGCATTATTAATACGGCAAGCAATTGCGAAATTTTAATTTCTAAAACGGTATCGCTTAAATCATATAATTCATATAGTTTAAGCAACCCACACGCAAAGCTCTCTAGCTGCAGCGTTTAGGTATTGTATGCCCAATTTGGAATAGAGAGAAGAATATGAAAGAAGACGAAGTAGATGCCAAGGCCAATAAAAACAGGCAACTCTCTAATCGCTGGCCATTTGCATTGATTGCAAGCAACACAATTGCCAAACTGACGCCCAGTGCATTTCAAACTGCAATGTCCAGTCAGAACATATATGGATGCATATACAATGTCTGTTTGCTGGAGCATTGCTCGTATATTATGCCATAACAATATCATCGAAATGACCAGGCAGTGCAGACGAGAGAGGGGAACATGCAGCATATGGGAATGGGAAATGGTTTTGTGCGCATTGCAGGCAGGAGAGTTGCCCACTTATTTGCAGCAACTAATATTAAAACACCGTTATGCATATCAGCCACACACTCACACACTATCCACATCCAGATCCAGATCCAGATGTAGCATATCGACTCACAACAACTGGCAAACTGGCAGTTCGCTCTCTCATGCCGATTGGCATTGGCATCTCTTGGCCATCCATGGACGTAACCCTTTAATTATGGCTCAGCAAAGCACAGCAGAGACGCAGCAACAGGCAACAGGCTTAGAAGACAAAAAACAAAAGCGTAGACAACAACGAGTGCAGCACGTCAACGCCTTTCGAATGGCACTCGCCCATATACATATATCGGGTTCTATATACTATACTCGCTAGCCTCCGCAGATACTACAGCAGATTATCTATGGGATACTTTCTAAAAACAGCACAAAAACTGTCCAGTCATATAAATGGCCTCGCCATGTGAGTGTGAGTGCAAAAAAAAAACAAGTTGCAACCGCCAAAAACCAAAAACAAAACAAAAAAAATTGAAAGAAAAGGGGAAAAACTGACAAAAAATGGGCAATGCAAGGCAGCTTAATTGCATTTCGATTACGTGGATAGAACCGAATTTGCAAGCAAATCAAAGTGTTGCAGTTGCGCAGTAAGCAGCGAGCAACAGCCTGGCAACAAACGGCAGAGAAAGCACTCGGCAACAAAGTAAATGTTGCACCGGGAACAGGCCCACAGCAACACACAGAAGGAGGCTGGGCCGACAGTGCCACCAAATAGACAACAGATGAGACAGCCCAGGCACAGCCCAGTTTCAGTTCCAGCCTCAGTCTCAGCCTCAGCCGCAGTCGCAGTCGAGAGTCCCAGTGCCAACTTCGTTGTAACGCCTTTTTTAGTGCGCTCAAGACAAGAAAACTGGTTTCCTGCCTCCTCTGCCAAGGCACAAATTGTAACAGTCCAGAGTAACAGAGTGTGCCTCTCTCAGAACCTTTCTAAGTCAGTCTCGGACTCAGTCTCGGTATCAGTCGCAGTCACCACACCGTTTCAGTCCTAGGCTTTGGCCATTTAATACAGTTATTTTTTGTGTGCAGCGCGCAGACGCAACAAACAGGCCTGAGTCCAAGAACTCTTTTTGGCTGGCAGCTATTGAGACGATTTACTTGGTCGATCCCCCTCTATATATATATGTACATTGTAGTAGTAGTTTCCTATAACCTGTCAATGCATTGACGCTCTACTCGTACTTGGCGTTGCTCCCGGAGTCATTAAAAATGATTCTTCTCAAACTAGAACAGACAACACACCATCATCATCATCATCAGCACCATCGAGCCTCCAACACAACACACCAACGAACCAAGCAGCTAAACAGACAAAAGGCTGTTCGCAATCATAAGCCAGAAGAGTTTCATAATTTTTGGGGAGACACCGACTATGAAATATCCTGTTATTCCGAACGTTTGGGGATAAAATGAATGAGTTTGAAGCTGCTTGTTTTGTATCTCAAAAACTATTTTCAAGTACTTTGACAGCAAATATTCCGAATTTCTAAATCAAATACTGTATCTACATGATTCTACTATTCGAATTTCAATATAAAAATCTTTAGATATTTTGAATAATCAAATTAAAATTTGATATTGATTATATTTTGTCATAGCATAGAATTTATTTTCTTATTTTATAATTTACAAAAAAACGCTTATAGTAATTAACAATGCCATCAGCTCAGTGTGAAATTTAACATTCTTGAAGACAAGCCAAGTGATGAATATTTCATTTTATGTCTTATCGAAATAATTATGTAGTTTGCAGTGGTTTGGTGCTGAATCTATTAAATAGTAAATTCAATTTTTATAAGCTTAACAAAGCAGTTTGTATTGATTGTTAAGCTCTTGAAATGGCAGGAATATAATCAAACTAGTTGTGGCATCGATTCTCTACCTGCTCTGGATCACACACTCCCCCAGTTCTTGACTCCAACTCGGCTGAAGCCTGAAGCAGCTGTAGTTGCCTGCTCGAGGTGCTTGCGCCGTTCACGCGTCGTCCATTCTTTTGGAGTCTGCATCTAGAGGTGGGTTAGGTAGTTGCTTGGTTGCCTGGTTGGTTGTATATTGCCTCTTGGTTGCTGGACTGCCAGTTGTTAGCCTGGCCTGGCCTGGCCCCATTGGCACTGATGGCGTTGATGTTGATTCAGTCGTGTCAGCTGTTTGCTTAAGCAAATATTATTACATGATATTGTGCCGCTTTGTTGCTATTCAATGAATTATTAGTTATTTCAAATTTATGTGGCATTTTGCTTTATACTCTTTCTCTCCCGCTCTCTCACTCTGTTTCTATTTCGTTATCGCGCCGTCTATTTGCGTTTCCGCTTTCCGTTATTATTGGGCTGGGACGGCAACGGCAACGGCGACTGCTTTGCGATTCCTTCTTCCATTGAAGAATGGAGAGCCAAGTCTTAAGCACGAACTGGGGCTGGGACTGGGGCCGATTGAACTCGCTTCTTATTCATGCTGTTGCTGTGCTCTTGTTGTTGTTATTGTTGTTATAGTTGTTGGGGGCGTATTTGCCTAAGAAAAATAAATAAATATGAATTTATTGCAGTGTTTGTTCGTTTTCGACTTCTTCTCTCCCTTCTCCTCCTGTTTCCCATTATTCATTTCCAGTGTGTATGTCATTAAACTTAAAGCTAATGCCCGTTGCGATCATATAAACAAATTCCTGCTCGAGAGCTCCCCCCTTTTTTTTGCTGAAGATAAGCGACATAGAAATACGCTGAACCAAAAAGAAAAAAAAAATTAAATAAAAACTGTCGCGCTTTTTTTCCCCAACCCCAAATCCCAGAGCCAGTGTCAGAAGCAGCCCCACTCAGCACTCAGAGGCATTTGCATATGTGTGTGTAACTATAAAAAAGTGCTCGAGTAACTTTGATTTTTCTGCTGCTCTCAGCTGAACTCAGTCCTAAAAAATACATAATTGCCGCCAACGGATCCAATGGTCCAGCAAAGAGCCTCACAAGATTCTACGAAATTTATCACGCTTTGGATTTCAAATTTTGTCGATGTTAGCCAACTGTTAATGGACCCCCCCTCCTCCCAGCCATACAATACCATACACATTCACATACTTATCAAGCAGAGAATGATCTTTTGTAGAAGACTCTTTGAGGCGTAAGTAAAGGGCATTTAACGCTTGATTTGCAGAGTTTAAATTTACCTGTTGGGTACTTTAGTTTCTCAGCTTGATCCCTCTCTCCATCTCAAACATCCTTAGCGACGTTCCTATTGTTCTCAACAACGCCCGCACAACAAAACCATGTTCAATATACATACAAAAAAAGGAGGCATCAGTCTTATGGAGAGCCCTTCTTCAAGTAGGGGCGGAAATTTAATATGAAATACATTTTTTCTGCATGTTTTTGAAATATGAGATATTTCGGTACTGATCCACTGCTCTGCCTACCTGTTCATCCATTTTATTTTTTTATTTTGTGTATTTTTTTGGAACAGAATAATTATATTGTAATTTGGTCGCATATTGTCGTGGTACTTGTGAAACTCTATACCAAGTGTGCAGATCACGGAGTTTCGCAGTACGTAAGAATAAATCTCATGAATTGCTTGCAGGACGGGAAGGTGTCAACGTTTTGTTTTATAAATAAACATTGCACTTGTCCCGGCCTATGAGCGGTTTTTGCATCAACAAAACATGATCTTTTCACTTGTATATATTGTTAATAATATATTACATCCATTTTAATGAGCTTGTTTTACTTCTTATCATTACAGCTTCTTTTAATTCAACTTGGTACAGTTGCGCTTAATGTCAGCGAAAGCAGTGCAGCCCAAACTGTGAAATACAAAATGTAGAACTGTACTTATTTGTAGGGTTTGTTAATTTGAGAATTACCTGTTTTACTTAAATCAAGTTGACAAAAATGTAATAGAAAATTTCAACGCACGTAATTTTTAAAAACAGCATTTGTAGAAAATAAAAAATCAGTTAAACATTGTAATTTGTTCTACATACATGACTATTGTGATATTAATATTTATTTTACGTGTTCACTACAAATCAAATTTTAAAAGCAATAAAAACAATTTGTGATAAAAAAAACACAAGGTATGTATTACATAAAACAGATACAAAATTTATGAAAAACCAAATCTTTTATAGACCTTAAACAAAAATAGAAGCTTTAAAAAACGCGCGTTTCCCAGCTGTTTAGTATTTTCATGTTGGTATTTTTGTCTCGCATTTTGTTTTGTGCTGTTCGTTTGGTGCATTTGGTGGTTGTAGCAGCGTCGCTGTCGCTAGTGGAAAATGACAACAACAACAACAACGGACGCAAGCAGACGATTGCCCGCCCGCCTGTTGTTGTGTGCCTTTTTTTCCACTGTGTTAAATATAAAAACAAATTGAAATTAAATAAAAATATTCCGCGTGCAATTTAAAGTAAGTTTAATTCGTAGATGAAAAGATAGTAGCGCTTAGCAGCTACTGGTGTTAGAATTAGCCAATTTACTTTTGTATATGTAAATATATACACATATAAATATATCCCCCGTGCGGCGATAAATATTTTTTTATTTTTTACTTTGCTTTTGCTTTTTTTGCGCGTCGCTTTGCTTGGAAATCGTAGCAGGCAGACAATAAGTTTTGTAGCTTGTATTTAGTTTTATTTTATTTGCTTTCTGTTGAACAAATTATAAACTAAAAAATACATAAGATAAGCAATATTTTATTAGAATGTTGAACTGGAATTTATTAAGTTTGGAATTTATTAAACAGTTTGTAGACGTCAATACCGCAGACATGGAGCGTGCATCATCCCCCATGTTACAACTACATGCACCGACGCTCGTGCAACCGCCAAAGAGTCGAGGCAGACCTCGGGCGTCGTATGCGCAAACCGGCGAATTTGATTTGGGCTTGATAAGAGAATATCGCTCACGGCCCGCACTTTATGATCGGAACAATAAACGCTTCAAGGATAAAGTCTATTGTGCTCAGCAATGGATGCAAATGTCCCACAAACTTGGCTATGAGGGTAAGTTTGAACAGAGAATGCTTAGAATTAGTAGTCAAATAATAATTGACTTATAATATTCATTAAATCGACAGTTTCAACGCTACGTGAGCGCATGATCACATTGCGAAATCGTTACAATATCGAGAAGCGACGTCTCGAAAATCTGTCTGGTACATCTGGTACACCAATGGTGTCTCAGTGGCCACTATATGAGAATCTCAGTTTTTTGTCTGAACACATACGATCGAGGCGATCGTATAAGATGATGCATAAGCTGGAGAATCCGCACGAAGACGACGACGATGAGGAGCCCTTCGATGTCGATGACATGCATAGCGAACTAAATGGTCATGCTAAGCGCATTAAACATGAGCAGGAACACGACTATGATCATGGAGAGATATACGATTGCGATCGTCAGTTGCCAGTGACCACAGTACTCAAGTAAGTGCAGTGCACTCCTTTCGAATTTTGAATGAATCTAATTATTTAATTACAGCATACCACACAACACTCAAATATTGAGCCAGGAAGACTACAGCTCGCAATTGAATGGCAGCGATACACTCAATGGCGAAAGCGATCACTTGGATGGACTGCATCAACCGGAGTTGGTGTTGGCAGCTGCTAAACACAAACGTATGCAGTCCATGCATGCGGCGGGACAGGCAATCTCTAGACGGCGGCTCAATGCGTCTACCTCATCAGGAGTAGCTGCATTAAAACCAGAACTAGAAGAATCAGCAATGTCTGCAGGCGTTACATCTTCAGCCAATCCCAAGTATAAAGCCTTTGGCGAATTCATGTCGCATGTCCTCACCGAATTGCCTTCGTCGACATCTATGCGTTTGATTGCCAGCTTTTCTAATGAGCTAACACAGGCAACAATTGCCTATGAGCTCAGCCAGCAGCAACCACAACAGTTGCCAACTCAACAGCAACAACAGAAGCAACAGCAGAAGCGGGGATCCGCAGATCAGCAGCCAAGTAGCATGGATGAAACGGATGAATAGGAATTTAGCATTAAGACCACAATCACTTACACATGTAATATCTACATTATAATTTCTTACATAGGCGACAACAAAAAAATAGTGGGTGGGATATGGGGGAGAGAGTTAGGAGGCCTTATAAATTACAGGCCCCTCTCTATATGCCAAAACGAATAAAACCAATGTCAATAGTTCCAGATCGAGGCGTTCTTTGTCGATTGGCAGGCATGCGCATAGAATTGCATTAACGCCTATGAATTTAAAGATTGCAGAGGCTGAAACCGACAAATGGTTATTGATTATTGGACGCAATTTAAGAAATCCTTGCCCCCAAGCCAGATGTGCACTTGTTTTTCTTTTTTCCACATTTTTTGTTTTATTAATGCGTCTATATTTTAATTAAATTGCAGCCTCGCAATGGGCAGATCTAATGACAGTGTTTAAGCCACACTCGGAGGCAGCGATGCGACGGCGACGACTTTCTTGGCTTATTGATATTTTTATGTGGCAAGAAGTGTGTGTATGCGAGAGTGTGTATGAGTGTATATGTGCAACATTAAAACGTCACCTGATGTAGGTCGTGCCTGGTGCATATTTGTGGTTATGCGAAATACATATTGCACTAGTCCCGGCCTGCAGTGAGTGTCGCAAACAACGAAATCTGGTGGCATGTATGCGATGCTTGATTGTATATTCGTATTCGTGTTCCGTCACTGTCAGTGGCAAGTAAGGAAGGCAGGCAACAGCCTGCCCTGTAATTATATAATTTAATCAAATTACTTGCATATGTTGCCAAAAAACCAAAACGAAAAGAAACGTAACGAGAAAAAGACAAGCCGGAGGAGCCTCGAAACCGCAAGGAAAACAACTGCGACTCAAACCAACTTAAGTGCAACATTTTGACAGTGAAATGTGATTATGTGTGCCGTGTGCGTGGCCAAAAGAAAGATATTTGAGTATTTTAGCATTCATCATCATTACTCTTAAGCGAGCCTCTGTCGGCTGCAGTTTAAATTTTGTAGGCGCACTTAAACTTGACAGCGGTTTGACAGTTTGCAAATTACGTTAGCTGCTGCAGCGCGTGTTATAGCACTCAGTCTCCGCAATGGTCAAGCACTCACAAGCTGACTGCTACAAAACAGTAAACAAAAGCTGAGCTCTGCAAAATGAGGAGCAAACTAACCACTATGTTAAGCTGTTAAAATGAGGAGTAATTTAATCTTGGTGCAAAATATTTACAATTAAGTACGAATTTTGTCAACGAATGTAAATTGTTAATAACTTTAAAAATAATTATAAAATAAAAATAAAACAAACTGCAAATTTTAATTTTCGATTTTAAATATTTTATGGAGAAAAAAGGGTTTTTTAATGAATGGCAACCAATAAATCAGTACCAAAATAAATTGTATTTGAAATTGTTACGGAATAATAAAATAGATCAATAAAAAAATCTAAAAACAAAATAGATAAAAACAATATAAATAAGTCCTTCAGTTTTTAAGTACACACCATATTTTAACATAATTTTTAAGGAACACTTAAGCCCACCTTCCACAAATTTTGTACCCGACGCATTTAAATAAAATAAACAAAATATATCATTTTTAGTTTATATTTAATTTTAATGTTTAGCACGTGCACAAAAGAACGTACTACATTTTTTAATATATGTATATAATATATATATATGTTTTCGTATGGATGTGAATGTGTATTTGCATGTACTGATATATAAATATAAACGTGGTGTTAATTAAAGAATTAATATGATGAACTTTGAGTGTGTGTTGAAATGAATGTATTTGGATGATCGCGTTTTGTTCGTTTTACTTGTTTTTGTTTTGTTTTTTTTTGGTTGTATCCTAAAGATCTGCATAGGGCATTTAGTAATATCGTAGTATATTGAAAGATGTAAGTAATTCTAATTGTGGGTATGTCTTTATGGTATAGTATAATTATATCGCGATATCAATATGCATGAGGGTTGTTTGAAAAAAACACAAATCTAAAAGAACTGATTAGATATCGATCGATTATATTACATACGTATATGTAAAAATAAATTGCATGTTGTTGTTGTGTTCAATTAACAGGAGTTATATAGTGGATACAGCGATATTTAAAATCAATTATTTCGATGGACTGTGAAGGTGAGTGCCTGGTATTATCTGACGTTGAGCAATTGAGCAGAAGTTAACGCGATGTTCTTTGTTGTTTGCGCAGCGACAGTCATCTCATCTTCGCGGATAAAAATCATCTTGTTTAATGGTTGAACAAGGTTTTTATAGTATTATTGAGTATTGATGAATGGATGGTTGTTGTAGCTCTGCCGTTTGTTGCTTCTTAATAATAAAAACGCTAGCTCTAAATTCGCGTTAAAATTTGTTGATCGAAGAGTTCGTTTCTGTGTTGGTTAAACATTTTGTTTGCTGGGCTGTCCGTCTGTTTTGCTGGTGTGCTGCTCACTTCTTCCGTTGGACATCGAAAATGTTGTATTGCGTGTTCGTTTTAACCACAATTCACCAATTACCAAAGGCCCGACGAATAGCCACCGGGTGGTACACGATTCTTGTTGATCACCTGGTTGCTGCCGTTCAGAGCCGACGCCGACGATGGTTGGATGTAGTCTGTTGCACCTGGCTTGTATCCCTCGCCAGTGACGGGATTGCCCTCTGTAGCGAGATAAAATGAGAGGAATGAGTTAGAAATTTAATCGTTGGATATTATCGTTATCATTAGTTCGATGTAACATCAAATCCAACCTCGATGCTTCAACTTCTTTGGCTTTAGACCACCCACACCATCCCCATTGAGTCCGAACCCAGTAATCGGATTACGCGAGTACAAATCATCGCTTTTCTGATCAATTTTAATGCACGGCACATACGAGGGCTCAGCATAATTCTGACCTATAACGCCCATGGGTTTTACAGAGTCATCTTCCATGTCGATCAACGGACGATCGGTATTAGTTGCGACCTCTCCACGGGTCTGCATATATACATCATGCTTGTCGGATTCGTTGTAAACATAATTGCCAGCGGGGATTGCGCCCACTTCGCGGTGTTTGCAACGCATATCAATGTCCAGTACATCGGGTGGAGGAGGAATTTCTTCGCTTGGTTCGCTCGACACTGAACAGAGCGGATCACGTTCGATGGCTACTGGTTCTTGAATATATCGAGTAGCAGCTAATCAAATTAATTTCTTTGTAATCGATTTTGAATACTTACTGCTCATATTGCGGACAATAAAACCGTTTACGAGGATATTTGAAAATTGAGTGCAATTTTGTTATAAATTTAAGAGACCCAAAAACTCGAATGTATATAAGATAAATGTATACAAAATATAAGGTCTTTCGAAATCGTATTTTGTTGATAGATGTACGCTGCTCACTTTCAGATGTGAAACTAAATTTTATATTCAAGTCGAATTGTTGAAGCAACAAGATCGGAGCACACAGAGATGAAAGCCGATGACTACTAAGTATATACATATATAAATTTTTGATTTTTGCATCCAATATTTACCTGATCTGCCGCCTCCATTGATTTTTAGATTCTCAGTCGAAGAGGAAACGGAAGATGAGGCTGAGGATACCGAACCACTTTTGCCATTATAAAGTCCCTTGTTATTGGGAAGGGTTTGTTGCGCGGAGTCCGTATTCTTGCCGAATGGAATGCTGCTCTTCATGTGATTCTTGGCTGGCGTTATCGGACGTGCCGGCTCACCAAACAGCCGAGAGTACGAGTCCACAGTCTTTTGGCCGCGTCGTGGTGCATCTCCTAAACAACGGCAAGTGTTTCAAAAGGATAAATCATGTTTTGGACAAGCCAAAAGCAATGAGTGTAAAAACAATATAAAATTAGTGTGCGTTTTAATAAATGTTCGCTTTTCTTATATAACTACAAAATCGTATTAAAGTATAAGTTAATTTAGTTCATCACATAAATAATGATTAAAAGGCGTTGATATGCAGCGTATATAACTCGTTGGCGATCGAATGTGAATGTGAATCATTAGAATAATTAGCAAGTGTGAGCAGCTGCTGCCTGGGGAGGTGTGTTCTTATTTTATATTAACAACCAATTAAATCTGCATGATGTATCTAGTGAAAATGTGCAAAACAACGATGGGGACCCCCTCCTATAAATAATATGTGATATACGCTAACAATCATTGTCAGTAAGTGGTAAATTCTTTCATATTATCGGACATTTATTTGTGTGCAAACAGTGTCTGCATGAGAAAGAAGTGCTTCAACAAAGTGCTAAAGAATATCGTGGAAAACAAGGACTTTATTGACCCCAAACATCATTAAGAATTTTAGTAATGGAAAATTATTCAAAAAAACAGAAAAAACATTGTCAATAAGTCTATATTCAAACTGGCTCTTTAGATATGTACCAATAAAATAGAATCTGTGAGCTCCTTGTCGTACTGTAAAGATACGTAGAAAAAGAAAAAGAGAGAAAGAGAGAGAGGAAAAGAAAACGAGAGACACATTCAATAACAAAATCATCTCACAATACCATGAAATCGCAAAAACAAAATGGACAATCATTATGCACTTTGTACATAGGACCTTATAAAGCTTATGTATTACGTATAATTTTGACGAAACTTCAGTTGGGTGCAAATTTTGAGCGATTAATTTTTTTTTTCATTTTATTTATTTAATTTTTTTTTAGGAAAATAGCGCAATCTACAAGCTTATGATTATACCTATAATTTCAGAGTCAGGTCTGTTCTCATACACAATTTAGAATAGATTTTTTGTCTCCGATTATCATTTTTAACATGATTTTACGGATTGAATCTGCTTCAATTATTACAAAATTTGAGAATAATTTGCAAAAGCTTAGCGAAAGCCGGAACAGATCTGAATGTATAAAAAATAATAATATAATTGAATTATAAAACTATGGAACGTTGAAAGCTTTTGTAGAAGCCACGTCTTATGATGTGGGCTGTAACTATAAATTCTCTCTAGTCTTATTACAATTCTACTACTTACCGTTGTTCTTCAGAGCGGCATCTTTCTCGGCCGTGAAAATATTTGAGGCCATGCGATTCTTCATGGTTCGTGGAGTTTGAGGCATGTCCGAGCCAAAAATGTCACTTGACCCGCCGCCTGGTGTCCTCAACACCCTGCAAAAATTGAAGAAAATTAAAAAAAAATGAGTATTACATTTATATAAAACATTACTAATATAAATACATATTATGAGAGCGGTTGTCCGTTGTTTTTTGAAGGAAATCTGTACACAAAAGTGCAACAGAGTTGCGCGCTGCGTCGGGGAAGTAACGTTTGCTGCAAGCTCATTATTAATTATGCATAAACCATGACAAGCGTGCCAAATGAAAATGCATTTTATAGACGCGGAACAGCCGAATAAGACAACAGTCATAATTATATTATGCATTTATTGAAAATGAGAGAAAAAACTATTAACCGTCGAGTCGTTTTAGCCATATTTGCTCGAACAAGTCGGACAACACAGACAGAGATATAATAAATTGGTTATGGAGTTGCAAGCAGACACATCTTAGATAACACTGCTTAACTGCAGCAGATACTTCTGGATGACACTGCTTAAATTCACTGCTTGCAGTCGAAGAGTGCGCAAGCAGTTCATCGGCACCGAGTTCCCAATGACTCACAAACTTTATAAAAAAAAGTTTTAAACTGTTTTCGGGAATAACGGTTGACCTTTTAACTTCAATTTCATTGCATTTAAAAGCAAGAACAGTTTAGTAAAATAAAATGGTGTGTTAAATACGTTTAAGGCATAATTACCCAATTGATACTATATAATTTATGCTTTCAGCGTTTTGAGGCGTCAGCACGTGGTGACAACAAAATGCTTACACAATGCATTTGTAATGGAATAATCAATAAGTTTTTGGTAAGCTTCCAAAAAATGTTCAATTTTTGGGGGAGGGAGGGCGGCATTTTCCGTTTGTATAGGAATTAAACAGACTTTCTCTAATGGAAGAGGAAACAAACTAGAAAATAATTTCGAAATATCATTACATAGATGTCTATCACTTAATCGCTATTGGGGTTTCTCATCAGTCAGACAAGACCGCCTTACCATCGGCTTTTCCCATAATTGACAAGGTGAGAGTGCTTTTAGAGGCACTTTAATGAGGCTTTTTAGTTAGATTGAGTAACAATGTTTAATGTTTAATTACTACTTTGCTGGGTTTCATGCACCGCTCTTTTATATTTTAGTTTACGAATTTGCAGTTAGCCATTAACCTTTCATTATCACCAAATAAATACATAATTGAAGTATCAAAAAACATTTAGCTACTGCTATCGAAATAATTCGTATACTAAATTTAATATGCGACTTTCCCAAAAGTTTGATAGCTGATTAATTGCATAGAGTTAACATTTATGTTAATTTATATGACAATGGCCATTTAAATATCGTATAAACTATAGTTAATGAATCATTCGATTATAAACTGTCAATTGCGAGGAGAGGGAACTGGAAATATTCAAGTGTAAAATCCGCTCCTTTTTCTATCAAAAACCTTTCACATATTTAATGTGTTTGGAAGACAACAGAGGCAAATCATAAGACACTGTTTTTTGTCTTTTTACTTTTAGTTGTTTTTTTTTTTTGGTTGAATGTGAAGTGCAAAAAAACAAGCCTGACCGGCAGGTAATCGAGCAGCAGCAGAGCACAGGTGCTTCATTTGCTATTTGGCCAGGCAAAATGTGAGTCTAAACTGGCTTCAAGCGAATGTCGATGCATGGAGCTAGCTGGAGCCTTTGCCTATTGGCGCATTGGGGACAAAACTAAATGTGAATTGAGCCAATGACAACAACAACAAAAGCAGCGACAGCAGCAGCGAAATGCGATAAGTGCTCGAAGCCTTTAAGATAAATGTTGAACACTTCTTATCCATAAAACCTTACGGGTAAAAGTTGTTTCTGCCGCACACCTAAAGTAAAAGTGATAGTTGCCATCGAAGGCCTTTGTACCTTATTTGGGAATTTCTACTGTTCAAATGATACATGCCGAAGGCTTGACTAATACATAGAATATAAAGATTAAAATGAAAACCTTGTAATTGTACAATTTACGAAATAAAACAGAAACAATTAAAGTTGGAAAACGGAGTTGACGTTTACACAATGCAATTAAATGAAGAAGTGTTTTTTTCTTGTCAACAACAGCTTTGAACTTGGATTCGGCGTGTTAACTCCGACAAACTCAATTTAAGTTTTAAATGAAAAGTTCGATAGCCATGACATGACACTCGTTGAATTAATAACTACACTGCCTGGGCGTGTCAACGCCTATCAGTTTTCTTTCAAAATGAAAGTAAAATTGCAACTTATTTCATCAATTTTTGTGTTTGTGTTTGCACTATCGCTCTGCTGCTGCTGCTTTGCTCGAGTACTTTCTAAAAACGTCCGGGGACTGCATGGTAAATTAATTAAACTCCACTTTTTGTTATTTTGTTTATGAACACACAGCGATAGCAAAGCAATCTATATCATTTATCTGTTGTCCTTTCTAATCTTGCAAGCTAATTTATTGGCGTTGTCCTTTTGATTGGTAGTTACATTGAGTATAGAAATTGTTTTGTCTTTCATAGAGGAATAGAATATTCTAAATTCAAGTTAATCGTTATTTATATTTAAAAAATTCAAACAGAAAACATTTAAAATAACTTTCTTAAAAAGTAGTCAAAAATTCAATTTTTAAATGCATTTATTTTTGTCATTTCTTAACTCATTTCTAATTTTGTGCTCAGTTTAGGAAATAAGAAATTGAAGGCGCGTTTTCAAATAGTATTTATAGCTGTTGCAACTAAAAATAAAATGAAATTGTGTTGTACAACAAAGTGTCTGTCAAACCCAACCCATGAAAGTGACTTGGCTGTAAAACGCAGACAACAAAACGCAGTTGGAAGTGGAAGTTAGATTTCCTTTTGGTTGATTGCCGCTTGCAACATCAACTGCAACAGAGCCACAGAGCAACACAGCAACACCATCAGCATCATCAGCAACAACAGCATGTGTCAGGCAAAGGCCCATGGGATGGGGCAAGTGTTTTAGTGGTATTTGCAGCGTCAGCTAAGTGCGGTTTTTAAATGAATTTATTATCTGGGAAGAGGCGACAAAAGGAGCGGACAGCCGCAGAGAGATGCAGACGTGTAACGAATGTAAAAATGTAAAATTGATTAATTGCAATTGATTTTTATGAATTTGTTTAAACTTTTAGCTGTGTGTTGAAAGAAAATGTGCGACTTGATTGACAAACACACACACACAAAGCTTGGCAAATAGAGAGGCGGGATTCACAAAGAGAAAGAGTTTTGTGTTTTTTTAGAGTGTGAGTGCCACCTGTTCATTAGAGTGGGACAAACCAACATATCTGTCTCTCTGTCTGTCTTTCTGTCTGTCCGAGTGTCGGCAAAGTGCATGTGCATCACAATGCAAAGGCTGCTGAAAATTGTTTCAGTTCATTCGTCTGTAATAAACAAATGGCCGAGTGATTGTTCAACTGGCAAGTCAATTTGTTATTTTTTTGTTTTTTTTTTATTGAGTTTTGGGTTGGTTTAAATTGGTTGCCTGGCGATCGGTGCTGTGATCTGCTGGAGCGCATCAAAAGCAAACCGTTATAGTGCACTGGCTGAGGCAGTGGCAGCTTCAGCTTCAGCTTTGTTTGTTTCACTTAAAACGTGTCCAGCAGAGAAGCCCGTGGAGTCGCATCGCGTCGTCGTGCAACCGCAAACAAAACAACGAAAAAAGCCTAATGAAAATTGAACTGAAGCACGAAAATGGAGACTGTGGTTACTCTTTTTTTTTGTGTGTGTGTTATTATTGTATGCTTTTGTTGATTTCCCTAAAACGTTGATTAGCTGTATCCATTATAATTGCTCTGCATGCTAGAAACAACAACATCAGCAGCAGCAACAATAGCTTCAAACTGACGGTTTAATGACTTGTTTGATGGGGCCATGCTGCATGCTGCAATACTTTCCCTGTGCAGCCGCAGCTGTGCTCTCAAGCGGAGCTAGAGCTGCAGTTGAAGTTGAAGCTACAGTTGGAGCTGCAGCTCTGCTCAGCTAAAAAGCCAGAGTTGATCGATGTTGCCGATACTTTTTGATGGATTGGCGGCGGCGCGGCAGCAGCGAACATTTCGAATGCCCGATAATTTCCTGTAGGTTTGTTGTTTGCTGGAATTTGATCAGGTGTGGCCAGCAAGCCAGCCAGCCTACTATTGCATTCATTTGCAGAACGAATAATAAATGATTCCCCTGACTCTGACTGTGACTCTGAATCTCCAACTCTCGACTCGTCGACCATTGAATGACGTTTATGTGCTGCAGGTGAAAACTCTGCATTCCATTCCATTCCACATCTACTGAACATTCCTCCGCTGCTTCGTTCACTTCCGCCTAAGCTGATCAACAAAGCTATCTTACGAATCTCTCGAATATCTCTGGCATGCACCTATCAAATGTGTGAAATTGCTACACAAAAAATTACTATGTGTATCATGTAATTTTTTGTAGGGTAAAGCCAAGTCCCAAACATGATATGCCGAAATATAAAAAACCGAAAATTACAAGCACAATTTTGGATGTAACGCTCAATTTTTGAATGTCATTCTTTCCTATACTTTTCTATGCTTTCTTTATGATCTGATAACAACATAATTCCAAAAGTCACAGAATAGAATAAATTGCTTATTACACTAAGAACTTAACTAATTCATTAATTTTAAAACAAGAGTGGATAAAACAAGTACATTAATTTACAATTCAATTTATAAATTAAAAATGCAGATAATACAGATTACATTATGTCATGGCACTGATTATGAATGATGAAGACAGGCAACAAGCAAGAATGTGTCGGAAAATAACGGAATGCTCTTTAACCACTAGATTGATCGTAAAATAGATTGCAAGCAACTGCAAATATTTAAATTTCGAGATACACTTGCACAGGTTGATGAACTCACGATCGAGAATATCGTAGTTTTATAATCTCTATTATTTTTAAGACAACTTTATAGCTACAGGGTATTTATAGTCGTTACACTCACACAGAGAAACATGGAAATGAAATTAATTTTGAACTGCGAGAGAATATTGCGATATTGCGATACGCTCTTAGGCTGGTCTAGCACCATGGCACAACAGTTAGATTGTCAATTATCGATAGTGTTTTTTCCTCTTTTTCGTATTCCCCCAGCTTGATCAATAATTATCGATTAGAGCTGCGTAGAAAGTGTAGAGTGGAGCAGGGGCCGGGAAAAGTGAGACAGAGATAGAGAGATAGAAAGAGAGGGAGAAAGAAAAGCTGCCGCACAACGATGCCACTTAACAATTATGCGCATTGCACATTCCTTGGTCTCGCCTCGCTTCGCTACGTTTTACTGACTTTTTTTCGTTATTTTTGCTGTGTCTTTAAACTTCAGAATTAATGACACATGAGTTGAGTGCCAAATCGTGAAAGTAGCACGAGCCTATTATCAATTTGTGTAATGCATTCAAAATGACGCGAACATGCAAATGTCTCATATTCCCCAATTACAGTCGAATGAAACTTGAAATCTCTCTCTCTAGCCTAGGAGGACTGATCGTATAATTCATGGAACTTTTCATAATAATTGGAGCATTATATCACACACTTAATTGACACAGATGAGCTGGCTTTATTGTGTCCCCTGTTCCACTTACACATTTCCTCAGTATGTCTGTCTACACGTGTCCAGACAGCCATAAATTGAATTTAATGTCGCGCGTTCTGCATATTAATAATCTTCACACCTTGTTAAACACTCCCTGTTGAGTTCTTATTTTAGAATTCCTCTAAATTGCCTGATATTTATGCTGATTAAGACATCTTCTCACACTAATTATACCTGGGAAATACACGTGTAAAACAATACGCTTACAATGTTAGCTCTGCAAATCAATCGCAGTTGTAATAGGAACATTTTGATTATTTATTTTATACAATTTTGGGAATCGATCAAACATGAAGTTTTGCTTGCAAATGAGCTTCGGTTTCCGACACACGGCACAGGAAGGTACGAAAATACTCGCAAACATGCGCAACACAAAAATAATAATAATGGCTCTAAGTCTGTGGCCTCCTCCTAAGACTGAGGCTAAGGCAGGTGTACGTAGTTACACATAAAAGTGAGTTAAATTAACGAACATTCGCGGGACATTATTTGCTATGCAGTTGTTACACTCTGCAACTTGTTACTATGACGTCCTCCTCTTTTTCAATATATATTGTATATGAATTATAATATATATATTTTGTGAGAGTTTTATTTGTTATTTTGGCATTGCTTTTCCTGTTTGGCCTAAATCGGCGAGTCGATTACTGTTGACATAGTAACTTATTTAGGTGTGTGTGTGAAATGCCAATATACTCTTTTGAAAATGCAGAAATGTGTTAACGGGCGCGAATGAATTATTTATGGCGAATGCAGCGTCAAGCAGTTCACTGCTTGCTGGAGGTATGAGAATATCCGCTGTTCATTGAATTTGCAGCATAATGCACACTGATTGATAGCTATGTTTTATTAGTTAACAAAGAAAAGTTCACGTTTTCCAAACCTTCAACCTTTGTAGCCAACATTATAAATGAATATAAGCTGAAGTTTTACTATTGTATTACTATAATTATCACACTCCCATTTTACCCAGCATTTTCAACATTTATAATGCGTACAACAAAAAAAAAAGAAAAGAAAAATTTCAAATATTTTGTAGTGCAACAGAACAATGCATTCCAACAAACACAGAAAGACAAAAGCGAACGCACTAATTGCGAAAAGGAATGTGTAGCTTGCAGCCAAAGCCAAAGCCAAAGCCACAAGCAAAGCCGCAGCCGCAAATCAAATCAAATCAAAAATGAAAATGTTGTTTAATAAATGTTATACGCTCATTGTGCATTGTCAATTTGGGAGACAATCGCATAATAATTACAAATAAACAAAGCCATAAAAATTCATTGTCATGATTTCCGCCGCACCGACAACAAACAACAAATGCAGCGAGTACATTTAATACATAAATATAAATATGACTGAGACTGAGACTCTGACTCTTTGAGGAAAAGTCACGCCTTTAAAATGTAATTACTTATCGATCGACCGACTGACTATACCATAAACCGTATCGGGCCGAAAAGAAAACATATTACAGCAATATGAAATCTTTATTTATTTAAAGGTAAAGCTATAACTGATAGAAGAGAAAGATGAATGCGAATCGTGGTCATGTCGAAATGTGGAACTGATAGCAACAACAACAATTGCTAGCCAAGCTTAGCTGTGTGAATTCATGCAGAGATTACCAACTCAGACTCAGCATACACGCTTGGCAGTACTTTCAATCATTAGTTCTGCAATCGCAAAGCAAAAGACAAAGCGAAAACCAAAAGAAATGGTGACGGAAGATGATTTCTCGCTAAAAACCTGGTGACAAACTTTTCTGGTAGTTGTTGCCTAACTTAAGTACAATATTAAAAGCGGTAGAATGCTAATTAAATTTATGAATATATTTTTGCTAGTCTACACACAGGTTTTAAGTGAGTTACAAACGCAGAAAGTTCAATGTACGAGAATTCTGAGTAGCCAACTCAGACGGAAGCACAGCAAAGGCAATTTGCTTTCAATTTTTGTTGTTGTTTTTTGACCATAATGTCGGGAGTTAACTGTTAGAAAGGGGCGGCTGGAGCCATGCAAAAAAGGGGGCACAAAAACAAAAGCAGGGATTGGCCAAGTGAACAGGCAAAGGCAGAGGCAGAGGCAGGCAGCAAACCAAAAAAATCAATGAACTGTCGAGTCTTAAGAGAAGCGCAGTATGGGGCTCGAAAAGAGGTTCTCGTCAGATTATACAAGTAAAGAACTTTGGGGGGTTCGATGAGTGACCAGCAACAACAACAAAACAACAACATACATGTTTCTGCTGGCTAGGTGAATGCACTGTAAATTACACTGCAACAAACACAGACACACTCGAGAATATCTAAATATACATATTAGATAGGAGCATGCAAAGAACTTACCTCTTTTTGGCTTTGCCAACATTATAGATTTCGACATGTTTAAACGCAGCATAAGCAGCCATTATATATATTTGTGTATATATAAACTTATGTATTTATCGTTTTTAATTGTTTTGAGAATTCGTTTCTGTTAGTGACTTTAGTTTTATATTCCAATAAAAATCTAGAAAGCACAAGAAAAATACTTTTGTTTTTGCAACCAAAGCAAACAACAAACACAAGCAGGAAAATTTGCAAATTCTATTTTGGAACAGCAGCAAATATACGACGACAAGTAACAGTAAAAGCACACGAGTCAGTCACACGACTGCGACTGAGACTGCGACTGCGAATGAGAGAAATGGAAAATGCACGAAATTGCGAAAAGTTGTACACGAGACTTCCAAAGCGTTGACGATGCTGCTGCGGCTGCAACTGATGATGAGTCATGTTGCAATATCTGCATGCTGCATGCTGCAAACGTCTGCCCCGGGATGCTGTGTGGCACGTTCAAGCGAATAAAAAATCAATAAAAGTGAGAGAGGAAGCAGAGTTCCACTTCCTGACGAGGACAATCGCATAGAAATTTGCTCGCTGCTCAACAATTTGCAAACTTTCCTGCATAGAGCTTTTGTTTTCTGTTATAATTTTTATCGAGTTTTTCTTTCTTAATTTTTTTCTTTCTCTTGTTAAGCACTCACAAAGCAACGAAACTTAATTTGTTAAGATTTTTCTTTTAGCAATTTGTTCACACACACGTTGCAATTGAATTAAATAGAATTAATTATGTATCTGGTAGGGATACGTTGGATATGCGTTAGACTTGTGTTAGGCTTTGCTCCAAATATTAACCGCAAAGAATTAAAGCCAAGTTGCTTTTCAATTTTCCAAACTGCTACGTATAAAACGTGTATTTTTAGCGTTAGCTGACGTTGCAAACGTTTCGAAATGAAGCTGACGACTGGAGTGCATCGGGAAAAGTGAAAAGCATTTATTTCCACCAGCCGACTAACAAAACCCACAGCCACAGCTACAGCTACAGTCTCAGTCGAAGCCGCAGCGGCAGCGCAGCGACTGCGGCAGTAACGACGACGAGAAGTCTTATCGATCCGACGAAAAAAGCAGCAGCAGCAGCAGCAGCAACAAAGCCAAGTACGAAAGCCCCAAACTCTCTCAGAGACTAAAACATAACTGCAGGAAGAGCAATAAAAGAGCGCGCGCACACTTCGCTTTGCAAGTAAATGTGCAAGAGTATGTGTGTGTGTATAGAAGTGAGTGTCGTATGTACACGTGCATTGTGTATATGCGGTGCGAATAGAGCACGAAGAGTCATGTTAGGGCTGGTTACACGGTATGAAAACAAAAACAAACTACAGCTGATTAAAGTTAAAGCTGCTTTCCGCTCTTTTTCTCTCTCTCTTGTTTACTCTCTCACTTGCTGACACTCTCTAGGCCTCTTCGTTAATGTTTTTTTTTTCCCGCTGCCTGTCAACTTTCAACTCAGACGACCTAAGGAAAATATTGCACTGCTTTGTCCGCAGACAAGCACACATACACACGCAAGCACTCACTCGTACTTATACACAATACATTTGAAGCAGTAAGCTTTGCCTAAGCCGCTGATACTCCGTCTTTTCACACATTTGAATTAAGTTATTAAAGATGTTATAATAGAGATGTTGATTTGTACTTGAATGTAGGACAGTGTTGAAATTTGTCGCAGATCGTTTTTCATCAGAAAAATTTCCCATAGAAATTGTTGTGAATTAATTTTTATGTTTAGAACAAACATTAGAAGAAACATTAACGTATTACTTACAAACTCATTAATATTAATACAGACAAAAATAATATTTCTCTATACGTACACATAGCGATGTAGCGTATTTAAAACTTGAAATACCTCCAATATATCACTTATCAAGGGTATTTCATTTTTGTTACGACAAAAGCTGTGGCTCTTTCTTATTCTAGCAATGGTGTATAAGTGGTTCAGGTCTAGTAATCTTGTGTTTCTTGGCGTAGCTTTTCTGGTACCGTTACACTCGGTCCATTACAAGTCGTGTCTACGTACTACTCGCAAAAAATTGAAAGCCAATAGAATTGCTAGCATAATAGATACCCTGCATTAAACTACTAACTTATAGATAGGAAAGTAGTCAATCAGTCAAGCAGTGCAAAATTAAACTGCGCTTTTACTGCTTCATTTGAGAACTGCACTTTAATGTTGCCACTTTACATCTATTAAATTAGCGATACCATAGCGAAATGTAATCTAGGGTATAGTTATACAAATCGTACATTCTGCAGTGGGATTGCACATTGTATTTGGCTGTGCTGTGCTATGTCGACATAGTAAATCACTTTCATCATCACCAGGAGAAACTCGATCTGCACTAGTGGCAAAGTGATTTTCAAGAGTCGGCTTTCAATGGTTGCATCCAACAGCAACAACACCATTCTACATGTACTTTAAGAGTCCCCTCCATTCTTTGTCTAACAGCATTTGGCACACATTTCCATGAACAACAGGAAGCAAGTACCAGCGTTTTCAGTTGTGCCGCGTTATTTTTAATTTGGCGAAGCGAAGACGTTCTATGCTTATCAAGTAAACACAGTATAAGTTGACATGGCTTCTTCCCATGGGTATGTCATCGTCCCCCTGCTCCCGTCCCTCAGTTGACTGAGTGTGTGTTGACTGCGTGTATATATGCCAGCCATCCTCCCCAGACAAGATTCAGCTGGCCGTTCGTTTGGCTTGTGTGCAACGCCCGGGGCGGAATGCACTTGCCCACATTGCCCACTGGCAACCCACAAAAACACAGACCAAAGACCGACCACAGGGCTCTTGGTTTAAAAATAGGTGATGTGATGTCTTCCAGGAGAGGCAACAGCTAAAGCAAAAGCAAAAGCAGAAGCAGGCATCTGCTCATCGTTTGGGGCACCGCGGCGCGTCTCAATGGCGTGCTTTGCCTAATTGTCAAGTATCGTCTAGTTTGGGCTCCAGCAAGTAACTTATGAGTGCTTTGTGCTGTGTGGGTGGCTGGCTGCCTTGTTGCCTTTAAAGTAATCTAAACATGAATCTGCCATGTTTCATCTCCTCTTTTGCGAGACCCAATTGGGGAAGCATGCTCAACCGGAATTCAGTTTGCCAGCCTTCAGTCTGACTCTCGACTGTAGGCGTTGCCAGATTGGGCAGCTGACAATCGAGAATCGACAATCGACAATTGCCAAAGTTTATTACATTGTTTGATGCAATTTAATACCAACTGCGAACAACTTGTACAATCATCTTCAATTGGGCCATAAAACAATTAAGAATGCTCAAACTTGAGCGTGATCGTTGGCTCAGCTATCTTCTAATAGTGTAGTTTTTTGTACTATATTGTATTGCCATGGAAAAAAAGAGATAAACATTAATTTGTGCCTGTGGCGATTCGAGTGTTTCATAAATCCACAAGAATAAAGTAAATGTAAACGAAGAAGAAGAACTGCAATAACCACAAATCGTGCATCTGTGCCTTTGCCAAATCATGGGAAACTGCCCTGAGAACTTAATAGTTTAAATACTATACTACACATATATGGATGATTTCGGTTGTTCGTTTGTTTGAATTGCACAACGTTTTTATAACATTTCTCTTACCCATTTTATGAGTGTGCATGGGATAAAAATTGGAGCTAGCTCTCTGACAACTCAGGCAACTTTTTTTTTTTTTTTGCTTGTCTATTTTAATTATAGCTTTGGGCGCAACATTTCTTTTTTTTTGTTTTTGTGTTTTTTGCTTGGTGGCTGCCTCAAATTTAGTCACCTTTGGTCAACATTTTCCACATATGTGTCTAGTACGCAGAAAAAGGCACTCAGTTTTCACTGCATTTCACCCGGCAATTAAGCGAGCGGGCCATTGGCTGACTAAAACACTTAAAGCTAGAGATTAAGTGGAATAATTAGCCAAAAACTTACAAAACCAAAGCATAAACTAAACTTTAAAGAGTCACTAAAATATGCGTGTCGAATTTGTAATACCCTTACGAATTATTTAAATTAAAATAACAAATTGTTTAATTGTTAATAATAGTTTTGTAAACTGCAATGGTTTACTTGATTTTATAATCAATTCGCTGATTGGAGAGTGTATAAAATATAGTCTACTATAGTTGACCAGCTCAACTTGAGCACTTTCCTCTTTCCTTACCTACTTCACAGCACTCCACTATAAATGCCTCTCTATTCCACAGCAGACAATTGGACACTTGGACTGACTGTAACGACTTGGTTATTCATGCTAATCAAGAATATGCTTGATACTTCATTTTGTCGGAAGTACAGACACACATTCGAGTGTACTTATCTCCAGCTGGTTCCGAATTGTTTTCCTAGACCTTGCCTTATCTCATTTTATTGTTATGGACGGGCATTAAAAATGTTTTGTTTATATTTACAACATTTCAAAAGAAAGGAAATGACATTCCTACAATGTTTTGATTTGGCTTTCTTATCTATGTATGTGTGGAAAGCAAATCAGTGAAATGTTTCATGATCTATTATAAATACGTGATTTAATAATAATCTGTCAATAGCTTGTCAATGTGAAGACTTGTTAAACTTTGTTGCTTCACTTTATACAATTCATACAATTATAATTGCTTGGATGAAAATAAAGCCCCACAAAGTCGTTGAACTGTCAACACATATGAATTTAAACGAAACAAGAAAAGTAACAGTATCAGTCAGAAATCATCTGTATTTAAAATGGGAGCAAGAAAATGTATTTCCTTGTTATTTTAAGTACTTTGACAGAAATGTAGAAGCCACATTATGCATTTCAGCGTGTGTACACAGTATTTATTTTAGGAATATTAAGCACTTCATGAGTGTAAAGTATAAAAATAAATGCCAGTCCGTTTTTCCAGTGAGAAACTTCCAACAAGTGAGTAGCGAGTAGGTCACGTGACTTCACAGCAAGAAAGACAAGATAATGAGCGAAAAAAACACAGCAACAACAACAACAACAACAGCAGCAGAAAAATGAATGCTAACGAACTAATGCCCGTATAAAATAAGAAAATGCAAAGTTTGGGAGGAGGCTGGAGGTAGATATATAGATAGATAGATGTTTGTGTGTTACCTACCATGTTACTTCACCCAAAGATCAGAGCCAAGTGTGCGTGTGTGCAAGAGTGAAATGTTCACAAATTACACAACGATTGGTTAATAAATACATACATACATAAATACAAGAGTTATTCAATAACTCAAATGTCAGAAGTGAATGCATATTCATAGTTTTTGGTTTTCGGCTATATTTCGGTTAATGTTCACTTCTTCACAGGGTGTCTCTTAGTCTTGCACTCTTGATTGGGCAATAATTAATACAGTTCAAATTATTGTTGGCTTTCAATTAAATTTAATTTAAAATATTGCTCGCTTTTGGGATTTTCGTGATCTACTAAGTGATTTATAGACACACACACACACTCACATTCCGACAGATTGTCAAGGCGAATCATTTAAAAGATCAAATTTCTATATATAGGAAAGGTCACACCAAGTATTTGTCATGTCAATCTGATCGTAAATAGAAACGCTCTTCAATTAATTGAATTTTCAGTGAAAGACCTTATTAATCCATACCATATATGAGGGTATCTGCTGTTCGATTAGTTGCAGCCACATGCTCTCAATTTCAATGGCAATGCCATAATAATTGTTGACAAATAACTTGGTTAAAAGCCCATTTTGCAGCAATTAACTTGAATAGGATAATTCGTTTGGACCACTCACCGTAAATGGCAGAGTAACGGTTGTCAGGATAGCAAAGTGTTTAGTCAAGGTATTGTTGAGTTATTTATTCACGAATAAAAGAGTGTGAAATCAATTCGAAATCAAATGATAAATAATCTGCATAAAACTTACTGAACGGCAAAAATAAAATTTAAACTGGCAAAAAAGAAAAAAAAATCCGAAAATTATGAGGGGAAATTTTATTTGTTTATTGAGCGAAAAGTGAAAGGCAAATTCAGTTTTGGGGCACAGCTCTTGGATAGAATTTGTTACAGTCTTTGCGTGTTTAATACGGCATAGCCGAAAAAAAATTGTTGCTAAAATATAATGAAGCACTAATCAGTTTTGGGCACCTTCTAAATCAGTCAAAAGACTCGACTTTTCTCTTTCTCTGAAAACAATTAAATGGTACATTTCGTTAAAGAGCAACAGCTGAAGCGGGCACGTTTCAAGCCAAACATAATTCAACAACAGACACACACTCACACACACATATGTACATGTATGCACACGACGAATGTGCATCGTATATTTGTTTTGGAAAATTAACTACTTCAGACGCGCTAGCTACACAGCTAGGCCAGTTTTTCAGCTTAGCAGCGATGATCAAGTCAGATAAGAGACTTTTCTCAGTTGAAATTAATCTGTTAGATGCCCAATTTCATTTTAATTGCAATTCTTTGAAATGTCGGATTAAAATGATTCAAAATAGAAACACGAAAATTAAAATGTAATCGCTGCACATATGCGAGGCGAGTTCCAACAGTAAGTGATATAATTGCTGGGAATTGTTTTTCCAACATTGTCGTTTACAATATCTATAGGAATCCTCTAAAAATGTCAGTAGTAAAATGTTATACATAATTTAATGTGAAATGCATGCCATTCAAATTCCTATGTAGGTAACCCAATTGTTTGTCTGTGATTTCACACAGGCTTTATTGTTAACTGACATGCACATTTGTAATTTGTATGCAACATTTTATTTCTTGAACTGCTTTACACATTAGCATTTAACCAAGCAGTTGAACCGCATTGTATACTGCTTGCTACACTGCATACAACAGATCGGAAGTGGTTCGTCGACTGTGGTTTGTGACTCGGCTAAACCGAACAGCTTATGTTGACTGCTTGCAAGCTGTGCGGTCTGCGGCACAAATTACATACATTATTTTGATGAATCCAAAGCTTATCATTATGGACCGTTGTGCTCATTTTCTTGCTTGCCCAGCTGTCAGCTGTCGATTGATCAAGAAATTTATATTTTATGACGATGCGGCATATATAAACGAATATAAAATAAATCTGATGGCTTATCTGGATTTCTTCACATATTCCCCATATCTTGTTTCTATGCAACGTGTGCAAAAATTCTTGCACATTTGCATATTGTTTGTTGTGCCTCTTGAGAAACTGTGAGTCGCAGAATACATACAGAATGAAGAAAGCAGAGATTGAACCTGTTTCTTAACCTGCGCCCCAGTTTGTTTATTATACCCTACAAGTATGAAATTAGTAGTAATGGGTATGATGCTAAATGCATCTTCATCGAGGTAAACAATATTTATATCGACGATTAAAGATTTAATAAATGTATTGAAAGTGTTGCAATTTTATCGCCGCCTTAACAAGACTGAAATTACTATTTAAGACATGGGGCAGGGTAAATCCTAGTCGGTCACTCTTAATTAGAGCAGACTTTCTTGCCATAAAATGAAATATATGATATTCTTCTCTGGCAGACAACAGCTGGTTGCCACTCCTATCTCCTAATTATATAAATTTCCCTTTGTTTCGCTGGTAGTTTGTATGCGAAATTCTACTTTCAGGCAGCGCCAGCCAAGTCTGAATTATTATCTTCCGACACACGCCACACTGCCACGCCCCGTCTTTGTCATCTGTTGTCGCTGACTTTCCGTGGGTAGTCGCGACTCGCGACGTTGTTGCATTCATTTGTTTGCAACAAAAGGTCTGATCAAGAGTCTTTACCTTTACCTTTGTGCGTCATTTCGATCGAGTTCTGTAAAGGTATTTTTATTCTTTTGCGAACTTGTCAAGACGCAAATCTGATTGATTGCAGAATTTGCAAGCGACTTGCTGCCCATTTAAAGTAGTTGCTATATGTGCATATTTAAACCCACTAAAGTAATCCTAAACAACAGACATGTCTCGCATGATTTAACCCAGCTCTTAAGGCTTGCTACAATTCTAGCAATTATAGTGTCTATGAATCGGCGAATGTTTCAGCAATTAAATAACAACTATTTTTATGGTTATTTATAAGCAGTTTCCAGAATTTCACCATAAGGGAGGCGAGTCATACGCATACGCTGACTTCTGAATACGCATCTGACCGGGTGGCTCTTGCTCACCCAACCGTTCGTCGTATCTTTCAACGCAACGCAGCCAAACACAACGCAACACAACAAAGCGGAATCCAAACACAACAAAACACACAAAAGTGTCGAAATTAATGCGCTGGAACTGTCGCCATGTAAGGATATGCTACAAATGAACACATGACGCATTGACATTGGCGAAATAACAAATGGCATTTTCGAATTGATTTCAATGTGCAATTGTGCTATTAAGGGACACGCGTATGAATAATCATATTCTTTACAGTCTGTCTTTCTTTGTTGCCATGCAAATTGTGTGCAGTTTTCTCTTTACAATTTTTTTTACGCAATTATCGCGTTTTGCTGAGTTTTGCAACATTGCAGATTTTTCGCATTAGAACTGTGAAATTTTATACTCGAGTTTTGACGGACGTTAGCTAATGATATTTAATACTTTAATATGTAATTGTAATAATTCCCATACTTTTTTTAATTGTTATACATTGAGCTAATGAAATTGAATACTAACATATTAACGCACGTTTAAAAAGGTTTATTATTGTTCAACATCGATTTAAACAAGCATTTACACAAGTTATACTTTGTTGGACATCACTGTAGCAAGATAAACACGATTATTGAATTGCACTTTAAAGTGATTATCAAATATTTAGTCTTGTTATGATTTACATTGATTTGACACGCATTTAGTGTTTGACTTTGCCTCGCTGTTGGATATCTCGCTTCGTTTCGGGCTTCGGGATCTGTTAGCAGCCTGAAAACACTCACCGATGAATCATTTTGCGTGGCACGCATTAGTATTAGTCTGAGTCTGAGTGTGTGTGTCTGTGTGTGTGCAGCAGACGGGTGCGCCGAAGCTTATTAGTAAAACGTACACTCTTTCTCCATCTATCTTTCTTGCTTTCTCGCTCGTCCTCCTCTTCTACATGTCGATTAGTTACAGAACCTCAATTAAGACCCAAGCATGACAATCAAAATCCACAATTGTTAGACAGAAATACAACAAAAAATAAAGAGAATAACAACAAAAACAGCAACAAGAACAGATTGGCACGTACTAGCATGCAAGGTCTTAGTCGAGTCGTCGGTCGGTAAACATGCTATGGAATGGATCCAAGTTCAATGCACTTTTCTGCTTTTCTGCTGGTTGCACTTCTCGTGACTAGGCACAAGGCAAAACGCAAGCAAAACCGACTACCGCTATAACACACACTAAGCAGCAAGCAAGCGCATGCATCGAAAGAGACGCTACTGTAGAATAGAGGCCTGTCAGCCTGACAGACGCGCGCTTATGCATTTTGCCTGCCTGCTCTCTCTTAGCTTAACACACACACACACACACACACATACGCGTACTTCTACACGTATTTACCCATACAATCATAAGTCAAAATAACACCTACACTGCGGTGTAATTGGAAAAAAAGGTATCTTCAGCATGCTCTACTTGCAGTCACCCTGCATTGACTGATTTATTAGGGATACACGAGTGATAGCTTTACAGGATCACGGCAAGTCCGCGTTTTTATCCAATTATAATGCACGCAGGGTATACGGAGTCATTAAAATAAAAAGCCGTAGTGCCTTAGGGTTGCAATAGATATATACTGCATATAAATATATATACGTGTGCATGTCAATTGTATGTATTTGTAGAACTACCCGGGGCCAATTCTTGGGGTTGTTGTTGATGTGTCCGTCATTAATCACAAATACAATATGAAGCACCCACCCACACCTCGAGTGAAACTTGTCCCATTGAGCAGCTCTACATGGGTTTGTAACATGGGCTTGCTTGCACTCAAAACGCATCGATTCAGCCAACTTAACGTGTACAGTGGTGGCTGCCAAAATATAACCACTGTTCGCATTTACGAGAAACGGAAATTTCGGGCTATTTCCTTTCGTGTTATTTGCCCTTAACTACATGAATATGTTCAAGTAAAAAAGTGTAATTGACATGTACTTTGTCTTTATACTATTTACTGATTTAATTCTTATATTGTAAACATGCTATATAAAAAAGTAATAACCCATATTTTCAAATACAGTAACTATCAAATATGGATAAAAATAAATGAATCGACAAAGAAATTCATCTATTTAGTGATTTATGAATAGAAAAAAAACCCAAATTAATAATAAATACTGTAATATTTGTCGCTCTGACGGCATCTTTTTCGGAATTCTTTCTAGAGCAAAAGAATGTCGGGCAAGCGATTAGATATTAAGTGTGTTTGTATGAGTCATTGGCCACATTTGGATTATCAGCAAGAAACCCTCCATATGACAAAGACAGACAGAAGGGTTTCTCGATAATACCATCAATGCTTTCAGCTAAATATTTGTGTATATGTTAATTTTAGAGTAACCGAAACTGATATTTGAGACCATTTCTTCAGTTTCAGGAAGAGAACCCACACTCGAAACATTTAAAATTGGTCAGCAGGGGTCGGAAACTGATAAGCAGACCGATATATGTACATACAAACAAACATAAATACAAATATACATATGTATATATTCCGTATGTGGGAATAAGGAAATGGTTGTCAAGGGCGTTAACTGCACTGCTATGGTTTTTACTTCTTTTTTTTGAGCACATTCCAAAAAATTTAATAAATGGTGGTGTTTATTGTCAAAGGAAGAAGTGCACTGCGCTCAAACACACTCACAGTCAGATGAACTTACACATACAGTACTCACACACACGCTCGTGGACAGCGAGTATTAATTCGATAGAGACGAAATGATCGTAAATGTCAAGTCGCGCCTGGCTGCTGAGCAGCCACTCACGCATACATATACACAGTGTCTGCAAATTCATGTGTATGTGTATATACAACACACACACATATTTCGAGCATTGAAACAAAGAAATCTTTATGAACTGCACCAATGACCAATTAAAGACTCCCAGCGACTTAATTGAAGCCAAGTTGCAAATGAACTAAGCCTACATACAACGCGGCCGATAAAACAAAGCTGATCGTTGTATATGTATGTAATACATTCTGAATTGCACACATGCATGCACACAGTAATTGCACACACACAAATATTTAAGTATGCCGGTAGCCATTAGGACTTTTTTGTCAAGGTTTTTTTACATCAGTCCACATCAGACACTTATGCAAAGGCAACCAACCCAAGGACATGATGAAAAAGAATTTAAGCACAAAATATGAAAACACAACTTACTTGGTGCTGGCTTTGTTGTCGGTAATATCAAAATTGGCAATCATATTGGTTGTTTTCGACTGTTAATCTTTCACTTGTATAGAAAAATCTTTGATTAAAAGCACTGCTAGCACGCAGAAAACTTGAATGCAATATAAACAATTATATTTTCAAAAGATCACAAAGGCAGAGCGGCAGAAATCGCGTCTTGGCGGTCGAACGTACAAAACAGAATTGAATGACAATCAGCCAACTAGAGATGGAGTCACATCGATGGCACTATCGATACATCGATGTTTTTCAAATTTTTGTAATCAACGATTTTTACTGGCAAACATTGATGCTTATTTAATTTTTATTTCCAATTTAAATTTGAATAATTATTTATTAATAAAAAATATATTTTTAAATACATTTTTCTAATAAATTCATCTCATAGGTCATTTTTTCGTGCGTTGGTAATTAAAAATATCAGTATTTACAGTGAGTTTCTTAATTATTATCGATGACACTGTTAACAGCAACTCACCATTAACAACATATGTTAGCCATGCTATTATCAGCCGTTTTTGTACAATAAGAATTATAGTTGACGATTAAATATATTGTAATATCCCGTAAATAATTTGTTGTGCAATTTCTTTTTTTTTTTTAAGAAAATTTGATAAAAAAAAACTTATTTCATATGAAAAGCTCGAACCAGTTAACATGAAAACAACCAGCAAATGTTTTCCAGCACTGCAATCTCACACACACAATCGAATACAATTGCAATCTCTCCCCCCTCGGTAGTTGTTTTCCAACACATAAATTATACACACGCACACACACAAATACAAGCGTACAGTCGCAACATCTTACAAAAAATTGGAACTTAATATTTGCGCTGCTAAATTTAATAATCCGATTGACATATACACAGATATACTCGTAATTTCAAACAGTTTGTCAGCTATGAACGTTGTCGCAGCATAAATACTGTCGGAAGTGGTCGAAGTCAGAGCTAGTGGAGTCGACGGAGTCGGAGCAACGAAACCCAATAATGATTGCATCCGAATCGGAGGCCATCAATTCAGCCACTTATGTGGACAACTATCTAGATTCCGTAGAGAATCTGCCCGACGATGTACAACGCCAGTTGTCCAGAATTCGTGATATCGATGTCCAATACCGAGGTAAACACACATTTTGGGGGGGAAAATGGCGGCCATTTCCAAAATATGTATGCCACCTAACCTCTCTCTCCTTCTCTGCGTGCCTTCTAAAATAGGTTTAATACGTGATGTGGACCACTACTATGACCTCTATGTGTCGCAGCAGAACTCAACGGACACCAATCGGCGTTCTCGCTCCATTAGCCGAATGCATCAAAGTCTCATACAGGCGCAAGAGTTGGGTGACGAGAAAATGCAGATTGTGAATCATTTACAGGAGATCATTGATTCCAAGGTGCGGCAACTTGACACTGATCAACAGAATCTCGACCTGAAAGATGAACGTGATCCCTACATGCTGCTAGACGATGGTCCACCCTCGAAGCTACAACGCCTCCAAAGTCCCATGTGTGATCAAGGCAACAGCGCTGCGAACAGCGGATTGAATAGCAGTGGACTGGGCAACTCGGGCGGCAATTCCTTGGGCAAGGATCACTACGGTGCTGTGCCATTTGGTGGCGTAGGTGTAGCCTCAGCGTCGGGCGTTATGAGTGGGAATGGTGGCAACTCAACGCCAACATATGATCGCTCAGGGCAGCACCTGGGCAATGGTGGCAACAGCCTCAATGGAAACTATTGCGGTGGTGGTGGCAACGATCTGCAGCGTTCGGGAAGCAAACGTTCGCGTCGACGCAATGAGAGCTTGGTCAACAATGGCAGCTCCACGGAAATGGGCGGCAACGAATCGACGTCAGCGAACGAAGCGGGCAGCAGTGGAAATGGACACAGCAGTGATCGTAAAGGTTCCATTAGCGGTGTTGGACAGCGCAAGAGTCATGTACAAATGTCAAGTGGAGGAATTGCTGGTGGTGCTGCAGGAGGTGCTGGCAACGCCGGCGGCAGTTCGAGTAAGAAGAAGAAGCGTAAAGTACGTGGCGGTGGCGCTTCGAATACAACGGCAAATGCACGAGAGGAAACGCCTCCACCCGAGCCTATTGATCCGGATGAGCCAACGTATTGCGTGTGTAATCAGGTGAGTTATATTAGCCAGCAGCTAGAAACATTATTTATGTTATTATTTATCATTCAGATATCCTTTGGCGAAATGATACTCTGCGATAACGATTTGTGCCCTATCGAGTGGTTCCACTTTTCATGCGTGTCACTGGTGCTCAAACCGAAGGGCAAATGGTTCTGTCCCAATTGTCGTGGAGAGCGACCCAATGTCATGAAGCCGAAGGCGCAATTCCTCAAGGAACTCGAGCGCTATAATAAGGAGAAGGAGGAGAAAACTTAAAACAATGTTGTTAATTACAGTTTTGTGTTGAACACAATTAGATATTAAATCCCCCCCCAAACTATGTAAATTATTCGCTTCTTAAATATTGTAGTTACATTAACTCTGCTTTCTCTCCCCTCTATTACTCTTATTGTTTATTTGGTCCCCTTGCCCCTTGCACACACACTATACACAGTGATTAGAGAGGTTGCTGATTTTGATTTCAAGTATTTGTATAAACATTTACGCTACCTTATTGTATAAGCTTACATTTAATAAACATTAACATTCATTCTAAATGTCAAAATGTAGTAGAGTATGTGGGATTGTTAATTAAAAAGAAAGGCTCATAGCTAAATTGGATTTAATCATTTAAGAGACGGACACACTAAGGACACCCAGTTATAAATAGCCTACAAATTGATCAAAAAAACCCAAATTATTAATAAACCTTAGATTAGTTTTGAAGTCGGACATGTAAAATAATTTTACAATAAAATAGTAATTTGTATTTATATATAAATATTCGTTTCGTCTTGTATAATTCTTAGATATGTGTATAATTGTCATTTATATTTAAAGTATATTTAGGGTAGAAGACACGTCTGGTGTGAGTGGAATGCCATTGTTGTCAAATTGGCTATGGACGGATTTGCTGTTTGTTTAACTAGCCAAAATGTGTTAAAAGTAAAATATGAAAAATATTCGATAATGGACGAGTTACTGGCGTTGTAAACTGACTCTATGGCATTAGCAATTCGATGTTTGGATTCTGAATCGCCAAGAAGATTTGGTATTGCGAGAACACAACAAGCCAGCAGTAAATCTGAAATACAAAAGTTTTTAAATTCAAAAGTTTTTAAATTCAATTATTTATTCAGTTTCAAATCTTCATTGATTCACTTACATTATATGCGTTCCACACGAAGTTCAAGAGCGCTGAAAAGGTTTGTTCCAGCTGCAAGAAATATATATTGAAGCACAGAGTTTACTCCAATCTTTAAATTTACTTACGTAAATATAGTAACCTCCAATCAACCAAAGACTCCAACAGAATTGAAAGAGAATCGCGAGGCCAATCAAGAATAACCAAGGCAACAACCAACCTCGTGTACTGTAAACAATTAGAAAAGTGTGAATTATGATTTTGATTGTTGGGCTAAGTTAGAAAACTTACTTGATTTTAATGCCATAGCACACCAGATAAGAGGCCAGTATAATTAAGAGGAAATAAATAATAAAGAAACCACCTGCTATTGGCATCGATGATCTGATGTCCGTCTCAAACAACGGCGAATACAATTGTCCAGATTCTCCTCCCAGAAGCATATAACTGATTAATGTAATCATTACCACACTTAATGCGGCCGTGTAACCAGCAACGCAATAGCTGCCTGTGCGAACATTATTTGACCAAATTATGGGTGACCAGCAAGAACTCAACACGACCATTTTGATTGGAGTATGTCGTTGTTTTTATTAATATTTGTAAATAAATATTTCAGATGCAAACGCGACGCCAGCCTAATGAATGTTTGCTTGATGTTGTCAACGCCCAGGCTGTTAATGTGACCAAGAGCTGTGCTAAATATATATCACTTAGAAAATATACTGCATTTTTTAAAATAATTAGTTGACTTGGTAACACTACAATGAGCGCAACATTTGAAAGTGTCTAATTTTTGTTACTGTGTTTGTTTCCTAAAGTGGTTCCAAAGCATTGTTTCAATTAATAATTTTTTTTTTAAATTTGTTTACGTATAAAACATTAAAACGCGAAATAGAATTTCTTCCCAACATAATAAGTGAGACCACATTCACCAAAATAATATTCTATGAAATACGGATGGTACGTTGTTCACAGCGTTTAGGCGTAATAAATTTAATTTATATATATTTGACGAGGTTTAAGAACATATTTAATAGTTTCAATGATTTTAATAGAATTTTATGGTATTTAAACCACTGAAAAATAAATTTAAAAAAATTGTACAACATTATGGTTATTAACAAATCGATACATCGCACAAGAATCGATGCTCAGTTTAAAAATTTATATGCAGTAAGATTTCGGGAAAAAATATTTATACGCGTTCGAAATTAGGTTGTATTGCTTGAAGTGCTTCAAATAGTTTATTTTTTTTCGACATTTCAGTGTTTTTCTTAGAAATTAAATAATATCAATTTACATAAAAATTAATAACCTTAACAGTAGCACTGTTTACATTAACATATGGACTGTTATTAACAGTAAACAAAGATGCTGGGAAAGCTTTCATTACTTCGCATCGTTGTATAAATTATTGATTCATTACATTTACTTAATGTGATAATTATAAAATAAAATAAATAATTTCCATTGATAATATCAAACTGTTGATTCTTGCACATTACAGTTACGAATTTGAATTTCAACAGAAGTTCATTGTTTTTCCAGTGCTGTAGTAAAAGAGCCGGCAAAATTATCGATAGACGTCAGCAGTAGCTGCTGTAAAGAAAGAATTGTAATAGAGTGCAATCGAACGCGATTGACAACGGTCGTACTTCGGGTGGTGTCGCGGACAAAACTCTGTTTGATTTCATTTTGTATCCCGATATACGAAAGCATCCTTAATGTTTTGTGATATTTAATAATCAGCTCTGTGAAAGTTCGCGAAATTATTGAAAATGTGTTAATGCGTGAGGTGCGTATAATTAATGCAGCTATATTATTTCTCTGTAATAAATAATAATAATGATTTGTTCGACAAATTCAAATTTGCCAATTTTGCGCGGTTAGATAAACAAACGAAAGTGCTCAAAAATAATAGATGAATAGATCTACCTACATACGTACGATATTCGTTTGAATAAGTTCAAGTACTGTTAAGCGAAGAAGAGGTTTATCCATAAATTTGTGTATTGAAAGTATAGAGTTCAATATGGTGATATTTATTTGGTACGTTCGCCAATGTGAGATGGAATTGTGTTTTGAGTTCATGCTCTCATGCTGGCTGGCTGGCTGACTGTCTGAATGGCAGAAAGATCATGGTACTTTTGGGTACGGCAATAATACTTACAGTCAGAGCGGCGAGTGCCGCCGACCCATATTTCGATTTCATTTCATTTACAAAAATAAAAAGGCGGCCAAAAAAAGAACCAAACAAAACAAAAAAGCGAAAAACACAACAACAAAAAATCGAAGAAGAAAAAAATCAAACAACAACAAGAGACGAAAAGCAGCTTCGGCAGCAGTACGAATGCTCAGATGCTCAAGTGCAGGCAAAAGAAGTAAAAGATATGCCGTAAAAAGGCAGCATAAGTGTATTTTGAAGATACATTTTCAGGCTGTTGACTGCTCGTTGGCTGCTGTACGAATACGAATATGAATACGAATACGAGTACTGTGGCATGCTTGTTTAGTAAGCTCCCAGTTGGCTTTCCATTATTAACTCTTATAGAAAGGAACACAAAATAATTTCAATTTTAATATTCAGTATTTACTTATTAACTCTTAAATAATGCTGCCTTTTGAGTCAACTGACGCAAAGTCTAAACTGCAGCTTGTGCCCAGCTTATCTGTGGCAAGTTTACCTGATCTTTCGTTGTTGTTTTTGTTGTTGATGCCACTTTCAACTTTCGTGTGATTCATCTGTAAGACTCCCTTTGGGGCAATAACTTGAATGCGTTCACTTAATCTGTGACTTAAGTAACCCATTTTTTATTGCAAATCCATAGGCTAATTGTTTCCAAAAAACATAACTGTGATAAATGCGACTGGCAAACTGGCAATTTACACCACATCCATTCAACAAGAAAATCAAATATCTCCCTGATGCCAGCCACCGTTTGCCGCATCGTTTGCCACGGGCATTAACATTTTTATACTCACAGATACATTTGCATATTCATCCTATACAAACAGACAGACAGTCGGACAGACGTACGTACGAGTTATAACGTATTTATGTGCAAGTTGTTGCCATTTGAACGCTGTTGGCAATGGCAGTAATGTGACCATTTAAGACCTCTTTCTGATGTCTTATGGAGTGAAAACGTCCTGCTGTGTGAAAACAAATTATAGGCATGTAATGTTGCATGTTACGTCGCGACAGTGATGCGGTGCGATGCCGAGAGAGTGAGCGACTCCAGCGACTCCAGAGACTCCCAGGGCTAGGGGCTAGTCAACAAGCAGGCAACTAGGCACCAAACCACCAAGCACTCTAGCATCAATGGGTGAAGCAATGATCAGACTTTAGTTAGTGCTACACTGCACAGTGGGCCAAGGGAGAGGGAGACAGAGGGACTTTACACTGCTGGTATAGTAACACTCAAAAGTCAGGCCCGGTTTGGTCTGGCCAGTTGTATTTCGGCTTTACGTTGATGCATTTGCATTGGCGCAAGCTAAGCTTTGACTTGTGTATCTTGTTGCTCTCTAATACTCTCCTAACTGCTTATCAGATTTATGTGGCAATCGTACACAGCTTTGCCATGCTCTTCTCTAAATACCCTCTAAAATGTAAGCTGCCAACATTAGAAATAGAATTTGACTTGAATGATAATTGGACATACATTTCAGTAGCATCCACTTGAGAATTGGCCAAGAACTAACAAAAAAGGTTGACTAAGAAAAATCTGTATTTATGCAATTGATATTTAAAGAAATATTATTTGTTAACATATATAATAATATATCAATCTTTTGCAAATGTTAGAGTAGTTACTAAAAATATTTGACACATTTTTATTCCGACATATTAATTTCCAAAACAGTGTAGTATAGATTATCTTATAATATTTTATAGCAGTAGAAGACAATGATTCTAATGTAATCCTTAAAACAATAATTTCAAATAATCTTTATAATTTCATACCAAGTTTTTATTTCTACATAATAGTAATTTCCTAAAGAGACAAGTATTGTTTTATTGTTGGTAGGTCGCCAAAAGTTGTAGATTTTCTTTTCGATTTTTTTTTTTAAATCACCCTAAAAGTCTCAAATTTAAATAGAATTACTCGTTTAACTAGGCGTATATGCCGTCTGGTACATGTTAGCTACACATAAACAGCGCCAAGAGCGGCGATAAAACCGTGTCTGCCACCGCATATAGTACATATAGCAGACCCAGACCCAGTTGATAGATACTCACGACCTCGTCAGCAGTTAGTTGCAGTTGCGCCCACACAAAAAACTGTCCGCCTGTAAAGAAAGCTGGTGCAAAAACCTAATGAAAACTGCCTGGCAAAAGAGTTGCAATTGCATTTATGATTTTAGGAAGTGGTGATTAAAGCTGAAGAGCCTATTCCCAAGCCTGGTCAAAGCCAACAATTCAGACTCGGCCATATTGCAATCGAAAGCTAATTGCTGATTTATAATACAGATATCTCTTGGCTAACCATATGAAACTTGGTTCATATGTCACTTGGCTTAAACGAACATTCAACAAAAAGATAATTATCAAACAATCTCACGTTTAATCTGCGATCATCAAAGACAATTTACAAGTGTTCAAAGCCTTTTGCTCTGATGTGTGTTGAACATTTTTGGCATCTTCCTGTTGTTGCATTATCTTTCGATTTTCATCAGACAAAAACACAATAACGCTTTTCCTTTTCTTTACGTTTTGTGTAGCAAACGAAACTATGGGGAAAAAATTTGATAATTTTCATAAAAACTAAAATCAAGTCAAGTTCCGCATTATTGTTTAGGCAACAAACAAGCAACACAACGAAAAAATTGGAGGAAAAAAAAACATAAACAGCATTTGGCAGACAAATCTGAAATAGACTAATTGAATGTTGTGCATTACTCGTACTTTGAGTGTGCTCCATCGTTTAAACGTTGAATTGTTTGAACCTAGAGGTCACCATTGAGGAAAGGTCGTGAAAGTACAACTCTGAGTGGGTCTAATCGAAAATCAAAAGTGAAACGTTGCCCAAATGGCACTCAAAGTGAAGCAGATTGCATGGCTGAATTCGCTAATTAATCAAATTTGCTCAATCTTTGCTCAACTACAAAACAAGAAGGAACTGCTATCATATTAAAATGCCGAAGATTTAATACTCTACTTAGATTGTAGATGCCAAATATCAGAGGCCTATGTAAGGCTTCATCTTTATGAATTTAATTTGAATGCATTCTATTAATGGAAGATAAATTCAATTTCAAACTAAAGTCAAAATGTGGTAAACGATTTAATCTAAGATTGACAGCTCTTTATAGATAAATTTGGAATTGGTTTATGATAAGTAAAAGTGATTTTCTGAATATGTATCTAAGATACGTATGTCCCTTCTTCTATCTTTTGATTCAGCATCGAAATTAACTCTTAATAAGGTTAGAAGCTTTGAAATTTAATCTTCTAAATATAAAAATTATTCTGCACTAATTTTTGCGCCAATATATTTATTCCTTATTTGGTTTCTAGAAGCAAATGTGTATTTTAACTTTATAAGCTTCAAGGTCTCTGGCTTTTTTTTAATCATTCACTTCATTTAATCATTTATTTGTGGTGCTGCGGCTTCAAAGATGACTAGTACTTAGATTTAGTAATTTTAAATGCGTTGTTCCATATGTATGACTCTTCTGATATTTACAAATATTTGCGATTTACTTCTATTGAATTGCCATTTTGTAGCAAATCAATGCAGTTAAAAATTGTCGCGTCTGAGAACTGCTATTTTATCGTTCTCTTTCAAAGCCAAAGCGCACTTGAACTAGGCGATTGGATTACATGTGAGACGAACTTAGCTCAGGTAAGCCTAAGGTAAAAAATTATAATAATAATATAATTATATTACGGCTGTGACTATTGTGATTTAGCGTGTATTAAATGCATAAGATGTGCTTTTAACGTTCAATAGCTCATTGCTTAGTATGTGTTTGTTATGGCGTAATTATTTATGAAAATTATATTTTTTCTTTGTATTCAACGTAATTATTAACTCTCCCAAATATAATTTATGTCGTAGAACGTTTTTCATTCAAGCAGCTTGTCGCTTTCGATCACAAAACTCTTACTTTTTGCTATTTTTCCGTAATTTCTCGATTACAGTTAATGAGAACAGGTATTTACATAATTTTGTGGAAGTATATATGCGCATCTTAATAAATGTTTTGTCTGTTGTTTGGTAGCTTATTATTTGTTTGTTTACAAAGTAAGTACTAGATAAAAAAGTGTAGATAAAACGAGCGTTTAAGCGAAAACTCAGCAAAGCCGCAAATATTTCTGTATAAGTAAACGACATTTCTCATACGTAAATACGTCAGAGCAAAGAGAAAATTTAATTAAAAATGTAACACGAACATTGTTATACTCTTCAACAGATTCAAAATAATGAACAGTGCATAATTTGTCAATAATATCAGGAAGTTGTATAAAATACTTGAAGTCTGCAGAAATATCTTTAAATCGATTTGTTATTATTGACATTGAAGTGTAAGCTGTTAATAGAATTTTGAGTAAACAAATTTTAATTAATTGTAAGCCTTTGTGGGGATCTTCAGACGATCGTCATTTAAAAGCCATACAAGTTTTGACATGTTGCGAACATTTTGCTGTCTTATGCAAAAGTATCTAACCGGCTGCCATCTCAACACTCAACAATAATCAGAATTAAGAATTAAGCCTGACAACAGGCTGGCTGACTTTCTGACTTTCTGGCTGACTGGCTGGCTGGCTGGTTGGATGGTGTGTTACATGTTACGTCTTGGCTAAGACGGCGATATAATCTATTTTTAAACTTCTGTGATAGGTCGTTTAATGCCTTGGCTGTTTTGACTGACAAGTGACAGCGGATCAACGGTTGCCGCAAAAGAATCCACAATGTATCCCAATGCAATACTCTCGTACTCTTATTCGTATTTCGCATTTCGCATTTATACACCTTTGTTGTGGGCCTCTATGATTAATCTGCACAGCGTTTCAGGCGATTTAGGCGTTTCGGCATACCAGCAACACCTTATTCGTCATCCCAACATCCCCACCAATGAATGAAGGTGATTAAGATTCGGAAACCCCGCACAGTTTTATACACTATCGCTGATTGGTGAATCCATTAATAGTGCTCTTCATTCGTCCATCACAAAAGATCGCTAATAAATTATATTTTCTTAATTGTTGGCCTTTTTTTTTGTTAAGAAAGTGAAAAGGGAGGTTGACATCTCTCTAATCGATTTTATGGTAAATTATTTTTAAAGTCATTTCATTAATATTAATATTTTTAAAAATTGTAGAAATATATACATCTTTAACAAACGAAACAATTGAGTGTTAAGTGCACTTATCATAATTATATAATTTGCATTTCAAAAGCCATATTTTTTACAACTTAATGGGAACATACTACTTTAACCGGGTCTATGACTCTGTCTTCCTCAATATTGGAAAAAAGAAAGTGAGGACTGCATTTCCACAGTCATCTATTTAAGTTGATGACAAAGAAAAAGCCTGACCCATATTAATTTCCAACAGTTGTTTTGGCTGAAACAATAGATCGCATTGTCTGGTAATAAAATACCAACTGGAATAATATATCTCTAGTGTTATGTGAGCGGAACTACGCTTACAAGCACTCTGAAATGCAGAGAGCTGAGAGCACTTGTAATGCTGAAGCGCAATATAAATCAAGCTAGGGTATTTCCTAGCTGAACATTTGCCACTAATCTATTCTATTATTATTTTTCTTTTCGAAATTCCTTTACACTCGTATTTGCACAAGATACTCTCCGTACACGCCTTGGCGAAGCATCTGTTGACGCTGTGTAAAATAAATGGAAGCTGAAAATATCATTTAGTTGCCCGAGATTTAATTATAGCCAGCTGAAGTGCTAGCATGACATACATAAATTAATATGAAGTTGGATGTGCGATGTGTTGTGCTGTGTTTATTGAATATGGTATTATCCATGATTATCCTCTAAACGGGGTGTCTGCCAGTTTCACACCTTTTGCAAAGTGCAGACAAAACATAAAATGAGTTGAAATCTAAAATTAAATTAAAACTATTTTAAATTATTCCCAGTTTAGTTTGTTTCCATGCCAAGTGTTTCACATCTACATAAGCACTTTAAGTACTTCATATCGACATTATCTTTTTATTATTTATTTTTTACTTGCTTCTCTGAGTGAATCTCTTTTGACATTCCTGTCTCTCATTAGCTGAAGACTAAATTCCCTTAAATATTTACTATACTTAATTAATGAATTACAATATGACAAGATAATGTTTAAAATAAAAAGGGTTCAATAATGAAATGAAATAACTTTGTTTTAATATAGTTTGTTTTATAGTCAAATATGTTGTGGTTTAACTAATCCAATCTGATCGGTTTTAGGGTACACGAAAAGTCTTCTCATTTGCAATTGTAGCACAGCTGCCTGATTTACGATTAACCAGAAAGAAGAGAGCACAAGATTGTGTGTGTTTGTGTGTGGCATTCCAAACGATTAGGAGAATACGCACGGTCATTTAAATGGGGACAACTCTAGTGATATCAACAGTAATTGCAAGTGTGTAGCAGCTGAAGGTAACATCAGACGCGACAATGAGTGAACAACAGCTAGATAGATAAAATCTAAAAATAAAAATGTAATTATTTGTATCATTTCAGTAGACGGACAGAGACTTGAAGGATACTAATTAGGAGGATCATTTGCGTGCTATTAATAATAGAAGTGGAATATCAATGTTAATTTAGCAGTTAAACTAATGCTGAACAAGGCGTTAAAGCACTCGAATAGACAGCCAACGGAACCGATGTTCATTAAGAATGTGCGACAGTCGGAAAACGGGACAGAGGCAGACAAAAAGAAGCAATTGGTAATACGAAAAAGCAATAATAATGAGCATTACGATCTGCAAAATGAAAACGAAAATCAGACGGAACAGCAACAACTACAACAGAAGCGAGAAAAGCTTCGACGCACTACCGAAAATGGTACAAAAAGCTCGCGAGCTTTGGCGTTCTGCGAGAGTTGCTGTAGAGAGAGACACAAACAGCAGCAGCAGCCGGAGCAGCAGCAACAGCTGAAGCAGAAACAGAAGCAAAAGCAAAAGCAAAAGCAACAGCAACATCAACAGCAGCAACAGCAGCCTGGCGTTGTAGCTTTTTATCGGTCGTATGCGGATTCAGTGTCTGATTTGTCGTCGTATCGTTTTGTCTCCGATGAGGAAGAAGCCAGCGATGATGCTGATGCCGATGCCGCTGCCAATGATGCCGATACCGATTATGATGATGATGATGATGCTGATGACGATAATGACGTTGGCGTTAGCTCGCTGTTGGTCCCGTGTATAGAAATAGAACAACGCGAGCCAAAAACATCAACTATCACACCACAACAACAAACAACAACAACACCAACAACAGCAACATCGGCCGAGACGGAGACGGAGACAACGGATAAAGCCTTAAAAAAAGCGAAAACGTCATACGCGTCATCGGTTTCCCAATCGCGCACAGCTCGCAGCGTGTCACCAATAATTTGTTGTTATAAAACTATTGACAAAATAAATCAGCGCCAGACAGCCGAGCAGGAGCAACAGTTTACTGAAGCGACAGCCGGAGCAACAGCAGCAGTAAGAGAGACACCACAGACAACACGTTGCTGGCCGACTGAGTCGCAAGGATATTCGAATAATTGTGGCAACTATTTGCGTTCCTATCGTCGCTATCCGCCGCCCGTTCCGCCCAAGCCCAAGTATCGCATTTGCCTCGAGGTGACCGCTTGCAGTGGCCTTGCTGTCGATGCTGAACCAGCGCTGAAAACGCGTCGCCTCGAAAGAGATAGAGACGATAAACGAACATTAAACTACAGTGGTAGTAATCCATTGACGTTGACGTCCACAAATAATCATAACCGTGGAGACGGAATTAGCAGCTGCTGTGATTGCCAGAACGCGCTGCCAGTGGCAGCTGAAAATAGCTGCAAATTGCATGCCATTGAGACGAATAACAACAACTACAATTGTAAATTAGATACAAACGCAACGTCGACGAATCGAACTTGTATATTGCGCTACGATCGTTACGGGCATCTGAAACAAGAGTTTACGATCGCGCATAGTGAATCGCCATCGTTGTCGCCATTGCCATCGCCATCGCCTTCGCAATCGGAACCGGAAACTCAACCGATATCGGTATCGTTATCGTCGTTATCGGAACGCGTTCTAGTTAATCGACCCGCATTAAACGCGAATCCCTCGGACTTGCATTTAGTGAAATATTCGCCTCCTGTGAATCGAGCAATTGCTGACGTTGCCGATGTCCATATAGATTTAAATTTACCAAATGATTTAATCTCAAATTGCAGTGAGAAAAGCGTCTTTATAGACAATTTAAACAGTACAAACTCAAACCCATCATTCGCTAGCATTTCGGTTCATAATCTAACCTATGCCAGCGGCTATCTACTGGACTATTCATTACCCCAGCAATCGGTGCAGTTCAAGCAACTTCCGGTTATCCAGACTTTCGATTGTTCCGCATACGCTTATGCACCACTGGGACAAAGGTGGCAGACAGATGTAAGTACCAATGAAATAGATAAACTAATTATACATAGTAATTGACAATTAATACTGTAATCAAAGTCTAAAGTTCCTTAATGTATATAACAGCTGCTATAATTACGTAGTATGCTTTACATACATATATTGGGATGGATATATACAATATATTCTATGTAGATGGATACAAATGCAATTTAGTTGAACATTTTCAGTCATTAGTCGCCGTCGATTCTATTACCAAAAATGAATCATTTAGAGGTGTGAGCATTATTTCATTTTGAGCATATTACGAAGAAATCTGCCAATGTGTTTTTTCTCCTGCTTGAAAAAGAGATCAAAACAACATTTCACTTGCTTCTTTTTTTGCGCAAATTGTAGCGTATACTTGATGAAGAAAAATAAATAAATACTTTATGAATGAGTTCAATTTTCAAAAATGTCATGGTTCTGTGCCGTTAAATGTTTTGTTTGTTTTTTCCTTTTTATCGGGCATCAACACAAAGTTTGCGTTGATCTCTCAATGAATATTTTATGTGTGAATAAACATTTTTAATAAATAGCAGGCAATTCTTTATTTCCATAGCAAGAAAGTTACTAAATTTGTTTCTAAATTAAAAGAAAAATGTTTTAAATGAATAAGATGCTTTATCTTAATAACAAAAAAATATATATGTATCAGATTTGTCTCTTAATTAACTCCTTCATATCTTAAACTATTTTTGTTTGATATTTTATATTATTTAAATGTTACATAAAAACTTAAAACTTATATTTGTATCTAATTAGTATTTAATGTTTTTAACTATTTTAGCTTATTATTGTAATTTTCTAAATAATCAGATCATTGTCATATTTTAGATTGCGATTAATTTAGTATTTGTGTTTCGTGCTCGTGATCACGTTCTCATCTCTAGATGGGCCACCCTAATGTATATTCGTATGCATATGTATCTTAATAGTATCTACGTCTATAAACATACAACTTATAGAATGCATGTGTGGATATATGTATTAATGTATGAATGTATTCGTATTCGTATGCGTATGTATGTAAATATGTTCGCACGCAGTACACGTTCCTTTCAGGAAGATGCGAGATTGTCAGTTTCAGTTTGATTACGTATGTATGAACGTACGTACGTGGATGTACATATACTAACATAATTGCGGGTCTCCTCCACACATACATACACAAGTACATCTGTACATTCATATATAATTGTGCTAGTGGTGCCATAATTTGTTTGGGATTTTGTTGTTCTCTGTGATGTGCTCTGCTCTATCTCTATTGTGTGCTTTTTGTAAGATCGTTTTAATATATGTATGTATGTACACATGTATGTAGTCGATGTGTATGTATGTAGGCACGTACATACATACAGTCATGCATACGTAGTAGCCACATGTATATTTTGAGTTTTCCTGGCCGCTCTTCGGGCTTATTCTCTTTTGTATTCGATATAAATTCTTGTTGTTTATACTAAAAATATCACTGTGTGCGTATATACAAAAGTGATTTTCTTTTGTGTATGTGTGTATCTGTATCTATCAATGTATATGTTCGCTTGTATAGTCATGGCATTTTCTGTTTTGCCTTACATTGATCGCTGCTGCTTTATGTGTCATTCGTTGTGCACCAAACAACATAATAATAAAGCTCAAGATGATCTGGCGCCCAAATAGTTAGAAGAAATCCAGGTAAATTTTTTTTTAATTTTATTGACTCCACAAGATATTACCTTAAACTGATCGAATTATACTCTATGCCAACTGTGTTGTATAATTTCGATAGAATTGTAAAATAAATGAGCAGTGCACGACTGGATTAGGTAAAAGATACATACTATAGTAGCGTGTATCTATCTATAAGATATATTTTCTGTATTTCTCACACTGCGAAATTGTTTTTGAATTTCTGCTCTAATCTTATAGAGTATTGCACTAGTTAGTTATTTATAAACAAGTCAGTAAAAAACTTCGTGATGTAAACTCTTCAGTCAGCTTGTCAATCTGTCTTCCTGTTGTTCTTCATATTGTGTATTTACTGTGTGACTACGTAGGTCAAGTACATATATTTTCAAGTTTGCAGCCCCCCAAATCGATAAACAAAGAAGTTCTACATATATAGAATATATCGCAATTGTTTACTTCTGCGTTCAGCTACTTTTATACTATCTGCAAAATGATTTTTTGGCAATTTTAATTGACTCTTTTTAATGTTAGACTTTATGTATTTTTTACATGCATTTCTCATTTGCCAGAATGTTGCATAAACCTAAAAGATAGAGAGAAATTTCGCTTACCTCTTTTCGACTCTTGTCTCTTTCGTTGACAGCGCACAATGGAGAAACGACGTAATACCTTGGATCGCTTTCAACTTTTAGCTTTCGGCCGCAAATCATCATCGACAGCTGCTCCTGCCAACGATTCGCGATCATCGAGCAGCGGGGATAAGCATCGCAAAATATCCGATCGATCCGAGCGGCTCAAAGAGTTGACAGAACTTTTGCGTGGCAGCAACAGTTCGCGTGCCTCATCGACACCAACACCACCGCCAATACCACCGCCACGCAGGCCGCGAATACCTCACAACGGATCGGGAACAAGTGGCAGCCTGGATCTCCAGGATGTGGCAAGTAGTCAGGCTGCTCCGAATGCTCCGGATCACGATGAGATGCCGTCCACTGCGCGCAGTCAATTACAAAAGCAACTCAGCACAAATAGCAACAGCAACAATAACAACAATAACAATGGCAGCTGTAGCGGCAGCGGCAGCGGAGGTGGCAGCAACAGCAGTGGCAGCGGTGGCAGCGCCGCAGGTGGAGGTGGCAACACAAATACACAACCCTCGACAGCCGCACGACTCTTTCACTCAATTAGGCCAAACACGAGTCTCTCCAACTTGGAAGCTTTCATGTTGGGCAATCGCGAGAAGTCGAAATCATCTCCACCGCTAACTGTGGGCGATGAGCTCGATCCAGCCAGCAGTAGCGAGTGGGCAACCCAGCTGGCCGGAGCAGAGTCTCGCAGTGGCAGCCACAACAGCAACAGCAACAGCAGCAACGCAGCAGCAGCGCACGCATCGAAAGGCAAATTACCATTTCGTTCTGTTTCGTTCTCGCAAATCGATTGTAAATCAACTTTAAGTGCTTTACGCGATCGACTGCGTCGGGACAAGGCCATTGAGAACACGCCCACGCCCACCCCGACGCCCTCGCCGTCGCCCGTTCCTCCGCCGCCGCCGTCGTCGTCGTTATCTGTCGATCTGTTTTACGAGCACGAGCGTTCGCGCATTATTCCCGACCCGGGTTGGGTGCACATACCCCTTAAGAGCACTGGGGTCTGCATTAATCTCAACTACGGCCAAGAGAAATCGCTCGAACACGTACTCGAAGACGTCCCAGACTCTATACCCGAAGAGGATATTTTCAACACAGACAGCAGCAGCATTGTCGGCATTATCCCGGCCACGGCGAGCAGTGTCATTGCTGCGCATGCCAAGATGGAATCCCTCTCGGACACTATACACTCGGAGGGCGAATACACCGCCAGTGAGGAGTGTCCGCCGAGAATTAAGGCAATTGATCCGCCCATCATTGTGGAGCCCGAGGCGAGTCCCACAGCCAGCACACCCAATTTGGTCACATTGCTGGAGGAGTCGGCACCTCCGTCGGATAATGTGCTGCAGACAGCCACAACATGTTTAATCCCAGTGCCGGTTTACGAATGCGCCGCCCAAGAGTGGCTGGAGACGCCCGCCCAGGAATGGGTTGAGTTGGCGCCCGAATTTGGCATTGTGCCACAGACCACACAGCCGCCTGTATCGCATGCCGCCTGCAAGATTACGCAACCGGAAACGTTGACGACGGCGCTGCGTGGCGATTTATTACCCACCATCTCGGTGAGTCGCAGCTCCGAGGAGAGTGACGAGCGTGGCAAGGGCAACGTGTCTCCCCACTCCGAACAGGGTGAAATGTTTAATCAATCTGTGGATGAGCAGCGAGCACAATATAGTCCCGATGAGCTCGATTTGGAACTGCGCCATTCAGATGCAACGATTGCAACGCCGCGCCACAGCTCAGGGGAGCGGCATAAGCGGCATCTGGAAAAGTCGACGAAGCGCAAAGGCATGTACATAGATAATTCGGATTGGCATCGACGCGTGGAGCATCCGCATCCTGGTCTCGCACTTGATATATCCATAGCGAACTTTCAGGCCATTAAGCCGGATTCACCGACGGACGAGTCGCACAGTCCGGTGATGTTTGACCTGAACACACCGGAAATGGAGAAGGGTTCGCCGGTGTGGCGGGGATCACAGGAAAAGCCGCAGCTGCTAAGCAGCTTTAGCTGCCAGAGCAGCGAGGAAAAGGACGATGCCAGCAGCAGCACCACCAACAACAATAATAGTAAAACTAATACGTTCCTGCAAACTGATTCCATGTCCGATACCGAGGAACGCATCAGTTGGAGTCCAACGCCCACCGGAGATTACGACCACAAGCGCTATTCGAAGCGTCCGCTAACAGTGCGTGGTCCATACGGTCAAATGCTGGAGGCGGAGCTGAAGAAACCCAATCGCATGCATTTCGAGGAGATACTCGAGGAGCTGCGCGAGTCGGATAGGTGAGTTTGTCAACTGGGATTTGCACGATAATCTTTTTATTTCTATAACTGCTACAGAGAAAGGTATTTCAATTTAGTGGAAAGCGCAAAGAGTATACACCAGAGTGTAGGCTTGAATACGCCAAAAAGTACATAAATTTGTTCTTGATTTGTCTAAACAGCTGTGATAATATACAGTCTGTCCGTTTGTATAAATACCTAGTTCTCTGGGACTATAACAGCTAGAGATATAAAATTTGATCTCCAAATTTCTTGTAGACCAGTTTGAGATTAATGTATCTTACGTTCCTTAAGACAATGTGACTGTTATTTTAAAGAGTAGTTAGTACATAATAGTATTATAAACTAAAAAGTTAAAAAATAAACTTATTTAAAGAGTAGTTGTAACTATAATAGCTGCTTTAGTCACACTTAAATTTGTTAACAATCTTTTATTGTTTTTGAAAATTTGGTTTCGTAAATGTTAAAGTAAAAGATTAAAAATCTTAATTGATCTGTTTTTTTTTTATTTTGTTATGTCTGAGATAATACATTAGGAATTTTGTACATTAAACAATTTTCTAGATATATATATTGTAGATATTCCATAAAAATGCGATGTTAAAGTCGCTTTAGTCACACTCAATTTGCTATACTCGTAATGTTTAATTTTGGGATTCGCAATAATGCACATTATTAATTCTGATAATTTTGCAACAGATGGGATAAAAACTCAAAAGTTTATTAATGAAATAATTTTGCAGAGCGAAAATCTGGTGCAGTTTTACTTCACTTATTTTTATAGTATTCTGAAAACATGCGTAGCGGGTATTTCGCAGTCAGATATGCCTGATTACTAACGTGTAGTTTTCTTCTCTGTGTGTTTGTGTTCTATCTATAGCCAGTACTCGCGCAACGCTGTAGCAAAGCCACTGTCGGCGGGCAGCACGCGCAACAACATGCCACAATATTCAAATTCAATGCGTGTGCGTAAATCAAACGCATATTTGCCGGTGCCGTCGCATGCACGCGCCGCGTCGACTCCATCGCAAATCGAGCATGTCAGTAAACAGGTGCCAACATTGCCCATCTCAGTCTCCGCAAAAGACCTCAATGAAACGCTGGCCACTGCCGATAAGCAGGCGCAGCATCAAATGAAACGTGCCGCATCCGAGGCACCCGCAACAAAACCGCATCACAGCAAGCGCAGCCAATCGATGAGTGCGGATAGCAAAAGTCAACATCATCACGGTCATCATCATCATCACAGTCATGGCTCCTCCAAGCGTAATCCTGATGCCACAAACAGCAGCAGCAACAGCAATAACAATAACAACAGTAGCAGCAACAAGTCAAAGGCGCCACATGCCACTAGCGTGCCACCCACAGCAGCCTTGTTGGCCGAGCTGTTGAAAGGCTCCAGTGAAAACATGCTCTCTGAGCAGCGCAAAAAAACGATTGCGGTGAGTAAAAACACTCCTTATGTTTGTCTGCTATGGAGTATGATAGACCTTTTTTTTAAATAATTTAAATATTTATAAATATTAAAAATGTTTATTAAATATGTAATTTCATTCAGTCTCAGTTCATCTTGCATTTCGATCTGTACCTTAAAAATTTGTGTGTTTTCCCTATCATTAACAATCGGTTGGTCATTATACGTTTTATACACCGGGAATACCTTACATGTGCACGCATGCATGTGTGTGTGTGTGCGTGAGCGCCACAAATTTGTATTTGGGAATCGCACTGGAAATTGAAAGTGCGAGCGTGTGCGCATGCTCCAACAACCACTGCGCGTTGGAAATGTGTCAGTGTGTTAGAAGAGCGCCTCTATGGGCCATTTTATTTCATTTCTTTGTTTCGCGCATTTGCTGCGTTCCAGCAACGCGACGGCACCGTGGTTGAAAGCCGCATAAACATTTATTAGAGCTATTGCGAGACCAGCTTTGGCAATTAAAAATCATGGATTGTTATAACAATGATTTAAATTAATCACTGCTCTGTCTGGCATATTGGTAATTTATGCATCTGCTTTTCACATGCATTTATTTTCTTTGTGAGCTGTGGTGTAATAAACATTAGTTGAGTGATCATAAATGGGCCATAAGGAATGAAATGGGAAATGGGTAAAGGGAATACGAAGTGCATAGCGGCTGTGTGTGTTCTCTTTGTACTCTTTGGCGGACACTTGTCGCATGCAGACCGTGCCAGTACTTCCAATTTTATCGCAAAGAGCAAGTTTGACGGGGCGGCCTTGTTATGGGTGGCTGTTTTCGATTGGAATATGAAAAATGGAAATGGAATTTAAGTGTGTATTTGGCACAATGGAATGTGTTTTCAACGTGTTGAGCAGCATACTCCTGTGCAGTAGCAGCAGCAGCAGCAGCAGCTAGTTGTATGCGCCAGCTACAATACGAGTATTAAACCGCTTCATATTCACTCTCATACTCTCTCTTACACACACACTCGCTCGCTCACTTTCCCATATGAAAGAACAGAACACAACAGAGACGACACCTATATTGCGGGCGGCTGGCTGCTCTTGGCTGCTCGCTCTCCCGCGCAGCAACAGAGTCTTCTCCGCCAACGCCAATGCGCGCGTTTAAATTCTTATTTGCTTTTTGTACCTCGGTTGTGTGGCGAAATTTTTCGTGTTTCGTTTGTTTTATTTTGTGTGGTGTTGTGGAAAATACATTTAAATTAAACGAAAAAAATTGCGGCAGACACACACAAAAAGCATTATCTGCAAAATAGCCAAATTAGCCAAAAAAAAATACAAATCATAGTTGAAATCGCGCAAACTTACAAGTACTAAAATAATCAAGTGGTTTACAACAAAATTATAATATTCCTCTACTTGCAAAGACTACGTTTTTACTTTCGACCATATACACACCCACACCAAACACGCACACACAGACACATGGATATGCATATATGTGCGTGTAAACACTTACGGATGACAACAATTTAAAATTCTATGTGTATAATTGCATTTAGATTAGTGAAACGGATAGAGGAGCTAAACTGTTTCCAAGAATGAAAAAATACACATATAAAACAATTAAATATAAACATACTCTAATGTGTATGTGCCAAAGTGTGCGAGACAGTGTGTGTGTGTATGTATGTACATACGAAAGCATCCCAACCTCTTGTTGCGCTGCGCAGCTCAAAAACTTTGTAAAGTGTAATAATTTGTATTGAAAATACAAAATACACATGCTAACAAAATAGTATTAGTATTGGTAAATCGCACTTGTGGCTTACATTTTCCCTACTAGGCAAAACACACACACAACTTTCGAATTGTGCAAGATAAAAAATCGGATAAATATAACGGATAATTCTGCATAAAACACACTCAAGCATACATTCTTTTGCATACCCTGGCTTTATTAGATACACATACACGTACATACATTGATTTGCATGTTGCGTGTGTATGTGTGTGTGTATTTACTTGCCATCATGCATAGAACAGATACATTGAGTATCAAGAGCACTTTACTTATGCGTATTTTCTCCCATATAAATATATGCGCAAATGTATGCTTGCATTGGAATCCCTAACCCACACACTCACACACCGACACACACACACACACGTACAGTAGCGCGTACAGACGAACCAAACTAATACATTCATAGTACATACACTACGAATCGAATCAAATGTTGCGCAAAACAACATAAATAAATAAATTAAAGTTATCGCCCACGTGCCGAATACACTTAATAAACGTTTATCGAAATGCTCTTCGCCCCTCTCTCTCTCTTATTAATGGGTTCTGTGTTCTGCTTAGCGTCCATTACAATACTATTTGAATCTCAATAAATTTATTGAACTGTGAACAGAAACTATAAATTACAACTAATACGCATTCGTTAATAGAATGCAAATCTCAGAATGCAAATTTCATCTACAACGCATTTGCAAATTGTTTTGTGAAAGCATTGGAAAATTTGAAATATTAGTTTACTAAAGTTTACAGAATCGAAATCATTTTTCGAAATGCAGTCTTATTAATATCTACATTTGATTATTGACTTTTATCGACCTTAACAAGTGGAATTACAGTGGAATTAAAAATAACTGCTTATGTTTATCTTGAAATTTGTTGAGTCACGTTTACGAATCAATTCAAAACATTGAAGAAATTTTAATAAATAAATTTTAAAATCAATACATCATCATCAATTACAAAAATGTATAGTGCATTGATACAAAATTTAATATAACATATAAATGCTGAACTCAATAAATTAAAATACAATTTGAAACCCTTTTTTAATGTTTAATTATCTTTGATTATTTTAAAACATGTAAATGATTATTTCTGAGAGCAATGATAAAAAGTAAAATCAACCACTAAAAATTTGCTAAATATTTAATTATTTTGTATCAATCGATTTCTAAATTTGTACTTCTACCGTTATCTGAACCGCTGAAAGTTTTGGTTCGTTTCGGAACCGGTTTTGTCAACCTTGCTATTGTGAACATATTGCATAAATTAGAGCAATTGTCAAGTTAGTGTCGCTGAAATACCCTTGGTTTATGTGGCACCGGTTCGGTTCAGTTCGGGCGATGGGACTCAACACATCACAACAGAAGAGAAGAGTAGAGAAGAGAAGAGAAGAGAAGAGAACACACAATGCGAGTGTACAACAACGCAGTTTTAAAGTGTCATTATCAAACCACATAACCGATGATGGGCAAAGAAGCCACAAGGTTACCATGGTCGTCTGTCGCTCTCACGACTGAATGAACAGCCACAACAACTCAATATACTAACGTGTATGTACGTGGGCCGTAGTCGTTCTCCCACTCGACATCTACGCAGGCAACCCAACCGAACTGAACCGAACCGAACCCAACCCCGGCATGACAACCCAATGCCTGACTGCCTTCCTACCTTCCTCACAATACATGTACTCGTTGTTCCTGCTCCTCCGGTATTATTAACGCCAATGCGTTTCCTCAACACAGCACAGTACTGAACAGAACAGACAGAACACAGACCTTAGCATCATAGTTTTCATTTTTAGTTACCTGTGTTTTATGGCTGGGCAAGCATGCATGCGGCTTTAATAATGCGCTAAATTAATTAAATCTACTCTATATACAATCAATGCATTTAGACACAGACACTGCAATAATAATAACAATTACAATAAAACAACAAAACAATTAGAAGTTTGTTTGGTTCTGTGTGTTGCAAGTGAGAGTGAAAGTGAAAGAACGGCTCAAAAACGGCATCAATCATAATCATTGTTGAACAAGTGCAAACTGCAAAATGTCGCACAATCGGGAAAATCTACGTTTAAGTTTATTGGATTTGCAAGCAACATTGACGGCACCATCGAATACGGTGGCTGCCACCGCACTGTTGCCACAAACACACGGACAAGTGACGCAGCAGCAACAGCAACAGCAGCCACTGGCGGCAGCAACAGCTTCAGCCTCTGGCTCAGCCTCAGTCTCAGCCTCTGCATCGACATTGCCATCGAGCAGCAGCAGCAACAGCAGCAGTGTGTCGCAAGCTGTCTCGCTGGCGACAACCACAGTGGCAAGGCTAAGCAAGGCTGGCTTTGGTGGTGTTGGCAGTGGTGTTGGTGGTCCTGGTGGTGCGAGTCATACGAATGACAAATGTGATAGGCTCAAGAAAATGACTTCAATCACTTGCTCCGACTCGGAGGATGACTCGGAGCGGCGAGCGCAGTACGAAATGAGCTGTAAATGGAATCTGGGCGGTTATGATGGTGTAAGTCTGTTGCTGGTTTTTTAAAGAGTGACAAAGATCAACACCTTTCACTTTAATCATTACTTATTATACCTATACTTTAAATTTGTTTTTAATTTGCAAATTTGTTCCTATTAATTTCTCAAACTAAATCAATTTCGTATCTCCCATTTCAGGACACACGCAGTTATGTGGTGCAGGAGATTTATCGGAACGAACAGTCCTATGTGGAATCACTGCAAATCGTTGTGCTCAAGTATCTGAAGGTATTGAAATCCCCAGAGCATGCTGGCATGATTGATACCCGCACTGTGGATGAGATATTCTTTATGGTGCCCGACATATTGGAGATACATGAAAAGTTTCTTGGCGAGTTGAAGCAACGTCTCGATGACTGGGATATACAGCAAAAGGTTGGCGATGCGTTTATCGAAACGGTGAGCAATCTTTCGCTTATTAAACTTTTGAATAATTTAGCACTAAATAAAGTAAATATTTAAACAGTTCTCGAAACTTGAAGTACTGGAAGTGTACACATCATTTGTTAACAATTGCAATCGGGCCAAGAATGCCATACGCTCGATGAAGCATCAGCGACCCTCGTTTGCCAAATTCCTGGAATCCACAGCCCGCGAGCACAAGGGTAAACTCACCTTGGACAATCTGCTCATTAAACCAGTACAAAAGTTTCCCAAGTAAGTTTAATAATATTAAAGAGTGTATTTCCCTTTTTATACATATTGTTTATTTCCTTACAGCTATGAGCTACTCTTCCAACGCCTGATCAAACACACGGATCACGATCATCCAGATCAGAAGCATTTGCAGGATGTGCTCAAGTTGGTCCATGACATATTAGTGCACATCAATTGCAAGGAACGTGAAATTATGGAAAACGGACAGAGAGAGGCGACTCTTCGTGAATTGGAGGGTGTCATTGAGGGCATCACCGATCTAATAGCTCCTGAGCGTCAGTTCTTATTGTTTGACTTGGTGTCGATGCCATCGGGTCAAGGAGCGCGCAAGGATCGTGGTTTTTTCCTCTTTAATGATCTGTTGGTCTTGACAAGCATCAAAAAACGCAGTGGAACCATTCGTAAACCAAACAGCTCAATATGTCCCGGCTCAGTGGCAAGCACTTTGGATACCAACAAATACAAGTTCCTCACCAAAATCTCATTAGATTGCCTAGAAATTGTCAAGAGTAAGTATTTATTAAGCCAAACATCAAATCCCCCATTACTATACATTTTTGTTTTTAATATTTTAGCTAAAGATGAGAACATTAAGCGCATTGTTAGTGAAATTGAAAACCTGGCTGAAGACTGCAATAAGCTGCAACAAATCACAGATATTACGGCATCTTTAAAATCCCCTCATCAGTATCTGGAAGATGTTATACGGGAACTGCATCGTGATATCCAGCGACAGTTGTCCGAGCGACAGACAAACGATACACAACTCAATATGCTGGAGCTGACAGTAAGCTCACCGTAAGTTGAACTTTATTTACAATATACCAACTTAATGCTGCGGGCTTTTTCCGCGTTACATGGGAGATATATAATATATATTATTATTAATTATTACATCAACTCGCATTTATGAAAATAAACCAGATTTTTTGTTGTGTATAGGAAATTTGCTACTTAGTAACAGCTTGTTATACAAATTTTAATGTGTGACTTAAAATTTGTGTTTATGTTTTGAACAATATAACCTTTTCGCTTTCTTTTCGTACTATGTTAGTTCAGTTAGTAATTTACACTATATACATACATATATATTAATTTTAAAATAATAAATAATTTACATTTTTTTCAGGAACGGAAGTCAAAAGCTGACTGTGGTATTTTCTAAGACAGAGAAGCGCACCAATTGGGAAGAATCATTTAATGAAGCTAAACAAAAGCTGGGTACGTTATTAATTTTAAATAAACATTAGAATTAAAGATATAACCTATATCATTCAAACTTAGAATCCGTAATCCTTTTTAAATATTCTGTATCTACTATTATATACATAAATCACAATTATAAAAAATTCCTGTAAATTCTCAAAAATTGACTTAAAAAAGTTGTTAGTTTCACATTATTTATTTATTTTTTCCTAGAAGAAATAGTTAACAAAACATAGATATATAGGTTTATTTAAATCCATGGATCTCTCTCTGATCTAAAGAATAATTTTGAACTAATTGGATTATTTGTTTTTCATTTTATGAAATGTATAAAATGAAAAACAAATTATCCAATTCGTGCAAGAGTAAACAGACAAAACCAACAGTTTAATAACATTTATGATACAGAGGGAATTCCCACTATATTTATTTCACAAAATGTTGCACCATATAATTAAGCAGATAGATAATCGGACCGAGGCAAAACACCGAAACGCCATCAATATCAGTTTAGTTGTATATTTATTACTGGATGATTGATTGCCGCTGTTTCGTAAACTATTGTGTTGGCAATTTGTCAGTAAATTATTAATGCATATATTTTGATTATGTTATTTGTAGCCGCCACACTCGAGCGCCATCCCATACCGGAATTCCTCACCTCCATACCGATACGGAAGACACGTGCGGGTCTGCAGTTTACCTGTGCGGCAGCCACGTTGAGCGACAAGCGCGATGTTTGGGTTTGCAACAGCGATGGTTATGTGGGTCAGGTGTGCATCATGTCGCTGCACCCGGAACCCAATGTGACCAGTTGCAATGGAGTCTGTAATGCTCGCATCTTGTGTGTGGCCTCGGTGCCGGCGTACAGCAGCAGCGATGACCCCTCAGCACACAGCGGTGGCACCCAGGAGGATAAGCAGCCGCAGGAGTTGCGCAGCAGCAGTGCACCGCATCAAAGCTACACACAACAGCTGCGCGATTATCGTAAAAGCATCTCCCCCATTGCCCAACCCGTTTCGGCACTAACCACGGCCGCTGCCGCTGTCTCGGTGTCCGCTTCGTCGTTGGCGACGCCGGAGAAGAAGAAAATTCCCACGCCCATTATTGGCAATGGCGCTGAGGGCGCCGCCAGCCAAAGTGATACTCAGCTAGATTTAAATTTAAGTTCCAGCGATGATGAGGCGGATGCTGCCCCAGCTGCGCCCATTGAGCAACGTGTTCCCAGCCCCGCTCCCTCATTGCATGCCACATATCATATGCAGCAAGTAAGTAACTACATATTAAAAAGAAAAAAACAAATATTTAATTGGTATAAATGGTTAATTATTGCGTTTTTGTTTGTATAGGACTCCAACCCCGAAGAAAGCGAATGCAATCAATCAACCATGTGGATAGGCACTGAAGATGGCTGCATCCATGTCTATAACAGCACTGATAACATTCGCATTAAGAAAAATCGAATTAAGATTGAACATCATTCAGCTGTCTTTTCCATACTGTAAGTGTATAAACTGAATATAATTTTTACATAAAATTACTAACTCTTTTACTTCACAGTTATCTGGACAATCGTGTTTTTGTATCATTGGCAAATGGCGATGTTTGTGTTTATCTTCGAGACGGTGGTAAGTGATAATAATTATTAAGTAAATCTAATAAGATCTATTATGTGAAAACATCGTCGAGTCTGTTGAATTTTCAATAGTATTTTTGCTATTATATGCAACAAAATTCACGTTCAGATATTAATTGATTTGCAAAGAAATTGATCTATAAGATTTAACATTATTATTGTGTACTTGTGACGTAAATCTTGCAAAAGTAAACTTAAAATGATATGCTGGATGATTGCCAAAAAGAAGACACGAATCAAAGTGATTTTATTATTTAACATTTAGATCTAAATACATAATACATATATTACATTATTTTCTACAGCCACATCTTGGAATACCTGCTTGTCGCATTGTCTTTCAATTGGCACTGTTACCAGCCCAGTAACAAAATTGCTTAACGTAAATGGCAAATTGTGGTGCTCAATACAGGGAATAATTAAGGTGTTGGATACTGAAACATTTTCGGTAAGTGTTTTAAAATGCGACTTAAATAGAGAATCATTACCTATATCGATTAATTTGCAGGTTGTTAATCAAATCCAAATCTCATCAGACTCGAAGCCAATTACGAACATGACAGTTGCCAATAATTATGTGTGGATATCCATACAGAACTCAGCACACATTAAATGCTTTCATTCCAATACGTAAGTCGTCTGCAGATACTTTGTGTATGAATATTTAAAGACATAATAATACTAATTCTTGCAGCCACCAATTGATTACGGAAGTAAATCTTGCCCCCGCTGTGAATAAAATGTTATCGAATTGTGACGAGATTATTCGACAACATAAGGCCGCATGCCTTCGCGTAACTTCGCTGCTCTGCTGTAAGGATCTCATTTGGATCGGCACAAGTGCAGGAGTACTGCTGACAATACCCACTCAGAGTTATGAGAAAGGTGCACACAATATTGTGCCCACGGGTATACCTCATGGCCATACCGGACACGTTCGCTTCCTTACGTTTGTGGAGACGCCATCACCAGAGGCGGGTTCCCAAATGGCGGCAGCGGCAGCTGGACGTGACACTGGCAGCGGCACCAGCGATGAGTACACGAAACAAGGGTAAGATATTTAATGAGATTACTAATTTTGAACTATAGTTTTAATCATCAATTCTCTCCTTCTGCAGTTCAACGAAGAACGCGAAATCCAAATCGGAAACCAAAAATATATTGATTATATCGGGTGGCGATGGCTACGAAGATTTCCGAAATTCAGGTGCCAATTCTCTTAGTGAAATTGCTGGACGCGAGGACAGCACCAATCATTTATTGATATGGCAAATTTGAAGCAGAAGACGTAAAAATCGCTGGCGGTTATTGCTTTCCAGGTGGAAAAACAACAACTGAGGTCGACTTTTAATGCAACAGCGTATTTGATATGGAAAACATAATGCTTGAAAGCGCAATTGAAAGTAGACTGCCGCGATTTTTATTATAATATATATTCTTGACAAGTTGTTTACCAAGTTGCCAATACAAAAACAAAACAAAACACAACTTTAACAAATTGAACGTTAGTTCGAACTTATTGCAACCGTTTGTATATGTTTAAATTTAATTATCCTTTCATACGATATACAATTACTATATACATATTTACATATTTATATTTACCATAACTGAATAATTAGCTCGGTTCAGAATTTTTTGAAATTTATGTAACTTCTATTTAATAACATGAGAAAACAAAATGAGTAACTAACAGTGCCAAATATATTTATTGCGCCACACATTCTGAATGAAATTATTAAATGTAAAATCAATAACCATAGCTAGACCCAATGGAGCTGCTATAAATATTTCAAATACTACATACAAATATATATACATATATAGAATAATGAATATTTTTATAAAGTATAGTAAGTATGCGGACTAAATGTAATAAATGTATTCTAGTTGGAGCTATGTAGACATTACAATACATGCCTACAAACATGATAATGAATACATACTTGAATACAAATATTAATGTACATACTACATACATACATACATACATACATATATATTGTACTTATGTACAGATGGCAATTTAATTACAATTACAGATTACAATTACCATTACAATTATGATAACAATTAATTTATCCTTATTTAATGATATTTATATTAGATGTAGTCATACAAGTTCATATGAAATTAAAATTAAATCAAACACTTTATCGAATTTATTCTAAAAATAATCATTGGATAAACATGCAAATACAAAAACCAGAAAATAATAATCATTAAAATGAACTTATGAGAAAAAGAAAACAAAAATCATTATGCTAGACATAAATTAAATTCGATGTTTGCAACCAAATAAATTTATATACTAGTATAATTGCTAATCGTTTTCAAAACGCATTGTAATAAAATTGTCATGCAAGAGAATTGAATTTGAAAAAAAAAAAAACAAAAAACAAAAACTAAGCTAACAACCCATACATACCAAGTGATATTCGAGTGTTTTGGGAATGTATTAACTACCGTAACTTACGAGTATGTGTATATTTTTCGAAATAGCATGTTACTACTACCTTTAACTTGACTACTGCTAAGCTCTAAATATATTCGCAGTTTTGCGTATAAGTTAAACAACAAATATATAATTACAAATTTAAATGAAAAACAATCCTTTTTGAGCAGTTAGAACCATTATTAAAAAAAAAAAAAAAAAACAACTCTTTGGTCAATAAAACGTGTGTTTTGTTACGATTTCACGAAACTTAATTCTGAATTAAATGTAATTTCATGAATTTGAATAGCGACGTTAACTTAACTCTTTTTACTTTCAATTTTGCAATTCACTAGAATCATTTTTGTAATGTTGATAACATATTTGTCGCATTAACTGCAAATTGAAAAATATTATAAATTCCATAGCATAAATGTAGTATTTATTGTTACTGAACAAAGTTGGTTTGTTTGATTCATATTGTAAATCCATAGCTAATTTCTGTTCTTGATATCAACTACCATAATTGGCAGACTTATGAAATATACAAATGTGGTAATCTCAGCTCTGCTAAATGCAAATGCAAATGCTAATTGTAATAAGTATTTTTGTTAATTTATTTCATTTTGATGGCATCGGACAATTGTTATCCTACCTCTATAAATACCAGCAGGTGTTAGAATAGAAATTGAGATACTTATACCAGAAATAAATCGGAAACAGAACTGTAATAATACATAGATTGTGAAATACATATATGTAGATTGTGAAACAATAATTTCCCCTTTACAAATTGCAAAGTAAGATTTAACAATAAAACTAATAACGTGTAAAATATAAACAAACAAACAAAAAAAAACAACCTAAAAACAAATACGGTTATATGTGTATGTTACCTGTTAAATAAACATAAATTTCAAATTGAAACTAACAATTGTGTTTTTTTTCCCAAGAGAAAAATTGGTTTCATAAATTAGTTGAATTGGTTCTTAATTTGCAATGTTTATCTCATTTAAATAAATTACAACAAAGATTATGGATTTATTTGATTATATGTGGAAAAGAACATTTTGCATTTTGCATTTCACATTTGCACTCTTTCCCCATTTCATGGGTGTTGCTAAATTATGCAGAAATGATTACAAATCATTGCGAATGTTTAAAAGCAGCATTCACTCACATAATCAATTATATAGTTATAATGGATTATCCGAGCGGCGTAATTCCATTTGTCACTTCCATAATTAATTTTCACAGCGAAATGCATCTGTGTAAGTAAATTAAAATTGGTTTCGCAAATCCTGAAAGGGTTAAATAATGCGATTTCATTTTTCTATTACAATTTATAATGGGCCGCGTTGTGTCCAGTTCCACTGTTTAATTATTTATTGTGTAAAATGGAAGGAATAGACAATAAGCGAAAATATCACTCAACTGGCGAATACTATTTAGATTTGATAATTCATCCTCCACTTTCATGTTGTATGTAAAATAATTTCATTTGCAACTGACCTACATTTTTCCCAACTTTAATATACCTCATTGGCGCATTTTTCAGATGGAGGGTATAAAATATGCAGAACAAAAAGTGCTAACAATTTAAGCCCTCCTTTGTGGAAAGCTTGTCACGTTCTTTGTAAGCGCAACTCTTAGTGAATCTTTTTCCCCCCACAAGCTGTATAGCTGTAGCTTAATAAAGTACTTCTAAATTAATTTGTTTACTAATAGAATTTTCAAATTTGCAATGCAGAAACCTAATTTACGGCTTGCATTATTCGACCGCTGACATCATTGATGTTCGAGATTCCTCTATCTCCCTTCCCTTTCACAAAGTATTTATGTAGAATGTCTGAAAAGTGACTTGTAAAGCAATGTACATACATACAGTATATGCTTTGACCAGGTGTAAGTAAAATAAGATAAAACAAAATTATACGGGAAATTCAATTATTTGGAGCCTTTATAACAACAAACCAACAAGCAAAAGGGCAAAAGTTTTGTACAAACTTCGTGACCAACCGGCGTGTGCGGAGATGTGGATCTAGGACGACATATGGCTATGGCAACAAGCTGAAAACACGTTGCATTTTTATACCCAGCACAACTTTACGTGAGTTGGTGGGAAATAATCAATTTGTATGAACATTGTATAGAACTTTATTTTAATTAAAGTTGAGAATTTCTTATTCCACAGTCTGGTTTTAAATCTTCAGCAATATGCGCATTTTGAAGTTAAGGGAGATTACCGTATTGATTTTTTATCATTTTGAAATTAATTTGCTAAAGCATAAAAGTTTTTCTTTGAGCGCCATCCCTATTTCTGGTCACACGCTTAGTTACTTTCATTATCCCGCAGTGAGGTTGCATTTTTCAACATTAATAGAACACGTGTCCAATTAGTTTTTGTATGATGAAAAATGTATTTTAGGTGGACGCTCACATTCCTACCCCATTTGAAAATATGGCTAGCAAATGACACGTGTTCTAAAAATAATTTTGTTGGGCGGTCAATTTAAACGAGCTTGCATTTGAACGTGTGGGTGTAATGAGTGCAGGGTATTAATTAGTCAAGCTTTTATAAATACAATGCATTCTTACTTGTTTGTTTATATAGATATTTTTTGTAATTGCCACTGCAACGTTTCGTGCCACACTCGTTCGAAGTACTTCAATCTTTCTCGAGTATAAAGTGACGGCACATGTTCGCTGCCGGTCTTCGGGGATTTTAACATTTTCCCCTTAATCAAGTTAATTAATTTACTTAAAACTTGTTGTCATAGCCTTTTAGTGGGCAAATATTGGAAATTTGATCGACCATCCTCTTTTAACTCTGCGGCGGCAAAGAAAATTTCCGTCTGGCCCAGATAAAACGGAGTTGGCTCTCAGAAAATGGAATTCTGATTCGACTAAGAATAGCTTATTGCTCAACTTCCGCACCTTACTAAAAGTTTCTCAGATGGTCTGAGACCGCATGTAGCGTACTGCGTTTGTTCTCCAATTAAGTAATTAGTCAGAAAATCAAGAAATCAACATTTATTTGCAAATACATTCATATATATAGTACACAATTGTATTTGCGCATTTAAGTCGTCCTCTGGGTTTGGTGCGTCCTTTAAATTTCAATTTTCTCTAATCATGTTCACTGCACTATGCATTTGTGTGGTTTTTGCGGTTTTGTACCCTTAGCACTACATATGGTTTGTCGGCTCATTTTTGATTTCCAAATTTGTCACTGCAAACGGCAGAGTGGCAGTTGGACAATGACAATGTATCTATGCCGCAGTGGAAACCAAAGAGAACAAGCAAGTGATGAGCATGTGTTTGTGGCCAGTTCACTGAGCAAAACTTGCTACAATAACTTGGGGACAAGCTTAAATGTTTGTATGGTTTGATTTTATTTAGTTCGTAGATTAAAGTAAAGCTAGGGCTGAACAACGCATGGTTTGCAAGCATTTATCGCTTGTAAGTCCTTCAACTTTTGTTCGTATATTAAAAGTTCTCACTTGAAACTTCCTATTTAATCCTGATATATTGCACATCACAGCTTTAAATTTAACCTCAGTTTTGTACTTGGTTAAGTTTAAGAATGAAATGAGTACTAGATTAAATATTGTAGAAACAGTAGTAAAGTGTTTTAATGCTGGAAAATTTATACTCTAAAGTACAAGAGAAACCAGGACTAGCTTTCATTCTTTACACTTTGCGTTATTCACTATAAAGTTATGTGTCGATTTTCTTTATAAATCAATATTAGAGGTTAAGCTTAACATAAGAAAAAAACATCTACTATAAACCTACTTTGTTTTCAAAAGTATTGGCTCGACAATTTTCGGTATTAATAAAAAACAAGTAAGAAAGCTACAGTCGAGTGTACTCGACTGTGAGATACCCCGCTACCCATTTATATATATAATATATATATATACCGCAATATATTTTGCGGTATTATTCTCAAAATATACCAACTACTGCAAAAATACTAAAAATATACCAAATGGTATATGTGGTATATCGATATAGTACCGCATTCAAAATATACCATAGACGGCGCAATGTACCAGATTGTCGGCCAAAGCAACTAAGACCCCTAGTAAGTAGGCGTTTTTGCCCATACAAAAGTATTTCTTTAATAGCTTCCACAATTTTCGTCTGATCAACCAAATTTTCAGGGATCATAACTACTATAGTTATTACTGTATATACCAAAATTCGTAACTCTAGCTTTAAAATTACGCTTGTTATTCGATTTTTTTGATTTGCAGGGGCGGAAGTGGGCGTGGCAAAAATTTGAAACAAACTTGATCTGCGTGCAAACATAACAAATGCTGTCGAAAAAAAATTATAGCTCTATAGTCTCTGAGATCTAGGTGTTCATACGGACAGATGGACAGACGGACGGACGGACAGACGGACATGGCTATATCGTCTCGGCTGTTGACGCTGATCAAGAATATATATACTTTATAGGGTCGGAGATGCCTCCTTCTACCTGTTACATACATTTCCTGCCGGCACAAAGTTATAATACCCTTCTACCCTATGGGTAGCGGGTATAAAAAATGAAAACCTAATCATCTTGGGGACTTTCGACTTTACGAGTTTTAAAATACTTTTTCTAATATGAAATCAATAAGACAATAAGACATAAAAATGTCATTCTATTCCTTATAAGAATTACGTATACGTGATATTGTTATGATCAATGCAATGCTACGACTTCTGAGTAGCAATCGAACTGTGCGGCTAATTTGTTTAATGTCTAAGCCAGTGTGAATACTAATTATAACGCTTAACGAATGTGTAGGCCATAAAATTAGTATTATATGAGTTCAGTATTATGTTAGAGTTAACCAAAGAGAACGCAAATAATATTGAAATAATTTCGAACTTACAGGATGCTGTGTGCAACTAATCTCGATTTTCATGCAACATTAAGTTAGTTGTCAGCAAAAGATGTTAAGGCGTATTTCAACATTCTGTGAAATAATTTTCGGTTTGGCCAGCAATCAATATTATGTGAAGCAAAAATAGTTATGCTGTCATAATGTGAGTCATATTAGGAAGATAGCCAGGCTCTGGGGTCATAAAATGTCGTACCCTGTGACGCTTTTGCAATAAAAACAATTACAATACAAGCATTCATGCAAAATCCATTATAATGGATATTTTGCGCGTGTCAGTGGGAAAAAGTGTTCAATTGATTTTACAAATGAGTGAGTTTTGCATGTTTTATTAAACAAAAGAAAAAGTTGAATACGAATGCGTAAAACCATTTTGATACTCTATGTAGGGTATGAAAACATTGCAAAGTCTTTTGCATCAAAAATTATTGTTATCATTTAGCGGGAATTCTCCGCAATCGATCATAAAGTCTAAATATGATCAAGTGATCCACTTCAAATGCGTCTTAAATACCCACTCTCTACGAAACTGCGAACTACAGGTCAGCGAGTTGAATGAAAAATTGGACTGGGAATCTGGGTATTAAAAGAGGCCGTTGCCAGTGTGAAATTTAGTGTCAAAATAAAGAAGTGGTAAGCTTAAGAATAGTATGCTCATGCTCCATGGTAATTAGCACCTTTTGTGCCTCACAGTCGGAGATGGCTCCTTTTGGCCCACCTACCGAGTGTTATTTCAAAAGTGGGAGTTGTCTTTGCGTGCTTTAGTCTAATTACGTGAACGAGCATACACATTTGCCTTGTGTTGTGTGTTCTCTGTAGCTTAATATATCAGTTACAATTCAAATGTAGCCATTTCTATGCCTGACAGTTAGTCCTTTACTCCTTAGTCCTTAGTCGTTTTGTGCATCCGCAACTGCGCATGCGCATGATTATGCATGTCTTCCCATTAATTCTCACCACAACATACGTTCCACAAGCGGAAGCGGGAAAAAGTATAATTCGCAAATGCATCGATAGATCGAATACCCATGATAATGAATGAGTATTATCAATCAATTTGCAGGCTTTAAAATGTCTAAAAATAAATGTGTTACAAATGTTTTTGTTTACGGGAAATACTTTGGGTAACAGGGTATCGCATAGTTGAATGGCCGAGGTCCCGAAAAATCATGGCGCGTTTGTTGCTACTAATTATTTTAAGTGCAAAAGTATTCACAACAGCTACAAGTCATAAAACGTATAAGGCACTCATAAAAATCTTTATTTAGATTACTGGCGTCTCTATTTGTTGTTATGTGGAATCTTCGAAAGACAAACACGAGTCGAAAAACCACAGCGATAAAAGGATTAGGAGCATTACTCCCCGACTATTTAATTTCAAAATGTGCATACACATACGAGTATGTAGGAGTATCTACGTACATATGAATGGGATCCACTTATTGGAATTGTTCTACTGCCGCCTTCTACTGTCGACTGCTACTTCTGCTTCTGATACACAGTCAAAGTCAAATTTCCCCACTCACACGCACACACACACACTAACACACTCGCACACACCGACCGTAGAGTCAGTCGTGTGGCGTGTATCTTTCGTGTCCGACAGCAAACTCGCAGATACACGCTCTCCGTCCGCCGAGCAACGAATATGTTACGCTTGTCAAAGCAGGCGGCAGTTTTGTAAGAGCTCTGAACCGATGCAGTCGCGTCTCTCGAATGTTTGACCGAGTGGGTGATTATTTATCAACAAAATCGTTAGACGAGTGTACGTCAAATTTTGATCAGTGCTATTTGTATCAATCACACCACACTGACATCAAATATCGTCGTAATACGTCGTGTCGTTGGATTTATTTGTAATTAATGTGCGACCTAGGACAACCGCAATACATTGAATAGTGAATGCGCTCCTTATCAGTAGTAAATGTTAAATGTTTTTTTGTTTCTGTCGTTTGTCAACAAATCAACAACAAACACGACAACTGAGTGCGAAATAATTAAGTTAACTTGCAGACTGCATAAACAAATTACTTCCACAGAGTGTGTTTTGGACGAGCCTACATCTACTATTACAAGGTTATTGTACTAGTGTGTGTGTGTGAGTGTGTGTGTGTGTGAGTGTGTATGTGTACTCAGAAGTGCTCGCATATATGTTCATGTTCATGTTCGTACTTGGACATTAAAGGGAGGCGAGTTTCTGAATTGCACAAAAGTCGAGAAGCCGCTTTAAGAACAAGGCCAGGCCAATTGTACGACAACAACAAAAACAACGAGAACAACAGCAACCAGGGCCATATAACAATCGCCAACCATAAATGCAAAAACTTTTCACTGGATCTCCGCGTTTCCCAGTTTCCCAGTCCCCCACTGAGAAATTCGGAAATTCAAAAAGAAAAACTACTCGTACCAGCGATGCATTTTAATATGTTTCAGCTGTGTTATCTGTCAAGTTGCGGTCGTAATGTGAAATTACTTATGGCCAAATGCTCCAGCAGCTGCGGTCTTAAAGTCATTACGGACAGCTGGCAATTGTTAATGGCATTATAATGCTTCGATTCAACCCAATTCTTTCATTTTTCGCAACATTTACATACCATAATATACTATGCATAACATCACAGTTTTCTGATTTCATTTCGCCCATTAATAAGATGTATTCTCCTCAACACAGAAAATAGAATTGAAATAAAAATAGAAAAATATAAATTTTTAAAGCTCTTAATGGAAGCAGCGGAATTGCTGTTAGCTTGTGAATTGGGCAATAAGAAAAAAGGTCAACAGCTGCCGCACAAAACCATAAAAACCAACTGGACCTGCTTACTAGATGTGCAACATAAAACGATGAGTCGAAATGCTAGACTAGCAGACACCCTCGATGCTCACACCTTTTCCGCAGAAATTGCTTTTCTATTTTATTGTCTTTGACGCATTTTCACCAGCCATTTTTGATAGGCGTGCTATTGGCCATATAAAAAAAAACATAGACATTTATCATACTCGTATATATCGTATGTATCTATTTACTGCACATATGAAGAGATGTCTGTCAATGTTTACAATTATTTATAGACGCTATAAACTCATAAGATATTGAACTTTTAGTGTGAAATAAATCTTCCATTGGCACAGCGGAAATTATCTATGTTCTATATGTGGTCAACAAACCCCAAAGGAATTTCCATTCATTTTTCGCTTGTCAAGGCAATGCTAATGCAACACTTTTGATTTCAAATGTGTAGCTAGATAACAACATATTACAACATGCTAATGGAAGCGACGCTATTGATATTGATAAAAATAAATAATAATAATGAGAGTGCAAACAGTAATAACTCTGCATGTGCAAATAACACTCTCTGTTATACTCCTAAATTGGTTTTAACTAGTTTAATCTAATGTGAAATTTATAACACACTCGAACTTTTGCGATTGATTGTGAAGAAACTGCCGTCTGTTTCGACGATTGAAATACTCCGATTGCTCTTGTGATATATAGTATGTATCTGGAAACAAAGGTTTTGCGACTTCTTCTTGCAAGCGTATAACGTATAAATAAAAATGAATCACCGATAGAATCATAATTCATGTGTAAATACGAGCACGAGCTGCAGAAGAGGAAGACCAAATAAAAAGCACAAAAACTTTATTGATTTACCGACTTAGTCTTATCTTAATCCATCTATTTATAAAGTTGAATTAAATGATACTCTTTTTTGTGGAATCGTGGTAGCATAGAATTCTATGGGGTACTTCAGACGTCAGCAGATTTCACGTCACGTGACGTCACATTATGCAAATAGCAGAGTTGAAATCAAAACAGTTATATAGTGCACCATATATAAAGCGGCATTTGTATATCTCAAGTTCCAAAAATTGTTGGCGTTAGAGGGGGAACAGATACGTAGAAGCGGGTATTTTTGAATAATTGCATTAGGAAATCGCTTGATTTGTTATCATGTGGGGGCGATAAGCAAATGTATGACGGCTTGATGACTGCCATAAGGCGCGTACAAAGTGTGTGTGTGTTTGTGTACGTGTGTATTTGAAAGTGAATGTGAAACAGAATAAAATATCCTAAATAAATATACTTATATTGATGAACTGAAAAAGTGCAAAAATAAAAAAGATACACACAGAAAGTATGTTTTATCCTAAGGCTTACATAAGCCTCTTCTTTCATTTTGTGTACATATTCCCAATATGTCGGTATGTCAGTCTGTCTGTATGTCTGTATGTTGATACACTCCAATGAACGCCCGCCACGGTGTCTATCGCGTTTTAGGTTTTAATTTGCTTATCACATGCACACACTCACACACCATCGCACACACACAAACACACACACATTCGCAATATGCTCGCACACTGAGACAAACGTAATCGCAATCAGCCATGGCATTTGGTGAGCGCTATCAGACGTAAAATAAATAATACTTAATGCCACATTATTGTCAGCGGCAACGTCGAGAACTGTCGATTTCAGCCATACTTGGCACTGTCCGCCTTCACCATAACTTCCATCAGTTTACTGCCATTTGCCGTTGTGACCTCATATTATACACTACTAAATACAAGTAAGTAAGTAGTGCGAAAACGCCATCAGAATCGAAGAGAAGCGGGAGGAATCGGACATTACCTCCCACATTCACGTCCCCCATCCACATCTCATTTGTGTTCATGGCGTCGCGTGCTCCTAAAGGTGTCACTAATTGTGCAATTTATTTTGGTCTTTATCTGTTCACTTTAAATACTATTAAATACTGCGTTCGCAGTCATATCGAGCGAGTTTACAGTGCATTGTGCCCTCTGTCTATATGTACATATATGTTATGCACGTTGATGTAACATTAGGAGCGGCGCACGTGCCGGAAAATCCACATCGACCATGTTACAGTCCGACGTGCCTAAAGGCAATCAAGTTAAATCAAATTTAAGCAGATTATAAAGAATTGAATGATACACGTAATTGGTGAAATTGCCGCTTCAAATTTTCTTTATGCAGCTCAATTTTGCAGCTGATTTGGCCCATTTAAATCCGTTTTGATTAGGTCCAACCTGCTTTGTAAAACGCATTTGGTGAGTGTATAAAAGGAAGGCTGCTCTGCTCTTCATAAAAAAGTTATTTAACGCCCCATCGTTATTAAAATTTACTGCTGTAAGATACAGCTTGATAATCTAATCTGATCCGTGCGGTTTCCTTGCTTGAATTAAAAGTTACACGTTTACTGTGGTTTGTTGTTATAAATGGAATGGTTTTTCATAAGCAACGGCAATTGATTGCCAAATAAATGCCAACAATAGTTAATTAAATAAAAATGAGAAAATTGAAAATATATTTTTAAAGCATTCAAAGAGTAGTTAAAGAAATTAAAATGAGAAAATTGAAAATATTGTTGAAAAGCATTTAAACATTGCGAAAATGTTTTAGCCAGCATATTTTAACTGCATTTTTCTTAACTCACTTTTTGCTCATTTCCATCGTATATTCATTTGTCATTTTAAGACTTTTACCATTAAGTGAAGAACAATAAAATTGTTGATTCGCTTGCCGAGAAAACAAGAAGCAAAACATAATAGATATTCTTTAGACCGCAGGGACTTATATAAAAGTACTTTCGAAATGAAGAAGCTTTAAATTTATATGCCCATGAATAATGCTCAAAGGGAAGGGAATAAAAATTGCATGAATCTCTTTTCCCAAAAGACAATCCAATTGTGTTCGAGCTGCCAACAAAAAGAACCGAAATTGGACAACCAAAAACTGCCAGTTAGAGGCGAAATAGAGAATAAGAGAAGCGTGTGACGTTGGAGCTAGCGCTGGTTGCATATAATTTGCATTTACTATACTAATCATATATGTATGACTTTGCTATGCATTATTATTCGCTTACCGTTCGCTTGAACAGCGCACACACACCGCTGCGCACCCCACCGCATCACGTATACGCACCCACTGCCCAAAAATTTGCGCACACAAAAGCGCAGACTACACAAACCGCATAGCCCAACACTTTGCCGCACACCACAACACACCAATCGCGAGCAGCCGTTGCCTCCACGCGCACACACACACTCACACTCACACAAACAAACAAGCGAACACACAAACACATTTGCACAAAGCTAACAAGCAGGAGTCCTCGCGTTGAGTGTGCTCGACTAGAAGACACTCTATATACTCAGGTGTGAAGTGCTCTAATTGTAGAGCGTTCAAAACGCAAACACACACACACACACACACACAATGCATTTTGGTTGAGTGAGAGCTCATTATGAGTTTTTCGCTCTTTTGACGTATGCTTTGATAACCTGACAGTTATATTCTTAGGTATAGTATGTAATAGGTAAACACACCTGTCACGCGGAACATTTGATGACGCTGCTTCTTTCTTATTTTGCTTTGCACTTTGAGCAACTCAAAATCAAGAGTGCAATAAAAATTGGAATTTCAATTGAGATCGATTGGATTCGTATCAGCTTATTAACTTTAATATTACCTTATTTTCGTATCGTTACAGACGATCGTTGATCAGCAAGCACCATATAACAGAAGATAAAAATAATAATCAAATGTGAAAAATGCTAAAATTAAACAATTCGAAATACTATGGCAAACATAAAGCAAAGTCAGACTAACTACTCAGCAAGCAGCAATAAGAATACAGCAGATCTTCCCTTCAACGTGGGACTTTAGCTACTATGTTGAGCCAAGTAGTGGAATAAGTTGAGCTGATTCTTGCGACAGCACCTATGGGTGGCCATTTGCAGTCGGATAATCGTAGCGCCTTATTCCCGCAACTGATGTATGTGGCAACAACTTTGCTTGCCACAAGCGGTGTTATTGGATTTCAGCAGAACAATTCAATTGCTTACGAAAATCTTCTCGAAACATGGAACTTTGACAATCGCACCCTGTCAGCAACACCCACGCCAGAAACCACAGCCGCAGCAGCCGCAACAGCAGTTGGAGCAACATCAGGAGCACAGCAGCCATCGTCTCAGTCAATTTTAAACGATTCGGTCCATGATGCCATTGACGAAACTGTGCCGACCCTAACAACATTCAATTACTACAACGAATCTGCCGCAGCGGCCGAATGGTCTCACTTTTATGATCTCATCTTATCCTGGCAGGGCATTTGCTTGATTGCCGTCTTCTCCACATTCATCGTAGTCACAGTCATTGGCAACACGCTCGTCATACTCGCAGTACTGACCACTCGAAGGCTTCGCACTGTTACAAATTGCTTTGTCATGAGCTTGGCCATTGCCGACCTGCTTGTCGGCATTTTCGTCATGCCTCCGGCTGTAGCTGTTCACCTCATTGGTAAGCAATCACATGCCCAAGGTGCCCAAATACTTTGAGGGCATTTTTCTACCTTTAAATATTCACTTTAATTATGCAACATTTGCTAAGAGTAAAGAACGTTTCATGATTTATTTAAATTTAAATTTCACACTTTCTAAATTTCGTTCAATTGGAATTTCCTACCAGTAATATATAATTGTACTTTTGTATTCTACACTGAATTATTTAAGGCGCGACATTTCCATTTTTAGATAATAATATCAAAATATTCACTTTAACTATGCAACAACTTATTTAAAATTTGTATTTCATATTTTGCAAATTTCCTATAAATAATATATGTAATATATTAATGGAATATTTAACTTCTAAATACTCATTTTAATTATGCAACGATTAATTCAAATTTTGTATTTCATACTGACTAATTTAAGTCACTTAATCTGAGTTTTGTGCCCATAATATATATATGGAAATTAATGCACAACATTTGTTAGTCAAGAGAGCTTCCAAGCAAAACTATTAAATTAACAGGCAGCCTAATGGCTTGAAAATTAAAGCTAAAATGTTTTTAATTCAATTTTCCAGTAGAAGCTACTCTGAATTAAATGAGCAACAGCGTCTGTTTTATACAGAGAAGCTCTTGAAGAAGAACAAATTAATTTCTCCCCATTTGCCAACTATTAACATAACATTTTGTCTTCCCTGAGCAAAAACTCTACTGTTAGCTGTATAGAAGTGCAATTGAGAAGCAGAAAACGTGTAAATGCCACACGAAGAGCAACAAGTTAAACCAACTTTTACACCTGCTCAAGCCTTTAAACTCGAGCAACAAGATTTAGAAGATTTCACTCGTGCATTACTAACTTAAACAAGGCATAAACTCCAAGAGCTTACATAGTTTTCAAAAAGATTTTCACAAAATTCCAGACCCACACCATTAAATTTCATCAGATTTACAGCCGTCAAGTATGCAGCAGTTGCTGCTTCTGTGGGTTGATTTAGGTCAGGTAAGCGGACAGGGCAGCGGACGGAGTCCATAGCCTTGGCATTTTGGAGAGATATTAAATTGAAATATTCGGAAGAAGGAAAATCAAACTGTCAATGCAAATAACCATCGTGTTTTTTCACTGCCAATATGCCAACAAAGAATACTTTTTGATTTACAACATTTGATTTCCGCTTTTGACAGTGGTAAATGTCGTACAATTATGCTAAGCACCTTATACTAAGCAACGCTATTTGGTTCGATTCTTTTATTGACTCTTTATATATGTAAACATACCATTATGGTTCTTTTCAGGCTCATGGCAACTCGGTTGGGTGCTCTGCGACATTTGGATATCCTTCGATGTATTGCTCTGCACCGCATCTATTTTAAGCCTGTGCGCAATCAGCGTTGATAGGTATTAAATTGGAGCTTAAATTATCATATTAAAGCAGCGGCAGCTCAAGCGTTTTCATTCTGTTTCTTTCTATCTATTTTCTTTTTTTATTTGCGAATTTATAGATACCTTGCTGTTACACAGCCGCTCACGTATTCCCGTAAGCGACGTTCGAAGCGCCTCGCGCTTTTAATGATTCTTATCGTTTGGATACTGGCGTTGGCCATTACGTGTCCCCCCATGCTAGGCTGGTGAGTACTATTATTATACACTCCTACGCTCAAGAGGCAGGCGTTGCTCTGGGAATACCATAGTACATAGAGCATTAACATATCTACGCAGTTATGTACCATACATACATATGTATGTATTCTTTACATCCGTGTGCTGAAGAACACCCCACGCTTTTTGCTTACCATAACAAATAATGTTCTTTTTAAAGAGTAGAATAATTTACGACGTTTTTAGACATGCATACTAGTATATAAATATGCAAACAGGCAAAAATTTGTCTACAGTTGAGCGTAATCGACATGCGAACACTCTGCTTCTGAAAATAATTAGCGGACTTTTATCAGAACCTGCATAAGCAATAAGGTATTCCCTTTGGCTTAAGATTTTTCGACAAATTTCTCAATTCGCACGAAAGTAATTTTAGAATACCTTTAGGTAGAGATTATAAATATTGATTAAAAACAAATTTCGCATTTCTTTGCTTTATGCTAGGTACGAACCGGGACGACGGGACTTAAGGGAATGTCGCTACAATCAAAACGAAGGATATGTCATATTCTCGGCGATGGGATCCTTCTTTATTCCCATGGCTGTTATGATTTATGTTTATGCGCGCATTTCTTGTGTTATTGCAAAAAGACATGACAATATGACCGACATAAATGTGCACAATAAGGTAAGCAATGTCTCTTATTATCTGTATTCTTCGATACATATGGAAGGAATTCAGCAAGTTTTATAGTTATCGAATTTATTGGAAATGTATAAAATGTTTAATTATTTCTTTTAACTGTGGCATCTGTCTCAACACTTTGGGCAAATGTTTGAAACGAAAGCACTTTTCATTGAAAGCAGAGTTTCATTGTTTAGTCAAAAACTTAAGAACGCAAATAAACAGGATAGCAGCACCTTTGCTTCAATCAGCAAATTCGACTCGTGCGCCAAAAATAATAAAAATGCCAAATTGCTTTCCGGAGAAATGGTAAAAGTCAAAAAGATGAAAAGGGCAAAAGCTGACGCGAGACGTTTATGCCATGAACACTGCGTATTGTGTATACATTATGCAAATTTCAAAATAGTCAAAATATACAACAGTCAAGTACGCAAGTGTAAATAGAGTATATGTTTGTCGATCTAGACCTGCTTTCAATGCATGTCAAGTTCATTGTATCATATTATATGATATATGAAAAGGGCAAAAGTTTATGAGATGCGTTTGTCATGAACCGTCTGAATTATATACATATTATGCAAATTCGAAATAGACAACAGATATCACAGTTAAATACACAGAAAAAAAATAAGTTGTCTCTATTTATTTAATTCTAACTTGCGAAATGCTTATGACTGAGTCATGTAACACTTAAGCCCAGGATCTTACATGAAAAAGAGCTTTGACCAAACACATTGAATTAAAATTATAAAGAATGATACCATGATTAGAGAATATTTTAGAATGTTAGGTTTATTTTGACATTTGAATACTTAAGTGGGATTCATTTAACAACTTATCAATCAAAGCCGAAAATACTTGATTTTTTAAGTATTTTTAAAAATAGGGTATACAGCGTTCGATCTAACCTGACTTCAGTTCAAAACAATTTCCCTGTAGGCATTTAAAGAAGTTTTCCAAACAATAGTTAAGGATTGTCTGTTGATCTAGACTTCGTGCTTAGTGCTAGTCAAACACTCGTCTTACTGTAAGCACACATTTAAAGAAGTTTGCAAACAATGTTCTATTATTACGCAGAAATTCAAACGTTACACGGCCGCCGATGTTGAGAATGAATTTTCGGAGCAGGAGCACAGTTCGGGCTACAAGCAAAAACAGGCCACGGCGCGGACTTTCTCAAATCAGACCATATCGAAGGATCTGCATGAGAGTGTACTGAGTGATAGCGACAATCTCGGCATGGCAAATTCAGGTGGTGGTCACGCTGGAAATTGCCAGTCACTGTTGGCGTTGCCTTCCACACACAGTGGCAGTGGCAGTGGCAGTGGTGGTGGAAGTGGAAGTGGTAAAAGCGGTTGCTATGAACTAACGCGACCCTCCTCTTTGTCCCTGAAACGCACGTCTACTGCTTCAACGACAATGACCACAATGACAAGTGGTTTGGGTCCAAGCAGCAGTCTATTAGATGCACAATGGCAGGCCCAACCACAACAACAACAACAACAACATCAGCAGCAACAACATCATCACCAACACCAACATCATACGCGCAACAGCCTTCAGCATGCACATCTTAGTGTGGGCAGTGCGGTGGTCGGTGGCGGTGGCGGTGGTGGTGGGGTTAACCGAGTGCGCGGCAACCATTATCATCAGGCAGCAGCAGCAGGAGCAGGAACAGGACCAACCGATGTGGCTAGTGCAACGTCAACCAATATGAAATCTCTATCGAATCGCATCACCTCGCTTAAAAAGGAAAATAAAACGACACAGACATTGAGCATTGTCGTCGGCGGCTTTATCGCCTGTTGGCTGCCTTTCTTTGTCTACTATCTCATCACACCATTCCTTGCCGAGCATCAGGTCAGCCGCATGCTGGCCAAGGCGCTCACCTGGCTGGGCTGGTTCAACAGTGCCATCAATCCATTCATCTATGCATTTTACAGTGTCGATTTTCGCGCTGCCTTTTGGCGCTTGACCTGCAAGCGTTTCTTCAGCGATGGCCAGAAACCGCAGTTTCCCACAAACACCATGTCAATCCGGCGATAGTTGTGGCATATCCTCACCTACACATCACCTCGTTCCTCCCCTCTACTGATAATAAGAATCTAGCAATTTGGCAGCAAGCTAATCATAATACTACTGCGACTGCTTCTAGGCTGATGGGAAGAAAGTGATTGTGAAACTTGCATATTATTATATCTTGTTCTGCTTAAATATAATCATCACCCCCACATACACACAGACACACACACAGAGACACACTCGCACACACACGCACAATGTAATTAAATTGTGAAAGGTGTAATCAAATGTTAATTTATGCAGTTTGTGTGTTGCCTTTGGGTGTGCTTTTCTCAGAGAGCCAAGGAGCTAAATATACCCACATGCTAAACAAATAGTTATCAAGTCAAGCGCAAACATGTTTGTACTTACATTTATCTAGCCGAATATTTAATACCTTTGACATTTAATCCAGCTACATATATACGATGCAATGCAATCAAGTAACAAATCAATATATTATACAAGTCGTTCCTATATCAGGGTATATCCAAACACTCGTATCATACACAATAGTAGGTCAAAGTTATCCAATATTCTAAACTATTCAAAAATATAAGCATTGCTCAGATCGTCACATCATCAAATTAATATGAAATAAAGTCAATAAGGATCGGGGCCAGGTCGAGGTGTAACAAAAAGGTTACCAATCATCTCGCTATCATAAATATTTTTAATTATTTTTATCGGTATGTACATATAAACACACAATTTTATAGTTTCTAAGTAGAGTCCTAGTATTTATGCACCCATTCTTCCCTGTAATTAAATTTGAGATTAATAACTATCTACTTCCACAGCAAACATCATAGTATTGTTCTATGTACCGAATGGTATTTTAAAACTATGAAATTAAATATACATACAGACAAACATATATATTAAAATTTTATTGTGATTTAGTGTTAATCAAAAAAAAAAAACAAAAGAAAAAGCAAAAAGAACAGCTACCAGAAAAAATACAAAACACATACATATGTAAACGTAGTTTAACTATATAATTTAGCATTTACTTAGATGTAATCCAGCAAGCTTGGATTAATATTATATAAATATGGCTTTAGGTTTGTGCAGTTTGCCATTATCAATAAAAAATAATTTACGGTAAAATGGCAATGCGCCATTTCGAAAATCCTTGCAAAAGTATAATGATATTTTAACGCGAATAGTACGACTTATATTGTATGTGTATATGTAAATGTGTACATGTGCGTAATAATGTGGCACATATTTATTATTCCATTGTTGTAAGTAGTAGCAGCTATAAAATGTAACAGTATTTTTGCTGGATTTACTCTAAAACCCTCATGTAAAATATCATATTCAAAGAACATGTCAAAACTTTATCGCAAAATTCCACTTTACCCACCGCTCAGTATCATTTAAACATATTATACAAGAATAAACTATGCACTCAAGTATGCCATACTTTATTTTTACGTACACCAAAGGAGTTGTTTCACTTTTCCTATACCTCGTATACATACAAACATAACATAATATAATGCATATTAGAAAATCAATTTTAATTCAACGCGGGTAACTAAAGAAATTCACAGTTATATTCATATAAAAAACAAATGCAAGTTGTGGAGGCTCTTAACGTATTGTACTTGTAATATTAAACAATATACAACAATTGCTTAATCATTATAAATAGGAAGTAAAAGAACAATAAAACATTTCCCAAAAAAATTATACAGTTACATATTGTTTTTTGGGAGGGTCGAAACTAAAGCCAAAAGATGGTTATAAGACCATTTATAAATAGGCAAAGTCATTTAATCCGACCAGATAAAGTTTAGGAAAGTTTCTGTGTGTACTTAATCATATATGTACATAACATGCATATGCGTGTACACACACGTATTTCTTGTAGTCAAAGTTGTTGAACTTTTTGTGACTGCTTCATTAGCTTAAAATGCAAAATGATTAATTAAATGCTGCAAACTCGGAAGTAAGCCAATGGATGTAAGCCTGTGCAACTAGTCGAGCTGAAAAATACTTGGAAATTTTCATGTATGTGTGTGTATGCACACAAACCATCAAACCATCTCATTGTTTCTAATTACACGACGGTAAATATGTACAGACCATTCACTTTTTTTATACATTTATGTACATACCATACATATGTATGTATATGTATGTAAAGTCAAATGATGTCAGTGCAAGGAGCCATGGCAACAACAACAAAAAAAAGAATCCAAATTACAGTGGCTTCAAACTCGTTTACATTGTGACAGCAAAATGTGTTTTAATTCATTGGAGACCCTTTTTCCTTCATTCTTAATAATATATGCATGTACATGCATAAGTATATATATATTTAAATACATACATATGTACATAGGTATGTTTGTGATTACGTAAGTCTGATGACCGCATTCTCTGTTCTTTTTTTTCTGTATTTTGTTTGTTGTTGTTGCTGCTGCTGCTTTCACCCTTTTCAAAGCTTACTTTCGGCTTTAAAAAAATTAAAAAGAAAAGTGTAAAAATGCGACTTCCACAAGCAGCCACAAGTGCTCGACCATTAAATACCCCATGCACAGGAAAGAGATTTGTAATTCCATACAGATGCACTTGGGTCCTGTTTGCTGCACTCCTGCTCGATGCTTAGTGCTCGGTGCTTGCTGCCTCGTCTGCTTCTCATCGCATCTGGCTTCCGTTTTTATTATTCAATTGGGGAAGTTCTGAAACTGGTGTAATTAGCAAGCTGTGCCCATCAAAGGGAGACTGCATTTAAAGTAATATGTGTAAGTAGCAGCATATACCCTGTTGCCCTGCTTAGGAATCTATGGAATTCACAGTCACGCCTAAGGCGGCTGATAAAAAGTATACTTTGTAGGGTCAAAGATGTCATCCTTTCCTTAGAAATGTTTACAATTGTGTGTGTTTGGTAAATGCGAACAAAACTCAACTTGATTTTACACAATTTGCGTTGTCTTTTATTATAAATAAACTTAGTGTTAGATAATACAAAGTATGCTTAAGTACAAACATTTAAATAAATTGTATTTTACTTGTGTTTTGTGTGGGTTTTGCTTCGGCTATGAATATCCTATCAAATAAATATATGTATGTATATGGTAAGAATGGTTGTTGATTTCATTTTGTGCGTTTTTCAGGCACGAAACATATTCATATGATTTCGCGGCAGTTTCTGCTTACAGATTCTCCGACATGTCAAACGCCAGAAGGCAGCACGGAAGTCGGGGTTGAAGGCATAAATGAAAGGATTAATGGCACAGTTAACCCAGCCCACCCATGTGAAAAAGGACATTAGACCCTCGAGCTTTTTCAACTGCGGCAAAAAGGGTATCAACAGATAATACACAAAAAATGGCGTCCAGCATGCGATCAAACCTCCCATGACAATCGTCAGAGTTTTTGTTGTTTTCGAGCTCTTAGTCTTTGTCGACACTCGCATCGGGACCCGATGGCTAGCCATGGGTCGCCTCATCCGTTGCGAATTGTTGCTTGATCGATCGGCCACTTTGCTGTTTGTCGATGTGCCCACCGATGAGCTCTCATTATAATATAATGCTGGCAGTGACATTGCTGAGGCACAGCGTGTGTGATATCTGCAATTATTTCCTGTACACTGCATCAATGACGAGACGCGGGATATCTCCATAAGCTCATAGAATGTGGGTTGATGTTTCAGTTTCATTTTCTTATCCGCAAACTTTGTCTCCTGACATTTGGTGCACTTCACGTTGTTGGTGCTGAATATGGGATTCGCTTGGGTGCGGATGACACTGCAACGTGCCTCACAGCAGGGCAAACATTTGTGAGGATTGCAACGATACTGTTCCGATTCTGAGATGAAATGCTCACCATCCACCTCGTACTCAGCAGTGCGTTCTGTATTCTAATCGCAAAAACAAAACAAAAAAACAAAATAGGATGTCAGTCTGAGAGGGAGAAGTTAAAAAACACAAAATATTTACCGCATCGCGTACAATGTGAGCTCGACGTGATGTGAGGACATAACCAATCCTAACGTACACATACAACATGACTGTCAGCGGTATAAAGAAGGAGCCCATAGCTGAGTAAACGACATATCCTTTGTTTTGATTGTAACGACAGTCGACAAAGTCCTGTTGTTGTCGATTCCTGCCTGGTTCATACCTATGAACAAATGTAGTCGAAGAACAGACAGTTATTTGACTTTATTGTAATCTTTCTTTCGCTGTGTTTTGCTGGTTTCTTAGAAAAATAAAATTAATGTCTCTTCTCTCTTTGTATTCGTATTTATTTGCTAGGTTACGACACAACATTGTGTTTTCTTTTCTTTTTTTTTGGTAATATACAAATGAATGTTTAATGTGTGTAATAAGAAGTAAAGTAAGCTTAAACGTATTAAAATTAATATGGAAAATGAGTTTCTGAGAAATATTAAAAATATTGTTAGTGTTAATTATTCATACTTCATTTTTAATTAAAGTTAATTGTAAATAATATGAGTATAATTAAATCACAACTTCTCAAAGGTCTAATTAAAAGTGTTCTCTTTAGCAACTGTAAAGTGTGTTCAATTGTGCGCTACCCGCCATCTGCCCTCAATCAAAGTAAAACTTTACGATATTATCAATTAAATATACCAAAATGGCATACTTAAAATACAGAAATATACCGAAATGTATGTCTGGTATATTGACATCACAAGTGTTATTCATACGGACATGGCTACATTGACTCTGATTATAATTTCCTTCTACACTATGGGAGCGAGTGTAAAAACTATGTGTGCATTATTACCTTTACAATTGTGAATATACAGAAAATAATATCAACAACAAGAAAATATTTCGATATTGTAAGCATACACAGTAAACATACTATGTCGAAATGTGCCAAATGTTTTATTGAGCAATTGTAATTTGAAATTAGAACATTTAATCAAGGTTAAATTGCCGGACAAGATGCCACCTTTGGTAATAATATACTAGGGTATTAAATTTCTCAATGGCACAAATATAGAATTTGTTCGTTCTGGTTTATTTATAAAACCGAAATAAATAGAGACATTCGAGACGGCAAACGAACTTAATTAACTATTTTAATGTGAGCCCAAGTGAAATGTGTACTTGGCCCCAAAAATAGTGTGCATATATAGTATATCAACATAATAAATTGGTGGACAGCATACTCACCAGCCGAGCATGGGTGGACATGTAATAACGAAGGCCAGTAACCAAACGCCAAGAATCATTAACAGGGCCAATCGTTTGCAACGCCACTTTTTTGAATATGTCAACGGCTGTGTGACTGCAAGATACCTAAATACAAAGCAATAAAAGAGAGGAGAATAAAAAACAAAAAGTATGTAAGTAAAGAAGAAAAGAGAAGAGAAGCAAAGAGAAGAGAGTAAATGAAAACAAAAGCCAGTCGGCATATTGTTTATAAAGCTGTTGACTAACGTTCCTAGCAAACAGCGCAGCACTATGGCGTCAACAAGGAACTTGGAAATGCCATTAAAATGTAATTGAAACTTCCAACAAAAGCAGCGAGCACTACGTATACCAGCCAGTATACCAATGTAGTATGTTACTATACCACCCACAATTTCACAGTCGACTGTCCTCTGTCCTCTGTCAACTGTCGTCTTTCGTCTGTTGGTCCTTGCTGCTGCTGCTACTATTGTTGTTTCCGGCCATACATACAGTACACTATTGCGGTACTGTATACAGTGCATAAAGTATACGTAACGTTGGCTTTAAACGTTATGCACTGGATGGGTCAATAAAAAAGAATATCTTTACACAGTATTTGCACCTTTTTATGCGTTTATGACGTCATCCCAATGAATTGCTGCTTTTTTTATATCAATAAATTAGGGCATATCGTAAAATTTAACGAGTTTGTTGACCAAAGGGAATACCATATGTATTTACCAGAGCTATTAACACCAGCAGACAGCACTAAACCTAAACCTAAACCTAAGGTGCAACCTAAGCTCCATACTTACACAGTCACAATTCATAATTCGCTTTTTATATTCGTTATTACAAGCACTCGTATTGTTTCGCGCTCACTCACCTGTCCAAACTTATGGCACATAAACTGAGAATGGATGCGGTGCAAAGCAATATATCAAAGAATATCCAAATATCACAGAGCGTCCACCCAAGTTGCCATGAACCTGCCAAAGAAAATATAAATAAATTGAATCCAATTCAAAAATTATTGTATTTGTCAATCTTAGTTTGCAATGATAGCTACTGACAAGACGAAACGTTATTGAATTTTCATAGGAGAAGTATTTCGTGCAACAAATTTTAAATGTTAATCTAATTGAAAGTCCAGCCACACCTACTGAAACTAAAAGTTTTCTGATCTTTTGAGAAACCCAAAGGATTTGATGCCAACGCTAAATTTTAGAGCAACAAAAGGGCTCTGATTTTCGTATTTTGCATCATTTATGAACTTTGCTATTGGGGTTGTTCTCAGCTAAATCTAATTATATTTTTGTGTCCACTGAAAATCTACCAAAAGGGGAGATATAGCTATGCAAAAAGGCAAGCAAAATTTAATTTAATTTTTAGATATTTTATCTTTTACAATTACTTAACATTTCTTATAATAGACAAACATTTATTATAATTTTAATTTTTAGTATAAATCATAAAAATCACAATTTCATAAGATACTCGTAAAATAATTCAATTTATTTTAGCAAAAGAAAATAAGGTTAAATAAGTATAAGAAAAATTTTAAAATCTTGGTGACAATGCATAAAATTCAGCTCTTTTATGGATGATGATTATTTAATGTTTGTTTTGATTTAAAATAAAAGCAAAAATTTTTAGCGGTCCCTAAATTTATACGCTCTGCAAAGCTTAAATTATAAAAGCGCAATTAAACAATGATTGATAATTTTACACAGGATATCTCATAGTTTACCACTTTCGACTGAGTTGGTTGTATTTACTTTTATAGATTACATTACAATCAGTAGTATTTGTTAGCATGTCATTTATATTGGACACGCCTTCTTGATTGAAATTAGTGTTTTGCTTGATTACCAGTATTTGTGCTTTATTTAAAGAACCTCCTTAAAAAGAACAACTGCCCACAAGCCATTAAAAATAAATGTCAAAATTGGGCTTATACTGAAAAACATTATAGTGAGAAAACTAATTGCCGAAATTAATTGATTGCCTAAATAAATGTCGTATTTTATTCGAGGACAGCAATCAGTTTTCAGATATTTATAACCGTTTTCTAGTACAAATACGTCATGTTGGGCCATTTGGCCAGTATAAATAACCTTTTAGCGCCAACAATGATATGAAAATATCAAAGGTTGAGCCCAACAAACTCTACTCGACTCGACTCGCCACTGACAAAAGAGCTATTCATCAAGGGCAAACTTTTTTGTTACGTGAGCTTCATCTACCGAATCTGTTCACAATTCGGTTCACAAATAGCTCGCATGCCTGATAGACCATACAGAGCACTGCAACTATAAACATTGTGGCGACTTACATCCATCCACCCCAGCCCTTAATCCTCGCCGTTATTATCTGTGTTTTTACTTTTTGTTTTGGGAGGGAAATTGACCATTTGTTTATACACAAGAAGAAAAAAGTTCTTAAATGTGTAAAGTTGCAAAATTCAGCATTTTGGGAATTTGAAAGGCATGCAACTTGTTTTGAGCCCACCTATAAAAGTATGTAAGTATTCATAATTAAGCGAAGGAAAACAATTACCCCTTTCTTTGCTCTTAGCTCTTGAATATTTTATTTTGATGTTTTTACGTTGCAAAAATTGTTTCAAAAATTCTTTAATACGGCCCAAACGCTAAGAAATGTGTCTTCAAATTGCAGAGATTTTAATCTCTTGAAAGACATTCAAATTTTAAACAAAAGAGTGTTAAAAACGTTACTCAGAAAATACAATAAATTAAAATTCAGATACTACTTGCAAGTATGTGATAATAAATTGGAAAAATTTTGTTAACAAGAAAGTATTAAAAAATATATATTTCCATCAATCACTTTTGCTTTGAAATGGGTTTTTCTAAGAGTTGTATTACTTTCATGTATGCTACAATAAATTTGAGAAACATGAAGAAAAGTTTAATAAATAGAAAGTATAAAAAAAATGTACATTGTCATCAATCATATTTGTTGTGATTTAAAATGTGTTTTTCTACGAGTCTTTGTGAAGTTATTCTAATCGATTTTCAATTTAATTGATTTTTAATAACAAATCAAGGCATTATTTTGTGGCGGCACATTTCATCGCTTTCAATATTTCGTTGGCTATTACTTTGCATATCTATTTATACATACCGATGACATATAGAGCAACTGCTGGAGGCATCACGAAAATGCCGACAAGTAAATCCGCGACGGCCAAACTCATCACAAAACAATTAGTAACCGTGCGAAGCCTTCGTGTGGTCAGCACAGACAATATAACGAGCATATTGCCAATCACGGTTACAAATATCAGAAGTAAGAATAATGCCACGGCAATACACTTTGACCAGTGCATGTTCTTCAAATAGTTGTTCATTTTGCAATGATTATTGTACGATCTCTCGACTCTTAGTCATTTTGTTCAAATTTTCTTGTTTATATTTGATGAATACAATTTGTTCTTGCATTGTGTATAATTCCCAGTATTATTTGCCGGCAATCAGACGCTAATTGGCTAATAAAAAATAGAAAGAGTAATTTTAATAGTTATTAATTATTTAGCAAATAAAAACGAATTTCAAAAAATAACAGACGAGTGGTACAATTGCCAGAGAGATACGCGTGTGCTTCAATTGTCTGAGATACACTCGTGATTAGACTTACACTGTGGCATCTAAATCCAATTTTAGTCAATGACATAAATCAGACTCCAAACACATTCTAATAACCTCTAGTCAGTCATGCTAAAAGAGATAAGTTTCTGCTCCTACTCGTATGTACACACGTCGGCACTACGTCAGTAAATCTTTAAGGTAAATAATATTTGTTAGCTATTTTGACACACCTGCTAAACAAATATGTAATACAAACGACGCCGCAGACAGAGGTTCACATAAACAAGTTTAAGAGATTGTTGAATAAAAACTAAAAACTTCATGAGCGAGATTTTATGCTTCATTTAAAGTGTTTGACCGTTGATACTACTTGTAATCCGATCGCATTGCTTTACACTCTTTATATCGCTTGTCAGCAGCGTATTTTTTATTTCATTTTTGTGTAAATAACTTGTTGCTCGAATATTTAATTGGTTTGCTTTGCCATCGATTCAACATGCCACGAATTCACAGTTTAAACCTTTATTGGCTTCTGAATTTCACTCGTTAGTTGGTGAACAAAAAAGAATTGTAAAACAATACAAGGAATATTTTTATTGTTGCACCCGCACGGTTGCTGTTAGCACACGTTCACAACAAACTGGCGACGGGGCAACTCATTGACGATTCGCTGGCGCTGGGATTGAGCGCAGCCAACGCTTCGTATGCGCAATATTTTTTATTATTGGCGGCTAAAGTACACAGAATACGGCGAGCTAAAACAACAATAGCAGCAACAACAGCATCAACATTTGGGGGGAAAATTCTTTAGCTATTTGCAACTTTTTCGTTGTGTTGCTTTTTGGAATTTTTATTATTATTTTTAGCTTTATTTAAACGCGCGCACACATTTTTTTTTTTGCTATTAGCTCTCTCTCTTTGGAAAATGTTCTGAAATTTGTAAATAATTCCTTGGATTCAATTATTCAGAAAGAAATCATACAACACCAATACAAAACAAAAAATAAACAAAGAGACGTAGTAACAAATCAAAGACTGAAATATATATTAATCAAGTAACAAAGTTGCATTTACAATCGAAGCAGAATAATATCGAAGCGTTTCTAATGGAATTATAAGTGAAATCACAACAAGTGAGTGTATGCCGGACGATTCTGCTTAGATATAAAATATAAAATCAAATGAAACAACACTCCAATAATTCAATTTCAGATTTCCGCGAACGAAATAAAAATATGAAGTTCCATAATGATAATGATGAAAGTAATTCGCATTATAACGATACAAATTGTCGTTAGGTTAATGTGACACTCCATTTCTCAACATCGAGGTAACTTTCATGACTTAGGAACACCAGCAACATTCCCATTTTGACACAGCGAATAATGAATTGCGTGTTTGCGGAAGAACTCCGTGACGTGAGTTTGGAACAAAATTTGTGGTTTATTGCAACAGGCTCAGAAGTCAGAACTCATTAGGCCTCAACCATTTACACTTGAGAGTTTGGGACGCAACTTTTTCTGCTCTTTAAGTCTTGACATTATTGATTATACTTACGAGTACTACGTGTTGCCAGTTTAGTAACGCTTTTTAATTAATGTCAACACAATTATAATTAATTGTATGTTTACCCTGGGTAAATTCATAGCACACTTATCCGTTGAGCTGAGTAAACCATTTCCAATTGCGACAGGAAATAACAAATGTTCCACTTGGGTTCCTTTTGGGATTGCGGAGAGTTGGACCGTTATCAGCAAATTAATTGATAAATTTATCTACTGATTATGGCTTTAATAGACATTGACATCTCACTTTGATTGCGTTCATTATTAATTCCAGATAACCACAGGCAGATGCACACATACACACACTCACATACATATGTACATATTATATATGTATATATTTACAGATGTTAACATATGTTCAGTAAACTTGTAGAATTTATGCGAAATTACTTCAGCGATTTAAAAAAGTTTGTTTGTGTTAGTACTTTGTAATGAACACGAGTCTGACTTGGAGTTTATTAAGTAATCCACTCATAATGTGTTTATTTTTTTTCTGTTTCTTCTCTTTTTTTTTGCTTTTGGTCAGAGCCTTTGCAACCTAACGGTAGGACGCGTCGCGTACGACTAAAATAATTGTGGCCAAGCAGAAAAATTTTTCTAATTTCCCAAACGTTTTACTGGTCGTTGGTCTTTATGCTAGCTTTCATTAGCCGGTATATACATATGTATATGGATGGATGAACTACACACATAGATAGATACGCACGCACCCACACACACATGTATATATTAATATATATTCTGTAGTCGCCTAGTATACATGTGTGTGTGAGTGCAGCTTTGTTCTGGTTTGATAGACAACAGCAATTCGCGTGCTCTGAATGTTCCTTAGATAATTATTTAGGTAATTAGTTAGGGTTCGTTTGCGCAAAAAAGGATATTCTAGATTAGCTTTAGCATACATTTAAGCCAGATGCGCACAGTGATCGATCAGAAGATACCCTGTATGCATCGCCTTATTTATTTTCTATTTTCAGGCAAGGCATACAAAAAATGGAATATAAAAAACGCATTATAGACAAACAGATGGACGCATCTATGCCGAATTTACTCTTGCTGCTCATCTGAATTATGAATTTACGTATTTTTTTATAGCTTCAGTGAAATTGCCACCTGCGTATTGAAAACATTTTCCACTTGCGCAGCCTTCAAGAACTCCAGCTGCGACAGCTATAGGGTGTCTACACAATTCATTTATAATAAAAGTAAAATTTTTAAGGTCATTAGCATGAACCGCAAAATGGTACAAGGATGCGTCTCATCGGAATCGATCATCCTAATGGACTCTTCCTCTTAAATTGAGTACATAAATTAAGCTCAGCCGAAACCTAACCATGCTCGTGTTTACAGTGTTTGAAGACAAGCATGAAAACACGATGTGTGTGCATAGACCTAGTACTCAAAGTACACTTGCATGTATGCTATGCGTCATTGTTTTGTTTACTGGAGAATTTTATATTTTATGCCTAATTGTATGTTGATTGACGAGCCCCAAAGCAAACGATATTAATTAAAACGCGTAAAACCATAGGAGGTGAATGTGCTTGAATAGGGAATATTTTCTCCATCAAGTGCAATTTTTGACAGCTTTACTTAAATTCAATTATACACATGACTATTAGGTCTGTTTGTGATATATTCGCAATGTTTTTTGATTTGATTTAATTACAGTATTGTTAAGCGTGCGGTGGATTAGCTTAAGGAAAACTTGTCTGAGAATTAGTGTAATCTAAGTACATATAAAATTGTGTCTTGTTTTAAGTATTTGAGATCGAGTACATATCATTTAATTTGCTACTTCAACTATTTTTTATTCGTATCTGTGCATTAATGCCTGTTCAATCTGAACTTTGATCCTAATAACCTTTACGTACATACATATATGATTATATCGGTGCCATCCTCCAAGATTGGATGAATTCACAATATCATTTTACTAAATTGTGCATGTTAATACTTGATAGCTGCCTTGGTTAGTTTCACGGGCATAGCTCTATATTCATTTATAAATATACTCGGATATCTTCCATTGCAACTCCTGTAGATAGTTAGTCAAATACAACCGATACAGGATTGGGGCCTTGTGCTACATGCGCTGTATAACGCATCCTTTAAACGAGTTCATTCGGACATCGATTTCACCCTCTTCTAGCTGCAATATAAAAAACATCATAAATAACTAAAGTGTTCTATATTTAATATGAGTTGCATACCTCATCGAATGCATAGATATCTTGATAACACGATGGCGATATGCAACGCCTCAGACAATTTAATTTGGCTACCATAGCCGAGTTGAAATTAACGCATAGGGAATTCTGACCACACGCTAGCTCATAGTCGTGATAAGTAATTTCCTGCAAATAAACAAACCAAGTGTGATTTATCGTTGGATAAATCAATACACACCAAGCTACAAATCTTTTACTTACGTTTTTGCTTGTTTCCTTATATGCGTATTCCGGAAAATGAAATGTTGCTGCCTTGGATAAGATTTTACCATCATCTCGATGGCCTTCAGAAGTGCAAATAATTAATTTTAATACGAAGATAGAGCAAAATGCACGCAACATGTCGATTGTTTTCTTTTATTACAACCGGCTCGCAGCTGTCAAATAATAAGGGTGGAAAACAATAATCGTTTAATTCAATTCAATGGCAAACATCGATGTTTTCTGCAGCCAAATTTAAGAATTATAAATAAGTTTATTTATTTATTATCGAAGAACAAGAATTTTGTTCAGTTAAATTCAGACTGTTTATTTATTTAGAAAATAGCTTTTTTAAAAGCTGTTTTATTTGCTGTAGTGTGACCATAAGCAACAATTGCAATAAATACTATATATTTTAACGTCGATGGTATATACCCAACAAAAATGTCACGTGGTCACATTGCCATAAAACCAACAAACATTCCAAAATGTTGCTAAATTAGTGGTGCTTAATTTTATTCTGCAAGTTAAATTTATATTTATTTTTAAAATCTAAACGTCTTTTTCAACATTTGTGTACCATTTGATTGTTTCTCTCATGCTGATCATTCGAAAACATTTTGCCAATACACAAATTAAAAAAAACAGTATCGGCATATTTTCATTTGATTGGCGTGAAGCCACTCGAAAATTGTAACTATTAAATACCATTAATGTTCGCTATTGAGAATATAAAAAATATAACATCGAATCGAGCGGCAATAACATCGACGAAATACAATTGTTGCTTCGATGTATTTAAATCAGCTGACATCAGTCTAAATTCTGAGTCGCGCTTATTTAGCGAGTACACAAACCTCTGTTAGCGAGTACACAAATCTCTGTTAAATTACAGACCAATGTTACCTGCCAAGGCTGTCAACCGCTAAACCGTTAGCTGCTAAAGCGGTGAGCCGGTAAGTACTAAAGGTTACAGGTACTAAAGGTAACAAACTGCTAAAAAAAACTCTTTAGTTCTAAAATCTAGTACAAGGTTGTAAAGCAAAGAACCAAAGTTTACATTCCATTTAAAATTTTTATTGGTATACGTATATTTATTTATACATTTAATATATATTTTATGTATGTAAATACATTTATATGGTCTATATTATTTGTCAGATGTAGTTGTTTTAGAGAGTCCGAATTAACTTGCAATATGCTACTTAATTTAGAACAACACATTGTTTTCCATATATTTAACACATATTTAGCTATACATTTAACAAACTTTTCACATTAATAATTGTTGAATTCAATATATTTTATGTAAATACATTTTGATTATTATAATGCATAATAATAAATGTAGATATTTCGGGAGTCTCATTAACCTACAATACTTATTTAGAACAGTGATGAAATAATTGGGATTTATCTGTTTAGCTTGGCTAATTTATTTTAATCAAATTATTTTTAGTTATTTCATAACTATAAAATTAAAGTGTGCCAGAAATACTGCAAATGTGACGCATTTCAATGGAAGTTACGATTTTAGAGAGCTTAAGGATCAAAATTATAACAAGAATATAAATAATAGTACTAAAGAAAATATTATCACAACTAATAAGCAACTCTTTATGAGCCTATGGCTCACTTATAACTAATAAGCATTTCTGCATTTGCCTTTGGCTGACATCGCATTGAAACTAGTTTCTGTTGCAAGTCCTGCTCTTTATAGCGAATGATTAAATTCCACATTGAAAACCATTTAATTTCTTTTGCTAGTTTTCTTTCGTAAACTCTTAGACGTAAGCCTCATCATTCTTGATCATTTTCTGAGTCTCCGCTGTCAGATCCAATTGACCTTTCTGACTAAGAGAATGGTGACGATCGATGGAGCCGCGTATGGTGTAATGGGTGGTGACAGGTATAGAATCGCTATGCTTATATTTCATTAAACGCTTTTGGCAAATACCCAACCTGTCAAACAATAAATACAATTTCACTAAGACTTTTTAAGATTTTTAAAATAAGTACTTACTTTGACAACAGAGTGATTAAATCCTGTCGATATTGAGACGTTAGAATAGCATAGAGATACGGATCGGCACAAGAGTTCAACGGATAGAAAAATACTAATAATATCTTCGATTTGGTAACATTAATCAACGGATATCCGGCCAAAGCAGTAAGTCCAAAGAATGCAATGGGCGCCCAGCAAGTGAAATTGGTGAAAACCTGAGGGAAAACCATTTAATAATAATGTGTCGTTAATTAGTTCCACTATAACTCACCAGAAGTGTCATCTTTTTGGCAATGCTTATCTCGCCAGGAATGTTATCACGTGCATGACGAGTTTCATGACCCAGTGATATGTATATTTGAGCATAGCATATGGCAATAATGGTGAAAGCCATAAAATTGCAGCCCAAAATCAATACCAAGTACACCGAATCATATATATCACGCTTCTCCATGGGTAAGCAAATGCTGCGATTAAAGGAAAATTCAATTTAATTACTGTTTAGACACTTTGTTTACAGCATGTGTTCGCTTACCTTGTCGATGAGTAATTGCTAATGCCAAACAAAGGCATTGAGGACATAAAAATTGAGTAGATCCAACCCGACAGCATGATTACAGCAGCCTGATACAATTTCAAACGCTTGTTCAGATACATGGCATGCGTAATAGTGAACCATCGCTCAATTGTGATGACAGTCAACGTAAATACCGACAAATGACTTGCGAATACTGTGAGAAATCCAGCTACCTTGCAACCCAATCCTGTACAATTACAGTAAGAAAAATCCTCTTAGTTTAAGCTGCTTGCTGTGTGTCGAAGGTAAATTAACCCTTACCATATTGCCAATCAAATGCATAATTAAAGTATTCGCCCATCGAATGGGCATCTATTGAGGCAATCAGCAGCAAATAGAGCCCCAGACAGAGGTCAGCAAATGCCAAGTGGCACATTAAAAATCGCGGCACCGACGCTGTCTCGGATCTAAAGTGTAAAAAGCGATGCTGGCAGATTAGTAAGTGCTGCAAGGATAATAGTACGTTAAGCTGATTACTTAATGGAGAGTATGACAGTGAGGACAGCGACGTTGCCAACAACCGCCAGAGCAACAACGATCCAAACAGCAATGCGCAGCCACTGATAACCCATTACATCCTCGCAAGGATTCAGAGCATTCGGCATGGGATAGCACTCAACATTGGGTTTTCTGCAATAGAAAATTATATAAAATAAATGTGTGAATTATAAAGAATTTCGTTTAGAAGGTGTAAATCATAATGTAAATATATTTACCTAATATATGTAAATGAATTAGAAATATTAAAGCAAAAGTTGAACATGCGAACAAAAACGTTAACTGTATCAAGATAGTCTTTGAAAATCGAAATCGAAGAAAATTTAATTTTATTTGGCTTAGCTCTGATAACGCAGAGACTGTGAGTAAATCAAATGGAACTGCACTCTATATACAATGCTTAATTTATGGTTCTATTATTTCATATCTATTTCCAAGGTGTCCTAAAAGTAGTTTTGTGTATTTTAAAGCAGTAAACACAGAAAAATCACAAGTTTGAATGAAATGAAAAGATAATTGTTTTCTTTAAAAATAGAAATTTGTTGTATCTTGTAGCATGCATTTTTAAGGTATTTTTCAAAAAACATTAAATTGTTTTTATAATGTGAAATTAAATTTTAAAAAAATGTATCTAAAATACTCATCTGTGCAAACACCATTAAATATGTGATTTTTCACATGAATTAAAATATGTAACTAAAATAAATATGTAGAATTATTCAAATGCTAATAAACCAAATACTTTCACTACTGCCCCTTACCATTGTCATTCGATCGTGCTCTGTGAAACTCTTTTGCAATTAAACATTAAGATGAATGGAATCAAAATACTCTCAAACTTACCTGAAGGTAAAGTTCCCACAGTACTCAGCAAGTTGATCATCTTCTGGATTTAGTGTAATTTGTTCGTGAAATACTCCGATATTGATCATTGTCGAATCCGTCAAGTAATTGTACGAATTAGGCGTACCATCGTTCAATGGCATTTCAGTATTCTGATAGCTTACAAAATCATTAAGTCCATTCGGTATGCTTCGTTCCCAACGACTACGAATAAGAGGTATAATAACGTTAATAGATATATATGTGTATATATATTTAACTTACCCAAATTGATCAACAACTTCGTCGGTTTGAGATGCGGCGAGATTTGGTTTATTTAATTGCATTACAAGATCCCGATTGCTGTAACACTGTTCTCTCAACTTCTCCAATTCCTGCATACGTTGAGCATGTCTCAGAGGATCGTGTCTTGAAGGAAATTGGAATGCACAGCAGTGGAATGAATGCGTTAGATGAGCTTTCTGTAAGTTCTGCAAAGATACAATTATTATTATTAATAATTTAAAACTGAATATTAAATTTTAGATATACCTGAAAGTTATATATGGATGGTATCGTCTTCAACGTATGCGTGTTAGTAATGTACAAAACTTCGACGGTCTGCAGTCCAGCTGATGGCAAACTGACTAGCGAAGTGCTAGAGAGATCACTAAATAGATCAAAGTAATGTTAGTTTTGGCTAGAAATCTGATAGGTTTACTTACAGTTCGGTTATATCTATTATCCCGTAGAAAGCATTTGGATGAAGATCGCTTAACTTGCGATTGTCCCGCAATGTGCTGGAAATTAAATATAATATTTTAATAAAATTCATTATCTGCATTTAATTATAATGAACTTACAGCTTGGCAATTTTAGACCCAGAGAAAGCGGAATCGTCAATAAATGTTATGTCATTATTTGCTAAAACTCTAATAATATAGAAAGTAAATAAATAAATAAAATATATCTTCATGAAATAAAATGATAACTTACAATTGTGCAGTCTTAACTTTAATAGATTTGGAATCAATTCGAGAAATTTGATTATTGTCGAGATCACTGGAAGAAAAGTGTTGGATATTAAACATCGCATCAAAAAAGTAATGAAATTCTAACGACTTACATCATCTGTAGAATGTTGAGAGGTGGTAAAAATCCAAGATCCGGAACACTTGTCAAACCACTATTAATTATGCGTCTGAATGGGCAAAGAAAAAAGTTTTACTATTTTTAATTTCCATTTCTTAATTTAAAATTAAAGAATTAATGGTGCAGTTTAAATTAGAAATGTTAAATTGTAAATGAATAATTAACATTTATTAATTAAATATTTTATGAATATCGTATCTTAATATTGTATTGTATTCAACTTTAACTTACATGATTTCAATGGTGTCAGAAATTCCCTCAAACACATTCTTCGATAGATATGTCAATTTTGGCGCTTGCGAAATATAACTGATAGGAAAAACTGATTACTATGAATTCTTAAACATCGAAAAATTGTACTTACATGGTGCGCAGAACCGTCAAGTTAGAGAAGGCGCTGTCCTGTATTTCTTCCAATTTGTGACAGTTAATGAACGCACTGTAACAATACTCCGAATTAATGGCTTTATTCATCAATACATATTGTTTTTAGGGGCGTACTCACACATCTAATAATGTGGCTCCGTAAATCTTCAATCCAACAGAGCGTAAACGAGGCATGCCCGCTGATGCAATTGTTAGCCTTTGTAGTGGTTGTTGCAAAGTCTGTGGCACACGTGTCAACGCATCGCCCTCGCAGCGACATTCGAGCTCATTCTGTTGACATATAGAAGCATATACCATAGCGTTTACTACGTGCATAGATAGATAGACAATATTTGTGTGTGGGGGTAAGATCAAAGGGTTGCAGCTAAATAGTTTAAAATGGTCTATTGAATGTCAATACTATCAAGAGTGGCTGACAAAACAACATTAGGCAAGAGACATGAAAATAAGCTTAAATATTTCACTAGCATAGTTTGTGTAACTCAGTGCTTTTAAACTAGACTACTTGTTAATTTCTTACTAGAGTCATTTATTTCTTTTATTAACTTAATGGGTTGGTCACTTACCTGATTGCTGACTTCCCAGCAGCAACAAGTCCAAGTGGCGACATCGTTGGACGACGGTGTCGTTGTCGTGCCTGGCGCCTGTGTCATCATCATGGTGGTATCATTATTATTATTAGTACTATTTCCACTCCCTTTATCGCCGGGCAAATTATTCGGATAGGTATTAAAGCCATTCTGGTGACTCTCATAACAATTGGTGCCGCCTTGAGTGGCACAGCAGTTGTTTAACGAAAGCAGTAGCAGCAGTAAAATAAAATCAATTTCAAAACTGATTGACATGCACTTCATGTTTGTTGAAGTGCCGTTTGCTTTTCAATCCTTTGCAAACACCTTCACTTGTTGCCCATTTCAATAGACACAGACGACACATTTACAAGTATGCAAAGTAAGTTTGTGTGAGTTTCAATCTGATGCTGCATTCTGATAGCTTTCCTTAAAAATCCTTCGTCTGCTAAATTAGTTAATTAGAGTGCTGCAATGTGAAACGAAAGATAAATCTTGAAACGAATGCATAGGAAACTTTCAGGATAAATGAAATATCATCGTAGATTTGAAAATTTCAAGTTTCTAGATTAACGCAACTGCCAATTGGAAAAACCTTACTTATACAGGGTATAAATGATAGGCCGCGCATGTGTTTCGCAATATGTATGTATGGATCGATCTATTTACATTCGACACAAGCGAGTTCAGAAACACACAGCCTCAAATATTTTGCACCTATTGATAAAGCTGTGAATTGAGATTTCACGTTCCGCGACGATCGCATGCTTGATTGACTTTTCAATTCATACAAAGTTATGATTCGATTACCTAAATATTGTTTAACATGCAAATTGCCATCACAAAAATTAAGAAATTTACTAAAGTTGTCAATTCGAATCATAAGAATATTGCGAAATTAAACACTGTTCTTTGATCGACTAGCACTCACCTCGCACTTAATTTTGTAGTGCATTCAATGAACTATTGAATAGCACTGAAACTCTCAGAGAGACCTATCAATCTTTTAATCTCTGAGATTACAAATTTAATGGGCCTCACAAAATTTCAAGCTTCATTAACTTTCAGATCCTGTACGCTTCAGCTTTCTTCTACTGCTCTTGACCGTATCATGTTCGAGTGCAATTAAAATTTATATTAATAGCACATAAAATGTTAAATATAATTACGGATTGTTTTTTATAGCATTGCGAATTTTATGACATTTCCCAGGGCTGCACACTGAACTCAATTCTTTTGTTTATTTTAATTTTTTACATGTGCGATGCCAAGCTACTTTTTTAATTAACATACTTATACAATTGTGAGCAAACAAATCGCAGTCAGCTTATCAGTTGTATTTTTAGATACAGCTGTTGTCTGATTGAATGTTAAAGCATTGTTCAATATGTTTTTTATATCGTAAATTCTACGAATTAGTAAACTAATTAGAATAATATCTAAATTAGTGCAATAATAAATTATTTAGAAGATGAATTAGGAGCACACTTTTTTGAGTCGCAAAACCTGAAGAAACCAGTTTTCACAAATTTTTAGATTTTTACAAATTAAGTCTAAGCTATGAATTTGTTTACAACGAAAATAATTAACATAGGTAAGCAGTCATTAAATAAATCGTAGAGGATGATAGAAAAAAAAACTTCTGCTCAAAGATACAACGAATTTTCCAAAGAAAGATCGCCATATGATTCAATACATTTTTGTTTTTGCCAAATTGTTGAATGTTTGTTTTGTAATCTAGCTATAATATATACAAATTAAATAAAGTTGTCATTCGCTAGTCTTAGCTGGTTTTCCCCAAACTGATTCCTCGCTTTACCCGTCTATGAGTTTAGTGCGTTTAAGCTAACAAACTCGTAGTAGCTACAAGTCAAAAATGAAGTAGATAAATGAAAGCGGCACCGACAAATGCGGGCCAATTTCCACGTTCTTAATTATCCAATATTTGTACGTTAAATATTGAGTGTTTACTTTTGTCTATCTACTGATTACAATTATAATATGATCTAACATGCGTTCACAAAAGAAAATGGAAACATATTGCCGAGAACACATTTATAAGGTGTCATATAAAAATGGCTTATAGCTTTGTTCTTCATACTCTAGTTTGTTTACCATTATGCATACCTCCGTATGAATGTCTAAATTTAATTATAAACCCCATGTGATATAAACAATGACTTTGAATTTAGCTGCAAACCACTTTTATCTATTTTTAAGATTTTAATTGATTTAATTGATTCATTAACATAATCCTAAGTCGAATAAAATCCAACGTGAAAACGTTATCAAATACTATATGTCGATTCGAGGATTATTCGTTTATTTGCCAATCCATCCACGCATAAATCTCAGCTATGGTAAATTGTATTTTTAGCACTACTTTTCCATACGTGACTGAACCTTGCGCATGATTCGCAACTACAGCAACTCCAAAGGTCACATCTCAGTATGCAACTGAACACAAGAATTTGTGGTCAGTTATCCGGATTATATCTTCGTTCTGTACTGCATATACATTTTCCATTGTGCAAATAGCTCTCACACATTCTGAGAAATAGTTGGTGATTGAAAGGCTTATTCGGCATTGTAAAATGCAACTAATTTAATTTAAAAATTTCTACAAATAATGAATACATGTTTCGAATTTATAATTGCTGTCATGTTCGCTGTAAAGTATTTTAAAAATAATTCGCACAGTTCTGCTAACTTTAGAGAAAAGTTTTTCAACCAATGAGAACAAAAACAAACAGTAAATGTAATTTTAATTCTAGTGTATGGAGTAGCACTTCAGTGTATGGAGTAGCCCTTTCTGTTTTATGATTATGTACAACATTAAACACACTCTTTGAACTATATAAATAAATAGCCAATTGACTCGTGTCGTAAAATGTCCATTAATAGGAATGATTTGGCTGTTGATTAACGGTCGGCATAGTAGTTATCTCTATCGAAATATCGGAGATAGCTGCAAATTTTGTGCTTACTGTAGAGTTAATTAAGACCGACTTAGCTGAGTTATCACATAATTACAGTAGAATATCGCTGACCTTTGCACTGCGAAGAAATGTGGGAAATGTTCACTTTAACTTTACTGCAATTCGATTGTTATCATAATTAATATTTTGAGTTTTTATATTTTATTTTTTATATTTTACACACCACTTTATGTACAGATTTATATTATACCGATTATTACATTATTATATAAATTTATATATATATTATATATTCATCTAATAAACTGAGGTACAGAAAATTACATCTTGTTGCAACTTACAACAAAACTTTTTAAAAATAGTCGATGCCGAACCGTGTTGCGATACCGCGAGCGCGTCTTTTTACACCTGTTGAATGAAGACAACTAAAAAATCTGTTAGCCAAAAGGCAATCCAGACGAAACCGGAAATCAGATATATACGATACGCAGTGGAGCGCTACACCACATCGTCTTAATGGCAGCAAAACACGAATGCTGCGAACCGAGTGCGAATGCTGTCGAAAGCCCCAATTTCACACCTCCAATTCGCAGCAGCAAAAATAAGCTCCGAAAGCTGGACAGACGAGGGCACAATGGGTTATCTCAACGAAAGCCTTTCGTTAACTGCTAAAGCTTTTATGGCTCTTGTTATTTTTATTTTGGCCAAAAGCTTTCTCATTAGACTTTGCCGTCCTACGAAACTATTAACTTGAATTGGCCAAGTTGACAACCTAACAAGGGATAACTCGAACATTTTCGTATTGTAATTGTTTTTGCATCATACGTAGTCAGCTTTTTAAGTTCAAATTTCGAACAAAAACATTCCGAGTAACAATCACAAATTTCGAAGCCATATCCGATAATAAAACGCAAATTTAAATTACTTTCTATTTAACTTCAAAACAGCCATAAGATGAATATGAATTTTCAGTTCAAGAAGGATCACGCATTCGAAAAGCGCCGTGCCGAGGGCGATAAGATACGCCGCAAGTATCCGGACCGTGTGCCTGTGATTGTGGAGCAGGCACCCAAGACACGCTATAATTCGCTAGAGAAGAAGAAATATCTGGTGCCGAACGATCTGACAGTGGGACAATTCTATTTTCTCATCCGCAAAAGCATCAATCTGCGACCGGATGATGCGCTGTTCTTCTTTGTGAACAGCGTTATTCCACCGACATCGGCTACTATGGGGCTGCTCTATCAGGAGCATCATGACAAGGATTATTTCCTCTATTTGGCCTATTCCGATGAAAATATTTATGGCCAAGAACCGCCGGCAATGTAGTTCTCCAAAATGCTGTTAATTTGTTACTTTCTCTGATTAATCGCATTTGTCGACAGTTACAGAGTATTAAAAATGCATACATATGTAAATCGCAAATGAAGTATTACAATGTTTGACTACGAGTATTACACAAAAATGCTGCTACACATTTCCAGATGAACCTTCCGCACATCGTGTTGTTTATAAATACGATAGAATGCTAATCAAGCGGGCAAATGCTAAATGATTGAATGGTATAACTATATTTATAATGAATACAACAACAAAAAAGTGACAAATAATTTGTGAATTCAATTAACGATTTCACGTGAATCGCAAATCTATCTATCGAGAGATTTGCTTGAATTTGACAACATTGTTATAATACGAGACTTGTCAATGCTAAGCGTGTTTTGTCTGCAACTGAATGCGCTTTTATTTTAGTATTTTATCACATTGGTTTCACAAAAATAATATCAATGCGAATATAATTCATAATTAATGATTTGCCCATGCTTTCAGATTTACTTTCGGTAGCTTTGGATCATTGCACGACACCATTTTGTTACTGTTAAATAATAGAATTTAGGAAAGCGATCTTAACAAGCAATGTGAAATGTCAACTTACCCCGGAAACTGAGCTTGTACGAATGCAGCTACAGGCACTTCATGCAGTGTTGAATGATCAGCATTATCGCAGATCAAACGAGCCATTGTTGCCTTACGAATTTCCTGAAGTTGCTCCGGTTTAAATGCAGTCGGATTAACTTTCTCATCGTACTCGTAAAAGTAACGATCTCCTTGCTTAAATCGAGCAAATTGATCGGCAATAATTTCAGCAAATGTTATTCCCACAAAGCCATCCTGAACAGCCTTTTCCAGCAGACCGCCAACCCACAATTCAATGTCATCTGGTGAGCGATACACCGATGACAAACGACCAGCAACCTGAAAATAAGTCAAATATATAATTCGAATTTTTAGTTAACTCAATGAACACTTACTTCTTTGGGGAATACACCAAAATGACGTAACTTTGGAACACCCATCAACTCCAGATAATCATTGTAGCTGCGCAGTCCTTGATCACGTCCACGTTGAATATTTAATGCTGCTAAATCCAAACCAAAGGGATTGTCACCGCGGAACAGATACCTACTGAGCTGTTTAATTAAAGATATATTTAAAGTCAATAACTTGCCTATTTTACATCAATTACTTACACCATGTGTAATAGAGCTGTCGACCTCCTGCATGGGCTGAGTGAAAAGAGTTTGAAGCATATCATCATAGAAGGCAGGTTGACGCAAACGCGAAGGATTAAACATAACATCTGGAATTTCAATGCTACCTCCATCGCGCAAATGATATTTACCATCAACACTACATTGGAAAATTACACTTATATTTGAATTTTCAATTGATAAAGACTGTTGCACTTACCTCGAGTGACCCATGCGAAAAGCAGCGCCAGAAAACTCATTTGTGATGGCCGGATTAACATCAACGTTGTAATCTGTCGAGTAGCCTTGGTTGCGCGGCACCAAACGGAAGCGTTTCATTTGCTGTGGTCCAATCACTGCCGGCAGATACTCATTGTAGGTGATGTGCTGCAGCTCGGCAATAACAATGCGTCGTGCCTCTTGATAGAGCCATTCATCGGTTGCCGTTGGATTCAGTTCCGACAGTATTTTTGCCACACGATTATGCTCGCGTCCAAAAAACTATGTGCAACGTGACGAGAGAGATAATTTGATTCGTGCGTCCATCGCCTGAAATAGATTGGTATTGCATTGGATATCTATTAATTATTATTATTTAACTTGGTTTGTTGTCAAACATTTATATACCTTTCAATTTAATAAAGCACTTAAGTAATAATGCTATGCTATGAACTGTGCATGATACTAGAGTTTTAAATTTTGATATTCATATTAATAAACATGTGATAAATGAATTCTGATTGGTTACGCTCGTATAGTAAACTTGGAGAAAATTGCATATACAATTTAGTATTGCGAAAGCATAATGTAGTAAATTGAGCAACTTAACCGAACAGTTTCAGTAGACAACAGCAATGGTGATGATACCTGCACTAATTTTAAACAAGTAAGAAAGCTGTGCGGTAATATTCCAAAATATACATAATTAATATATTGCAAAATTAATGAGCTATGTCAAAGGCTTTACTATATAGTTATATAAAAAAAATGAGATCTCTATCTCATAGATCTACATAGGCGTTCGTACAGAAGGATGGAGAAGTATATATTCCTTCCTTCAATAAGCTACAACAACCTTGTACCATATGGGTTGCGGGTATTAAAATTTATATATTCTAAAACTTTTACAGACACAAAATTCCTTATTTAAATGTTGAAATGTATCTTTTTTTGTAACCGTCCTATCTATATTAATAAAAATTTATAGTATAGAATTATAATAATTATAAATTTGTGCTAATAAAATATTTTAAATGAAATATCTTACGAAGAAAATAATTGGCATTAAATACAAAAAGATAAACAAGATTTATCTGACTAAAGATGCTTCAATCTACTCACCCGCTTTGAAGCAGGTTTTTCCTGACTCGCCTCCACCACAGGCGCTCTTGTCATCCGTCAGAGGCAGCAAGTCGCGACCATGTTCATGGTGCATGGTCAGCTGTCCACCACGGAAAGTACGCAACTCAAGCGCCGCCTGTTCATGCGATCCATAGATAGGAGAGGCATCTAGAAAATGCGTCACTTTGCTGCGTTGTTTACCATAACTGAGTTGACAATCCGGACTAGGCACAAGCGATAATCTGACCAGATTCAAACAGCGTACACCAAAAGCACCATAGAACTCATCATCTGGAGCCACAGAGATGGGTAAACAAGCAAAATGCGTCTTCTCCTTAGGCAACATGCTCTTGCCGCCCTCTGTGCAACACTGCACTAGACCGCCCTTCTCATCCAGACGCACAGATGCCGACTGGGAGATGTCGTGGGCCAACAGCTGGCCAAACTGCATGGTCAACTGATTGCATTTAGCATGTGGTCGCTGTACATCGTCGAATAGCACACGCGAGATGTCGCGAGCACTGGATAACGGGCTGCCATCTGTGGCATGAATACGAGGTGTCCAAATACCATCTTCATAGGCTGGCGGCAACAAACGTTCCATGGGCTGACCAGCAGCGCCCCAATGTGAACGTTGTGGCATCGGATTGTTACAAGTTCCGTCGATGCTGCGGTAATTATGGCGATGCAGGCAGATTGGCGGTGGTTGGCAATTGTGAGCCAGCGGCGTCTTGGAGAAGGTAACATGCACCTTGTTGGTGATAAAATCATCGAGCGGCACCTGCTCCTGCTTGCCAAACATCTGAGTTGTGATCACCTGCTCCAGTGCATTGTTGGACAGTGCAAAGTTCTGAGAATCCTCCTTGGGCGTTGAGTGAAAGACAAGGCCATGTGTGAAATCTGGCAGACCCCGATGCACTTTCATCTCAGCAACGTCGTGCATCAGATTTTTGAAGCTAATGCGTGCATCCTCAAGCACTGCTGCTGGCAAGATCGATGGCAACGGTCGGAATACTCTGCGCTCCTTGCTCTGATCGCCTGCAGTATGATTTTGACCAGATCGGCAACAGTAGCCAAATTTACCAGCAGGCAAATCGCATATTGGAGGCTTCTCGTGACCCTTCATGCGCACGTGGGCAGGGCATTGAATTTGGGGCACACATTTCACATCGATGCAAGGTTTGCACTTTTTGAGCAATCCACTTTTAGAGGTCACTGTAATGTAGTGATATACATAAATTGTTTATTGGCGAAAGCAGTGTTGTAGAGCGAGACCGCTATAAGTCGCATAAGAACCGTTGCCGAGTTCGCCATTATGAAATAACAGTTACAGTGTCCAATATACTATGTATAAATGCGTGTTTGTACATAGAAAATTTGCATATATGTATGTGTCCAAACTCATCTTAAAAGTTTGTTGACCTTACTTCCAACTTAATATCTGTGATAAAAATCTGTAACTTACCATCGGGCTCTGAATGTGAGTGCTCTTGCTTTAAATCGTTCTGTCGCAATGTAACGGTAGCTGCATGTTCAAATTTTACAAACAAAATATGCAAGCTAAAAAGCCAAAGGAGCCAACACCGCATTTTAATATTAACAAACGCGTTAAAAAAAAAAAAACTGAATTCTTTCAGGAATATCTACCTAGCTGCTGATTTTAAATAACGGCGTTTGTGTGTCGGTGTGACCAATAGCACAAACTTTGAAAAACATTATGTTAGTAGAAGTATATTTTTTATACTAAAATCACTAAAAGAGTGTGCACATTATCGAATATTTTAATTTTAACACACGGTATTGCACAAATAGTAAATTCAAGGAACTTATGGTGTGTAATTTATTTTCAAGTTTTTTTTTTAATTCTAAATAAATATATTTGCATTTCCAGATTGCATTAAGTAATAGAAGCAACTTTCTAATTAACTTCGGCTTATTCGATATCAAACAAAATGCACCCAAGTTTCGATAGTATCGATATGAAAATGAAAGACATATCAATGTATCATCCGCCATATTTGTTCGCGTCAGTACAGATGTCCGGCAACGCTAAAACTCGCTTTGTACAGGGCCAGCTCGTCGTTATGCTGAGAAAAATAATGAAAATTAAGTGAAATTACACTGAATTAAAAAGAAAAAGTGTATAGATTATGTACAGAATGTGTATAGTAATTAACCAAGTGTGAATTTAACATCCACAACAGTGTTTTTTGTCGTGTATTCGCGCAGTGAATATAATTTTCATCGGCCGCAGGCAGCAGCAGCGCAGGCAGACAAGACTTGCTGCTGCATACAATTTAATGTTCGTACTCGTACCGAGCTTGTCTTCTCACGCGAGTTCGTCGTTTTTAGTATATATAGCCAGTCTATGGACGGTCGATGCGTGAAAATATTTCTATGTGTAAGTGTGGGTGTGTACATGTTTAGTTGTAGTTTAGCAAAAAAATAAAAAAAAACGAAAAACTCAAAATGCAACATTATGCCGGATTTTTGCTAGCCAGATACGCAAAAGTCAACTAAATATGTACATTTGTGTGTGTACATAGTACATGCTGGCTCAAAGTTCGATACGGTACAGATACATTGTATGTATGTATGTACAAATGTACGCGTGTATACATAAAATATTAAAATCCTTGCATCATCATCATCATCACCTAAGAAAAAGCTTGGTTATCGTCAATATCTATTAATCTACGCTAGCGAAAAAAAGCGCTAAACCAAAAAAAGATAATCCACACAGCGAAATGTGAAAAAATTCTTGAAATGAAGCATAAACGAGAGACCGACGACGGCGACGTCGACGACACAAACGTCAGCAGAGCAGTAACGAGCGATGCAATTACAACTGCCTAAACAGCGGTCAATGGATAAATCTTCAATTATAAAGATTGTTGAAAAAAATATTCAGAGCCCCAATTGCTATATAAAAATACTAAACGACAACGAAAAATAGAAATAAGCAAAAACAATTTGTGAAAAACGCGAAACCTAAACTCGTTTTGTTCTTTACACACATTCGGTCGGTCGGCATTAAAATTAAAATGTAACAGTAGTGGTTGTCTCGCTCTCGCACCCGCTTATTTGCGCTACGAAAAAGGCCGCATATAATACAAGCGAGATAAATAGCACTCCAAAACGAAAATCAACGAGAGCGCGCAAAAAATCCTAACGCAAATTATATATGAAACGAAATCATCAACGCCAAGTGGATAATAAAAAATATTTATAATAAAAAAATTAAAAATTGAAATTATAGGTGTACAATGAAGCGCTATAATGATTCTTGTGTAGGCAACAATAACACCATTTGCCATTTTCTTGCTAGACACACATACAAACAAAAAATATACAACAATAAATGCATGTAGAAATTTATGTAAAAAAAAGTCACAGGCCGCTTTAGTTATGAATTTATGAATATAATTTTGTTTGATACATATCCTAAAGAAAAACAGCAATCCAACAATTCTCTACTTGCAAAAACACACGAATTTGTAACCTGCTGTCTGTCGTTCCTCACGAAGTGCTATCGGAATTATTTGCGTATCGAAAATTGGGTGCAATAAATTCGTCTTTTGTTTGTTTGCTAAATGCTATTTTATAATGCATAAAAAGCCAAATGTATTGTGCATTAACTAACATATGAAGTATTTTGCAATAGTTGCAATGGTTGGAGGGTTATTCCTGTTGTAGGCTGTTATTCAATTTCAATTTACATTAAATATGAATGAAGGACGTAGAGAGAATGGAAATTAGAATATATTATTCATATCTAATCAGCTTAATTCGATCTTTTGAAAATAGTAAACTATAGTTCATAGTATTGAGCATTAAACCGGGCCTAAAAAAGTATCTGATTAGATGTAAATCGCCCCTTGACAATTGTCATTTTAAAGTACTGGAGATGTGGCATGTCTATAATAATTTAGGGTGTTTTTAAGCAATTAAAATAAATATTAAAAATTAAAATAAATAGAAATTATTAAATACATATAAAAATAAAAATGTAATTAATAATTTACTGCCCTCTTCAAACAAAAACTAATACAGACATCCCATGCGCGCATTAGTGCGAGTGCGACAGTGAGAGCCACACTCTCATCATGCAAGTGAGATAGCGTGTGCGTGTGTAGAGCTGCCAAATGTAAAGAGAGAACGCGAGAGCGAACTAAGCTGAGAGCACAGAGAGCGAGAGAGTAGCCAACCAACGGCTGTCAACGCGCGACAATTTGTAAACGGACACAGTCAGAATACGAATATACTGCTGTGTCCGTGTAGTGGTATTGGTGTAGTGTGTTGTAGTGGTAGTAGTAGCTGAGTTTTCAGTACACAGAATGATGAAGAATTACAAAATCGTTGTTGGCGGCCAAAATAAATACATACGTATTGAGGCGGTATATGATTTTATGGCTATGATGATGTGTGGTGCATTGCATTTGTTTTTATATATTGTTCCATCGATTTGATTCCAAGCGATACACAACAACTAACGAGAATACTTTTCCCAAAACCTTGCAGCTAACATAACCTCAAACTTACCGCTGCAGTCGGGGAAGTCGTCGTCATCAGCGTCAACGTTGTTGGTGGATATTCTGCAGGAAGAAGAAGCACAGCTCTTTGATTTGACAACAACAAACAGCATCATCATCATACGACAATGAATGAGAAAATAAAGTCACCCTCAGCCCAAGGGGCAAGTGGTGGTCCAGGTCCAGTGGCAAGCGGTGCACCCGGCTCAGGAGGCGCTGCACCACCAGGTGGGGCGGGAGGTGGCGCTACACCGCCCACCTCGGGACCGCCGACGCCAAATAATGGCAGCGATGCCATCATACAGCAGAGCGGCGGCACTGTACCGCATCCCTATGGTGGGCCACCGCCCGGTTCAGCGCCCGGTGCACCTCCTGATCCCGCAGCTGTCATGTCGCACTATCACCATTTGCATCAGCAGCAACAACAGCAGCAGCCACAACATCCCCAGCAGGGTCCTCCCATGCCACCACACATGCAGCACCATGGTGGACCGCCTCCAGGTGGTCCCCAAGGACCACTGCCGTTGCCCGGTGGACCTGAGCATACGCCCGGCGGTGTGAAGGATGAGTACGGGTCGGCGCACTTGCCACCACCACCACAACACCAGCATGCCCATCCCGCCTATGCGCGCTATCACGCTGGCGATCCCAACATTGATCCCTATCGCTATGGACATGCGCCCGCCCAGCAGCCACCGCCTGGCAGTAAACCGCCTCCACATCAGCAGCAACAACAGCAGCAGCAACAGCCACCCGGTGCTGGTGGATCACCAAATCGACCGCCGCAACAGCGCTATATACCCGGACAACCGCCACAGGGTCCAACACCGACATTAAACTCATTATTGCAATCGTCGAACCCGCCGCCACCGCCCCAGCATCGTTATGCGAACAACTATGATTCGCAGCAAGTTGCCAATGCGGCGGCTGCGGCAGCTGCAGCTCAACAGCAGCAACAACAACAGCAGCAGCAACATCAACAGAATGCTCAACAGCAAGCTGCCGGACCACCGCCTCCGCTGCCCGGTCATGGGCCACCGCCGCCACAACACCAGCCGTATGGTGGGCAACAGGGTGGCTGGGCGCCACCGCCAAGACCCTACAGTCCACAGCTAGGACCTTCGCAGCAGTACAGAACACCTCCACCGGTAAGTTAAGATCTCACTCAGTATATTTACTCAATTGTTTGGGGGGGGAATCGGAATGGGTGCAGTTTGTTATGATTTAAAGGTTGTCCAATTCCTTGCACAGCTCCTACAAAATTTATCAGACATACTGACACACTTACCACAGACTTAATTTCATGTGTACGACCGAAATCCCAACTTCCCAAATATGCTACAGAGAAACGAAAATGAAGAAGAAAAACGACAAAAAAATAAAAAACCGGCACTGCGCCGGTAAACAATAACAACAAAACATGGGGAAAAGGCAACAAAAGGCAATGCTGCTGTTGGCGGTGATGTGGTGTTGTTGTTGCTGTTGCTGATGGTGGTGGTGGCTCAACAATAAGAATAAGCTGCCGGTGCCACCACTTGACACAAAGCAACAAACAACAACCGAAAGTACACGCCTCTGTCTCTCCTGTATATCTGTTCATGAATGTGCTCTGCTCTGTATGTGAGAGTCTGTGTATGTGGGTGGGTGTATTGCTTTATATCGTATTCGTTTATTTGCTTGCAATTAGACAACAATTGTTTATAAATAGAATTACACTTATTAAAGAAAACCCAACTTTTGCAAAGGAAATATTCATATAGAAACACGTAAGGGGAGCAAAACAAAGATTGAGATGGAGATACAAATATATATATATACATAGGTGCAGATATAAATACAGATTGCTGGTAAAACACATGAGACTTTCATCTCTTGATGCCGCATTGATTTATATGCATATCTAAATGATTATGCCTAACAGGATTCCACGATAAACCAACGTACGTTCCTCTATATTTGTATCTCGAAATGTAACGGCATTAAATTCACACACACAAACACACGTAGGCAGATTTTTATGAATGGTTGAGAATCCGTAGCAAATATAAGTCGAATAAAAGGCAATGACCTTTAATAGCTAAATAAAAACAGAATGAATGAAATACAATATATAATAAATACGACTTCGCACACAGGTGTTCGACTAGCAGATACGACGCTTCAACTGAAATAGGTTTTGCATAAGATTTTGAGAACGATATCAATGCTATATAGTATATCTATTGAACTGATATGGCATATCTGTAGTTCATTTGGATTATTGTTGTACTAAACAAACAGTATTTGAGTTGTTGAATTAGTTTTTTTTGTTTGCGTATTTACCTATTTTATTTGAGTAATTAATCTTATACTAATTGGCAATAATTAGAACTGATTTCGTTTATAGATGTTGGCATTTTTATATAATTTCTAGATAATTGTAGGCAACTAAACTACCTCACAATTGATGTCTCGCCATAAACCAGAGTGAGAGGGGCAGTCAAAACAAAAATAAACAATTGACATGCTTGTTGTAAAAAGCGCAAGAGAATGTGAATGAAATTTTGATGTTCAGCCCCTGAAGTGCCTCGGTCAACAAGTTTCGTTCATACCACATGCAGACAGACGCACACAAACACATGTAGAGAGATATTTAAATGTATATAAACATATATTTAATGTATTTTTGTGCCCGCTGTCTTACCCCAATTTTCGCTTGTCGTCTATGCGGCCCATGAACCGCGACGTTGATTTTGGTCTCCTTGGCTTACAATTACCATCCGCACTCCGCAGTGGAAGGGAAGATGGAGGGAGGAGTAAGACATGAGATGGGATGGGGGACTCTCGTTCTCTCTTTTTGGTCGGTTGCCGGCTTTTTTTTTTGGTCTCGGTCTTGGGTCTTGGGCCGTAACTTTGCTCTTTGTTGTTGGTCGTTATCGTCGACTTTCTTATCAAGAGTTGCTTTCCTTTTTTTACGGCATGACCTTGCTTTTGTTGTTATCCTTTCGCTGTCGCCGCCCATTTGGTGCTTTTGTAAAAGATGTAAACGTGGTTTTCTTAAGTTGTTAACAGGTGATGTAAGTTGATGTATGTCAACTTTAAACATTTTTGTGGCACTTTAGATGTTATTTTAAAACGAGTTGTTCAACATAAGTTAGGGGAAATGGGTTGACCTTGGTTTAGAAGGTAAAGTGTTAAAGATGCAGTAAATTATTTGAATATACTATCAAGAGGCGAAAATTACCACATATGTTAATGTACAATTAAAAAAAGACTCAATAAAGCATTTAAATGTGCAATCGAATAAGCAAATCAAAATATTCACACGTGTAATCAAGGAAAAAACAATTGAGCAATATTATCATCAAGAAATGCTAGTATTTTAATGTCTTCTTAGTTATCGCTAGTAATAAAAGTACATATTTTCATTTTCTGTTCTGATTCAAATTAATTGAAACTGTTAAAAACCATTTAATAACATTTCGCATAAATAATTAACATAATTTTTCACATTTATTAATGCAGCACGGGGCACCCTTAAAATTGCGAATGTCCAAAACTCAGACACACATTCACATTGTATCCGTATCTTTCTCCCCTTCGTTTCAATTGTTGCAAGTGTATTTAATCACACAGCTCGTGTGTATCTTTCTCTATGTGTGTGTGTGTTTGATATGAAATAATAAGCTCAGGGAAAAGGACTCCTGGCAGCTCCTGGATCAGTTCGTGGTTGTGGCAGCGGTGTTTCCCTCTATTTTTTGTTTTCATATTCTAGCGTGGTGTGTTTTTTTCTACTCTTTTTAATTCGGGCCCGGCTTTTAACCCACCACCGTTGGCTGAGCACACAACAGAGGATGCAGTTGCTGTTGCTGCCCGTCCGCCCCCCTCTGTCACACATAACATTATTTTCTCTGTCGCGCTGTCAGGCAGCCATTCGGTCGCCGTAGCCGTCGTAGTCGTTTATTTGGTTTGCTCATTCGTTCGGTTTATTCGTTCATTCGTAGATTCGTTCGTTTTGTTCACTCTTCGTTCGTAT